>NC_139350.1:124585018-125185018 GCF_055883805.1 Amblyomma maculatum
AGCTGGCACGGCCGCCCACTGACTGGACGTAGGGTCAATTGCCTCACGTTACGTTTGTCAGGCGCTGCCAACTCGGGCCTCTCCTTTCATACGGGAGGGTGATATCAGAATCAGCATGCCAAGATTCTTGCATTCACGTTAACACTAGGCCACCCAGGCACGATCATACGGCTCGGCTAAGGTGGGGCTTTATATGTGGGCTGGTTGCCATACGCTATCTCGTGCCCTTAAATGCAGAGCTTCAGCGTCGCATATAATCTTTTTTTCGCCGCAGCAAGCTCCACTACGCCATGTTTTGCTAAGGTCATCGGGTATGATAACTGGACCATCAGCCGGAGGAGCACCGAGGGTGCGTCGTGACCAAGTGACGCGCTACAGCTGCCATCGCTGCGCCGCGCGCCGAACCCAGCCTCGCCTCTAGCCTCGCCAGCTGTGGCCATAATGACGAACCACGGGACTCATCGCTCGCTTAAAAGGAGAGGGACTTCTTGTTGGACGTGCGTCTCGTCATGGAAGAGAGCCTTTCAGGGCCATCTTCAGCGGCCCCGACAGTGGTTACTTTGTCGCGTAAGCGGCAGGCTGCTTCAGGTCATCCGGAAGATATGGCTCGCCGAGCTTCTTCGCTTGAAAAAACACTGTGGTTTAACTCTTCTAAGCCACAAAAAGCAGAGCGAAAGCTCCGTCACACAAAGCTACGCTTGCTTAGGTTTAGATATGTTTAGTAGAGTGTAGCAGAGCTTTCGGTGCCTCACTTGCTTTATAGAAGAGTTTAAATCGCAGTGTTTACTTTTTTTTCTGCTCCACGGTCTGTGCGACATACATTGGACGCCGCCAGAATATAGTTCACATATCTGTTCCAATATTAACGGATTAAACACTTTCAGCAATATGTCGTAACTCGTACACTGGCTCTACAGTGCCCGTTGGCCAATAAGTGCAATTTACAGTATTGGCGCTGTGATCCAGCCACTATTATATGAAAACTAAAAGACAACATCACAGATGATCAGTGATGTTCGTGTGGTGTACACGAGAGAGAATATGTTTTCTGCAGCCGGATACACCATTATGTAATCGCCTATGTGAACAAATCTTATACACAGTAATTCTCGGTTCTGAATAATTTATTGTGCGGCGGCGATTTCCTTTTAGGTGGCCTACACCACATGAGATGGCCTGTAGCCACCTACATTTCCTTCAGGTGAAGGTTTCGAGCTCAGTGGAGACATCGTATCCTTGTGCTGAGAGTAGTGGACACTCTCGTACCACCTGTCATACTCGTAACTACCGTGCTTCAAACGGGGGTGCAAGGATCCCAGGGTCCCAGGACCTGGGCCCGTTTTCCGAGTTTGCGTCATTATCGAAGTGTCGCTATCTCACGTGACCTCGAGTCATCTGATTGGTTAGTATGTCCTAAAGAAGCCCCTCATTTTACCTAATCACCATCAGTACGAGGTCTCATAAGCACCTTACGAGCGTATTTTCAATATTGTAACAAATCACTGGCCATTCACGATGATTTTGAATTGAAAGAGTAAGCTGCAGCTCGGATTCCTCAATGTGTCATCTACTTATCGTTTTCGCAATGTCCAGAAATCCAGTGCACAAATAATCACCGCTGTATGGTCTTTTTAGTAAACATGAATTGCTCGTTTCATTGCGTCCGCCACAATGGCGCAGAAGCCACAACTCATACTGCACTTTTAAATCGTTCTGGTGGGCTTAGCTCAAACACCAAGAGTTCTTATGCCAAAAAAATGATCACTTTTTACCATCCCCTCATTCTGCCTCTGCACAGTCCGATGTCTCAAAACTCTAATCTAGAAGAAAAAAAAAAAGGAGGTGCGTATGCTGCGGCAGTTATGCTTCACCGTTGTTGCGATTTGGTATCATATCCAAATGAGAACTCGTGAGAAGGCATGTTGTTGACTCCTGCCCCACTGGCAAGCTTTTTTAGAGATTGGCTGGAAAGGAGTGACAAAAGAAAAGATAAGCTTCATCCAGACCGGCACTCTGATATCGGATGAAAAAGATAAAAACTCGCCAAGGCTATAGTGCCTCTAAACCTTGCGCGACGCTGGAGTCATTCGCGTTATTTCAGCGACAGCATCCAGAGACAGGTAAGTTGGTGCACGCATTTATGAATTAGTGCCACTCTGCCAGTGAAAATGCTTCCGCAAGTTGCATGCTGTTATTCACTGTGCATAAGTATCACTTGTGAAAGTACTGAAAAAAAAAATGCAACTACTGCAGCCACTATGGTCTTCCATAAAGAAACAAAATTACAATAAGGAAGGGTACGGTACGAAAGCAGGATCGCCATTGTGATTACCCGCTTGCTTGCAGTAACTATTCGGAGACGTGGACTGCGAACAGCCAAGGACGAAAGTTAAGGGCAGAATATTTAAGGAATCTCTGATACGCTAATGATATTGCTTTGCTAAGAAATTCAAGGAACCGGTTGCAAAGTATGATTAATCGTTTGGACAGGTAATGCACAACACTGGGTCTAATAATTAATATGCAGAAAATAAAGCATGCTGGGCAGCTTCGGAAGAAAAGAGCAGTGGTGACAGGTAGCGAACCGCTTGAAGTGTTAACGGAATGTGACTACGTAGGACAGGCAGCAACAGCAGATTGGAGGCACGAGAATGAAATTCTCTAGTCTTACATATTAGGCCCTTACATTTTCCAGCGTTTCTCTCTTCTTCCAACAAGTAATATGGGAGAGCTGCGCGCGCTGTCCCTCGAGACCGTCCGTGCTTCATGACTAAAATAGCCCAACTACTACAATACCCCACAAGCTCTTGAAACCAAACACCCCATTCGGGAACCTGCCCTCCTTTTTTTTCATTATGAGGCCAGTGGATGATGACTTAATCCTGAGGTGACAGAAATATCTGTGTCTCAGCATAATGCAGTAACATACGCAGGACGGCGCCCTTTGATTAAGCAGCATCCATAATAGACGGTTTTAACGCTTGGATATCTCAGCCCACTACAAAGGCCTAAAGGCTACAATTGACTGAGCTTGCGGACTACCACTACGGAAATTTTTTTGATGCTAGATTACGCGTAGTTCTTTCGAACATTTTGCCATCAGATGACGCGTACATTGCCGTTTGAAGTTTTAAAGTGAGCCTTATACCTCTCATTACGAGAAAAGGTCCCGCCGAGGTGGTGCACTGTACAAAGTCACAGGGAACATAATGTCACACAATGCACAGTACAATTTATTTCGTTTTACTGTTAACAAATAATCACTTGAAGTGAGGTTGGGGTACCATTTGATTTAATAGAGCTCATATGGGTCTCCACTGTATATGGCGCTCAAGAATGGTGGGTTACCATTGTGATAAAGATGCACGGCCTGTCAGAATTTATTTTCGGGAAAACGTGGACAGGTTTCTGGCAATCCAGAAAGCTGCAGCAGAACCTCCGGAGTGGTTCTCAAGGCTAGACCCTTTGTTGGGTATGCGTGAATTTTAGTGTGTCATATGTAAATAGCGTATGTGTGATTTTTGTTTATTTTGCTTTTGTGAAATGCAATGTGTCGAGACCAGGCAATAAAGCAAAAAAAAAGAAGCCGAGGTGGTGGAGTGTTGAGGGCGCTCAACTACTGTTCCCAAGGATGCGTGATCGAATCCCTGCCGCGGCGGCTGCTTTTCGATGGAGGCGAAAAGCAAGGCGCCCGTGGGCTCTGCGATATCTGCGCACGTTCAAGAACCCCACGTGTTCGAAATTTCCGGAGCCCTCCACTACGGCGTCTCTCGTTTTGGGACTTTATACCACCATGAGCCAAACCGAACCATTACGAGAAAAGCCGGCGGCGTACACTCGTCCTTGTCCGTACCCCCCAGTTGGTCCGAAAAGAATTTCATTAACCGACTGTGTGACGCAAAACCTCTGTCGTCTGCAGGATGTCCAAGCTTATTTAGCCCCTAAGGGTTCAAAAATAAAATATTTTAGGTAGGCTAGAGAAACCACTTGTATGCAGCTGCCAGTCATCTGGCGCACCACAAGCATTATTTTTTATTTTGCAATGAGCTAATCAGTAATTATGATAATTTTCCTATCTTACCAACTATTGGGCGCGAGCGCCACCACTGGAGCGAAAGGCGCTACCGTCGACCTAGGGGATCAAGTGAGATTACGTGACACCTCTTACTGCTGCTGAAGCAGACGCTCGATTGAATTTGTGTGTTTTAAAAGCTAACAGTCGCGTTTATTTCTGTAGTTTGGGTCGATATATAGAGCCAGCCTTGCACATTTTGATCTTGCATCGTGGCTGAGGCTGCTGAAGTTTATTTAAGTGGTTGCTACGGTCCGTTACTGCTCTGTACCCGGACGTAAGCAAGGGAACCCGGCGCAAGCTGCCACTGCTACCCGAAACATAAGCTCACAGAAACTTTCCTAATCAAAATTTGAATGGGTAAATCAGCGAGTGATCAATCTCATGATGTGCTCAGCAGACATTTCAATCAGCGAGATTTCGTCCATAGAGTTGGCGCTAAGAGTTCGGTGAGCGGCAGAAGAAATGGCGCGCGCATTTTAATTTGAGCCTAACACTTGTGAAGCTAACTATGCTGTTGCTGAAAAGATGAAAAAGATGCTGGCTTCTTCATGGATCACTATACCCTCCCAATGAAAGGAGGGATCGTGCGAAGGCCAGAAGGTCTGAAATTGTTCTAAATGAATGCAGACACGGAAGTTTCACTGAAGTGAACTAGAAGATTCTGCCGCCTCGGGCAGCGGTATACATGGTGAGCTGTCTCAGGCAGCGTCTTCAGTACCGTAGTAATTTCAAATGACAGAGTCCATGAATAAACGAATAAAGATAGAGCATTGCATGCATATTGTGATGTGCTGATCGCGATATGCGTAAAAAAAAAAGAAAAACTACTGTGCGCGGGGAAAACAAATATCCAATAGCGGTAGTCAGTGAGCAAGAATTCTTTGCGTTTCACACTTGCTAAAACGTTAATCCATGTCATCCTCATAGTCATACTTGTTTGCTTTACTACGTTCAGGGAAGCAGGGGAAAGGCGCCGCTTCCGCCGGCGTTATGCGAAGGCGCTCAGCTTCTGTCAGGCTCCTGACAGTCCTCTGCTCATGCACAGGAATCCAATTACCTGTGCACTGACTGCTTACATCTGACTGATTGTGTGGTAGCTTCAGTTGTTGTTGTTGTTTTTTTTTTTTTCATAGCAGCAGAAATGCTGCAGCCGGTGCGCATCGTCGTAGGTAAAGCTCGGCAACTACGATAACTCTGATTCGGGGAAGCGCTTTTTTTGCCCATTGAGTGGCTGTCATGCCTCAAAATAAGTTTATACAGGCCCAAACCGAGGTGTATATTAAATAAATAAATGAACGTAATGAGAACGCGCAACTGAACTGCCTAGGAAAGCATCCCACAACAGCAGTTCAACGTCCGTTATCCCACTTACTTCCTCATGCGGGGGCTTCCGAGAGGTGGCGCCACGGTAGGTCCTCGCGCCCAATAGAGGCTTTACAAAAGTTAGCGCCATCTAGTGAAAGAAACAGAAACTCTGCGCGGCGGCCATATTTTGCTCAGTCCGCCCGCGCCTCCAGTCGAGTACGCTGTCAACGTGCGCCTTCGTAGAACCCGTGCATGCACCGAAAGGTGCATTGGAATGCTCACAAGCGATTGTTTCATTTTTTAACATCACAGCAGTCGCTGTTAGCTCCAAGCTCTATTCGGAATGATGCCAGCATGTTGCTGCGTGCCATTCTGCAGCCAGCGCACCGTCATAGACGCGCACGGAATCAGGGTATACGCGTGTATGCGACCGTTCGTTTGCAGTCCTGATCGGCTTTACAAGGGTCACTTGCATCATGTAAAGCATTACTGCACGTCCCTCTGACTGGGAGCTAGCTCACAGAATGTGCTATCACCTAAAACAGCAAGGTTAATTGTTTTGCGCGCTATGGACCCTTGTGAACTTGAAGGATAAACCTATGCTGCGATGGAGGACACGGGAGAAGGAGCAGTGAATGTGTAACAAATGCTATTGTGCAAATACGTTCTTACATTTTGTACGTAGGTTACATTTACCATTGTGTATTTGATTTAAGACACGGGCATGATTACCGAAACTACTTTTTACAGTCGTACGAAGTGGTAGTGCTTGGTGCAGACAGCAATACGGTTGTCTAGTGCGCCCGAGATGCGTGTTTCACGCTGCAAAATCAAGCGGCTGCCAAACCCGCGGCGTCTATAAAAGCAGGAAAAGATGACATCCCACTAGTCTGTCATGCTCACGTACAGCCCTTTTAGACCGGTCCACGTCCAGAGCGCGCAGCTCAGGTTTTATACCTGCCAGCGCGGCCGATAAAATAACGAAGCGTGCGCTTCACTTTTGTGTTTCTTCCAGTCACCCGATGGTTCGCTAATTCACAGCTACCTGAAATTCACTGAAATTTTTAAATATGTCGATTTCTTGTTTATTCCCTCTGTCAGAAAGTACACATTTGAAGCCGTCATCTCATATGAAAGCGCTGACATTGGAAGCTTCGAAGAACTCGGGGGAGGAAGAGCTCGGCTGAAACGAAAAGGAATTTGAAAAGTCAACTCACATTACTGCGAAGTGTTTGTGCTTTTTGCAACTGGCTGTGTTCATAAAATCAGATTTATATTATATCACATCGTTATAGAAAAATTAGGGGGTCACTTAAGCTCCGCCGTTAAAGGTATAACGCGATAGTGTCTCTCTCTCATACACACACACGCACGATGTTTTTTTCTTCGCGTGTTATATTTTAGCTCTTTTATTTATTTATTTATTCATTTATTTTATTTACCAAATACTGCAGGCCCTAACTGGGCCCTAGCAGGAGGGGCGAAAAGAATACAATGCAGTGAAATATGAATTCATCAAAAGTAACATACTACACACAAGTGTAGTATATGTTTTTATGTATGTTATATTGCTATGTTATGTATGTTATGTTATATTTCTATCATTTTTATTTTATTTTTATTTTATTTGACGTTTTATATTTTTATACACAAATGCGCATGCGTCAGCAACAATCGCCTTTCCATTCTGAGCAATTTGACACTTTTGAACACATTCTTTAATTATTTCAATTAATCAATTACACATTCTAAATTTTCTTCTTTAGCATCACCAAGCACTGGTTTTTCATTCTGACCCCTTTAAACCCTTACTTTCCAATTTATCCTTTTTTTCGTTTCTTTATTTCATCAATTGATCAATTAATTACAAAGATTTTATTAACTCGTCATCGCCTATCGCACACCAATCAATATTCAATCACTGGAAGCACAAATTACCATGGCACTTTTTTTTTTTACGCAGCCCCCGATTATTTCCGAGACTAATGCAAACTACTGCGTCGACGGCATGGGAAGGAAAGTGCTAAGTGCAGTCCAACTTACGTCAAATTACGCACAATCCTTTTATTGTAAAATAAAATGCATCCTCGCTCATTTCACCAACCATCTTCCAGTGGGATGAGCGACGGTGATTGCGCAAACCAAGCAAACTCGCGATGATCTCTCATAGGCGTTTAAGTAAACAGCAAAGGCGCACAGACACAAAAAATCCACATTACAGAACTCTGGATACTGTACCTGGATAGGGATGACGCTGCGGATTGCCGAGTGGGGGGGGGGGGGGGGCATGCACGACTCGTAGAGCAATTTGTAACTGCGCTTGGCAGCGCAGCCGGTGGGCCCCGCCACGTCTCGGCTGTTAAAATACGCTTCTAGGCGTCTCTAACAGAAACCGCCAGGGACCAAACAGAGGTCCAAGCACAGCACACTAGGTTAAAACGTGAAAAGCGCGAACAGAACGACGAGCGCTGACGGACGGACACGAAGCGAACGGATGGAGCGAACAAAATATGGCGGCCAGCGCGGGATCAGGGTGCCGCTCACGGTTGCCAGACGTACTTTTGTAAACCCTCTATTGCCTTTAGACAATAAATGGGAGTTTCAGAGTTAAAGAGCACCTTCTGAAACCCGTTCCATTTATTTCCGATAAGAAAAGCTTCCCGTGTATCTTTTTTTCCAAGCTCCTATCAAAGCCCGCGAAATACAAAAAAATAACACGTGACTGGCGCATTCACGTGCCATGATCGTGGTGCACTCAACCGTGGTTTGAGTGAAAGGTGGCTTCACGGCCCCATTAAAGCGGCAGGCCGATATGTTTGTGATGGTTTCTTCGCCCGCTTCAGGCAGTCGGTGCACGCGACGGTGCTGGTTGCAGCGAGCTCCCCGTGCTCGCAGCAGACATCGGCAACATATCAGCCTACCGCCAGAACTGGGCCGTGGAGTCACGGTTGCAGCATAGAGAAACTACTTACATAAAGAGCGGACACTCAAGCTGTTTCGCGGCCGAGTAAGAGTCTGACCACGGCCTCTCGATGGAAGTGCGGCCGTGGTCTGACCATCCGCGAGGCGGCGTAGCGATGTTGACTTCCACTTCACCTCACAGGTATACAGCTTATCATACATACATCGGATTGCAACTAAGCTTCCCCTTTACTTACCCTTTCCATATAAAAGTTAATGCTGCGTCGGTCATGTGTCGACGGGTACGCCCACTTCACCGCGCTTTTCAATGCATCGCCTCGTTTTGCCGGTAGCTTGTTTCATTTTGCCTGCAGAATTATTTTGGTGCTTCTTGAGCAAAGAATGCTTTAAGAAAGTCGTTTGTGGCGCTGCGTGACCGTATTTTCCACATGTAACATAGAATGTGAGCCATGACGCCCGTTTAGTGTGTAGTTACTGTCTGTTTTAGGATTGGGGTTGTCTGAACAACATCTGCTTCCTTCCATTGCGTAATTCTCTAAAGTAACCCGTAACGACTGCGGTTTAAAACACTGAATCTATCGGCGGCTCACATGTATCATAACACACACTTTATTCGGCACTACAAGAACACTGTATTGCGCATTTGAGATTGTCTTGTGACTGATGTTTACTTGACTGTATTTGCACGATGCATGCGGTTTTGCTTGTTCGTACACACCATTTTTATATGCCGAGTTCCTTATTATGGCTAAAGCATCCTCGTTGTGGTCTGAAAAGCGCTGGTGCCTGTTCGTGGCCTGCATTTTTAAGGACATCTACTGCTATTAGTCGCGTACAGCAATGCCTTTCTCATACGGGCAGAGGCCAGTTTTGATTACGATCAGGAGTATAAGCGTAGTATTGTGAAACTAATATGTATTCAGTGTGTTGTGTTTAAATGTTTGAACAGCATATATTGCTCAAGGCTGAAGTATAGAAATTCCGCCTTTGAACAGAGCAAAAGCACGCGCCTAAAATCTCGGAGGACGTAATTAGCGGTCTGAACAGCCGCTCGGGGTGCTGTCGGCAGTGCAGTAGCTCGGCCGCAGGGCTCTATGGAAGTGTCCGCTTTTTACGTAAGTATATTTCTCTATGACCGCAGCTAATTTCGTTCATTGGTGCGCGAGTGCGTTAGTCACGTGATTATATATATATATATATATATTATTCGTGGGCTTTCATTACAGATTGGAAAAAAGATACACGTGAGACTTCCTTCCTCGGAAATAAATGGAATGGGGGTTTGAGAAAGTGCTCTCCAACTTTGCAAATCACATTTATTCTCTAAAGACAATAGTTGAAAAATGTGCGCTAATTACTCACTAACTAATTGTATAATAAAAGAATGCCTGTGATGCGCCAGTCGGCTGGCAGCTGTATACAAGTGGTTTTCCTGGCCTACCTCAAATGTTTTATTTTTTAACGCTTGAGCAATGTTAGCTTGAACAACCTGTATAATCTCACGGCACAGACCAATTCCTGGCCGAGGGCACCGCCACTTCGGACAATTATACGCCCGTCTATATATAGTAGACTCATTAAACGAAACCTCGAAGGATCTAGAAAATGTGCTCCGTTTATCAAGAATTTCGTTTACAGAGAGCATAGATGAGTATATATAACAATGCGAAATCAGCTTCTTCGCCGCGATCCCGGCGCGTCATGTGCTCTTGCAGTTAACAGTCTACGCGGATGCAAATCCCGATATTGTAACGCTAGGTAATAAAGAGACCGGCGCACAATAGGCACAAACTTCATTGCAGAAAACTAAGCAATGAACGTCTCTTTTATTTTAAGTGCTACTGGAATTTAAAGCAAGTCAGTAGGCCCCTCATTCTGCCTGTAAAACACAGTGCCGCTCTTGTGATATCTTCCTTTCCAACGCAACTCCATTCTGCGGTCATTTCTGCGCTGCCATCGGTGCTGGCTTCGCACCGTAATGGCGCATACAACACAAGACATAAGATATGAACGAAAAAAAAGCATTCATGATTTTTCTCTCATACCAATGCCCGCAAAATAAAAAAAACAAGAAAAAATTGCCTAGGTGTTCAACGTTTTTTAGAAAACATTGCTGCTAGCAAATCCCAAAACATGCGTTGGTTTCAAAATTTAGCGTTCATTGGCAGCAAAACCAAAGAACGTAAGAATTTAAGCTTCAGGTTGGTATCAAGAAATCGAAACTTAGTGAGTCGCAGGAACAGCCAACTGTTCAGAGAACCCAGCCTTTGCTCATCTGCGCAGCAGTCCCTATAAAGCAGGTAACACCGTTAATTTTTTCTTCTGGCCGTATCCCGCACACCTAAAGTTGGAATTAAATAAGAACACGGGCACTGAAAGGCTTGTGGTGAAGAACGTTTTGGTAATATGTAGCAGAACAGAACGCACTTCTGAAAACAATGCAAAGGTTTTGGTTTAATGGGCTGCTTTGCGAGTTTCAGAACAAATGCCCAGTCGAAAAAAACTACAGAGCGGTGTCAAAAATACGACAAAATATCCTGCAGTTCTGTCGTAACCATCAGATTTCTCTGTAGTTCTGTAGTACGTTTCTGTAGTTCTGTAGTTTTTCTGTAGTATATTTCTGTTGTCTGTAGTTCTGTAGCACTTTTCTGTTGTAACTACAGAAATTTCTGATGTTACTACAGCATGTTCTGTTGTCACAACAGGTATCCCGTCAAAAACCGCACACAAATTCTGTCGTAACATCAGAACATTTTCTGTTGTTTTTTCCGACTGGGTGTTGGTAAAAGAGGAGTCCAAATGCTTTATTACTAAAGAAGAGGTGTACTAGTGTGCTCTAAGGGAAAATCTTATTCGTACCCAACATCGGGTTTTTTGGTTCGACTTCATTAAAAGAACCAGCGCCCAGGCAATGACAAAGTAAGCAAAACACACGAAAAGCCTTTCGTGTGGACTATCCATTTTGCCCTTGCTTCGGTGCTCGCTGCCTAAATTATATAGATAATAAACAGCAGCTAGCACAGAATGCTGCTGTAGGGTACGTCGGTAGATATTTGGAGATTGTCAATAACATTTTGCACTTGATGCAGCCGGCTTTGCACTTAACTTTCAGCAGACGTATAAATTTCACGGAAGTCATAACGTTGTTTTCTGTTATTGCATAATTTATTCAATTAAAAGTACCCGGAATAGTCAAAAGGGAAAACAGTGCCTTTGATTTATCTGCCAACAAGTTACAATTACATTCGTATTGTTACAGCAATGCATTTTTCATTCCTATTTTTCGTGAAGTTTAGTTTAAAGCATCTTATAATGCTACGCCTAGGGAATAAATAATATAATAATAATAATATTAATAATTGGTTCACAGGAAGGGAAAAGCGCAGTATCTGTCACACTTGTTCTGTGGACACCTGAACCGCGCGGTAAGGGAAGGGATGAGGGTTGGAGTGAAAGTGGAAAGAGAGAAAGGGGAGCCGTAGTGGAGGGCTACGGAGTAATTTCGACCACCTGGGGATCTTTATCGTGTGCTGACATCGCACACCACACGGACGCCACTTCGTTTTGCCTCCATCGAACTGCAGCCGCCGTGGTCGGGTTCGAACCCGGGAACTCCGGACAGTAATCGGGCGTCTTATATATACCACTGCACCACCCCGGCAGGGGCGGAATAAATCGTGCCGTGTGTAGTGAACTACACGAGGATATACGAAGACGAGGATTAAGTAGGCGAGAGTATCACGAAGACGAGGATAAGGACGACGAAGTGCCGCTGCGCTGCTCGTGCTCGCTTGTGGAGACTGAGACTGGCTGTGTTCTTGTGTGGTTCACCGTGAAACTTCGACAGGGCTATTATCCCTGTTAAAGCACTGTAAAAACCCCCTTTCACTTGGTGGAGGTGAGCATTTCCTGCCGCCCTGGAGCTCCGCAGCCGCACACTCCCGACACAAGCAATGACCGACGCTACTACCCCCAGTCCAACCGGCCCCTCATCCGCGGTGTTCTGCGCTGGAGCTTTGCGCCAGCGTGATCCTCCTATCTTCAGCGGAACCGGCGACCATGACGTGGAAGACTGGCTGGCCTCATATGAGCGGGTCAGTATTCACAACCACTGGGACGACAACCAAAAACTCAATAACGTCATTTTCTACCTAACGGACGTTGCAAACCTATGGTTCCGCAACCACGAGGCCGATATCACATCGTGGTCTACTTTCAAAGCTAGTTTTGCCGATATTTTCGGCCGGCCCGGAGTGCGCAAGTTGCGCGCTGAGCAACGCCTGCGCGGCCGTGCACAGCTTCCTGGTGAGAATTTTACCAGCTATATTGAAGATGTCGTAGACCTCTGCAAGCGCGTGGACGCTTCAATGTCAGAGAGCACCAAGATAGATCACATTATGCAAGGCATTGATGATGACGCGTTCCAGATGCTTCTGGCTAAAAATCCAGCCACCGTCGTCGACGTTATCAACGCATGCCACAACTTTGATGAATTACGCAAGCGCCGTAACATCACTCGCTCTTCGCTCTCAAACACCGCGCCGCTTGCAGCTTTAACACCTGAAGCAGACCAGTCCACCTTGCTGCCACAAATACAGCAGTTCGTTCGAGAAGAAGTTGCCCGTCAACTATCCCTCGTTCGCCAACGTCCTGACGCTCCCACTCCTTTAGTGCCAAAGCTGCAGCAAGTCATCCGCCAACAAGTTGCGGAAGCACTCCCCACGCTTCCTGAAGCTCCTTCTGTTGCACCTTTGACATACGTCGAGGCACCAGTCCAGTTTAGTCAACCTGCTGTTCCAGCCCCTTTGACCTACGCGGCTGTGGCTGCGCGGCCACCGCCTGAGCTGTCACAACCCATGCAGCCTGTTCTACGCCCTGCACCGCTTTCTCAAACGACCCCGCTTCATCCGCCCACTGCGCGCTATTACAACCCTTGGCGTACTTCGGACAATCGTCCTATTTGCTACTACTGTGGTTTCGCTGGACATGTGGCCCGTCGATGTCGTCGTCGCATGGCCGAGCCTGCGTCTTCTAATTACTCGCCACCGCTGCTTCGTTCTGCCCACTCTCCGCCTGCGTATGCCCCAGAACAGCGTTCATATACAACCCGTCGTTCTCCTTCTCCGCGTCGCCGGTCACTGTCACCAATGCGCCGGCGACCACCACCTGCTGACGAGGGAACTAAGCTCCGCGGTTCCTGAGGCAAGAACTGCGTACTCTGCGAAAAGCTCAAGGCCTCATATTCCGCCCACGAACATTATAATGATTTCTATCGATGGTCTGTCCGTATATGCGCTGGTCGATACGGGTGCTGCAGTGTCAGTGATTCATGAGCAACTCTGCCGACGATTACGAAAAGTTACGACGTCATTTAACGGTTTGTCACTCCGCACTGCCAGTGAAGAGAGAATTGCACCTTTAGCAGCATGTACAGCCCGTGTCGTCATTGAAGGTATTTTGTACAGTGTCGAGTTCGTAGTTTTGTCATCTTGTTCTCACGACGTGATCCTCGGATGGGACTTGTCTAAAAATAACGCCGTGATCGATTGCGCCCGAGCTGAAGTAGAATTTTCTGCACTGTGCGACGCACTGCCCGACGACAACCGTTCAGATTGTTCTCAAAAGCTGACCATCGCTGAAGATGTCGACGTAGCACCAGAGGCTTGTGCACTTGTGCCTCTTTCGTGTCCTGCCGTGTCAGACGTTAGTGTTTTATTTACACCGTCTGCATCCTTCATCCACCGCAAGCACCTGCCGCTGCCATCTGCTGTTCTCGATGTTCACGGTGGCTTCACGAAGCTACTCATCTACAATCCGTCCCCACGCCCGATTACTCTGCTACGTGGGGAATCTCCCGGTTCCATTTAACCAGCCCACCTTCTCTCTGACCTGGATGCCTCCGAGACCTACCGCAGTAACTACATTGATGCTCTGCAGTCCGATCCGACGCCTGATTCGTTGCCAGACGACTTCTTCCGAACCGCCATCGATGACGCTCTTCCTTCCACCTACCGGACTCAGCTCGTGGCCCTTTTACAGACATTTCGCTTTGCTTTCGACGCCGCCCACACACCTCTCGGCCGCACTTCCACAGTCGCGCATTACATTCAGACCGGCTCTAACTCGCCTTTTCGACAGCGCCCCTATCGTGTGTCAGCGGCAGAGCGTCGCGTGATCAATGAACAAGTTGAGGACATGCTACAACGTGGTGTAATTCGTCCATCACAAAGCCCCTGGTCTTCACCAGTGGTGCTAGTGAAAAAGAAAGATGGCTCGTTTCGCTTTTGTATTGATCACCGGCGCCTCAACAAAATTACCCACAAGGACAATTACCCCCTTCCGCGTATAGACGACGCTCTTGATTGCCTCCAAGGTGCCGAGTACTTTTCATCTCTTGATTTGCGTTCAGGTTACTGGCAAGTACCAATGGCCGCCTGTGACAGAGAGAAGACCGCATTTGTGACGCCGGATGGCCTCTATGAATTTAATGTGATGCCCTTCGGTCTGTGCAATGCGCCCGCTACATTCGAGAGGATGATGGATAACATCTTGCGGAAGTTCAAGTGGCACATCTGCCTCTGCTACTTGGACAACATTGTTGTCTTTTCCACCGACTTCGCTACGCACCTAGAGCGCTTGCGGCAAGTTTTGGTTTGCCTTACTGACGCCGGCCTGCAACTGAATCTCAAGAAGTGTCACTTCGGTGCCAGGGAGTTGACTATTTTGGGGCACATCGTCTCTAAGGAAGGTGTTCGCCCTGATCCGGCCAAGCTGCGCGCAGTGGCGGAGTTTCCTAAGCCGGTTTCTCTCAAGCAACTTCGAAGCTTCATAGGTCTATGCTCCTATTTTCGGCGCTTCGTGCAGAATTTTGCTTCGATAATTGCACCCCTGACGAAACTACTCGGAGGAAACAGTGACTTAACTGCGTGGTCGGTCGAGTGCGACGAAGCGTTCAACGCATTGCGCCGTCTTTTGACTTCGCCACCAATCCTTCGCCACTACGACCCGACAGCACCCACCGAGGTCCATACTGATGCGAGTGGCGTTGGCCTCGGAGCTGTCTTGGCACAACGGGAAAACGGTTTTCACGAATACGTCGTCGCGTACGCGAGTCGTATCCTCTCTAAAGCTGAACGCAACTACTCAGTTACAGAAAAGGAGTGTTTGGCAATTGTGTGGGCATTAACAAAATTCCGACCCTACCTTTACGGTCGCCAGTTTGACGTCGTCACGGACCACCACGCGTTATGTTGGCTGTCCTCTCTTAAAGACCCGTCCGGCCGCCTCGCACGATGGGCTCTCCGCCTACAGGAATTTGACATCCGCGTTATATATCGCTCTGGCCGTAAACACATGGACGCCGACGCACTATCTCGTTCTCCCGTCTCCAACGAACCTGCTTGCTCTACGGCGGCTTATCCCGTCCTCTCCTCTCTAACCATCGCTGACATGCCTGCGGAGCAGCGAAAAGACCCGTGGCTCGCATCTCTTATCGAGATCGTGTCCACTTCTCCTAACGCTGCTGCGCCTTCTCGGGCTTTACGCCGTCAAGCACCACACTTTGCCCTACGAGACGGTCTTCTCTACCGCCGCAATTATATGACTGATGGTCGACGGTGGCTTCTCGTTATTCCCCGCCATTTACGACATGAAATTTGCACCTCTTTCCATGCTGACCCTCTGTGTGCCCATCCTGGTGTAGTGAAGACGTTTCAAAGGATCTCTCAACGCTACTATTGGCGCGGCATGTACGGTTATATTCGCAAATACGTCCGCTCCTGCATCGCCTGTCAGCGCCGAAGTCATCCACACCTCGTGCTTCTGGCCCCTTACAACCACTTCCATGCCCGGCCCGCCCTTTTGACCGCATTGGCGTTGACCTTTACGGGCCACTTCCCTGCACGGTTTCTGGGAACCGGTGGATTATCGTCGGCATCGACCACCTCACCCGGTATGCCGAGACCGCCGCTTTACCCGCCGCTACTGCCCGTGAAGTTGCCCTGTTCTTGCTAAATCATTTTGTTCTTCGCCACGGCGCGCCGCGAGAGCTGCTGAGTGACCGAGGACGCGTCTTCCTTTCCAACGTCGTTGAATCTCTACTGGCCGAATGTCGCATCATACACCGGGCCACAACAGCCTACCACCCTCAAACAAACGGGTTGACTGAGCGCTTCAATCGCACTCTCGGAAATATGCTGACGATGTACGTTGCCGCCGATCAGACTAACTGGGACGCTGTCCTTCCTTTCCTGACATACGCTTATAACACCGCCACGCAGTCAACTACTGGATTTAGCCCTTTCTTCCTCCTTTGTGGGCGTGAGGCGTCGTCCACGATGGACACTATTTTACCATATCGTCCCGACTCCTCCGAGTGTACTCTCCTTTCAGACGTTGCCAAACATGCGGAGGAATGTCGCCAGTTGGCCCGGTGTTTTACATCGGAATCTCAAGGCCGCCAAAAGCATCACCGCGACAAAGATCAGACGCCACACGTTTTTCCTGCAGGATCCCTTGTTTGGCTTTGGGTTCCCGGCACCCCACCGGGATTGTCATCAAAATTTCGAACCGAGTATCACGGCCCCTACCGCATTGTCCGTCAAACCTCCCCTGTGAATTACATCGTGGAGCCACTCACTACCTCTTCGGACATGCGTCATCGCTGCCGCGAAACTGTGCACGTGAGCCGCCTCAAAACGTACTACGATCCGCTCCTCTTGCCCTCACCATAGGTCGCCAGGATGGCTCCTCCTCGCTCCGGGGGAAATTGTAGTGAACTACACGAGGATATACGAAGACGAGGATTAAGTAGGCGAGAGTATCACGAAGACGAGGATAAGGACGACGAAGTGCCGCTGCGCTGCTCGTGCTCGCTTGTGGAGACTGAGACTGGCTGTGTTCTTGTGTGGTTCACCGTGAAACTTCGACAGGGCTATTATCCCTGTTAAAGCACAGTAAAAACCCCCTTTCACGTGTTTCATTTATTACATGTAATCCCTTGAGAAATCCATATTAGTCATTTGTTCGTCAAATTAGTCGCTTCCTTTGAGGGTAGCAAAATATTGCAAGAATTAGGAATGTCTGTAGAATATGAAAAAAAATCAAACGCAGAACAATATGTCATGTAGGCTTAAGTGTTCATTAGAAACGTCCAGCCCCGCCATGATGGTTCAATGTTTAGGGCGCTCTACTACTGTTCCCAGGGATGCGGGATCGAATCCCGGCCATGGCGGCCACTTTTCGATGGAGGCGAAAAGCAAGGCGCCCGTGTACTGTGCGATGTCAGTGCACGTTAAAGAACCCCAGGAGGTCGAAATTTCCGGAGCCCTCCACCACGGTGTTAGAACCGTGCCCTCCACTACGGCCTCTCTCAAAGGCTGAGCCTCTTTCGGAAGTTAAACACCACAAATAAAACCAAAAAAAAAGTTCAGATCGCTTTCGGAAACAAACTCCTGTTTTATTGGGTCTCTAAGCAGCTTCCGTGTCAGTGCCCACTGAGCGGTCATGGACAAGGAAGCTGCTTAAGCGTAAACGTTCCACATTGAGGGACTATATAAAAAAAACCTAATTATTTAACGTGCATCTCATCGTCCAACTAAACATGTCTAGCTGCAATTTAGCAGTCGTGTTGTTTGCCTCACCCTCCTACCTTTGTCTCTGCACTGAACCTATTATTAAAACATCACCAACTAGTGCAAGTCTACCTTTCGACACTACCAAATGCTTGTTGTAGCTTTATCGCAAAAAGCTTTTCAGAATTCGGAGCACAGGCTACGCAGTCTGAAAGTGCACATACCGCTTGCGGTCACTGTTTACAGGTGTGATGAGCAGAAGCTAAAGCATGAGCAGGGTAGATGAATACGTGCATTCGGGAACACCCGAAGTGTTGTATTGAACAATAGCTGCTCTCTCTATGTCATTCATAAAATTTTTACGCTTGCTTGCGGATAACGTTACTGCGATATATCACGTGTAATGCGAGTGGATAAAAGCAACGTGCTTGAGTGACGAGGCACGTAGCATTGCTTTATTCATGTCATACTGCAGAATTTATGGCTTTGTTCAGAGTATATTCGCGTACTCTTTTCCTTTTTCTTGTAATGTATGCTGCTTTAGCACTATAGGTTTCCCCGTGCAAGCTTTAGGTATAGGCACTATACTTTAGGTAATGTGTTAGAGTCACATTACTTGGAAGTTACGCTCGACGAGGCCATATCTCGCCGCATTTTCGAGGGTTCTTACAAGAGGACAGAAAAACAAAAAACAAAAAAGACCATGAAAACATACAGGGAAACGCTGGGCCTTACGTCTTGTCCGCCCTAGCAGCAACCCCAAATGTCGCGCTTTAGGATTCGCCGATGTCTGCGCAAAGCGTTTACGCCGCGTTTTCCGCCGCTGTCGCCAGTCGGCGCCAGCAGCTCCGTGGTGATGCGTGTTCGCGGAGTTCGGGTTGCTCTTTACCGCATTCGCCTCTGTATAGATCCCGTGAATACACTTCACTACATTTATGCATCTTCAAGTGTGAGAGTCTTACAAGGACAGTCGGCAGGCCCCGTGGAACCGTTACTCCTCGAATAAGATTGTGAAAGACAAGGAACGGGTTTGTGGATAGGCATTGAGATTAGTTTTGCAAACATTTGACAACATAAAACTGCACATAGTCTAGACGCGTTGGCAGCACGGCCGTGGTTTCAAACTTTCAAATTTGATAACGCGGTTGTACAAATAGGACCAATTTTGTTGCATTATATCTTATCTTTTTTTCAACAAATCACGGGCAAACAGCCAAACATCTCTTTTAATTGAATCTGTGCAATTTTGCGTACACTAAAAAAAGAAAATTGAAAATCGCAGTTCGCACTTCGGAAACCAGCTCCTGTAAAGGGAGACGGGCACTTAGCTCTTGCATTCATCACTGTGTCTGGAAAATAATTCTTCCTGTAATGTTTTATTCTCGATTAAGTTATCGCATTTTCAACGGTATACATTCTTGAAGCAAACTTTCAATTTTGAAAAACAAAATGTGGATACTCTATACTTTAATCAACGATTACACGTAAATTGGTATAAAACGGCCAGAGATAATTACCCTCAGAACTTTCCTGAACGATAACAAATATTGCCGCATCGAAATGGGGCAAATTTTATGAATTGCCTAAAAGATATATATATATATATATATATATATATATATATATATATATATATATATATATATATATATATATATATTCTTTTCTTTTTGATAGCGACATGGATGATAGAGACGATTTTTTTCTTTTTTTGTTTTCTGGTCGCTGTTTTTCTGCACAAAAATTCACGCGTGACAAAAACACATTTTAGTGTGTGTGTGTAGGGGGGGGGGGGGTACTTTACGCAGATCCTGAACACAGCCGCTGCACCATGAGGAAAATCGCGGAGTCTGTTCACACTAGCGCAGCACTGTAGCATTTCGCGCAGCAAGTTTGCGTTCGACGACGCCTTCCATATCGGGCACCCTAGGAGTTAAACTGAGTAGCGAACAGCAGTTTCAAAATTATTTGAGAAGACAATGGCCTTATAGGGCATGCAGTGGTAGAGGCACATACATTCAGTTACATCGAACAGGGGAAGCAATTATCGACCGTCTGCAATAAGGCGAATTCCGCCTGTGCATAGAAATCAGCCGGGACCCAGTTCCGCTTAATCCATTTAAGTCGTATGAAAGCACTGTTTGGCATAGTTTGGTATGATTTGGCTTGGTGGCTTTGCATTGAGCGACTGGCACCGAGTTCGGCAAAGTGATGAACGTCTTTAGTTTTTGAGAAAAGGAAAGGTGCAGTATTTTATGGCTCGTGAAAGCTCAGTTCTCGATAAAAATGAACCATATTCAGCCTTGTGGCTCTAATTGAAAAATATAGGTTTGGTTTGTAATGCCCTCAAATCCATGTCGGCTATTGTACAGAAACTGGGGTCAGCTTGCACGTGTTGGAAGCTTCACGTATGCATCGAATGTGCCCTGATGCTACAGTCAAGTTCGAGGTAGGTTGAAGGCTGAGTTAATTACTGACGTGATGGTAGTGGCCCACGTACAGAGAGAAGCGTCATTCACAATTATGGGTATCAATCGGAGCAGCAATGATTGCTCATGAATAACATCCAAAGGTCGTCACCTGATGATAATTACAGGGAATAAATTAACTGTGAACTTATTTACCTCATCCGCTCAGCAAGCACATGACGCCACAATGAATACAAAGGATCATTGCTCCCCGGTTTCACCGCACGTGTACAAACGTGCGCAGGGCAATTCTTTTAATTTCTTGCCCACTCAAGAGCTCTGTAAATTACCTTTTTAAGCATAGAATATTGAAATGCAAAATATGTCGTCTTAAATTATGGCGTTTTAACAAATTTCCTTCAACACGAATTTCCTTCGCGAATAAAATGGAACGTTTTTTTTTATATCTACAGGTTGTTGTTTTTTTTTTCTCGTAAATCCTGTGAAAGATGCACCATTGCGATCTCTGCTGGTGGGTTGCACCCGAACATGGACATTATAGGCCTGCGTCACAAGCTCAATATTTAGACAGTAATACCTTAACTCACCTATGGGGCTGAAACGTGGAGGCTAACCAAGAGAGTTCTACTTAAGTTGAGGACAACCCAGAGGGCTATGGAACGAAAAATGGTAGGGGTAACATTAAGAAATAGGAAGCGTGCAGATTGGGTCAGAGAAATAACTCAAGTTACCGACATTCTAGTGGAAATTAAGAAGAAGAAATGGACATGGGCAGGACATGTAGTGCGAAGAGAGGTTAACCGATGGTCGCTGAGGGTAACAAACTGGATTCCAAGGGAAGGAAAGCGTAGCAGGGGGCGGCAGAAAGTTAGGTGGGCGGATGAGATTAAGAAGTTCGCAGGGGTCAAGTGGATGCAGCTAGCACAGAACCGGGTTAAGTGGAGAAATATGGGAGAGGCCTTCGCCTTGCAATGGGTATAATCAGGCTGATGATGATGATGATGACCTTAACTAAACCAATCAACATTTCTATTTTAGATTTTAGAGGAGAAGGTTATAATGAGAAATTGGAGGCCATGATAATCGAGTTTCACCCCTGTTTTAAGCTTTCCTCATTTGCGGTACGGTTCGAAATATCTAACTTCAAAAGTACGCGTTTAGAAAGTCGTTGATTTTGCTTTGTCGCGTTGCATATCTGCAACGTAACAATGTCTATAAAATGGCGGCACCCGCATATGTAATGAAACAAATACAGACTCTAATAGTGTGTATTATGGCGCAGAAGGGGCTCAACTGATTTTGTCGACGGCGCTACCTGCACAGACACCATCTGACAATTGTACAACGGGTGCAAACCAGCTCAACTAGCTTTCAAATGCTCTTTTTTAACGTTCGAAAATGGTATCCACATTGCCGATTAAGACCATTTAAAAAATCGAGGAACTTTCGATGTTCACACTCTTTAGATTCGCGATATGAACTTGACCACTAAAATAAAAAAAAATATATATTGATTGGCTATTAACTGATCACCTAACTCTTTCATGTAGATTTCCGGTGGTAATAATAAGGAGCACGCTTTGGCGATAGAAATTTCTGGCACGCATAGCCTAGCGAATATCAAGAAGTACCGGATACATGCGTTAGCACGTGCATCTGGTGCGCTTGCGTATGGACCCGAGCAATTAAGTCATAACTTCTCGACACAATCCCTGCGAAAATTTCAGACACCAGAAGCGCGCTGCGTAACTATTTTGACCGCACCTGTACACAATGGCCAGAAGAAGGAGGAGGAGGAAGATGAGGAGGAAAGGCAGGTAGATTAGCCCGTAAACGAAACCGGTTTGCTACCCTGCACTGGGGGAAAGGGGTGAGTGGATATAAAAGTTGTGAGAGAGGGATTGGTGAAGTTAGTAGTCACATCACAGACAGGCTAGCTTGCTGTATAATCCAGTTGCATAAGGCGCGCTGATGCATCTCTCAGGGTTTTCAACAGAAAAATCTGCTCAGGGTGATAAAAATCACCCTGAACGAAATTCACTCAAATAATCACTCACTTTTACTTCTTTAAACTAGTGACATGGAAATATTTCAGAACTGGTTCCCAATGTGAGGAGTAATGTTCAAAACCAACTCAAGTTTTGAGAATGCGGTATTGCTGGGTACCGGAAACGTCGACCAACTGGGGTTCTTCAAGGTACGTGCACTGACATCGCGCACAGTACACAGGTACCTTGTTTTTCGGCTCCACCGAAAAACGGCCGCCGCGACCGGGATTCGATCCTGCGTCCTTGGTTTCCCCAGTCTAGCGCCAGAACAACTGAAACACCATGGCGGGGCATGTTGGCAGAACTAGATTTATCATTTACAAGATATTCTCTGCGACGATGAGAAATATCAGTCATTGTTTTTCTCATATTTCTTATTTATGTTCCCAAAAATAGCAAATTTTCACTCTTACGCCACTTTACACGCTGTTTTTGTGCTTGTTAAACTGCTCTTCAGATACATAATACTCCGTCTGAGGGCTGTCTGAACGTATCCATGCAAGAAAAATTTAGACTCCATGTAAATGATTTCAAGGAAGCCCGACATCAGGACTCATTTTTGCGAAAGCTTGTTTCCAAAGCCAAGGCACAAAATTCGGAATTTGATTCCTTCCCAAGCATTACGTCCTGTTTTCTTCGCATTCCAAAATCACCAAGCGAGATATAGAAACATGCTTTATAGTTAAACACTATACTCAAGTCCTGGCATTACAGAATGAAAATTAGCTTTGACAATCAGGTTGGAAGTCTGGGAAAGGCTGCCTTCTCCATTGGCTTTGTTGTTGCAGTGGTAGACACTTCTTAGGCAATTTTTTTTTTAAATATAGTTGCCGCATCAAAACAAATCAGGTGGAAAGCGAAAGCGATAGTTTGGGATACTGCCTTATTACAAGCTCTCACGCAACTTGAACAAAATGGCAGTGAAATATGTCGAATTTTATGCTTCCCTGTCGTTTTCAAGGCTCTGCGCTTCAGCAGACCTCGAGAGGGCTAAGAGTCCAGTACGTCTAGGGAAGAAGAAATCTGCTCGTTTCCTGCGCCCATAGGCATTTTGTATTATTGTTTTTTTTTTTTAATAGCGTTTTTTTTTGCCTCTGGGCATAATGGAATATGTAAAAAATAAAGGGGGTATTAAATGAAAGGAAAAAGGTTAGCTGTTCTAATAAAGTTCAAGAGAGAGCGATGATAAGGCCCTTGAGTCCATGCAATATATGAAGATGGGTTGCTCGGCGAAAGGCCCACTGCTGTCAGGTGCCGAATTATCGTCGGCTTCAATGCCGGGCAAACCCTAAACAAGTGGTGAATATCTGCCTCGTGATCTGGTGACTTGCCTGGACGTTGATATAAATATCGATATTGCGGCCATGTTCGTGTTACCGCAGGTGTGAGGGCAACCCCGACCCGGATCCTCCGTAGCGCAACCTCATCAGCGCGGGTAAGACCGCTGGAGAGGGTTATCGCACACGGCGGGACCAGAGCACATGTGCGGCGCCGGAGGTGCTCCTTTCTTGTGAGAAGCAGAGTGGCATCATCCATAGTGACGAAGCGTGTCAATGATGAGGGTAGAGTCGCCTGGCGGGTTGCAGAATCTGCAGAGGTTTGAGAACTGAGTAGGTCACGTGTTCCCTTCTCGTTGACCAACGTAAAAACTGAGGAGCATGTCGGTTTTCTGCACATGAAAACCGGTAAACATTTGACTGAGCTTTGGTGACAATGAAAAATACTTTTTCCTTTTCTAATCGCACACAGTTTTTGCGACGTGGTAAGGATGAGTTGGTGAGTGCAATCTTGGAAAAAAAATGCATCGGCAATTTTATATCGACGAGTGGATCAGTTCACCTTCCGTTCCTCTCTTTGGAAGACATATTTTTTTTTTCTTCGAAACAAGCAGTTTTTAAGTTTCATTTTTTATCACAATAAAACTTGCGCAAATGCACGATGGAAAAAAAAAATTCGGCACCTTTTACACGCACAAAAAAAATTGTGTAGCCACGCCAAGCCGCAACTTGTGTCCACAGCAAATTTATTCAAGCGCCTGCTTTTATTGCGTAAGAAATACTACGCCAAGTTTCAGCCCGTCGCGTAAACTCGGCCGGTAGCCACCTAGGGGCCCCTCTTCAAGCCGTCGGGTAAACCCGGTCGGTAGCCACGCCGCGCAGAAGAAGAAGAAGGAGGAGGTGAAGAAGAAGTAGAAGAAGGCGGAGGAGAAGAAGAAAAAGAAGTAGAAGCTATGTCGACATTGCTTTCGCAACCTACCGAGTTTAACTAAAGCTAAACCCCAGCTAAACTTTTTACGCTTCCTGATGCTATCAGCGATATTACGCGTTTTAGAGCGCAGCTCTTTGGCGCCCGTTCCTGCGTTTCGCGTCGCCGTCGACGTCGTGCCTCGTAACCAGCTCCGTCCCTTCTCAGCCTCCCTTATTATGCTATGAATTTGGCGAAAGAGGCCAACCGCTCAAAGCAGAATTATGTTTGCAACGGTCATGCAGCGTGAGTTTTGCACGCTACAGAGACGGTAATATGAGCGAAGAAATGTTTGCCCACTGTTATCAAATTCGGGTAAAGCGGAATCCCGACAAACGTGCCTGGAAATAAAGCAAGTTTCCCAGTGAAACCATGAACAATGTTTAGATATGAACCTTTAAAGCTGAATGCTGCCAAAGGCCCAGATCAGATCTAGCATATTCTGCAGGAGGAACACACAGACTAGTGCTTATAGCACTGAGAACATTGAATGCAGTGTGCATGCAGTAGCTGACGAAAAATAACGCAGAGCATCCGAATAGAGGATTAAAAAATGTTGCATTGACTCACCAAATATTCAGGCAGCTCTTCTAGCCCGGTAGGCTATTTGAAGAGCAACGTCGAACACCTACAGTGCACACTCAAAATCGCCACCACAATCGAGTCAAAGAATAAGCTACACATCAACTGAGCTTGTCGTAATAGAATATGATTCGATAGTTGCCGCTAAAAATTCGGGAACTTGAGCCAGCGTGGGCTGATTGTTTGAAGAAAACTGTCAAACAGCTTGCAAACCGGAGCCACTACAGTAGCAGGAGTAACCTACACATCAAAACCACTTACTTTTAATTGAATTTCATGACCGCGCCGCCTGATTTTAATGAATCTCGGCCATCCTAGGGGATTTTTTGAAGGCCACTGTAAAACAGCGTGCAAGCGCTGAAAAAGCACTAAGACAAAAATAAGCCGCACATAAAATGCACACAATTTCTGCACTATTACCTGCCTGCCGAAATTTTAGCTAGAGCAACTTGCCAAAACGTACACGCAGTAATGCAACATGCTTGCAAAAGCTTTCCTTCTACTGATTAATGTCTAGGGAAGAACACAGATTAGTCACGCAAACTTACGCAAGTACGCATCAAAAGGAAAACCAAGAAGTCAAATATCTTAGAGAAAAAGGAGTCACAATCGTACAATTTGCTTCAGGCGGAGCTGTAGATACACGTAAGGAATGCGCCACATTCTCCGGCCGAAATGGCGCTTTGCAGTACGATGCTTTTGCAGTACGATGATTTGTAACAAATATTTTTTGCGCAATGTCAGTATATTTCACAGAACTGATGAAGCTTGTTTCATGACCACTACAATAATTAAATATTACCCGTTTACACGATGGACTGAAAATAATTGCCGGAAAAATTCCATTTAAAAAGTTACAGTATTGCTCTTAAAACTGCTTAAGAGCTGAAAAGGCGAATGCCTTTTGTTTTTTGTTTTTTTTTTCTTTTTTTTTTTCTTTGTTCCAGGAGTGCACCTAAGTCTGGTTAGGTGCAAGAATGCGAAAGCATTTCTCTTACTGCTGCCGATCGGGTTGCTGCGTGTTCGTTCCTTTATGCCTTTGCCGTTCCTGACACGCATTTTGGCTTTAAATCAATGGTAATTGTAGGTTCGAGGCTCAATTGCTGCTTCCTGCCGCACGAGACTGTTTTGCTGTGGTGTTTTGTGTCAACCTCGCGCACGTTAAAGATCCCCAGGTGGTCGAATTTACTCAGTAGCCCTCCACTACTTTCTCTCTTTCCGCTTTCTCTCCCACCTTCCTCCCTTCCCTTGCGGCGCGGTTGAGGCGTCCACAGAAAACATGTGAGACAGTTACCGCGCCTTTCCCTCCCTATAAATCAATTTGTCAATCAATCAGTGTCAACCTCGCTAGATGATGCAGCGCGCCTGTCAACGGGAAATTCACTGTATTTGTTTCCCTTTGAACTTCGCTTGTGCTGATTTCGAAACGTTTTCGCAGCATGCCATAACCTGTACTCTTGCCACTAAAAAATCCCCTGTCATGCCAAACTGTTTATTACCGGACGGGGTCCGGTATTAATATGCGATACACCCTGCATATCTCCTGCGTAAAGTTTAAACAGGTTTAAACCAGGTCGGTATACGTCCCATGCAAAACGACGGCATATCACTGGTGGCGGAGTTTAAAAGTAAATCCGAGAGTGAAGCCGGCCGCGTCGTCTGCTAGCCGTGTTTCTACGCAGTCCTCGTGTCATGAATTTGTTTTCCCGCGGCGCTTGCATCATTATATCATTGCATCAACAGCATCCGCTGCCAATGAATTGTAACAGAAACTGCGGAACATCTCCAGTGATAGTTTTTCCTTGGATAAATGTTCGAAAGGTATAAAAAAATGGGCTGGAGATTGTATTTACTCGTCCCGGCTCAGCAAGCAATACGACCTAGAGCGTACTGTCCGAGTTCACTTCGCGTTAACAAATCGCTTGTCATTCCTGTCTCATATTTCGATATGAAAACATCTGAAATAATATCGATCCATCATTGTGAATTATTCGCGTTTAGGTACAGGAAAAATGATATATGTTGGTCACTGAGTAAATCTTTAATAGTTCATTTACTTAGTGCAGTGCTGCATATGTTTATGCCACTTAATTTTTGAAGCCATTAATAGCTCCTGAGTGCAAAGTAAAGACGGATATGTTGAGTGTCAGGTACGAATTTTAATGAATTAAACACGGTGCTCCGAGCTTATAGTACATGCATTTAATGGCCTATAAGGGGTGCTTGCTAAGAGTAGCATCTCTAAATATTTTGTCCTTCTGCCTAAGCGCATATGTTTTACGAAGTGAAGATTGTAAGTGTTCGGTTTGTCGCGTGTCACACATTTCTTCTGTATACGCTATAAAACGTATCATCACCGTGATCCAATCCACCGTTACGGCTAAGCCCATTTTACCTATTTTATTTGTCCTCTCGAACAACAACAAAAAATACATTAAAAAAATAAGAGGGAGCCCGTACCCACAAAAGTTTTTCCGAATTTGAAGCCAATTAAATATAAATGAAAGGGAGAAAAAGCTTAAGATTAAAAAAAAAACTTCTTTTTAAACAGGGAAATAATAATAACAATAAAAAAAGAAAAGGAAAACGAGGTCCGAGTCGCAAGGTAGTCTGCGCTGGCTTAAAAGGGGGAAAAAAAAGTCCAGAAGGTAGAAACAAAAACTATTCTTTTCATTAAATTATGCAAGGAGCCCATGCGCACCTGGCTCCTGTGAGGGATGCTTTAAACATCGTGGCGCTTATTTAAGCATCGCCCATTAATATAAGAACGCGATTGCTTTGGCGGACCCCGTTTGCATTGCGAATTCAGTAAGTCTACCTTTATTCCACTTGAACCAGTGCGCCTTCGCGACCTATGACGGGTGTTTTTCTCGCTACACCAAATTCCTGGGTTTGACTTACACCCCTACTCAAACTTGACTCAGTTTACATTTCCTCTCAATCACCTTTCTTCAGTTATGGAAGTTCCTTGAGAAATTTAGCGTTATTCTGAACGTTTCAAACTGCTCCTGAATTTTCCATCGAAATTTTTCGTTCACGGTGAACGACGACGACGCCGAATTTTTTCCGATACGGGACCGTTAGTGACATTGAATTAAAGTCTTGTGAATTGGGCCGATGAAGCGATATAAGAGAGCGGTGCTGGTACGGTGTAATGGCGGGTGGCGCAGAACATCTGTAATAATGGATCGAGGCGCATCACCCTCAGCATATATTAAAAGAGCTTGCAAAGCAAAGGCAGGGTACATGAAAAAAAAAAAACAGCAATTATTCTGCTAGAGTAATTGATCAGCTCCATGCAGCACAGAAAGCAGGGCTCGAAAATGCAGCTGGTCATTTAGCGTTTGTTTGTAGGAGGCACCTTGCGCATGTATGCGTTAGTTTCTCCCAGATGATTGCAGCATCATCAATGTTTTCGCTTTTACACAAAGGCCAACCTTAACTTTATGTTTCAGGCCTCCATAGAAAAATTCAGCAGAGTTGAAAAAAAAAAAGCAACGGTATGGAGCTAATGACAGCCCGTTTCCAATAGGAGCTAATATCGGACAGACCATGTCCGGTATGCATCTCAAGCCGGACATACCGGTCTGGTATAATTTGAAACTGGACGGATCTCTAGGTATGAAGATCGTATGCCGCAAGACCATATCCGGTTCGGAACTCAAACAGGACGAGCCCGCCCTATATGGAACTGATATCGCACACAGTCCGTTTCTGAACTCGGGCCGGAGCGATCGATGAAGCGCAACCAGAATAACTATGCCGGAGCATGGCAGTACACTGAATAAGCATCAAAATATACAAAATATACATTACTTCTCTGTATATGTGTGGCCTCAAATACCTCAGAGCTGTGCAGCCATAGAAGTCTACCCTGTACATACGCACATCGCCTCGCCCTTGTGCGTTGTACCCCGCAAGCATAAGCGTTCATTACAAGCGACAATCCGCAACTGAAGAGCCTTCAACGCGAAAGTGCAAAGAACGTAGCATTTCGCAGCGGCAATTAAAATATGCTCAGCATAACTGAAACGCACCACTCACCACGAAATATGCACCATATCAGGGGGCATTTCCTTGAGTGCTTACATGAGCAAAATCATGAGCTGGAAGTGCATTCATTGGCGCCACTGCTCCCCTAGCAGCATGTGAAGCGAAAAGATGAGATATGACACGCATTATTAATGCGAAAGCATTAAAGAGTAAGTTTTTATGCCAAACCGTGGACGTAAATTGTGCACGCGAAAATGGAATCCACGACTGTATGCGAACCTTAGTGCTGTGGTAAAGGTGTTTGCAAAGTGCGACAGGTACTGTGCCTTTCCTTTCTTGTAAGGCAAATAATTACTGATGCTAAAACGTTAGTAGGCTATGTAAAAATAAATAAGGATCATTTATGATGGTGGTAACTAATTATCGTAATAATTATTGACAGTGATTCATAAAAGAACAAAATAACGATATAAACGAAAATAACAAATAAAAGTGCTTAAAGTAAAATAAAATTAAAAATATAGTAATAAGAAGTAAAACAAAAACAAACGCCTATTGGAAATTAAAAAAGTAAAATTTAAAAAAAACTCTCGGCAGCGATAAAGCTTTAGCATTCTCCCAATGCGGGTTTTGCAGCAGAAGTCTCTGCATGTAGCAAAAATAAAATGCGTGCGAAGACGATGATGAAACATCCACTACTAGTTACGTATATGCAGGTATCTCCCATATCTACAGCGTGATAAACGAGACAAGAAAACATATAACGACAAACATGGCGCTGTGTTTGCCGTTATATGTTTTCTTTCTTATCTCGTTTATCGCGCTGTAGATAAGGAACATCGTCACCAACTCGCCCAACATCTGACCAGATGATATCTCGCTTTTTTTCTGTTTTTGTTTTTTTCAGCTGCATCGAATATTCAATCCCTTTATCTCCGCTTGAAAACGTACATAAACTCTATTCAGAATTGGTTGTGTGGCTTGCATCTCACATTAAATGTGAACAAGAGCGCTGTCGTTGTTTTCAATATAAAAGATCCCGTAAGTCTGTCTTTAATGTATCAGCAAAAAATAATTCCTCACGTTACATCTTTAAAGTATCTAGGGGCCATTTATGATGATAATCTTTCATGGCAGCCCAACATTTACCATGCCGCCACGAAAGGGGCTCGGGCCGTGAGCATGTAGTGCCGAAAAAGTCGTCCCCGGTCTGGAATGCGGAGAGATGCACTTTTAATGGTGTATGTAATGTATGTCGGTCTAATTTTAGAGTTAGAGTCAGTGTTCTTTTCTGGTTCACCAGCTAAAACATTTTGTCCACTTGTTCTCTTGAAGCGGTAAGCGCTTCGTTGGTGTCTTTGGCTACTAAAATTTCTCGCCAACAATGTGCTCTACCTTGAAGTCCGAATTCCTCCTTTGCTAGGTACTTACAATTTCTAACTGTTCAGACGTATCTAAGAATACATGAATCAGAGTTTCACCGTTCCAAGTCTGCTTTTGCTGCCAACCGACCTCCTTTTTTGGTGTTCATTGGCCTAAATTTCACACCCCGCAAGTAGTTAAGGTTGCTATACCCTTTAAATGTTTCCCTTCTTAGCATTCTTCCCATGCAAACTAGCGGGTCTTCTGTCGAAATTGTCTTTGACATTTTCCCCACTAATGCTAAATATTTATCATCCTTTATTCTAAAGGATTATTAGATCATTTAGGAACCCCTTCTGCTAGCTTATAACAATATAGCAACCGATGCATCTCAATGTAACGAAAAGGCAGGTGTGGGTATATATTGCCCGCATCTAGACTGTTGTTTTCCTGTGCGTCTTCCGGACTTCACCCCAGTTTTTCAATCAGAGTTTCTGGCGGTGGTACTTGCTTTACGAAAACTAGACTCCTCTTTTTCTGCAATGGCTGTAATTACCGATGTGATGTCCCAGAATTATAAAGCTCTTTTTGGGGTGGAGAGCAGGAAGCACACGCGAAATAGGCCAGTAAAAGGTTTAATCAGAGCTAGATGTCCCCGCTAACCCGATGCTCTCTGGGCTAAGTCTGGACGCCACTGCGGTGATCCAGTGCTTGAAGTGGGATATGATGACCATAGCTGCAGGCAGCGTTGATGATAACTGTTTACACGGCGAGCTCAATATACTCGCCAGCATGCAGGACTAGCGAGCCGAGCCGTATTTGTATTTTCAGGCAGTCGTCCCTCGGGAGACGAGGCCGGGTCGATCTGCTCTAGAGCGTCTTTCGTTCCTCTCTGCCCCGCCGTCCTTCTGTGGCTTTCCTTGTCACCTCGGGTCCTTTCTTCCCATTCTCAAAACCCTCGCCATCCTCGCAACAGCGTTCGTGTAGCCGTCATTAACACGGCGTCCCCGCATTCCAGCGTGTCGTTCAGCGACCCTTCTTCGCATACGGTTTTCAGACAAAAGGCGACACGAGCAGGCAAAATTGGGGAGAGGTCGGTGTCTCCCGAATCACCGCACAGCCCGGATCTCAAGTTCCGGCACAGGCAATTAGCCATCACACCCACTCTCTATCGTTGTGCTCATCCTCCTATTCATCAGTGATCTCTACAATTGTAAAAACTTCCTCTCCCTGATTCCTCGACATCTGAAACTTTTACACATGATAAGGGTACCAGGTCACAGCAATGCGATTTTAAATGAATATGCTGATAGCTCGGCAAAAGAGTCCCTCAATGGCTCCGTATTATCTATCCTTCTGGCGACAGCGTATATCATCGCAGCGAGGTTTCAGAGAAACATTTTATCAAACATGCAAACTGGACACATTTTAAGATCTGACGACTGCCTGCATCTGAAATATTCTTGGAAAAGGAAATTATGCACTCACGGCAACTTGAGATTTCTCTAACCAGCTTACGCTGCCGTACCCGATTTCTAAATTTTTATCTTCACAGGTCTGGTTTGGCATTTTATCCAGCCTGTGCATTTTGCGGTGAACGAGAATGATTAGATCATATTTTTAGTTTTGCCGCCACTTCACTACGTTGAGAAGATAGTTGATGGAAAAGCTATTGCTACAGCTTGGCATCAGTTTAAGTAGCCCGATATTGTTGTCATTTGGCGCCACCATCCTTAGTCACAGTCACACGTCTGTTTTTCATCATCATCATCATCATCATTACCGTCGTCGTCGTCATCATCATCATCAGCCTGACTCTGCCCACTGCAGGGCGAAGACCTCTCCTATATTTCTCCAATTAACCCGGTTCTGTGCTAGCTGCATCCAATTGACCCCTGCGAACTTCTTAACCTCATCCGCTCACCTAATTTTCTGCCGCCCCCTGCTACGCTTTCCTTCCCTTGGAATCCAGTTTGTTACCCTAAGCGACCATCGATTATCCTCTCTTCGCACTACATGTCCTGCCCATGCCAATTTCTTCTTCTTGATTTCCACTAGAATGTCAGTAACTGGAGTTATTTCCTTCCCTTGGAATCCAGTTTGTTACCCTAAGCGACCATCGATTATCCTCTCTTCGCACTACATGTCCTGCCCATGCCCATTTCTTCTTCTTGATTTCCACTAGAATGTCAGTAACATGAGTTATTTCTCTGACCCACTCTGCACGCTTCCTATTTCTTAATGTTACCCCTACCATTTTTCGTTCCATAGCCCTCTGCGTTGTCCTCAACTTAGGTAGGACCCTCTTGGTTAGCCTCCACGTTTCAGCCCCATAGGTGAGTACAGGTAAGATGCAACTCTTGTACACTTTCCTCTTGAGCGATACCGGTAAGCTGCTAGTCATTATCTGCGAGTGCTTGCCAAATGCGCTCCATCCCAATCTTATTCTTCTTGTTATTTCCTTTTCATGGTCCGGATCTGCGGTTACTACCTGTCCTAAGTATAGACATATTCGCCTACTACTTCAGTGTTTCGCTACCAATCGCAAACTGCTGTTCCTTCCCGAGGTTGTTGAACATAACCTTAGTCTTGTGCATATCGATTTTCAAGCCTACCTTTCTACTTTTCCTGTCTAGATCATCGATGAAACTTTGCAGTTCATCTCCTGAGTTAATTAGCAAGGGAATGTCATCAGCAAATCGCAGATTACTGAGGTATTCTCCATCTACCCTTATCCCTAACTGCTCCCATTCCAAGTCTTTGAATACTTCCTCTAAGCAAGCTGTGAATAGTACCGGGGAGATTGTGTCTCCTTGCCTAACACCTTTCTTTATGGGAATTTTATTACTTTCTTTATGCAGAACTATGGTTGCTGTGCAGCCACTATATATATCTTCCAGCACTTTCACGTACGGCTCGTCTACCCCCTGATTTCGCAATGCCTGCATCACCGCCGAGGTTTCAACTGAGTCAAATGCTTTTTCGTAATCATCATCATCATCATCAGCCCGATTATACCCACTGCAGGGCGAAGGCCTCTCCCATATTTCTCCACTTAACCCGGTTCCGTGTTAATCAATGAATGCTATGTATAAGGGCTGGTTATATTCGGAGCATTTTTCTGTCACCTGGTTGATGGTATGGATTTGATCGATAGTAGAGTACCATTTCCGAAACCCTGCTTGACTCTTCGCTTGACTAAGTCTAAGGTTGTCCTGATTCTATTAGGGGTTACCTTAGTAAATACCTTATACGTAACAGACAGTAAGTTGATTGGTCTGTAACTTTTAAGGTGCTTAGCGTCCACTTTCTTATGAATGAGGATAATATTTGCGTTTTTCCATGGTTTCTGTACTTTGGATGACACCAGGCACTGCGTATACAAGGTGGCCAGTTTTTTTAGCACGATATCCCCTCATCCTTCAACAAATCTGTATTTATCTGATCCTCTCCAGCTGCTTTCCCCCTTTTCAAAGTTTCTATTACTTTCTTAACCTCGTCCTTCGTCACTGGTGGAACATCTGACTGTTCTTCCCTACCGCCAATCTCATTACGGTCTTGACTACTTTGGCTACAGTAGCGAAAGGTCTGTTTTTACCGTCACGCAAATTTCTTACTGGAATCAAATCGTTGGCCTTGCTAAATTTTTCAACATAACTTCTTCTGCAAATCCCAGTGTCGATCTCCTGGGCGCGTTATGACTTTTCATTTTTTATTTCATTTACCTCACCTTTTCTTTTCTTATCCTCTTCCCCTCCAATCATATTCTTTTTCTTTTTTTTACATGTAAGCATAATTCCAAAACTTTCTTTGCTGCCCAATTCTTGGCTGATCCCCCTGTGCGGGTATGTGCCATATGTTATTTGGACAACAACAACAACGATATCCTGAAATCTACGTGCGAAACAAAAATACGTTGTAAATAGCCGAGAAAAGGCTTCAGCGTGCGTAAAGGGCCATCGGTGAGCTACCGCCACCATTTCAAAACCCAGGTGTGTGTGTGCAATAACAATGTTACGCTAGATAAGATGAAATCCGGAAACCGCGGCCAGCTCGCCGTGGCGCACGGAATAAAGACTTCGATGATCGTGGTGGTTCAGCATGACGGTCCACCATTCGGCTTCTCCATAAACTTAATAGCCCCATCAACATAAACAAATCATAAGCCACATCACAGTTCTTCCGAACGGGCATTGTGTGATTTCAAAGTCCTTCTTTGATCCGAGAGCAGGGGTTTTGGTGCGGGGAGTGTGCGCTGCCCTAGAAGAGCCGCCTATATAGGTGGCTACCGTATCTCGACGTTCTTCTGTGCCTCTCTGAATTTTTACATTCGTTGTGGTGGCAATTACAGGGTTTTAAAAGATTTGCATATGCAGCCCAGTGATTTGAGGCATGAGCGATTTGTTACTGTTCCTCGGAAGTTTTCCCATGTAAGAAAGAGGGGAAAAAAGTTTCCCGTGGCGTAGTGGGCAGAGTGTCCGGCTCCTGTGCAAAAATAGGCGGTTGGATCGAATGCTTCTGTGCGCGCTTTTTTTTTAGTTCCATTTTTTTTTTGCGATATGCAGTGGCGTTAATTTAAAGCGCTGCGCATTTCTTTCCAGCTTGGGGGCGATTTATTTGTGCAGAAATCAGGGCCATCAACCCGTGAAGGAAATTCCGGAATCACAGATCCGCCTGGTTTCACGGTGGACCAGCCTGTTCAATAAACTGGTACGCCGAATCCAGTTAAAGTTGATACAGTATTTTTCAGTACGGCTGAGAAAGATTTAATTCATTTTTGTTCATTTTTTATCTGTTTTTATTTTCTTAGTGCCACCGTTGTCATTTCATTCAGCGCCTTTTGACGTATTTAAGTAATACACGGGAATTATAAACTCGTTTACAAACACATTCTCAGATATGTACGGGTTCTGCTCGTGAATACATGAATAGCGGAAAAATAAATCTTTGTGCCACGGAGTGGGAACCGTATTTTGTATAGAAAACTGGATGCCGTTGAACATATGTTTGTGAAATATTTGGATGGGGTTTTCATTTGTCCTACAGGTTGTCCTACAGCCAACTTTGCACAAATATTTTCCTTTAAACGCCGTGGAATTCGGTTCCTAGCTGTAGAAAATGATGACGGTGTTCGGTATGACATGATAATGCTGTTAGGTTTGCACAGCGTGTGGAAACGCTGAATGGCCTTTCGCCACGCTGATCTGCGCATCAGAGGCCTATCCGAGAGTATGTTGAGAATTCCGTCCTACGGATAGCTGATGTTTTGAAAACTTTTTTGTGTGTACCTGAGATTATTAAAGTACTGGAAAAGGGATCAATTTGATCTTTTAAAGTAGATGTATTGTATGTAAATAGGCTCCCTTTAGAAATAAAATTACGAGGGACTTTAGCGACCAACGTATTGAAAAGCGAAAGCCTGAAAAGCCTCATATTGTCTAGTGTTCCTGCCATCTGGAATCCCACACTTGAACTCGCGCCAAGGAACGCCACGCCACGCTACAGCCGCCGCAAAAGCAGGACACACTTTGTCCACGACAGTATGTAGGGGGTCTCTGAAAACGTACCCTTCCTATCCTATAATTTCCCTCCCATCGTTATCCTCTTGTCGGCATTCGCTGCAGTGCTGCATATAATTATAATTGGTTTACAGGAAAGGAAAGGCGAGTATCTGTCACGCTTTCTCCGGCAAGTGTGAGTTTGGCCAGTACACCATCGCTCCTGTCGGGTGGCGTTCCTCGGCGCGCGTTTAAGTGTGGCGTTGTAGATGGCCGGGACGCATCCCGCCTCGGTCAATCAGAACGCCGCAAGAGCGGGACACACTTTGTCCACGACAGCATGAGCCATTAAAGGCTTTCGCCTTAAAATTGGACAGTCTGTCATTTTTGTGAAATATAGGGGGAAACATCCGCATGCCGTAGTCGCTTGCGCGGTGGAGCGGAAGGACCGTGGCTCGATTTTCGGCGGTGAGGTGACTTTTTTATCAGGGTTCAGTTCACGTGAACACATTTTTGGCTGACACTTTTGTCTACACTATTCAAGAGCCAGGAAAGGCTTTTGCTTTAATACTGAGCATGCACAAAGCCCAGCTAGCGTCAGTGCCACCGAATGTCGAATGCCAATGACATTGCGCCACCGCGGCGATGTTCATGATCACTTCGTAATAACGAACACTACATATCCCATTTCGCAATTATGCATACAAAAAGCCATACTAATATAGGCGCTACTAATGACATTCACTGCAGCGTGAATCGTAGAGCAGAGCAAAATGTTGCCAGAATGCAACAGCGCACCGAATTCAGAGAGTAGGTTGAAAAAATCGTGAAATTTCTGCCTGTGTTTAAACAAAACACGTCACCTTTAACTTGTGGCACTTTGCCTGTACAAATGTTCACACTTGATTCTGTTAGTGTTTAAACCGTTGGAAAGGTTTAAATATTGTCGGTCGCATCAAATATGTGATGGTAACCTGTACCGACATTACGAATACTCAAACGCGTGCACACGTCTGTTTAAATAAAGCCCACCTCACACCTTGGTACGTAAAACACTGGCTGACATTGCTTTTTTTTTTTTTCGTTTTCATAACGACCAAAGGAGTTCAATAAGATGCATCATTGGCTTAGCCGCAGTAATCGTCATGTTTTCACCACACAAAAGGTAATGAAAGAGTAGCTTACATTCGCCGGAATGACGCTCGCATTTCAAAACATCACTGGTAGTAAAAAAATAGCGGGGAAAAATTGCAAACAGCACCATCATTAGCCTGACTATACCCCCAGCAGGGCGAAGGCCTCTCCCAAATTCCTCCAATTAACCTGGTCTTGTACTAGCTGCTTCCACTTGACCCCTGCGAACTTCTTAACCTCATCCGCCCACCTAACTTTCTGCCGCCCCCTACTCAGTACTGTTAAACGATAAATAGCGCGAAATAGAGATCGATCAAAACGTTCATTTCCTCGCTCGTAGCAAGTAATCGCTGGCGACTGCGACGCCAAATTGCTAAGTGAGGCATTAAATCCTGAAATTAAAAAAAAAAGAGCAGCCGGAGATAAATGATCAACAAACCACCCCACATATTTCTATACACAACTAAGCGGCAGCTATAGTTAAAGGCAGTTTTAATTTCACTTGAAACTGTTAAACTCATGTTAGCATGAGCCAACATGAACTACACAATGTATCGCCACCGAGCGGGACGATACCAAGCAGCAAGCCACGGCGTACAGGAAGCACGCCGTAATATGGCCTGGAAAGATGCGTGCGCGACAGGGAACTCAGTCACTAGGCGAAGGCGGTGGCGAGAGCGGATGCAATCGCCATCGCAAACCCTAGCCTAAAAGGATCATCCACGCTATGAAACAAATGCCGTCATTCGCCTAATTTTCAGCGTTTTTTTTTTTTTTTTCTTGGTCCGCCCGAGTAAGAAGAGCGGTCTTTGTGCGCGCCTACTCTTCGATTATTCAAGTGCAGACATCACAGTAGCAATGAGTCATGTAATAGGTTATGTGCCGTGCTTGTATGTTTTATTTAGCGGCTGGAAGTATTTAATGAAAGGGTCGAAAACGGTTATAAGACTAAATTATCCTATCACCAGCGTGATAAGTTCCTGTGAATTGCCTAAATGCAATGATGCGTCTTCTTGACATCGTCGTAAGTTAGGTGTGTTATGAGAATTTTTAAAGAATCGTCCTGCATAAAATATTTTCAGAAAGTTTTTGAGGAAACGTTTTTTTTTTTTTTTTCGACTTCTGTGAGACGTTCGAATAGCGCATGATGGAGGTAGCCATTTGTAGCTTTTGCAAGATGTTTGTAAAACATTTTGTGTTCTATAGGAAGGGCAAAGGCCATTGCGTGCATATGCAAACTAGAATACCAGACAGACTCTTGACGCAAAGTGATTATCACAGTGTGTTTTAAGGCTAGTGCTCATTGCCACAGGATTATTAAGTGCATTCTAGATGTAAAATGGTTAGGTTTTTGGCTACTGAAGCATGAGTAGCGAATCATCGGAAACTGGGCTGAGAAGCTCTATTTAGCCACAAAATGACTCTTTCTCATGCAGTGTGCTTCTGCGCGTGTCACTTCTCTCCGCTGCAGAACCGCTGTTCTGCCTAAGCATGAAGGCGTGGTGTGTCATCCTGGCAGCCATTTCGACAGGTAAGGCTGTTTTTGGTCTTCGCTAAGTATAATACCTACAATGAATAAAGCGTTGTGGTGTACCTTATTCGTACATGTTTTTCTTACAAGATAACCTAGCGTCATGGAACAACAAGACAAAATATGGTACTGAATTCAGCCTTAATGTACAGACGCTGCAAAATATGAGTGCTTAATGTAATTATTGTACATCTTACTGTAGTTTTTCCTAATGTTCAAATCTTTTCCAACAAACTCTTGTTTTCGTTGTATATTTCTAGGTTCGTCTTTGTTGCTTGAATGTGCAATGTGAGCTGCATGCACGAAATTTTACTCTTTTCTTATGTACGTCAAGGCCTTCTATCAGCTTGGAGGTTCAGATGTATACCGCTTATTTTTGGGCTCGTGTCTAGCCACCTCCCTCGAAGAAACAAAAAGCAAACGAAAACGATTTTTTGTGCCTTTTTGGGGAAACCAAAACCCTGCACACATGGCGGTCCAAACACACGGCCATAGATATACGTTACCAAGTTATTCCAAGGAGGAAGCGCGCCCCCATCGCTTACATCTACCACTCACACCTTTGCTGAGCCGAGTTTTTATTTACTCCTTCCTACTGACGCTTCACTGCTGTCGGATTTTTAGTTGTGCTGCACAACGAAAGAAGTCAAAAACCAATGAAACCTCTGAAACTATTTGCAGCTCGCTATACCACATTTCATCAAATCCTTTTTTTCTTCCTAAGGCTGTGCCTGGGAAGGCAGCCCCTCCGAACAAGAAAAGGTGCTCCGTCAGCTCTTCGCCAACGTTGGACCAGACAACCTGTTTCTTAGCAACGTTAAGTTCAACATCCGAGAAACAGGAGCGCCCAGTAACAGCACGCTGTATCGCTTCAACCTGGAAAACGGCAAGATGTGGAACCTGCATACCAAGTTGATGCCCAAGTTTCATGAAGAGGTCGTATATGCTTTTGTGCTCACAAAGGCGCTGTCCTAGAAGACGCATCAAAATATGCCAAGCTTCCTTGAATACTTGAAGCACTGATGCTTTCGGCTGAATCTACAGGTTTCTTTGCTCTCTCTTTCTAGTAACGCTTCCACCGTTCACCAGACAGATATATCGTCAGAAAATTGAGAACGTAGCCAAAGCTTCCTGCTCTTTGAATGCACTGAAAGGAGCCTGACTTACCTTCCACGGCATTAGTGACAGCTTCACTTAGGACATTCAACGCGTACGTCTGCCAATCATGGGTCATTCTAAAGGGCTGACACTTTCAAGGATACTGTTCCTGATCAGCTGGTGCCACTTCTGGCTTCAATATCCCAGTCAAATTTAAATTAAAACGATTACAAATTTCCCCCTGCAAATATTCTGAGACTCGTTGTTACGATCGCCAAATGAGACGGCACTCACCGTTTGTATACAGGGTGTTTTTAGAGGGTCCAAACTTGCTTCAGGTTTACTTTAACCCTCAGGCTGTATTGGGGCTGCATGGGCACAGGTAAGAAGCAGAATTATTGAATTATTCTGCTTAAAAACTAAGTACCTTAAGTAATTTTTAAAATCTTTATATTAGACAATATGCACTTTATGCAGGATTGGAGCTCGTCCTTCACATAGTATAGCCGAGAAAGGAAATTTTATAACTTATGGGGGGCTCATCAGCTCCGCCTTTGACGGAATAGCGTAGGCTACCAGCCAACATATAAAGCCCCGCTCTAACCGAGCCGTATGAACGTGCCTGCGTGGCCTACGGGGTAACGTGAATGCAAGGGTCCCGGCAAGTTGCTTCTGATATCACCCTCCCATATATGAAAGGAGAGGCCCAAGTTGGCCTCTTAAAGAGGCGAGTTGGTCCGTGTGTTACAGTCATTGATATAGACAAACGTCATGTTTGTAAACAAAAGTGGCGCAGCGATCGGCAGCTACAAGGGTGTAGGTAAAAACCCGCCGGGCCTACACTGCGCCAAGCTGCGCTTCCTTCGAAACCAACTCGCGCGTGCGAATATTTCCAAGTGTGCGGGTATTTTGTGTTACGAAAACAATTTTCAGCCCATTCGCCATTTTCAGCCCACCACGCAGAGTGCTTTATCAGCTTTGTTCTCCCTGCCAACAACAGTGCGGCTCTGGTGGGCGGCTGTAAAATTGACTTATTACTTTAAATGAAAACGAGAAGGCGCAAGGTGTAAGAAATACTAGTCGTCTACACTCGTCAACTTCCGGGCCTATTCCTAGCGCATGAAAGGAGGAGGATGACGTCATAATCGGCTGGAAGCATGTTTCATATGACGAACCTTTTGTTAAGCTTTCTTCATTTGCAAGCACTTTCACTCTAGAGAACGTAGAATATTACCGGCAACCTAAGTCATACACTTTCTTGAATAATGAGAGCTCGATTTAGTTCTCTGTAGCTTCACCTATCCTTGTTCAGTGCTCTTTCATACAGTAATTTATATAGTATTTTACACTAAAGGTGATCTGCTTACGTCTTTTACTAATTTCTCACAAGCTTTGAAGAGTCTTTCTAGTCATCGTTCTGTTTAATTTCCTGGCTACGAAGCCGTCATCTTTCTAACTCTTTCCCAATAATCCTCTCTGCTCAATATACCTCGAATTCGGAAACGGAGGCCATCTTTACGAGAGGACAGAATCACACCCGTGCCGTAATGTTCCGGTCTCTATGCTTTAACGTTGAAAGTTGATAACGAAGTTATTATAAAACGTGTATTGGGCAAAATACATACTATCATTTTCACACTCTGAGAACTTCGATTCGCTCAACAAAATCCCGATTTTCCATATGCCGTCTCTCCGCACCAGGGGTTCATTTCGCGATTTCGATGTTGGGGAAAATATTCGTAAATGTCAACAACAAAGACCGAGTTTTCTCGGCTCTGCAAACAAAGCCCTTTTCAACCACTTACTTTGCCCACTTGTCCTGTCCCGGTGAAGACCGAAGAACCAAACCTGCTTTGAATCTATGGTGTTTCATTCTGGAGTTGTGGTGGCGGATAATTGCTGCTTGAGCACTATACTTCCTCTCACAAGATGTTTGCAGCACTGCGAAAGGCAGGGGAGTCCTGGCCCATTCAGGATCACGCGCTCTAATAGATAATTGTGCTTCTAAGTGCCTCCCGCCCCTGCTCACTACAATCAATAATTATGCTTTTACTGTCACCCTCAGCAATTCGGGAGGCGAGATAAGCGTAGGACCTCCATTTCCTACTGTAGTACGCATGATCCTGATTGGAGCAGGTCGCCCCAGCCTTTCGCAGTGCTGCAAACATCGTCTGAGACGACTCTACATCCAACCCGTGTCTTGCAAAAATATGCAGGGATATATGTACACGCACAATATGTCACTTTAAGTTGGCAGCAACTGAATAAGACAAATGGAGAATGAACGCAATAGGAAGCGCTCATAAAAAGACAAAAAGAAAAAAAAAACAGAAATTGAACAGTTATGGTCTGAACAAATCCTGACTGCAGAAATATGACTTTTTGCGCCAAATATGCTCATAACAAACAAACTTGAAGTTAATATTAGCAATAAATTGAATTCAAAAAAGATGCACTATATCATACCTCATTGTTCACTACTGCATAAAATGTATCCCACGTAGCCTGAACTTATTAAGAAGTTAATATATGAACTTTAGGACAAGGCAACTGGAGGCAGGTGTTGGCAGCGTTGCAAAGCTATTACTCCCTCTACATTACAGAATCAATTGTGTTATTTTAATGAACTGCGAAAAATTATAAACCAGGCGAGAATGCCTTAACACAACAATGACTGTATAGCCTTGATTTTTTATCTTGAATTGTTCATAGAACAGCCAATAAGATCTTGTGTTAGGCTTCCTCCTACTGTGTTTCAAAATACTTTGAAACCTTGGCTTAGGCTATATATTAGTCCCCGGAGGGGATTTCAGACATTATTGTGGTAGCATACTTATACATCTCATACTCATGGCTTCATGGATCAAAGCTCGTACTTCTCTTCCGGAATAGGGCTAATTCATGATCTTTGTTACTTCTAGCCCTCACTACAAGACACGAAATAGATACCCGTTCTTGAACAGACTTGGGCGTTAAAAATAAGTATTGGGATTCGAAAGAACGTGTGGTTAGACATTGGTTCAGTACCATCAAAGTGCTCTCTATGGATACTTATTACCCCGGTCAAGCATTGCGGGAAAAACAGGACCACCCACCTACTTTATCTGTTTTTACCTGCGCTTAGAGGTGTTAATTTCTATGATACTTGAAGACTATACTTTCAAACTGTAGTAAAGAAATTCTTGCTTGCAACTACACGTGGTCGTCTATGAATGTACGAAAAAATACATTTTCTGTTTACACAAGCATGCTAATAGCGCAAGTCGCAGCAACACAGAATAAGCTTCATATTAAGCCCGAAATAAGTCCCAAAACGAAAGGCTGATTAACCGGGGATTTCAACGACGAATGCGGTTCAGCGGAGTTAGCACCGTCAAAAAAGGAGGACATGGTTTTTATGCTAACGCAAGAGGCACAGAAACGTTTCTGTTGAGATTCATCACATAAAAAAAATGTCTGATTCGTTCGCGAAACCCTGACTTGTCTGTAGTCTCAGTCATTATTAAAGGTGGGTGGCTCGAACGATCAGTAAATCATTGGATCATTTATAACGTACAGTCACTTTGTGATGCAGTTCTGCTGTGGGAGCGTCGAAAGGAGGCTGAACACCCTCATGGTGCGATGCGACTTTGACCTCAAGGACATGGTGGCTACTTACGACGGCTTCCTCTCCTACGGTGCCAACGTCGTCCAGAACTTCACCGTCCGTGCCGCTATCACTGAGCACTCTTACAATAATAATCCTGCTTTGCTGGCTCTCTACATCCATGAAGAAGGCGATGGCAAGAGAGAAAAATGTACGAGCCAGTTTAACTTGTTCTTTCACGCCCATTCCTAGAGAGAATCACATTTTCCCCAATGTTAGAACGACTTATATTTATGCAAACGCAGTGTAATATTTTTTGTTGCAAAAGAGAAAAACAGCCCCAATTCTTCTCGGCAGCGGGCATTTCGCTTTTATTGAAGGTGAGAAAAAGGCCTGCTGCAGTTGAGGGCAGATCGGAGTGACTAAACGAGACACTGAAAGCTCTATCTGAAAACTAGGCTTATATGCAAGTAGCCTTTCAAGTAGAAGCTCCCCTGGCAGTGTTGAGGCGGTGCAGCTGTCCACCCTCGGGAGATTACGTTCGGAGAGCTCTTTTCTGCCCTTAATTACTAATCGACTTATTCAGAAGGCGACGAATACCCACAGCGGAGGCAAGGCGACGAGCTGTAGTGCTCGTGCTTTCGCGGAATCGGACCGTGTCTGCGGCAGGCACAGCAGCGCGGATTATTCCGGACCTTTCCGCTTATGTAGATTTATCGTTTGCCATCATTAGTCCCCACATTTCAAGTATTTACAGCTTCGACGTTAATACCTCGAACTACCAGACCTCTCTACCTACGGGCTTCGCCTCGATCAAAACACAGAATCAAAATTCGCCTCCATCGACGCTGATAGCCGAGACGCTGAAGCGATGTCGGAGGGCGCTGCGTTGGGGTTCATGTTAGCGATTGTCCGCTTTGCTATATTGCGTTGCCATCGGCCTGCACGCTTGCCGCTATCGATCTAAATGCGGAAATGAAACTGTGAGAACGAAAGGAACGATAGAAAGGAAAATACCAACTAAGCAGCATTGACAGTATGTATTAAGACAAACTATAGCCACAGATATTTGAAAACGTGCGAGGTCAAACCTAGCAGGTCCCATAAAGCGATGAGTACTTAACCTGTTCACTACGAAGGTATCGGATTTTGGGGGGATGCCCCTACCCCCCTCCTCCCCCCTTTACCGCTTTTGCGGCTGGCCCATATGTTTCCCCGGTTGACGCCCATCTGGCGGATACTGTCAGGGGGTAACAAATAAACGCGCGAGATTTTTATTGCGATGTACTAAAAACATTCCTCCAACCACGTGTTTACCCATGGAAGAGTTTCTCATGCAGCCACCAAAAATGTTCTTAAGCGAGGAATTCGAGTGCGCCGCGAACTGAAGAATCCCATCTAAGCAAAACCTATTGCTTTGTCCGCAACATTTCCTTTCCTTTCTGCAATATGGAAGGTCGGGAAATGTCTCCTTGCCAAAGTGCGAGAAGCGTGGGAGCTTATTCATTGCAATAATCAGTTAAGTCCACTCACTACTCGTGGAAGGCCTCCTTCAGCAAGCTCCTTTACCCAATATTCAAAATTTGCCACTTAATAATACTTGGTTCACAGGAAAGGAAAGGCGCAGTATCTGTCACACTTGCTCTGTGGACACCTGAACCGCGCCGTAAGGGAAGAGAGAAGGTGGGAGTGAAAGTGGAAAGAGAGAAAGAGGAGGCGTAGTGGAAGACTACGGAGTAATTCGGCCACCTGGGGATCTTTAACGTGCGCTGACATCGCACAGCACACGGACGCCTCTTAGAAAATTTGCCACCAATATGAAAAATATCATCCCGGAGGCTTTAATTCCGTCTTTACGAGCAAGGCGCGATGACGAAGGCGATGAGTATTTTGACTGTTTTTTATGTCCTTTGTCTATTTTTTTTTTATTTGTACCTTTCCGAAGACTGAAAACGATATTTTCATGTTTAAACTGCACGCTGCTGCATCCCCACACTACAGATCGTGTTGGGTCCTGAACCTCGTCAGGCGCAAGAAAGGACCTTTTGTTCAAGATACAGCAGTATTTTCAAACCACACCCTACATATAAAGCCCTTCTTTAACCAAGCCGTATGAACGTGTCTGCGTAGCCTAGGTGTAGTGTGCCGGACTCGGCATCTACATATTCACTGGAAGGCTGGTGCTTATTCCACCTTCCTACCGCAAATGAGCAAACTGAGTTGGCTGCTCCTCCCAACTTTCTGATATCATGTTGTCTCGTTTAGTCACTGCCCCGCCATGCCAACTGCCTGTCAGCCCCATGTCCGTGATTTTCCGCTCATAACGCCGCCGCCGAATTTTTTCACCTTTAACACTTAACCTTTAGACCTTTAACTCTATCGCGTTAAAATGTCTTAGAATTATTGCTGGCTCCACATTCGGACAGATACTCTTGTACTTCAGCAATATCCTTAGTCATGAAGCTTAGTCGTGACGCTATGAGTGGGTGTAAATTCTAATTTAAAATTCGTGACTTTTCTCGTATCGCTCAGACCACAGCAAGCAACATGCATGGGAGCAGATACAAAGCGCGTCGCGCAAGTATACAGGCAATAAGGGCGGTATTTATCGCACTGACACTGCTGTCTCTGAAGGACTGTGAATAGAACATCGATCAGAAGTTGATGCGGATGCATTTTACACAAGCAGTCATAGGGATTCTGCGTTTGCCTCATGCAACTGTCAATCTGCGCAGCCAGCCGTGCCCTGCTCTAATTCTGATGGGGGATATAATTGAAAGTAAGCTCAAAATATATTTCAAAGTTTTAATCGGCACCTTGAATATTATGAGATCGAAATTTAGAGATCGGTTAAAGAAATGTAGACCAGCACACAGCGGGTGACGGCCAAGATGAGGAATGAACTTGGGCTTTTTGGGTGGCACTAATTAGGCTCCCATTGACGATGCTTTGCAGCTACCTTTTTCGGTAACTGTGCTTCTCGTAGTCAAAACACGCATAATGGTTTATGTTTAAAAATTTGAAACTACCAAGTATTAGAGATGAGACTTACTCATGCCTTTCAGTCAATTGTTGGCGCTTACTTTGCGCTTAGATAATTGGTGGACGTGCTAAGTGAAATCTATGGCCGGGCCATGACTGCTAACAGCATTAAAGTGTTGTCTGCATGAAAACAATCTGCTGAAATGAATATCACATAATGCTACAAAGGGCATAAAGGGGCATGGCCTTTGTAGGCATTTGTTAAGTCTGTGAAAGTTTTTTTTTTTTTTTGCCGACACTGCGCCCTCGTGAAAAAGTGCTCATTAAAAGGGCACATAATTGGAAAATCTGTAATATCTAAGCGCCTCTTTCTTTTACAGGTAAGCTTCACGACTACAATATCTATATAACAGCATTTGAGCTGAACACGACGACTTCCCCTGCTTTCTACGACTTCAATTCAAACCCTAAATTTCCGAATTTCAAGAAAAACCAGACACTTGCGCGGGAAGTATGGACAGATTTTAACGTCAACATGTATACTATGATCAGACCAATCATCGTCGGCGCGTTAAACAGCACGTATAGGTTGGAAATGCCGCAAAGGATTTCTGCGGTTGGAATTTTGGACAAAAACGTATTTCGTGATCCGGGACCGAAGCCCACGTCTGCATGGAAAAAGTTGAAAAAGTTCATGTCGTCCATTGGCTAAATAAAGATGTATTTTTATGGCACTCATTTGGTCAATTATTGATAAGTCACCGATTTCGCTCGAATGATACGTGCTGTTGTCTGCGTGCTCTATTAAACTACGTTTTACCTGCTCCTGATAACGCCATGGAAAGTAAACGGAAGCCGCAGAAACAAGGGTTTGAAGCTTAGGAATGCAACATGTGCCCGTCAAACTCGCAACGAGGGCACCAAAAACCGCGTGCTTAATAACAAGAAAAAGGTATGGAATAGCAAATACCTTAAGAATGCTCGTGATAAAAGTGTGGGGGATTCGACATCACATGTGATCGTCATATTTGAAACGAAAATGCATCTGGAGGCGAAAAGCAAGGTGTCCGTGTGTTGTGCGACACCAGTGCACGTAAAAGAACCCCAGTTGTTTGAAATCTCCGGAGCCCTTCGCTGCGGTGTTTCTCATAGCCTGAGTAGCTTTCAGACGCTAAACCCCACAAATGAAAAAAAAAAACAGATAAAACTGTATACGTATATATGCAGCTTGTTACTTCAATCACACTGCGCCGCGCGGCACTGCGCATGAAGAATGAGGAGGACTAGGTTAAAGCGCGCGGACTAGGGACGACGACAAGCCTTACTCTGATTGTGCCTTGCATTCATGAATCCGTTCTTACCTTGTAAATAATAAACCCATCCCCGTATCAACTTGTTAGGGGGGCGGGGTAGTCCTGGACCGTGTAGAACATCGACGGAGCAGACGCTTGGCCGGGATTCCTCCTAACCTACCGGCAATGGCGAGCCGCGACGGAGAAGGTCGCCCTTCGCGCCCAACTGGCACGGCTTCCAACTAAGGCCGCGAACTGCAAATACGGGTCAGTTCCAGGCCGCATCAGCGTGAGCCCAGAATATTTTCCGGTCTTGCGGATGAGGATGTAGAAAATTGGCTGACGCACTACAAACGGGTCAGCGAATATAATCGTTGGGACTCAACCCTGCAATTTGCAAACGTTGACTTCTTTCTGAGCGGCACAGCACTACTGTGGTTCGATAATAGCGAAGATAACCTCTCAACATGGGATAAATTTGTCGAAGAGATAACTGTTTTGGAGACTACACATCTAAACGACGCAAGGCAGAACAGACTCTTTCCCAACGAGCAGAGTTACCTGAAGAGAACTGCACGACTTATATCCAGGAAATCTTGAAACTCTGCCGCATTGTGAATCGACGCACGTCCGAAGAAGACAAAGTCGTCAGCCATCTCTTAAAGGGCTTCACAGAAGATGTTTACAAGTTCATGATTACGAAGGAAACTCTTGGCAGTACCTCCGATGTAATCCAGAGTACTGCCGCACGTTTGAAGCTTTAAAAATGCGGCGCATTTCACCCAAATTTAGACGCATTTCTAACATACCAACATTTGCCAGTGTTGACTACAGTGTCCGTGACGATATCGCCTCACTGGTACGCAGAGTTGTAAGTTAACAGCTACCCAAGCACCTCCCGCTTCTGACTGCAGCTTGTTACGACCAAGCATCCGCAATTGCGCGCTCTATTGTTCGCCTGTGGGCATGGATAAGTTTTGTGAATATGTGGTGATGGTCCAATGGCTCTAAGTGAGCCTGTTTCCAGGAATCCTGTTTTGTAAGCATGTTTTGCTTTGTGGACAACCTGCAAATGCCAAATTGACCCTGTCAAGAGAACGTCTGGAAAAACACAAAGAAACGTCCCCCTGCGGGAAATAGCAGGAAGTGCTTTCTTTCTTTTGTTCACCCTTCCAGTCGAGAAGTGCTATCCTCCAGTGATGAATGCCTCCTATCCAAAGGAGACGACAGAGTGACATGTCCGCTGACGTGCAGGACAAGAAAGGAGCATGACTCATACGGCCATTAAGTGATTTCCCGGGAATGCAGGAAAGATTTGCAATTGTCGAAAAGGGACCATGTTGGGAGCCCTATGCGGCGCCACGTGCACTCGGGTTTCTGAGAAGTAAAACCCCTTTTCAGAACCAGCCTGTGGTTTCTTTGCTGAAGAATAGAAATGTACCTCCTCTCCTCGCCGTTCCCAAGCTTTTCCCGCCAACAAGTGATCACGCCCAACGAATGAATGCCGGACCAGTCAGTGCTTCAGACCATCAGTGCAGTGATGTGTTCGATTGGATGCCGATACCTGAGGGGCGTGCCCTGGATTTGGTTGGTCAACATCTTCAGAGAGGGGCTGGACATAGGGGGGTTTTAAGGACGCTGCAGAGCACGAAATGTCGCTCTGGGCCCTGGGTAAACGGCTCATCCAGTCGCTTCTCGCTATGAACTCTTAACGCTTGTCATTTTGCTGATGTACCCTTCTTTTTCATGTAAATATTCTTGTAAATACGTTTTCTCAAAGTGTCAGTAAACCTGCTTGTACATATTTTACCAACTTCGAAGATTCAGTCCTTCTTCAACCCCGAGTCTCTGCACGCTACCAAGTGAAGGCCGGGTCGACGTAGCCCCAGCGTCACGACAACTGGTGGCAGCGGTGGGATAAAGCCCCAACACTGGTGACCAGCGTTGGGATCTGAATCTACAAGCCACAACATCTGGTGATTGGAGGTGGATCTGAAGCTACAAGCCACAACATCTTGTGATCGGAGGTGGCATCTCAAGCAACAAGCAGGCGCAACAATCGGCCAACAAGACAGCAGCTCGGAACATCGATCGCATGTGTGGGTGAGTGCTTGGCTTTTCTTCTGATGTGGACCAGGTTCTAGAACAGGGTTAGATTTTAGAACTGGTAAAAAAAGTGTTGAAACGCCTTTAGGTTTGGTAGTTTGCACTGTTGTTTTGGAAGTAGCCGACACTCGGAGCGATCATGGACCTACAAAAGCTGCAGAAACCGGAACTGTTGCAATTGTGTGAGGAATTGGGAATTGATACAAGTGGTTTGGCACGAAAACCCTTGATTATAAAGGCAATCACTGATCTGGGAACCGATGATGAGGAGCTCAGTGAAGCATGGAACCTCATCGATCAAAAAAAGGAGCAGCTCAGACAGCAGAAAGAGCGGGAAAAAGAGGAAAAGAGGCGTGAGCGTGAACGTGAGTGGGAAAAAGAGGAAAAGAAGCGTGAAAGAGAAGAAAAAAAGCTGGACCAAGAAATTGAGCTCCGGAAATTAGAACTAGAGTTGAGCAAGAGGTCGGGCGATTGTCCCCAGCTAGCGGTACCTCGTCTCAACAAGGAGGCAGATTTCAAGATGTCAAAGTACATGCAGCCATATGTGATATCAGGGGATATCGGTCTGTATCTGGCTAACTTTGAGCGAACTTGCGAAAAACTGTCCTTCCAGCGAGACACGTGGTCTCAGAGATTATTGACGGTTCTGCCCTGCGAGGCAGCGGAGGTTGTCGCGCGGCTAAGCAAGGAGGACGCGGACAACTACGAGAAGGTCAAAGCTTGCCTTCTGAGAAAATATAGGCTTAGCGCCGAGGCGTTCAGACAACGTTTTCGGAACGCTACTAAGTCCAGGGACGAGAGTTACCCTGAATTCCTGTACAATTTAAGAGTAAATTTGGGCGAGTGGCTAAAGAGCACAGATTCCTACAGTGATAGGGACGCTGTAGTCGAGCGAATTCTTTTGGAGCAGTTTTATAACTGCCTCCCAGAAAAAGAAAGAAATTGGTTACAGGACCGAGGCGAAATTAAGTCGGCAACTGAAGCTGCCGAACTTATTGAGGAGTATGCTTCGCGCCGACAATTCAGCAACCCAGCAGTGGATAGGCCCCGCAATCCCAAGTTCAGTGTGAAAAACCGTCAGGAAAGGCACTTTGCTAGAGTTGGAAACGAAGAAATGAAGGTTTCTTCAGGCAAATTCCCTAGAAAGGACGGCAGTGAGAAAAGTGGGGAAGTGACCAACGTGCAGAACACAAAGAATAAGCTTGAGGCTAGGAAGCCGCTCACATGCTTTAGGTGTAATGAGCAGGGTCACATTGCCGTCAACTGCCGGAAAGAAAAGATTGCTTTCTCGTATGTCAGGGACTGCGATGAAAATATGCAGCTTTTAGAACCCTACCTGCATGACCTAGTAGTCAACGGGAAGCCTTGCAAGGTACTGCGCGATTCGGCCGCAACGATGGATGTTGTCCATCCGGCGTATGTATCGCCTTCCGACTATACAGGACAGTGTGCATGGATCCGACAGGTAGTTGAGGAACAGAGTGTGTGCTTGCCGATCGCGAACGTGGTCATCGAGGGCCCTTTCGGCGAATTAACAACCGAGGCTGCCGTTTCAGGAAAGCTTCCTAAGTGCTATCCGTATTTGTTCTCCAACAAATCGGACATGCTGCTGCGAAAGAGGGGCATCCTTTTCGGAGACAGAGTTGTGCAAGCCTTAACACGTTCAAAGGCGCGAGAACTAGCTACACTGCTCATTCCAGAAAAATCCACAGCGGAGGAAACGGCAGTTAAAACAGTGGTAAATGCGGAAGATAGCAGGTCAGAAAACTTTGAGAGCGAGGCATCTCAGATATGTCAACTTGAAAGTGAGCTTGATGAGACGCGGAATGAGGACGTTCTTGAGAGTAACCTCTTGCCGCCAGTGTCTAGTAATCTCACGAGACTTTTAAGTGGAACCCGAGAGGACTTAGCTATAGAGCAAGCCAATGATCCCAATATACAGGAGATAAGGGAGCGCCACCGCGCCACTAAGACAGCAAACAATATTTCTTTCGAGATGAGAAAGGGAGTGCTGTATCGCTTATTCAAGGATAAGCGCGGAGTAGAGCGGGACCAATTAGTCGTTCCCCAAAAGTACCGCGGAGACTTACTGCGACTTTCCCATGGCAGCTCGTGGTCATGTCACCTTGGAATAAAGAAAACAAAGCAGAGGCTGTTGCAAGAATACTATTGGCCTGGATGTTTTAAGGACACGGAAAATTTTGTACGGTCATGCGACACGTGCCAGCGGGTTGGAAAGGCGCAAGATAAGTGGAAAGCTCCGATGGTGTTAGTACCAATCATTACCGAGCCGTTTCACCGGTTAGTAATAGATGTAGTTGGGCCACTTCCTGTGACAGAGTCAGGGTACCGTTATATCCTCACTATGTTATGCCCAGCCACGAAATTTCCAGAGGCTGTTCCGCTGCGCGAGGTGACGTCCGAGAGTGTAGTGGATTCGCTGCTGTCAGTGTTTGCACGAGTTGGGTTCCCTTCCGAGGTCCAAAGTGATCAGGGTAGCGTTTTCACGAGTGTCCTCACCACCTCATTTCTCGAGCGATGCGGCATTAAGGTAGTGCATAGCTCGATCCATCATCCGCAGAGCAACAGCGTAGAAAGATGGCACTCTGTTCTCAAACGAGTCCTGAGGGGACTGTGCTATGAAAACAAGCGCGAATGGGATACCTGCCTGCCTGCAGCACTTTTCGCTTTGCGGTCAGTGCCGCACGAATCCACTGGATTTAGCCCAGCCGAGTTGGTGTACGGAAGGTCGCTGCGCTCACCTTTGCGAATGGTGCGCGAAGCCTGGGAGGGGCGCGGAGAAGACCCAACAGTAGTAGAATTCATTCTGAACCTCTTGAATCGCTTACATAACACTAAGGAACTCGTTGAGGCCAGCATGAAGTCAGCCCAGGCTCGTTCCAAGGTGTACTATGATAAGACAGCCCGTCAAAGGACGTTTTGTATCGGGGACCAGGTGATGTTGCTGAGAAGTTCAAGGCAGAATAAGCTCGAAGTACAGTGGGAAGGACCGGCTGAAGTCGTTGCAAAACTTTCTAACACTAACTACGCAGTGAAAATTCCCGGTAGGCGTAAAGAAGTGCGCATTTATCATTGCAATCTTATGAAGCCTTATGTGCAGAGGGAAGCCGTGGTAAATCTAACGTTAAACCTTCCCGAGGAGATGGGGGACAACTTGATTTGCCTCAGCGGAAAAGGAAGCAACGCTCAGGAGCTTCTCAAAAAGACGGAGCAGAGAGGAGAACTAAAGAAATCCCAGCTGTCCGATCTGGGCGAGATAATAACAGAGTTTGAGGACTGCTTCGTGGACAGGCCAGGCAGAACTGATTTGACTGAGCACGATATTGAGCTGACTTCAGACGTGCCAGTGCGATCAAGGTGCTACCGATTTTCTCCAAGGCAAAGAGAAATTCTGGATAGGGAAGTAACTCGCATGCTGGAATTGGGAGTAATAAAACCTTCGGAAAGCGATTATGCTTCGCCTATGATCTTAGTAGAAGCTCCAGGTAAAGACCCTAGGCCTGTGGTAGACTACCGAAAGCTAAATTCTCTCACCAGGGATCAAGTGTATCCTATTCCGAATATTGAGGAGAGAGTAGAACAGGTCAGTAGAGCGGCATATGTGACTACGCTGGACCTTACTCGAGGATACTGGCAAGTACCGCTCACTGAACGCGCCAGCAGATACGCGGCTTTCGTCACTCCGACGGGCAGCTACCAGCCAACAATGATGAGTTTCGGGCTCAAAAATGCTCCATTTTGTTTTTCCCGACTCATGGATAGGGTTTTAAATGGGTGTGAAACATTCGCGGTGCCTTATTTAGATGACATTGCGGTTTTTTCCGACTCATGGGCGGACCATATGGTACATCTAAGAGCTGTACTGAGCCTTTTGCGTCAAGCTGGACTAACCGTAAAGGCCGAGAAATGTTGCCTGGCAAGGGCGACCGTGGACTACTTGGGTCACAATGTAGGTCAAGGTTTCAGGAAACCCAGCGAGATTAAGATTTCTGCGGTAGCAGACTACCCGCGGCCGAGCACGAAGACGGAAATTCGAGCATTCCTGGGTCTGACTGGGTACTACAATCACTACATCCCTAACTATTCAGCTTTGGCTAGCCCTCTGACCGACGCTCTCCGCAAGACAGAACCGACAAATGTAGTCTGGGACGAACAAAAGGAAGCCTCCTTCGTAAACCTGAAGGCTGTGCTGATTAGCCGTCCGGTATTGCGAGCTCCAGACTATGACCGAGAATTCACGGTCCAGTGTGATGCCAGTGATCGAGGGCTAGGTGCTGTTCTCTGCCAGAGAGATGACGACGGTAATGAGCACCCCGTACTCTACTTGAGCAGAAAACTGAGTTCTAGAGAGAGGGCTTATTGCGCGTCAGAGAAAGAATGCGCTTGCATTGTATGGGCCATTCAAAAATTGCAGTGCTATCTTGGAGGGGCCAAATTCACCGTAGAGACGGACCATTGTCCCCTAGCTTGGCTGCAAACTGCGACATCGAAGAACAGTCGCCTTCTTAGGTGGAGCTTGATTTTACAGCAGTACAATTTTGAAATAAGATACAAAAAGGGGAAGTTAAATGGGAATGCGGACGCGCTTAGCCGCTCTTTCTAAGCGGTCCGAGATGTTCCTCACCATGTATCCAAATTGATAATCAGGTTTTTTTTTTTTTTTTTTTTTCGTGCGCTTGTATATGTGTGACTATGTAAAGCAGCACGTTTGGTTTTCTAGGAATACGTGGGTCCTGAACGTCTTGAGAGTGGGCTTTTCTCGAACAACAATGGCAGTTTTCTTTTGACCTGGTCTCTTCAGACGGGAGCCGAGTGCTTGTTTGGACATGTGGTTGAGTTTCAGACAGCTCGAGCAATTTGGCCTACAACAATCAAGACAACGCGACAAGCAACAGCGAGCTTCAAGCGTTCACGTGCAGGCCATTAAGTCGTCTCTTCATGCAGCAGCTGGGACTGCTGCCCTCCGAGACTCTTCTGGCGGGGGAGGAGGCTGTTACGACCAAGCATCCGCAATTGCGCGCTCTATTGTTCGCCTGTGGGCATGGATAAGTTTTGTGAATATGTGGTGATGGTCCAATGGCTCTAAGTGAGCCTGTTTCCAGGAATCCTGTTTTGTAAGCATGTTTTGCTTTGTGGACAACCTGCAAATGCCAAATTGACCCTGTCAAGAGAACGTCTGGAAAAACACAAAGAAACGTCCCCCTGCGGGAAATAGCAGGAAGTGCTTTCTTTCTTTTGTTCACCCTTCCAGTCGAGAAGTGCTATCCTCCAGTGATGAATGCCTCCTATCCAAAGGAGACGACAGAGTGACATGTCCGCTGACGTGCAGGACAAGAAAGGAGCATGACTCATACGGCCATTAAGTGATTTCCCGGGAATGCAGGAAAGATTTGCAATTGTCGAAAAGGGACCATGTTGGGAGCCCTATGCGGCGCCACGTGCACTCGGGTTTCTGAGAAGTAAAACCCCTTTTCAGAACCAGCCTGTGGTTTCTTTGCTGAAGAATAGAAATGTACCTCCTCTCCTCGCCGTTCCCAAGCTTTTCCCGCCAACAAGTGATCACGCCCAACGAATGAATGCCGGACCAGTCAGTGCTTCAGACCATCAGTGCAGTGATGTGTTCGATTGGATGCCGATACCTGAGGGGCGTGCCCTGGATTTGGTTGGTCAACATCTTCAGAGAGGGGCTGGACATAGGGGGGTTTTAAGGACGCTGCAGAGCACGAAATGTCGCTCTGGGCCCTGGGTAAACGGCTCATCCAGTCGCTTCTCGCTATGAACTCTTAACGCTTGTCATTTTGCTGATGTACCCTTCTTTTTCATGTAAATATTCTTGTAAATACGTTTTCTCAAAGTGCCAGTAAACCTGCTTGTACATATTTTACCAACTTCGAAGATTCAGTCCTTCTTCAACCCCGAGTCTCTGCACGCTACCAAGTGAAGGCCGGGTCGACGTAGCCCCAGCGTCACGACAAGCTTCACACCACCCCCGCGCCGAGAACGGTCCCCGTCACCACGTCAGCGCTCGCCTACGCCACCGCCAGGAAACTAGCAGGAGCGGCCGATGGAGTTGAGGTCGCGGAACAGTTATCTTAGCCAACTCCTCTACCTGCTTTGATGTTGAAGAACTAAGTGCGCGTTAGTGTAACTGGTGTATATACTTTTGTTTTAATGGACACCGGTGCGGAAGTTTCTGTAATGAGTCTCAGTTTCAAAAATCGCCTTGGACCGATAGTAATGTTTGCTTAGGACCAAAGTGTCAATTTTCGCGGTGTTGGGGGAGAACATTTGCGTCTTGTGGGTCTCTGCTGCGTGTCAGTCAACATTGCTGGTTAAGTGTTTCGCGTAGAGCTTGCTGTTTTAGCCCGAGCCACGCATGATGTCATTCTAGGCATCGGTTTTCTGCGCGAATGTGGAGCAGCGGTCGAGCAGGCGAGATTTCTTTGCGGCGCAATACTATTTCTGCGTTTGTAGAAGACTCATCTAACCCTTCCGACCCAGTATTTTATGTCACAAGCGACATGTTTTTACTATCCATGGCTGCAGTGTTTGTGCCTGTCCACAACTCCTCCTAACGAGCAGGCAGCCACTCTGTGTTTATTGAAGCCGACAGGAACAACGCCGCGAAGAAACATTTATTAGTACCTCGTGCCGTCGTCAAGGTCGTAGATGGTTGTACCCACGTGTGGACTGTGAACCTTTCGTCAGAACCCGTTTGTTTACCATCTGGCCTCAAGTTGGCTACATTTGACGACAACGAGTTCCTTACTTTTCGGTCTGTGTCTCCTCATCTGCACCAGCTGATGGATCCTGACTACAGCGTGAATATAACCCGGATGATAAACAAATCCCTTTCATCGTCCGACCAGCGAGAGTTATGTGTTGTTCTGGCATCCTATGCATCTGCATGTGTTCGAATTTGCTCAGGAAGCGGATTCTTCAGTGCCGCCACATTCATGTATGTCACATAAGGTCAACACTGGTGTTGCGATCCCGATCAGACAGAAGCCCTACCGAGCCTCGCCAGCCGAGCGCAGAGTAATTAACAAACAAGTCCAGGACATGTTCAAGAAAGGTGTTATACGAGAGTTCTCCAGTCCTTGGGACTCCCCCGTCATCTTAGTAAGGAAGGACAACTCATGGAGATTTTGTGTTGACTATCGTCGGTTAAACGCAGTTACTAAAAAGGACGTTTACCCTCTTCCATGTATCGACGATACCTTAGATTATCTTCAATTCGCCTCTTATTTCTCATCAGTAGATCTGCGGTCTGGCTATTGGCAGATACCGATGCATCCGTCGGACAGTGAAAAGACAGCCCTTGTGACATCTGACGAACTTTATGAATTTAATGTGATCCCTTTGGACTTAAATGCACAAGCGACTTTCGAACAATTTATGGACACAATTCTGCGTGGCTTAAAATGGGAGATATGCATGTGCTGCCTAGATGACGTCATCATCTATGGAAAGACATTTCGGGAACTCAACGGCTTAGTCTTGCGCAGGACTGTATTCAAAACTGCGGACTAATTTTGAACTCGGAAACGTGTCACTTCGGTGAGCGGCGGACCATGGTGTTGGAATTTTTAGTAGGCCAGGAGAGTACTCGGCCCGACCCCCAAAAGATTGCTGCAGTGGTTGACTTCTCAAAACCTAAAAACGTAAAACATTTAGGGAGCTTTCTGGGTCGAAGTTCACATTTCCGCCTTTTTATTCAAGGATTCGCCCAAATTGCTCATCCGCTTACTGCCCTCCTGCAAGAAGCGGCTCCGTTTGTTTGGTCCCCGGAATGCGAGTCATCGTTCCGACAGCTGAAGTTTCTGTTCACACCTGGCCCTATTTTACGCCATTTTGATCCGGCTGCTACCACCGAGGTTCACACTGATGCGAGCGGCGTGAGCGTCGGCGCGGTTCTCGTCCAGCTCCAGAACGGCGCCAAACATGTTATCGCATACGCAAGCCGTACATTAACTAAAGCAGAACGCAACTATACTGTGACAGAACTGGAATGTCTTGCCGTCGTCTTCGCTGTTACCAAGTTCCGCCCCTATTTGTACGGCCGCCACTTGAACGTAATTACTGACCATCACTCTTTGTGTTGGCTCGTCGGCCTGCGCGACCCCTCCGGTCGACTAGTTCGCTGGGCATTACGTCTACAGGAGTACGACTTTTCTGTGTCCGAAAGAGTGGTCACCGCCACGTCGACGCTGACTGTTTGTCACGATTTTCTCTTCCATGCACGTCAGTCGGTGAAGATGATCTAGGCGACTGCCTGGCGCCTGTGACCAAAACAATAACAGACCACGTAAAGTTCCGGCAAAAGCAATGTCAAGACCATGAACTTACTCCGTAGTTTGATAAGGCGCGCAATTCAGCATCTACACTTTTTATTATTCAAGATGGTCTACTCATCAAAAAGAACTATACTCAACTGATGGTGGCCGCCTTCTGCTTGTTGTACCGGCTTCTCTACGCAATGCTGTTCTACATGGGATGCATGACGACATCACTGCAGGTCATCTTGGCTTTGCCCGCACCCTTGCGAGAGTTCGACAATGTTTTTACTGGCCAATGTTGTACACAACAACGAAGCGCTATGTAACAAGTTGTGTCCCTTGCCAACGTCTGAGGAGAAGCACCACGCCACCGACTGGCATTCTCCAACCTGTCAAGCCCCCTAGTACTATAGGATCTGTACCGCCATTATGCATATCTTCCAGTATTTTTACATGCGGCTCTTCTACAGCAACTAACAGCGGCTAATTCGTCTGTTTTCAGTTAGAGTGTAGCGACTGAGACCCATCGAAGCAAGGTCCGTCGGATGCGCCTGATGCTCTGTTTTCACTCTGAAGAGGGTATACAAGTACACGTGAGTCAAAGAGAACGGGGCAGAAAAACCTTAAACTTTTACCTCAAAGAGCAGAGCTATAATGATGTATAGCCCAAATTCGTTCCAAAACCTCCCTCAGGGTTCATTCATGATGAGTGTAAACTTTTCAATGTTCAAAATTATATTTGTGAGAAAAGCATACACACAGTCGATACCACAAGTCAGTACAGCAAGCACGAAGGAGGCACCTGCAGTAGTTGCGCCATGTAGACAAGGCCTACAGCTGCTCATTTCTTCCTCAATCTTCCGATGGTCATAATCTGCTCCTCCGATTAAACTGATCGTATCTTATCGTTTTGCTCATTGAGGCCTTTCAGGGCCCTTTCAACCTGGATACATACTATTCGGCCCCTCTCTCTTATGCCATGCCTTCAGGCTTCCAACGCGGAGAGAAATGAAAGAGGGCTCATATACTTAGCGGGTGGTCTCTGGAACATGCCTGACATCGGCTGTTTGAGTATAGCAACCGCTGCGTGGCGATGCATTGGGGACGACATTGACGCTTCCTACGCGAGCAAGGCTTAATTAAATCGTCAAGACTGTAAGCGTTGCGAGCGCCACTTATTTTATGTCGACATCTTTTCTATGAGTAAACATGAGACCAGAGTATTCTGAGAGAGTGGTAGTCTCTCAATATGCGCGCGTCGGTGTTGCCTTTAAGCGCATGCTTCGCTGCCGGAAATACGCCCTGTTATGCCTGCCTCCATTTCCATATGTGGATATTAGGCTAAGCGAACGCCCCTGAGCTAAGCATTGCATTGCTCGTTGTTTCGCTCTGATCCGCTTTATTTGTGGGCCTCCCACCAGGGTCGGTGCAGATGTGTGCTAGGAGAGCTATCCTCTTCCATGCAGTGAAGCAGCATGCGGGCATATCAGCTCGACCTAACGCGGAACTGCCTTTTGTAAATATCGAGAACCTCATGCACCTCGCGCTGCTTGAAGTTTTGTTATATATTTGGCTCGTCAAATTCAAGTCAGGTACGCTGACGTTTGGCAGCGGCAAATTTACCAATTCCTCATGCCTGAAAATCATTTTTACAGCGATGCGGCTGTTCCGTCTATTGCGTCACCATGACCAGAAGTGATGTCATGACCGGATGTGACGTCACCATGGCGTGACATCAGGTAATGTCTAATAACCCGAACTGACGTCATTATGATGTAACATCCGGTAATGACGTCACGTTCGGTCATGACCGACGACTTCACCATGCGATTCACGCATATTAAGCCGACTCTGCCGGGCGTCCGATCCAGGCATCCGTGCTGCACTTGTCATTTGTCGCTTTCGTAAACGCCACACCCCACAGCATACAGAAGCGGATACAGTAAAGCAGGAATCAGCGGAGTTTGAAATTGGTTTACAGGAAAGAACAAGAGCAGTATCTGTCACACTTCTCCACCGACGACTACAGATAGAAATGACGAGTCTCGAAGTATAATCACGGATGACTTAGTAGAACTAAACGAAAATAGCATCGGTGTATCACCAGTCTTATGCGAGAGTGTAATCTGCCTTATTTATTTTTTTTTAGTTAAAAGTCATCTAAAAGCTTCGAGTTTTGACATTTTATCGCCAACTGAAGCGCAAGCAACAATAGCAAATGATGCTGCTGTTTATGAACTTGAGCAAGAGCGCTGACTAGTGCTCAAGTGCTCACGTTGTGCCAATTCAACTCGTGTACTTTTCAATTTATGGTCAAAGGACTTTTGCACAACAATAAAGTCAGTTTTCGGGAAAAATGCAAGGATAGCGCCATACAAACTAAAATTTAATCCGAGTATGATATCTACTATACCATCTATGTGCATTCCTCAAAGTGTGGAAGAAAACAGAAGGACGAAGCGAAGAGATTATCCAGAGCAGGCTCGGGTTTGCCCTTCTTCGCTGTGGTTAGTGGGCATAAGGAGGGAAAAATCCCGTGAATTTCTAGTTTACCACAAAATTACAATTTCAAATCAACCTCATTAAGTTACTCAGTATTCCCTGCTGGCGGTCAACGTGGCACCAATTGCTGACTGACCAGGAAAGCCGGGCATTCTCGCAGTCAAACCACTCTACCCTTAACACTCCGGCCGCCTCGGTGTCGCAGCGATTAGGGCACACGTCTACTCTACCCAAGGATGAGAATCGAACCCTGGCCGTGGAGACAGCTTTTCTATGGAGGAGAAAAAGCAAGGCGCCCATGTGCTGTGCGATGTCAGTGCACGTTAAAGAACCACAGCTGGTCGAAATTTTCGGACGCTCATCTACGGCGTCTGTAATAGCCTGATTCGCTTTAGGACGTTAAGCCCAATTAACCAAGCCAAACCTATCTTTTACGCAACAAAGCAACACATTCGAGGGTCTGCAGGCTAGACGAGGGATAAGGCATCCATGGAATTTGCAAAGGTCGAACAATTCGCCACTGGTTAATGCTCATTCGTATTGGAAACGCAACGCGAACAAAGCAGGACTGGGAGAAGATGACACGAGTTCTGAACTGGTTGGAAAAAACAAAAAGAAAACCTCGACATTAGCACTCATTTGTTCTATTTCTCAGTGATTGTTGATTCCACATTAAGGCCGTGTTTTGTACTCGCCTAACTATCCTTACGTGAGGCAACGGCCAACCTCCCCGACATACCGAACCGAAATTAGGAAGCAGTGTTTCAGATAATACTGCACTTAGTGTCTAGCAGTACTTAAGTTTCTCTGTGGTCCTTTCGCCACCGCAGACGCTATATGAGAACCAGAATTTGCCAGAAAATGTCTATGCAGGCAGACAGCAAGCGCATTGCGTCAACGGTAATCAATTACGTGTGAGGAACCACCCAGCTTTCCAGGTGATTATCAGCACGAAGTATGCTAGGTGAATGTTGCTTGATAACAGAAAACAGATCAACTGGTAGAACTTATCATGGATGCGAGAGTTGGACTGTGAAAAAGGCTGACCGCCGAAGAATTGTCGCGTTTGAATTGTGGTGCTGGCGAAGATTCCTGAGAGTTCCTTTGACTGCCAGAAGATCAAATCAGTCGATATTATCGACCATAAACCGTGACTGCTCATTGGAGGGTCAAATTCTAAAGTTAAAGCTCAGCTACTTTGGTCATCTGATGAGAAGAGAGGAGTCGCTGGAGAAAGATTTGATGTTGGGAAAGGTTGAGGGTCACCGGAGAAGGGGTAGGCAGCGAACGCGATGGTTAGATGGCATCTTCGAGGCACTGCAGATGAAGTTATGTGATGTTAGGAAGATAGTGCGAGACCGGAAAGCATGGCGTGACATGGTCCATAGGGTCACGAAGAGTCGGACACGACTGAACGACTGAACTGACTGATCATGAAGGGAACAAAATCCGCGGCGACTGTTTAATACGGAGAGCGGGACAACCTTCTTCTTTTCTCCTAGAACGTGCACGATTCTCAGGAGACAATAATTTTTCATCAGCCTCTTGTCATGCTAAGCAGCTTACAACCCAGCGAGAATCGCTAGAGAAGTAAGCACCGTAGCAACCACGTTAGCAACTCACGTCAATGTGACTGTACAGGCTATTTCATGTATATCATGCACCGGGATGAAGAATATAGAGTTTATTTCGCGAACATCAGACTGTATAGTGGTCGCCTATGCACACTACACAGTACTTCTCGCCTGATTGAAATAGTTCAATTTAACAAAAAAAAAAAAAACGTATATTTAAATCAGTGGCAGGATGAGAAAATTCAAATTCGAGCTTTCTCGATTAAGCAACCCGAGGTCGTGGCCTCTCGCGCCTGCTTGTAACATCTGCCAAACCCCGTAAATCTGCCTCTCATGGCAAGGAATTTTCGAGCAGGAACTAATGTCGCTAGCATTTTTATTGTCCTTCATGCTTTTGTGAACTTAATTTTTGATCGTGCTTTCAAAAAATGATCAGAAAAAGAAGGACGGGAGGGGGGGTGGGGGAGAGGGGAAGGGTTGCGATCTTTGCAGCTTTAGTAATTCACAGAAATCACGCATATCTCTGGTGGTTACGAATTCTTTGAACTGCAAACCTAAATAAGCATTTCTAACACTCGCTTCGAACATACTCGCATTACCCCATGCTTAGAGCGGTCAGTGTTCATGTCTTGCCCCCCCCTTCGAACGAGTTGAGCACGCGTCTTCCATCGGTTTCGGTTTCGTTGTCATCTTACTGTTTAATTCGAGGGGCTTACTTTGAAGTGTTTTCGCACTCACCACGCCCTAGCTTGCAATGGTCACTTGTGTCGTGTCAAGCTGCCTCCAGCAGCTTTTAGCCCATGTGCTCCAAGCAGCAATCATCTGGTGAAATAAAACGATTTGATTTGATTTGACGCTGATTTCGGCAGCGATGGGGGTTGAAAGGCGAGCGGTGCAATAAAGCAGTTCACAACCATCAACCGCCAACAACCCCGCCAAAGTCGTGTCATTCCTCATCAGGTACGCCGTAGACCTCTACAGACTCTCACCGATTCTACTGGTTAGAGATCTCAACAACGACGTGCATCTCTCTACGCCCACAGCGTCGGTTTCTATTTTTCCACAAATGCGCGTAACACTGACTGCGACCTAATAGAAGACAAGCAATCTGTATTTTGTTATTACATGTACTCCAAAGCCGTACTATAATGTCTTTAATATTAGATACCACTCCGACTCCATTTGATCCGGTTAATACTCACTTCGGTACATCAGGTATTCTGTTTGTCAAATGGTGCACCAGCCGCTGCGGCAAGTAACGTTTGTCCAGATCGAGTATGTACCAATGGTTTGTGTTAAATCTGCTAGAGTGGAGTAAAACAGCTTTTGTCGTGTCCTGACTATACTGCGCACTTCTGACGCACACGTACCTTATCCCTAAGTCTTTGGCATTCTTCTCTCAAGGATGGCGTTTAGTTTTGACCCACACCGCGGCTTCAGTATTCGGATAGAGGGGCAAATCCCTCGCGTGCTGCGAATTCGCCAAAGTGTAAAGAGTTCCTAGTCGTTGATATTAATCTGAAGTCCATTACTATTGGTATGAGTAAAAAAACATTCCTCGGCTTCGGCGCGTGAAAGTTAGGTGGATTATTTCTTGTTCGAACACATCGGCGTTGCATTAAATGCCCTTTTAATTCCTGATTGAACCATTCCAGAGAGCTTTGATGCGTGCTGCTTCCTGTAACCTTTGAAGAAAAAGAATTCACGCTTTTTTTCGGCCCGATTCTTTTTCAAAAATATATACCATTTCTTCGAATAACCTCGCTACTTGTGTTTTCAAAGACGGCTCTCAAATCAGGTTTGATAGCTATGTCGAAAAACGTAAGCGCCTGAAAAGTAGCTCATTAATCAAAAAAAGCTGTTTTAGCTTTGATTTTACCATTCAGAAGCACAAATTTGTCGCAACCATTCTTTTCTTCACGTGCAAGGGTGTAGATTTGAAGTCGCAAACGTTAGGCGAAATAACATCGCGCATTTCTTCGCACCTTGCCATCATCCGCTTCTTACGGGTTACGTCTGCCTTCCACTGTAGTAGCCACCCGTCGGATCGTTCCCAGTGCAAGCACCCTAAAGTTGCTCCATTGCACCGCCGACCTCAGAACTCCCTCTTTCCAAGGTAAACACCTCACGAGATCTGCCCTTACGGCCTCTACATCTTCTCTCCTATGAGTAGAGAGGAAAATTCTCCTCTCACCTGCCAACCATGTTATGTGGTTTAATTTTAAATCAGGTCCAATATAATTAAAATCAGTTCCAGTAAATTAATTCAAGTTGTCAGTTAATTCATTCATTACGCAATTAATGTCTTACGGCCGACAAGCCAGGGTCTAGGTTAGAATGCAGGGCAGCAAGACTACATAAATAGCATAAAAGCTTTAGCTGTAAAGACGCGGTAGCGATACTGAATACTACTTACGAGGAAAGGGGGGGGGGGGGGGGGCAAAGTACAACTTTGTTGGAGTACAGTTCTCTTCGCACGACTATCTTCATTCTTCCGTTTGCTTGCTTCGGCCGCGTCTGCGCCTTGCGAGGACGGCCGCATGCAGGCAGTGCAGCCGCAGTATAGACGTGAATGCGTAGCCTCCATCTCGGCGAAAGATGCTGCTTTGGCCGCTTCCCATCGCCTTGGCGACGAAACTGCCTTGCTGCGCCCTATCGTCTGTGAAGCGCGCTGCAGCGCGCCTTGCCTCGAAGGGCTGTTCTTTCTAGACGCAACACCATCTAATCCTCCTGCAGAGCGCTTGGCGTTCACGTAACGCACGCGCCTCGTTCGACCGCATTCCTCCTGTTACCTATATAGCTGCTCTGTCGCTGTGTATGCTGTGCCCTATACGGCGTGATGTGTCGTCTTTTTGGGACCATCACGGCCTCAACTAGAACAGCCACCGACAAAATTTCTTTTAACGGTATAGTAATGCTTTCACAATAAAATACTGTAACTTGATTACACTAGTTCCATTGCAAGCAGTGTACTCATGTGAATTTCTTAGTATCGCGCGAACAGCTAAAAAGAACGCCTCGCCGCGGTAGCTCAGAGGTTAGGGTACTCGATTCCAGAGCCGGGAGACCTGGGTTCGCTATTTACCTCGGCGGCCACGTTTCTATGGAGGCGAAATACGAGGCGCCCGTGTACTGCGCGATGTCAGTGTACCTTAAGAACTGTAGGTGGTCGAAATCTTCTGGACCTTTCCAATATGGAATCAGAGGGACGTTAGACCTCATTAAAAAAGCACTGCATGGACGCTAAACAACTTATCATTGCACAGCCAACGTTCGTAAAACATAGTTGTGAAAGAGAAGATGTCCACTCACTCTTTTTGTTGAATTTTGTTGACGCCAAAAAATGGACTCGCTTGAATGAGTGCAGAGCATTTGAGGAGGGTGGTTTCTATCCAAAGGTATCGATTATTCAGCACCGGCATTATTCGTTGTAACTGAACACAGCAGCCCAATCACCCCCAATCGTCTGAACGACCAACCGTGTGAGGACGCTCCTTATTAGCTTGCAGCCGGCTGAACATGATTTAACACAACCATCCTCCTTTATCTGCTATTACAACTTTCACGGAGACCACCCGTTTGTAATTGCTCTTATAAATAGCGGTTGGAAACAACATATTACTCGGTACCTTTCTGGCCTTATCTCCTATCACAGTCATCAGTTTTGTTCGTTTCATGGACCCAAATTCTGCCAACTTCCCTCATGCTCATCGTCCCTCCTCCTTTTGCTTACGTCCGTGACTCTACGGCTTAGTGACTATGGCGTGACTGATCTCAAGGATGCGGAATCAAATTTCGGCTTCAGCAGTAGCCTTCCGTCGGCGGCGAAATGCGTATAAGACGTTCCTGTGATGTGCGATAGTGTACAGTAAAGAGGTCCAAGTGGTCGAAATTAATACGAAACCCTCCACCACGGTGTCTCTCATGGGCCAAGTGCTGCCTTCACACTCACTATACTACACTGAAATGCGTACGTGTCACCACATTCCCGTGAAGGTCCTTCGCCCTGCACTTGAGTGTACGCACGCGGATTGTTAGCACCACCTCTCCTCATCCGCAAGTGATAGGGCTTGCGCTTGCAGGTTGCCGCAGTTGGGTGAAGTGTTTCCCAGCAGAGATTCAGACCTTAACTGAAAACCGCTTCGCGGCGTCTAGTAAAACGAGGAAGGTAAGCAGAGGCGCCTGTTTTTTTATTGTTATTATTACGTAAGCACTCTTTCACGATGTCTAACATGCGCACCAAGGAGGATACAAAAAAAAAAAAAAAAAAACTGCTGGAGTGGAAGTCGCCTATAGGCAAGCGTCATGTTTGTAGACAGAGGTGGCGCTGCGATCGGCAGCGACAAGGGGTGTAGGCAAAAACGCAGCGTGCCTACACTGCGCCAAGCGATGCCGCCTTCAAAACCAGTTCGCGCGTTCAAATATTCTGAAGCGTAAGCTTTGATTGTGAGTAGAAATAGTTTCGTCTATATCTGAAGAGTAATTCAACACTTTGCTAGCGGATTACTGCTGGAATTACCTGGCGAACAGCGCTGCATAGGCTTCCTTCTCAGTGGCCTCAACAGCGCGCGGCTACGGTGGGCGACTATAGCAGTTAACGTTGGACTGTAGTGACTGATTAAATTAATGAAAACGAGAAATCACAATGCATAAGAAAAACAAAAATATTGTGAATACTGTCCAACTTCCGGGTCTATTAGTACGATGATATAAATGATTGGAAGTGCATTTTTTATATGACGACTATTTTGATGGGTAGTTTTCTGCTGCTGCAAGCACCTTCACTCTAAAAAACGATATTACCGGTAACAATACTGAACTAGAAATCATATATTAAGCTCACTGTATACCAGCAAATTAAGTCATAGAATTTCACTGAATACGAAGAACTCAATCTTCTAGTTCTTTGTAACATTCGCCTAGTGGGCACGCTGCCACCTTGTTTTATCCTGCTCGATAAATAGACGTTCGACGTCTGTTTACTATCGTTTAATATCGCACAGACGTAGTAAGGCTCATTCACAGGTTAATATATACGTGAAGGCTCGTAAGAATGCCGTACTTTTTTTCTTTTTTTTTGTTATGAGCGCAAATGCAATGTTCTCCACGATGTCCACGATCACTTGCAACGCAATTTGCGCGATCTGCTGAGGATTTTTTAATATATCGGGGAAATTTTTATTGAAATGTGCGTCATCTTATTCTGCTTATTTTTCATCCCTCATAGTCAATTCCACTTAGGGACATTAAACTTAATGTACCATTAAGTTCAGTTCAGTCGTTCAGTCGTGTCCGACTCTTCGTGACCCTATGGACCATATCACGTCACGCTTTCCGGTCTCTCACTATCTTCCTAACATCACATAACTTCATCTGCAGCGCTTCGAGGATGCCATCTAACCATCGCGTTCGCTGCCTACCCATTCTCCGGTGAACCTCAACCTTTCCCAACATCAAATCTTTCTCCAGCGACTTCTCTCTTCTCATCAGATGACCAAAGTAGCTGAGCTTCAAGTTTAGAACTTGACCCTTCAATGAGCAGTCAGGGTTTATGGTCGACAATATCGACTGATTTGATCTTCTGGCAGTCCAAAGAACTCTCAAGAGTCTCCGCCAGCACCACAATTCAAACGCGTCAATTCTTCGGCGGTCAGCCTTCTTCACAGTCCAACTCTCGCATCCATACATCACAACTGGAAAGACCATAGCACGAGTTATACGGATCTTGGTTGGCAGTCTAATGTCTCTGTTCTTTACTAGGCGGTCAAGGCTAGCCATGGCTCTCTTTCCCAGAAGCAGGCGTCTCCTAATTTCCTGGCTGCAGTCTCCTTCCGGGGTAATCTTGAAGCCCAAGAAGAGAACATCTGTCACAGCTTCCACTTCTTGTTCCTTGATGCTCCAGGACGAGATAGGGCAAGACGTCATAATCTTTGTCTTTTTAACGTTCAGTATAAGCCCAAACTTCTCACTCTCTTCTTGTACGCGCATCAGAAGTCTCTTGAGTTCCACTTCACTTTCTGCCATTAAAGTAGTATTATCCGCATATCTAAGGTTGTTGATACGTTTTCCAGCAATCTTCACTCCAGCTGAAAACTCGTCCAGACCGACCTTCCTCATGATGCACTCAGCATATATATACGGTACATTATGCACTCGGCGTAATGTACCGTATATAGCACAAATAAATATCTTGCTTGATCAGAGCTGGTTGTACATAGTTAGTTCATTCATAATGATCTTAATTACCTTCAAAAATAAAATTTAATACTCAGAAATAGCGCTGCTTGACTTTGTCCGGATCCCAACGATGTGTACTCGATTTCTAGGACCGTTGATGAAGTGCACGTCACTCGCTGACATTCGGGAAAGTGAAAACAGAGAAAAGCTACTTCGCAACTATTGGCCTGCTTCGTCAATATATCGCTGGAGTGACCGCTCAAGGTCACTGCAGTTGCCTTTGCAGCAGATTTTGTGTCCTTTTCTGTACGAAATTATGTACTGGTAGTACTGCAGATGAATGGAACTCACAGCGCTGTTTCCTAGCTGCGTTCGATTAAAATCATACGCGCACGGAATATCACGCCTAAACTTCTTACGGCCTTGTAGTATATACACCAAAACGTGAACGAGCTGCAGGCGTTTGTTATTGCGCTATTCGCCATGTGGCGGAAAAGCAATCATGACAATTAAGAGTTGCAAACGAACTGATCAAGTTTCAGTGCAGAAGTGAAACGCACGTTAACTGCCAAGGCAACCTGTCGCCGAAGGGTCTACAATTGTCGCGCTCAACCTCTCTGTCATTCGCTCTCATATTTATCCAACCGCAAGAGACAAGTGTAAACAGGCACCATTTTCTCTTTTGTGCCTTGTGGCGCAACCAACCCCACCGCAGCTTGCAGGAATATCTGGAATTATGCTCGAAAACGCAGCAAGAGCCGCGCATCCAATGCAAACGGCCTATGCTTTTGCCTACACCACGAAAGTCACTGCTGTCGCCAGCGCCGCCGCATCTCCACTGACGTCACGGGCTGACGCTTGTGTATACCGGCCAATCAGCTGGGCTGAAGCCTGCGGCGGCCATCTTGTGGTGGGCAAGAAGTGGACTGCCAAGCACTTGGGAGCACATTTCGCGGGCGTTGCCAGTATGTTTCAAGTGCTTAAAGGATTTTTAAATTCTAATGCAATGTTGTGGGCTGCCAGCTGAGCAAGTCTTAATTAATTGCAAGTCTTAATTAAACACGGTGAATTAACTGCTTATATTTTATAATTCATCGAGTCATATGTCGTTAGCTAGCATATGTCGAGTATAAGCGCACTGGCTTGACTTATTCCCTAATTAAATATGCTAATTAGGTAATTGTCCATGAATGTTAAAATACATGCATTGGCTACAAGTCATATATCATTGGATAGCTTATGCCGAGTACAAGTGCTCCAGACTAACTGCACGTCTTAATTACCGCTAATTAGTCAATTGAATGCTATCCTTTCAAGTCATATATCGTAGTGTAGCATATATTAAGTACAGTTGTACTAAACTAATGTCATTAAAATTAGCGGTAATTAATAGCACAATTAGCGGTAAATAATTAAAACGTCTAGTGCTGTTGGACTTGGCATAAGCTATCCAACGATATACGACTTGTAGCTATAGCATGCATCCTAATATTTTTCCCAATTATGCAATTAGCAGTAATTAATTAGCGCCATTAGCGGTAAGTAAATAAGACGTGCAGCTAGTCGTGCTGTTGGACTTGACATAAGCTATCCAACGATTTACGACTTGCAGCTATAGCATGTATTTTAATATTTATTCACAATTATGCAATTAGCAGTAATTAATTAGCGCAAAATGCTACTAATATGCTCAGGAACCATTCATGACGCCATACACCAGCATTAATCCAAGCGGCGTTGCCATGCAGTAAAGAAATATCCGTAAACGGGCCGCGCGCTTGACTGCGGCTGCTGCCGTGAATGTGGCCGTCTGTATGCTAAACCTTTTGCAATTTCTTTCATTTCAACCTGTGCGCTGCTTTAACACGAATGACGACATTGATATAAACATAAGTCACTTTCTTCATTACACTTTATTCATGAGCTTCCCGCGCACATCTGCTGATATTCATAGCTACTTGCGTCGGAGGAAAATGAAGGTGATGGTACAGGTAAACAACAAAAACAACGATGGATGGATTATAAGCTCGGGCTAAGACCACGAGCACTCACTGCGATGACAGTGTAGCTAAATGTTCTCAACAAAACAAGCTAAAATGACGCCGGTTAAGCAAATAAAAACAAATGCTGTCACGTTCAAAGAGAAACAGTGTTCATGATCTCGCGATCTTCTGATATCTGAAGCGCTTAGGTTTTGCTTTGAACATCAAGGAACATCCTTCTTTGGACTTGCATATTCTCTGCCATAGATATATAAAATGATAACCTTAAGTACGTATACGCAGAATGGTCGGCAAATAAATGAAAAGATTGACATCTACAAGCACGAGTGATGAGACGGAATTGCTAGACGGTGGATTTGATTTTCACACCAACCTTGTACTACAAAACATATATGCAACAACGCATGCACATATCGCCAGAAGCAGTGTGTTGTCTTTAAATAACCAAGTAATTCAATGACAAGAAAAAAAGGCGTAGAATCTTTCGTGAAAAGTGCGGAAGACTCCAGCATGACCATTTCGCACATTTCCGTAAAACTAACGAACTCACTTTGCTGCTAATCATTTCAACACAGATCAAGGCCATGAAAATGCAGAGTGCACTTGTGAAAGCATCCCTTTCTGCGTAAGTTGCTGCGGGCGGTTACGCTATTTGTATTGGCTTTGGCGCCTTTCTCGAGCAATGTAAATAAAACGTATAACCGGCAGGCGAGCACAGGAGTACACTGAATGCCCATTCGAAACAAAGATAAAGCAACTCGCGCAAAGTGACCATAGTGAATGTTAAATTGGGTATAATTTGGGGAATGTTGCATAGAACAACCTTCGCGACATGTATAGTTGATGGCTGGCTAGCTTCAGCCTCAAGCTCTTGGCAAGCACAAAAAAATACAAAACTGAAATGTAATATGTGCGCAATGAATCCGTGCGCCTAAAAATATTGTATTCTGTGAGCGCATCAGGCAACCGAAATGAACAAGTACTAGTCAAGGTTTAAAAATAATGAAAAAAAAAAATGGTCACACTTCGCCAAGGTCAAGCACCAGCAACAAACAACAAACGGTGTAGCTCTGAGGAGAGTTTCACGCTACAAGATTTTCCGAAGTCAAATTAGGGTAAACAGCGTCCCTTTATGAAGATGGCCCGGTCATTGCTGTACCTTCTTCTTCGCACAGGCTGCAGCAGACATCCCTGGCATGAAGAAAGCAATGTTGGCTGTCTTGGAATGCTCACTTTCACAGAAGTAAGAAAATATTTTCCGCGAGCATTGTCTCGAAAGAGGCTCAAAGTTCGCGACGCTCTTATCGTTCAACGCAGACATAAAACAGCCTCCGCTCCTCAAGCACAAGAGCGCATAACATAGCAGCACGCACTGCAATAGAGTTCACGAGAATTGCACAGCGTGATGCCAGTCAGCCCGTCAGTCATTTTGTTAGTCACAAGGCTCACGGTGCACATATCACAGTGAGCTGCTGGGTTGAAGTCTCCGGTGAGTGCGGTGGCGGGGAAGGCAGCGTCGACGTGGCTGTTCTGTTCTACAGGGAATGTTTCACTTCCTGCCAAGCAGCACTTTCTCCAGGCCAAGGATTGGTGCCTCAAAGACAAGGCTCAGGACTAGCGATGCCAAATATGTTAGAACCAGGTTTCCAACCGCGAAGTACATCTGGGGTAAAAGGTAAAAAAAAAACACAGGAAGGTTTATTTTTGCGCTGAGTCCCATAAAAGAAGATACAGGCAATGCTCACTCCAGAAAGCTTAGAAGGAATATTTGTTTAATGTAAAAAAAAAAAAAAACTGCACAGACGTGAGACGGTGTGAGCATTCCTTCAATGTCTCGTATTGGTGTTCCAGGGTAGAATGAGAGAAAGAAGACTACATAGCATGAAAAAAAAAACTGAAGAAGCTAGGGTAGAGGAGGAGCCTCAGTTCTAAAGCCAAGCCAACGTTTTACCAGGAGACTCATCGAAACTTTGGCTTGGATTGCGAATTGAGGCTCCCCCTCAAATCTTGCTCAGTTCTCCTTCATACCGTACTGGTGTTGTTTTTGGAAAGTCCTACTAGGTATCCTTGACTCTCTCTCTGGGTAGTCAATGTACTTGGATCTTGGAGCTCATTTAAAGGCTTTCGCGACAGCAGCGATAAAAAAAAAACACTGTTTTAGCAAGAGCTTTAGGAATAAATGCCCATCAAAGCCTATTACTTAATCAAGAAACGCCGTTTGCGTTGTAAACACTTAAATTGCACACGTTTTGCTAAATTGCGAAACCACTCACGATTTTCAGAAGTCATTTTCGTTTCTGTCGGTAATAGAAAGATGAAGAAGCTGCCATTTCTATGGTTTAGGTTCTCGCAGAGCTCTAGAGTTTTCGAAACGACTCCCATTCTGAGGGTTTGTCTCTACCGTAAAATATACATGGACTTTCTGAACAGTGCTAACAGGAAAGAAATTAAAGTAGACTCCAAGATTTCTGTCCGAAGCTACTCAGACATACGTGCGTAGTTGTATATTTCAAAGAAAAGTCACTCAACCATACTCATCAGCATTTTTTTTTTTTTTTTGCTCGCGCTCAATACAATATAGCTTAGGGTTTCACTGTGTCGAAGTTGATCACGCTGAGGTGTGTGGCGTCGTAGTGCGCAAAATCCTGCATACTCCAGACGCTGATGCAGGTACTCAGCACCAAAAAAAAAAAAAAAACTTTTTACTTTAACTTATGGTTCCTGAGCATGCTGCTATGATTTAGTTGTCCCGGACATCTTGAGTTAAGGCGTTAAATATATAATGTTCGAATCGACCTAACTTACTGTAGTATTTTCTTTGAAGTTCGTCTTATTCACTTCAGCCTTTCCGCATTGATTCATCAATCAGCGCAGCACTTCATGCTTCCCTTCTCTCCTGCTCTATCAGCGGCGAGAAGTGATCGTTTTGCCACTAAGCAGGAACTTACCAGAAGGTAGGGCGAGTAGTCGAAGCTCTCTTCCCTCGAGCCGTAGAAGATGACCATCAGCACAGGGTGAATGATGTAGGCGCTGAAGGTTAGTCGACTCAGGGGCACCAGCGCTCTACACGACAGTATCTTGCTCACCACACCTGAAAAGCGCGAGAGCAAGGTATCACGCATGATGAGTCAGCAGACAATCTTCGTGGACACTGCAGCACAGCATAGATGGACGTGGCTTTTACTGGCAAGCGTACATGGCTAGAAATTTAGGCCTCTTCACTGGCTTTGGAATGTAGCAAAGGGCGATTCTCGATACCGTGAGCTCCTTAGAAACATTCGTGTCCGCAGTCACGAATTATTATGTTCTTAACTAGTAAAAAGCAGGAAGTACGCACTTACTATGTTAGTAACATATCCAATGCAGGGACAAATTTCGATGACAATTTTAACTTCCAACGGCCCTATCCAGATCGCGCACTTAAAGCAGGTGCATAATTTCTGGCGTTCATAAAAGCAGCTCTTAGCATAGCTGACAGGATGCGGAGCGCAGCTTGGATATTGCAATTGCTCCGGAGGTTATAAGAAAGAAATCTGCACAAACTGAAATTCTTAAAATACAATATAGTCTACCACACTGCACTACTGAAACAATTGCGCAGAAATAATATTTCTTCTATTCAGCGTTTTCATTTTATATTACTGGATTTAGATGGGGGAGTTGCGTTTAAAATGAAATGCAGATCATTATATATATGTTCTAGTGCTTCTCTGTAGAGGCAACGAATTACAATAAATTCCATTTGCTACCTCAAGTTATTCACAGCAATGTTTATAATGACCTGCATATAAATCTCAAGTAGCGTAGCTTGTCAGGCCAGTTGGTGCATAGTTGAAGGTGAAAACCAGCGAAAAGAGGACGCGTAACAAGGAAGGAGTGCACAAGTGCATGCCTGGCCTCCCCATCGTAGGTGATATGAAATTACCCTATGCAGCTCAAAGTATATGAGGAGATAGGCGTACTCAAACGCGCACACACAAAAAAAATATGTTAGCTAGAACCTGCAAGACAGACGAAAGAGAGTGAGTAGATGGAGGTGACTAGTAGGCCAGCTAAAGATAACTTCAGCACATATTTACCAATACGTAAAAAATTTAAGTACTGGCACTCTGGATAGCCAAAACAAAGTAGGAAATAATAAATCTGGTTTTTAAATTACCCGTTATCATTCCAAACGAATAACTATTTTCCCCGCATGGGCTATGACAAACAACATTTGTAAAATTAGTGCTCTTACGCCTAATCGTCTAATGGCAAGCAATGGAAAAGTTGCGATAAAAATCATTCATCCACACTCACGACAGGAGATCAAGGGACAAACGACGCCTTGTATTATATATGACACCAGACTCGAACGTCCATACATCTGCATCCAGCTCAGAGTTGATATTGTGCGGCCTTCGCTTCCTACCTCCGTAGCCAGCCACCGAGGCGAAGATGATCCAGGCAAGGCCCAGAGCCCAGATGGAGCGCGCGAAGCCACCGTACACGGCTGCCCATGCTATGGATGGCTTGGATTCGCCAGTGTTGGCCGGCCACATGGCGTACAAGACGCCCAGCATCATGAATGCGCACGAAGCCCAGCCAAGCCATACGTAGCGCTGCAAGAAATGGACAGTGATGGAGTCAAGTCGCGCTAAAAGCCTCGCACGTAGCCTGCCTATTACCGACGGAACGTCGCTTTTACCATTTCATTGAAACGCACGTTAATGCTGATAAAATAATTTGCCTATTCTTTCATTTCGACGTTGTTTAACCAGGCATTGTATAATGACGCACTTCCTTGCACTTGGGCCCCGGCTTGGTCGCTCAGTGGTTACGGCGCTCGGCTGAGCTGAACCTAAAGACGCGGAATCAAATCACGCCGACAGTTTTTCGATGGAGGCGAAATGTAAGGCGCCTGTGGGCTGTGCAATGTCACAGCGCACGTTAAAGAACCCCAGGTGGTCGAAATTTCCCGAACCTTCCACTACGGCGTCTCTCATAGCCCTACTCGCTTTGGGACATCAAACCCTACAACCCAAACCAAGCCTTTTCGAAAAATGTCATGACTGAAAGCAAGCAGCGATGTCGGAGCATGCAATTTGTAAATGGCCAAAGTTCTGTAGACATCAGTTTAATAAAATAAGAGTTTGTGTTGCCCGCTAAGTGGCTGATCGAGCTACAACCTTGCCCTTTATCCCAGCTCTTCGTCGCTTGAGTTCATAAAATTCGGAATCACTACAGTTGCCTTCGGGATTATACCCCCCTCGACTTGAGATAAGTCGGTAAAGCATTTCGAACAAATATCCTGAAGAGAAAGGCACCGACTTCTTCCAGCTGAGAAGATGTGGCAGAAGAAGCGAAAGGACATTATTTCGAGGAAAGAATTCGGCCCTGGGGAAAGTAGGGGGCCAATTTCAACTACCTGACTTCTGCTACTCCCGGGTAGACACAGTACCAAACAAAAAGTGTTAAATCCTATTGCAGTCAGAACAGGCCTCTGCAACGCCGGGCCGGCCAAGCCGTTGGGACCGTAACAACCCGGGTGTTGTGTATTTATGTGTTAGCAGATGTGTTAAGCGAAACGTGCACATATGTTGGCCCTGACGCCGCGGCGCAACTGCGCTACGAGAGAGAGAGGCACTGCTGTATGGCTGAACGCGTCCTATTAGCGTATACGTTCTCGATAAAGAAAGCCAGGCGTGCCGAGAGAAAGGTAATACTTAGCACGACCGCGCCGACTATGAGCGATTAACTCTGAACAGCGCACGTTAAAGATCCCCAGGTGGTCGAAATTTCCGGAGTCCTCCACCACGGCGTCTCTCATAGCCTCAGTCGCTTTAAGACGTTGAACTCCACAAAACAAACCAAACCAAACATCAAAGTCAATTTAACGGTTGCTTGAGAGTGTCGCAAAGTTTAGTCGAAAGTATTCAGGAAGTCTTGAGGTAATCAGGAATAATGGGTGGCCATTAGCTGAAACCTGTCTTTTTTTTTTTTTTTCAGTAACCAAAACGTTCAAGCAGTATTTTTTGTTTTTCCGCAAGCCACGCAACATTTTTCTTGGGGGCCAATTTCGGTCCGCGCTCTTGAATAGCATTTGTGTTATCGATCCAACATTATATTGTTTGGTTGTTTTAATTAGACCTTTAAACTCATTTATGTGTGCCGTCCTTGCATTTGCTTTGTTTGTATTACTTGTCATGCACTGTTGGCCTGCAGTGATTTCAAATAAATAAACTGCTGTCCTCAGCTGACGTTAACGTATCTGTATCCTTCTTTAGTCATAAGCACGTCACAATTTCTCGACCACAACGACACTTTATACAAAATCGAGTACATATCTGCATAACATAAACAGCGGAGATGTCAATAGCTAGAGAAAGCAATACATTCTCAATATGCGGCACGGAATATTTAACAGGAAAAAAATCATCAGCAGAAACGTGAAGTGTTTCCTTGAGCCGCTAAACAGCAGTTAAGGTGGAGAAACGGCATGATGAATTCGAATAAAACACTTTATTATTTTAACTCTTCTATGATTGCCTCTCGCTTAACCGATGGTGCTTTTTTCCCTTCGAAGCACGCATCGGTGGTCACTTGTCCTTTCAGGTTCACACATGGAGGCCTTTGTGTGCGCGGCTAATTCTGTCCGATGACGCTACATCATATATTTTCTCTTCTGTGTGCTGCATGCGTGTACCCGAACTTGCAATTTATTATGCGCCAATAAACATAATATGCCTCCTGCTGTCCCACATACCTTTCTGATGATGCTTGACCCTTGTGTGCGATGAAGTACGTAGCCAGTTGCCATGCCAATAAGAAACGGGCCGATGCGACAGTAGGGTTTCACGTAAACGTTGCCCATGAAGTCATTCATTTTGTCCAAAGGGCTGTCCAAAATAAGAGCGGATCTTTGCTATACAGTTCTGCCACAATGATTCTCTAAAATCGAATAAACAAGATCATAATACTGCAATGAACAACGAAAGTAGGAAAACAGTTGCAAGAAATCTCTTATTATTGAGCGCGTGGCCACAGCTGGGGCTTCGTGAGCTCTATTCCCTTCGTGAGCTGGGGCAGCATGCCCCGCGCTGCGGTGCTTACTGCCCCAGCTCAAGAAGAGAAGGCCGCGTGGCACATGTGCCACGATGTGACGTGCTGGGAGGCGTTGCTTCGTTAGCGGGCTTTTCGAAAGCAAGTGTCTCTAGGCACGAAATGGCAAGCATTTCTTGGGCCACCACACCAAGGGTATTTTTCGAAGTTCTACAAGCTGATACTGCTAATGCTAATGGGTTGCTAAAAATCTCTAATTGCAACTGTGATATTTCAAAAGCTAATTACCATAAATTAGGTGTTCATCTTGCAAGTTAACATTCATCGCCTATTTTTCAATGTCCGTCAACATTCCTATTCTTCTGCTGAAAAAGTAATGTGCTCTTACTCCAAGAAGTCCAAAAATATTTAGAATTTAGTGACATTGTTTTCTTGAAACCCTCTATTTTACAAAGTTCTCCTCCTAATCAAATTTTGTTCAGTGGGTCCCCATTTCTTTATAGCAAGAATATTTCATATACAATTCGTTACTGCAAAATCCATATGCATATTCCATATACGATTCGGTTGCAAAATTAGACCATTGGCTTAGCTATCAAACAACGTTCTCGCAAAAAAAAAAAAAAAAAGAAGAGGTACGCCTCTTGTTTCTGCAATATATCATTCCACGCACTCGTTCCACAGGAGCCAAGTTGAGTTTTAGTGACATGAACTCATACATACACTATGTCCGACATGTAAGGTGCTGCTGGGTAATCGTAGAGGGCCGTGTAGAAGGCTGTGAAGCTCGTGGTTCCAAGTAGAAGGATCGCGATCAGGAACAGCCCAAACTTCGGCTTCCTGAAAAACGAGAACGCACACGCTGTTAGCGCCGTGACGCTACTTCGCCCCAATCCGGAATACCATTTTGTGGATTATCACATTAAGCAGGCAATGCTTACGTAAGAAAGAAACAGAAATTAAAAAAAAACACTGTGCGAACAGAAGGACAAACTGAGCCGATCATATACCAGCAGTGGCGTTCCCTGACGCCGAGTTCAGCAACTGCAATCTGTCGCATTTTACCAAGTTGCGAGAGGACCCCGTTCCCGGCGGTTAGGGATTTTCGGAGACTATGTCGACGCCACGAGCTTGCCGTCTCGAAGACTGCAGGGCTTTTAACAAAGCAGAAACACTATTGGAGCAAGAGCTCCACTACGCGATGTTTCGCAAAGTCATCGGGTATGATAATCTGACCTCAGGTGCAGCGCGAGGAGCCGGCGCCACCCGCTTCTCCTTCTTCGCACGTGCGTCGCACGGAGCCGGCGGCGTTCGCTTCATCTTCTACTTCGGACAACTGCTGCTGCTTCTTCACACACCTGCCAAACCTTATTTCTACCGGTACATATTTTCGCAAATATACAATATTGTCTGACACAATTCTACCTAGCCTCCCAGTCCCCAGGGTCTGGCTCACATCCTGGGACCTCCCCACTCAAAACGCCCTCGACACCTTCGTGTTGTCTAGACCCAATTGTGGTGTCCTTGAAGCTCGCCAACATCCATGGAGGAGTCGCGCGCTGGAACCAGTGCTTAGGCTGTGTTTCCTTCGACGTTCACATACAGCTATTGAGGAGTTAAAAGACAACAAACCATGTCTGACCATGCTTGACCGTGCTTCTGCTCTGCAAACGAGGTTCAGCCGACTCAAACCTCACTCATTATTTAAGTTACTCAACCTAGCGTCCTTGCGCACGTTTACGCCCACGATTCTACTCCAGATGTCGACGGCCACTTCAAGCATCAGTGATGAGAGCCATTCTTTTTTTTTTGTGAAGTTTATTCCCGCCAGGCTGAAGCGCAGGGATATAATGATGCAAGGAGGTCTCACCTGTGCAAAGCGAGAATGATGATTGGCGATATGACGTAGAACTGGAAGTCCACAGCAGAGTACCAAGTGTGGTTAAGGCACTGAAAAAAATTATGTGACAAAATTAAACCACAAAAAAAAGGATACATCAAGCCGATCATAGCGAAAATAAACGTGAGGAGCGTCATAGATAATAATCCAGTTTCTAAGCCAACCGCCGCAGAACAAACACAAAGAGGCCGAGAAGAACGGGGCAATTTAAGTCTCACACGCGACTGTTTAGTCAAGGCTGGGTGGGCGGCGTATATAGGTCTCGTCTTCGCTCACGGATATAATTATTTCAGAGATATCTCCGGATCTACAACTGCAGGTCTGGCCACCCACTCATGCGTACTACACACGCAAGACGTTCGGTTTCGAAGAGTAGTGTAAAAATTAGCATTCGGGATCTTCATCCGACCTTCTGGCGTTCGCGCTTCTTCTAAATTGGGACCACTACAGGCGGTAAAAAAATCTGAGAGGACGCTTAAAAAATCTGAGAGGACACTTAAGCTCCTCCTTTGAGGGTATAGCGCGACGGTGTTAATGGCGCCCTTTTGCCGGCTTCCCTTTCGGACCTTCATTCGTGTACATAACATTACTACTCCTTTAATCGCTAACCCCTTAATTCATGCCGCTAATGTTTCGCACATGCTCGTTAGCATACACTCATAGGTTAAAACATTATGTGAAAGGCTATCCAACATAGATGCGAAGCCCTGCTTAACAACCCGTACGAACGTGTCTGCGTGGCCTGGGAGCAGTGGTCTATCTGGGGATCCAAGGCTCCTGGAAAACTGCATTCCGAACTAATCCTCCCATTTCAAAGGCGCCGACTGATTTAGCAGCGCCTAAAAGATGGCAATATCACGTGGTCTCGTGACGTCACGCAACCTGGCGACCAATCAACATCCAGGCATGTTTCCTGCAACCTGCCAGCTGCCGGAGACGTGCCCGTGGTTTTCAACGCAACGGGGCCTTTAATGATATCGCGTTAATATACCTAACGAGCAGTGCACTGCTTTTTTCGCGCAAACATCACTAGCCACAATTTGTGGTATTTCTTCATTTTGTGCGCATGCGCCGATCCTCACCATTGTACAGTTTCACGCTAGCCAGTTATCCTAGTTTGTATATTTCGTGTCACCTACCATGTCTGTCCTGTGGATGAAATTCTGCAGGTACATGGCGTTGACCCACCAGTTGGCCTTGCAGGTCAGATCATAGGTGGCAACAGACTCCTTCCAGCGCGGCCCGTCGCCGCAGTAGGGCAGCAGGACAGCGCAGAAAGCAATCACCGCCATCATCAGTGGCGTCATCCTGCAAGCAACGAAAGCACACGTGCATATGAACCCTTAAGCAGTGCAACGCCGCCGTGCTTTGCCTCAGCTGTGCGGGCTATAGGGGCACTTTGCAAGTGAGCTTAAAAGAAATGTTCCACACGTCGATCTAGCATCAAAACTGGCGGAAGTTTCATCTTGGTGCAAAAATCTGCTTTAAAAAGAAATGTGCTTCTCGGACTGAAAACGTACTGCCGACGAATTCCAATGACCTGAAGCCAAAGTTGTTCCGTAAACTTTGCCAAAAAGGAAAAGAACGCCCGTTTGTTTTCCTTCGAGAGATCGCAAGACCGTGTAAATGCGATCATCATCATCAGCCGAACTGTATACTCACTGTAGGGCAAAGACCTCTCCCATATTTCTCTAATTAGCCTGGTCCTGTGCTAGCTGCCACTTGACCCCTGCGAACTTCTTAACCTCATCCGCCCACCTAACTTTCTGCCGTCCCCTGCCAGTAGAAATGCAATTCAGCCTTAAGAAAAGTTGCGCCGAAATGTACATAAGCTGTGTGTCCTCAATATGGAGTTTGCAGAAAAAAGAAAGGCTGGACTAAACACTCCTCCCTACTCCCAACTAAACAAGGACGGTGTACGAAATCCGGGGGTCAGCACTTCGAAGGAGTTCGAAGATGACATCTAGAACAATTTTGGTTGTCTGGTGCTCCCCGTGCAGTGACAAGCCCCTCTCGAATCAGGAATGCGCCCTATGAAGATACCCCTTTGTGCTTTAGAGATGCCTTAGAAGAGCTCACGATGAAGGAAAGGCTTTAAGTGGATATTCTCTCTCCTACAGAATGACTGCCTATTTGTGCCCGCGCATTACAAAGTCCGTGGACGCGGCTTTCCCGCTTATATCAGCGCTGGCACTTTTCTTCTTTTCTTTCATTTTCCTGCTCCTCGTCGCTCCCTATGGTTTGTATGTTGGGGTCCTTTGCTCTTGAAAGCATTAGTTCTTCCTTTCTCCTTTGATTCGTACTGCTTCAAAAAATAGAGGCTTAGCACCTGCCTTATTTGTAGGGTTTCATTCTTAGCGACAATTCGTTCAAACTGTCATATCCATTTCTCGAAACACCTCATGTAATGATGCAGCTACAGGCATGGAAGGAAGGCAAAAAAAGCGAAGCAATGAGCAAGATTAGAAAACAGAACAAGTCATTCCTAGAGTCCTCTTACACCAACCGCATGCGGTCAAGCACAGTACGTAGAAGTCATCAGAGAATTACGAACACCAATTACTACAAAACAAGACAGACGGACTTGATACGGTCGCTGCCAGAGGCTAAGTGACAGTAATCACTCTGTCGTCCACAGTCGGCGACTTCACTGAAAAGCACATTATAGCTGAAATCAGTATAATGCAGTGCCTTGTTCGTGTGAGACAAGTAATATTTTAACAGTCTATTTGAAGCAAAAATTACAGTTGTCAAAAATTACTAGATCACGTATATCATTCTAAAAAGCCTAACGCATATTTACTCGCATGTAGGTCAAGCTGCTTTGTTTCAAAATCACTCTTTAAACTCAAGAATCGGTCACGTTTGGCACCCGTCCTCGACTCAGCGCCTTCACCCGCTGCCATCTTTCTTGCGCCGTTGTCATTTTCCAAAAACACCAATACACGAATCACAGCTGAACAGAAAAAAAAAATAAAAATAAAGGGCGCTAAAGCTTCTAGTTGAGTGAACGCGATAGCGCCTTTAAAACCATCTCTTTACTCAGCAAAGTTTTCATAGTTTTTGTCTAAGCAGGTTTTTGGGGAAAGGAAGACGCAACATGCCTCTTACTTTTGGGTGGACGCCTATATTTAATTTGATTTTAGGAAAGTAAAACGCAGTCTCACATTTTACGTTAGACACCTGGACTCCATCGTATGAGAGTGGACACCGCCTCAACTACAGGCCTCCATTTTTCCTACCACACTCCGAACACTTCAGCTACTCCCGACAGAACTCGAGCCGAAACTGGAGTACGGCGACGGCTTTTCGACCGAATGAGATGTATACGCTCTCTCGTAATATAGCTGTGATAGCACACTTTTGCGTGCAGCAGCAGTGGCTAGCGTTCCATACAGCTGCGGATGATTGCAGCCAATAACATTATGATTACGAGGAAACTGCGGGCGTTGAAGGCGTCGCAGAAATTTAAGAAAATGAAATAAAGACGTATCTACAGTGCGGAAATGAGAAAGTATGAGCGTTGCTGGTGCACACGGTGCATCACGTTTGCTCTCATTATCAACTAAATGCATTGTCATTATAATTTCTAATGTTATCATTGTCATCACTGTCACTGTAGACACTATAGACATGATTGTCACTGTAGACAAGAATAATTATGACGTGTGTTTCGCGATCCCAGGCGTGGTGGAGTTTTTTTTTTATTATTTTCTGTTAACAATGATATTTACAGTGGGGCAAAGTATAATGCCACAAAGCGCTCTAGCAAAAGTAAGGGGCTCACAAAGTTTCAAAAACGCTTCAAGTTGGCCAGTTCAGTCAAAACTGGCATCCATTCAGGTTTCTCACTTTGGATATTATTCAGTAGCCCTCTACGGCTCCTCTTTCTCTCTTTCCACTCTCACTCCCACCTTTCTCCCTCCCCCTACGGCGCGGTTCAAGTGTGCATAGGAACAAGTGTGACAGATATTGAGCCTTTCCCCTTCCTGTGAACCAATTATTATCGCGAAGGACGACGTCCCAGGTTGCCAGTATACACCAGAGTTGCCCTGAAGACGAATGTGAGGATACATGTGGAGTGACCGTCATGGAAAGTGTGTTAATTGTCCTCATTACCGTTATGTGTCGCCCGGATTGTCATTAAGTGCAGTTCAGAACTCTATACATTCATGTCATCCCTTAGGCGATTTTCATGGTTTCAGCAGAGTTTACGTCGATGCAGTTAGCAACAGGACTAAGGAAGATGGAAGGGGATGCTGCTGGCTCATCGACTACGTTTCAGATCTATTCCGCTTCGTTATGGCTGAAGAATTTCAGGTATCGACTCCCAGACCTAGAACATAAATCGATACATCTCCGCAGCTTCCAAACAGGCTCTGAAGTGATGCGCCACGTTTCATACTTCAGTGACGCATACGCCTTTACTTCAGGATGAATAACAATAAACAAAAAGGCGAAAGGTCGAACTGAAATGCAAGAACTAACAAAGTTCAATCAACACAATGACCTTTAAAGCTTGCTTCAACTGATCCTGCTCAGCAGGTGAAGTTGGTCGAAAACTTCGCATTTAGTATGTCAGTGGTGCATATTTCAAGGCATCATTCAGCCGAAGTAGTACAAAATGGCCTAATCTTCACGCGCAGGGCACCGGGTCTCAACATGTTGAACATCCTCAAGCATAAGGTGGCCACAGTGCCTTTTTGCATCAGTAGCTTTCAAGTGGAACGAGTGCCTGGTGTGTTTTTCTCGGTTACCAAAGTATGGAGTGAAGGAGGGGGGTAGGCCTGAACCACGTATCACCACGTATCGACCACTATGTAACTACGGTAGCTTCTGCGTGTGCTGCTGAAATAAAACGAGAGAGAGAGAGAGAGAACAAGACGGTAAGTAGTCAAGCATAGTGTTGACGTCTTGCGATTCCTTGCAACCACTAAGGCACCTCGATAGAACCGGGCTGTGCTCACCTATACACGCAGTGCTAACTTTTCATAATAGAACTGTTGGGTGAGTTTCTGCATGTTCTCTACTTAAAGGACGCTCACACAACCATATCATGCATTTATAAGCAAGCTCATAGTTCATGGTTATATAGTGAAGAGTGGTGTTACTTTATTTTTTATGCATATGGTAATGTATCAAGTGCGCCTGTGTGCACTTTTAAATAAGGTCATCCTTTTTGTAAACCAACTTAGTGACATAAAGGGCAGTAGCAGAACAATGCCCCAGAGGCAACAAATAAATATACATCGGTGGCTTCAAGGTGAGTAATTTTCCAGTTGGGCAATATTGCCCTAGATAAAGCCGTTCTCTGTAACACTTTTAGCGTGGAAGAAGTCTGAAGCTGTCCGGAAATGTCGTCTGATAAATTCACACAAAGTAAAACCAGGAAGTCAGACTTGAAGATAGATCAACACAAAGCAAGGCAGTTTCATCACAAAACCAGAGTGTTTTGCTCACGCCCATGTACTCTGCAAGATGTGATTGTATATTTTAATGGGTGCCCCATGAAATTTTACGTGGCCCAATGCTATTTGTTTCCTCTTGTACCTCCTATATCGCATCATCGGAGAACTTACCTCCAGTACCTGTGGATGTAGAACTGCACCCAGCGACTTCTAGTCCACGATGACGCTATCTGCTTCAGTGTCACGTACACGACCAGGAGGCCGCTGCAAGTTGCGCAAGAACATCACACTGGCGTAAATCAACCAATACTGGATCACAAATCTGAAATAGGCACCTGTCGTTCTAAATGAACTATGCCGATGTTTTTCTTCACATATGAGTAAATCTTCACAAGAAAAATAAAATTTGGTATCGTAAACATTAAAGTTATTTATGAAGAAATATGGTCATTCTTCGATTTTTTTTTTTTTTTTTTTTGCTTTCATCAGCTTCGAAGGTGCACCATTTCAATAACTGCCAATAGAAACGCCAAGAGACAACATACCCACAAATTTGAGACGAATTCAGGTAAAGAGTATTTTTTTATCACAGAATATAAAACTGCACCATTGCAGTCAAACTATCTGTAGATCTTCCCTCAGAAAGGTTGTAGCTTCGATCTATTAATTTTCAAAAACGCACCCCATTGTTTTTGTATAGCAGTCTTAGCTACTTGTTGCGAAAGCAGGACTAACTCCAAGTGAAACCTTTTGTTATGGATCGGAAGCTGTGCCTATTTCTATCACCTATTCATAAAGGTGTCGAATAATACCCTACAGCTGCCTCACAATTATTTCCAAAAACGCAGCCTGTCCATTTTCTATGGCAGACTTAACTAACCCTAGTGAGCTCACGAAAAGCTTTTTTTTTTAATCTTTGCTGTTCCTCCAAAGCTTCGACAATTCTCATCAATATATGTATAACGGCACCTTGCAGTTGCTCCACAATTGAAAGCCATCCTATAAAGCTGGACATGTATACGAACACCAAGCAATTGACTCATTTTACACTATGCATAACTACAGCGTATTTACCGACGGTGGTACCTCACGTCGAGCTTTTCTAACATGAGGTGTTCATTCGAAAATTTCGGTTTTCTTTTTAGCTGAAAGTATGCAACTATTGGGCTAAAGCTGTAAAGTCTCGACTATCCAGATGGACCTAATGAAACATTTGCTGCGTATACAGAATGTCGTTGTAGTAAAAAAAAAAAAAAACGGTTGGGCAACAGCGCTTTGGAAACTGTTTAATATGAAGGCCATGTAAAAAAGAATAAGACGGTATTGAATTCGAAGTTTAGAAAGGAGTGAGCCAGCTCTCTCTTGCCAAAATACTGACTAAGCCTTCACAACATTCAGGCGCAGTTGCATAGAACTAGCGTAACTTTTACTCACCATCACTCAGAAAGAAATGAGGCTAAACTAGAACCTCGGGGCCAATAGTTTAAAATAACTGACTTGAGTTACAACTTTAGGCTAGTGTCGTGTGGCTGCAACACATGCTCCGTTAAGCACTCCCAAAAAATCTTTTTCAAGCTAGCTGAACGTATAGTTATAGTCTGAATGATTTTCTATATGCCAGATATGTTTTGCTACCTTGTACTTACCTGATAAAGAAGAAGGTGTCCACAGTCACAGTGCCATTGGCAATCCCTTGGGTTATGATATCTTTGTGAATGACGAGCATATCATCCATATTTCCTGAAAAGTAACCGTGAAGACTGATAAGAACGCTCATGAAGGCTATCAATATGAAAGACATAAAACTTGCTATTTTCTCGTACCTTGTTGTATGGACACATGCACTAACCAAAGGAGCAGCCTAATCAGCAAGATTTCCATGCTACGAAAATATCTGGGCCCGCATCCCAAAATATGTTGCCCGCTCCATTGCTTGTTACTCAAAGAAGAGAATTGAAATTACTGATCTGAAATTCGGTTTCCTGTAGAGTTTCTTGGAAACCAGACGCTTTACATTACGATAATAATCCTATTTCATGATTTTACAAGCACTGCACTCGGGGTCAATGAGCCGAGCCAGTAAAAACCCCTGCAAATATCGCTCACCAACTACACGCCAGTTATTTGTTCATATCGCCAAAATTGTGAAGCTTGCACACTGTAACGGGTGAAGTGGCATGCTAGGGTAAGCTTTAAAAACACAACCGCTATTCTACTAAGCGCCCTTCATTCACTGCGCTTCTACTGCTAGCAAAAGTCGGCGAAATTTGGCAGCTGCTATCGCAGAGATGTAGAAAGAATTGACTCATATAACTGCGACAACAGCGAATGAGCTTGAAATTGAGATCGACTTGAACATGAGATCGACTTACGAAAGGTGATCCACTGCTTGGAGAAAGAAAATGTGTGTCCCAAGATGATCCAGGCCATGCTGAAGAAACGGAGACCATGGATAACCTGGATGAATTCCTTTGACCCACTTGTGTTGAATATCTTGGCTCCATTGGTGAGCGCGGAGAAAGCTAAGACTGAGCGGCTAAATGTGCTCCCTGTAAAAAAAAACAATAATAAGATCATACGCAGCAGTGAAAGGCAATTATCATGGATGGCTAATTTATGCGTTTCTTTGTTCTCCCTATTAGTTCAATAACTAAAACATGAGCTATATACTGCGGAGGCTAGAGCTCGTTATGCATAATTTTTTTTACCGACTAAATTCTTTTAAACTGGACACTATATAAACTCTATTCCAATAATAAGGGGACTACCAACTACTTAATATATGCATTTTTTTTTTTTACTGTAAAAGTAAACGTGCATATTTTTTTATTTTCTGTTAGCGCCTGCAAATCCCTTCCTCGACTAGAAACAAAGGCACTGCTTATTTATATTTCGACCGCAAGAATACACTGAGCTTTACGTAAAAGTCTCGACACTTCGTTTAGTGCTTAAATGGTAGCAAACGCTTTTAAATATACATGCGAAGTATACAAAGTTTACAGAAAGGAATTAAATGAATTTATTAGTGTTTTGCTAACAGAGGCAAACGCGTTCCCTTAAATAATTGCCATTCGCGCGGTCACCCAATGTACTCTGGTTGGTGCACGTTAATTTCATGTTGAGGAAGGTGACGAACGAAAACTGTCATGCACAAGAGCTCACCACTAGCAAATTTCGTACCGCCATCGCCTGAAGATCCCCCGTTGACGAGTCCTTCGTTGGAAGCCATGGTGGTGTCCACGCTTCGAGACGACGAAGGCTTCTTGTGCGACGAGCGATAGGAGCGCGCTACGTCGTATGCCGTTCCCAATGCTACCATGGCAACGAACAAGAATAGGACACACCTGAAAGGAAATGAGACCGCTTTAAAATATCTCGGCCAATGTCTTCCAGATATGTTCCTTAAAACCAGAATGAAACTTGCGAATTCCAGGAAATTAAGTTCAACACACGAAATTTTACTCAGAAAAATAATGCGCGATGCACTGTGCAACTGAACTTCTCTAGGCTGAAATACAACGTGGAAAGCGAACGAAAGGAGTGGAACTTGGAAGGCTAGACTTTTATGCGGTATAAATATTTGCAGTAGCAGCAGCAAACAAAAAAAAAAGCAAATGTGCGACTTTCGGGGGACACTTCAGCAGACAGGCAATTATGTGTCATCTTTATCGTGAATTATGAGCTGTTTCTCCTCGACGCTTCAACGCTGATCAATCACCTTCGATTATCTCGCAGAATACTCAAAGTAACGATACCGGGAGACAACATGAGGCACGAAACATTTGTGCAGAACTGATTCTTACGAATTCAGCAGCCGCTACACGGTAAATTCAATGTGCCGGTAATTTACTCACGTAACAGCAATCGCAGGCACGTTGGAAATGTAATGTTTCTGGCTAGGCGAACAGGCAGTGGAGGTCGCGTTGACACCGCTGTCGAACGCGTGGACAACTGCAAAAATATATATATATATATATGCATGAATACATTTGCATTTTGTCTGCAAAATGCACGAATCATATACCTGTCACAAAAAAGGCAGCGCTTCAGATGTGGGCCCGTCAGTCCCTTCTCCAGATTTACGTCTAAGATCAACTACGATATTTCGGCGGCCATGGCTATTGGCTGCTCAAAATGAGCTCGCCAGATCTCAGCCATCTGCAACGTACGACAGCATTTTGATGGACATGAAACCCAGAAATGACCGCGTGCGCTTAATTGACAGCAAATGATATAAATAAATAAATAAATAAATAAATAAATAAATAAATAAATAAATAAATAAATAAATAAATAAATAAATAAATAAATAAATAAATAAATAAATAAATAAATAAATAAATAAATAAATAAATAAATAAATAAATAAATAAATAAAACAATTTTCTACTACAGCGTGCCTCGTAGCCCACACTATTGTTTTAGCAAATAAAGCAATCAACCATAAGCAACGTTTAAAAATTTGTCTCAGCAAGTCATCTGTGGGAGCAAACTATTCCCTTCTCTATGCTCGATTCAGGACGTTTTCAGCAGCAGTAACAAGGTCGCTACTGTTCAGTTCACTCTACTTCGAGGCATAACGACATTCTGGCAAGCGTAAATACTTACCAATGAAATCGCGTCCTACCCTTCTGGTGGCCCCAAATATTATGGAATTCACCACGAAAAGCACTATTGTACTAGTTATCTATTTTTTCCCAAATGTTAGGTAACATGCCCACTCAATTTACGAAAAGCACTCCCTGATACTGAATAGCAGGGTGGAATTATATTGATCATCATCAGCAGTAGCTTTATGCACCCACTACAGAGCAAAGGCGACTCCCCATATAGCTCCAATAGAACCTAACCTGTGCCAGATGCTGCCACCTTACTCGAGCCCATCCATTTCTTTACCTCATCCGACCACCTGGCTTTCCGTCGCCCAGTGCTGCACTTGCCTCATATTCGAATTTACTCAGTTACCCTCAAGGTCCATCGGTATCCTCCATTCTTCTTCTTCTTCGTCTCACCTCTGTGCATATTACATGCCCTACTCATGCCCATTTCTTCTTCTTCATTTCGGCTAGAATATCATTAACTCACTCGAGTTTGTTCCCTGACCCTATCTGATCTCTACTTGCCCTTTAACGTTACAGCCGCCATGTTCGTTTCCATAGCTCTCTGCATCGTACTCAGCTTAAGTAAAGCATTTTCGCTATCATCCAGGTCTCAGCCCCATTGGTGAGTGCGGGTAAGATATAACTGTTATATAATTTCCTCTTGAGAGATACCGGTAACCTACCGCAGCAATCAGCAAACTGCCAAACAGATTGATCGGTTCAGCGTTTAGAACACGAGAGAAGGAGAAATGGCAGCGCTGTAGTCTGTGGCCTTCTTCAATGTTACATTTCTGAAGCACTCATTTCCTCCTTTTCTTGGCTTCCCAATCCGCCAGTGTCACGACCTCTTTGGCATCACTTCAAAGCATGCTGCGTGGAGAGAAAATGCTGGGGACTCAGGATACACGGGGCGTCAGTGCAAGAAATTAAGGCCGTTAATTTTCACTCGTACGTGGGGCGCCCGTGCCGTCAAAGTAGTCATGGTTAACATTTCACGAGCAAACCGCGCTTATTTCAATGTTTTGGAACCTTAAAGTCGTGGACAATAACGTTGTCAATACGGAGCGCACTATCCCAATTATGGATGTTCCAATGTTCTGCCACTGGGTGTACGTCATTGTTGTTTTATTTTAAGTATAGTAGACGGAAATGAACATGGAAAAGTCCTAACGGGGAGACTAAAAACGAAATCGACTTCATAATGTGTTCAACCCCCGCCATTATTCAAGATGTAGAGGTAATCGGGAAAGTGCGATGCAGTGACCACAGGATGGTGAGGTCCCGAATTAGCCTAAATCTGAAGAAGGAACGCAACAGATTAGTAAGACAGAAACCCATCAACGAATTAGCGGTGAGGGGGAGGGCAGAAGAGTTCAGGATCTCGCTACAGAATAGGTATTCAGCTCTAACTGAGGATGGCGACATTACCCTAGAGGCAAGGAACAATAATTTCAGAGATATCATTACTAAGTGCGCGGTAGAAGTAGGCGGTAGGATAGTTAGAGAGGATACCGGTAAGCTGTCTAAGTAGACGAAAGATTTGATTAAGAAACGCCAGAGTATGAAAGCTTCCAATCCAACAGACCAGATCGAATTGGCCGAGATATCAAAGCTAATCAATAAGCGCAAGGTGGCCGATATAAGGAAGTATAACATGGAGAAAATTGAGCAAGCTGCAAAGAACGGCGGAAGCCTTAAAGCGGTAAAGAAGCAATTGGGCATAGGCAAAAACCAGATGTATGCGATAAGGGACAAGGCGGGCAACGTCATCACTAATATGGAAAAGATAGTCAAAGTAGCCGAGGAGTTCTATACAGATCTCTACAGTAGCCAAAATAGTCAGGACCGTAATGAGATTGGCGGTAGGGAAAAACAGTCAGACGTTCCACCAGTGACGAAGGACGAGGTCAAGAAAGCACTAGAAACTATGAAAAGGGGGAAATCAGCTGTAGAGGATCAGATAACTACAGATTTGCTGAAGGACGAGGGGGATATCGTGCTAGAAAAACTGACCACCCTGTATACGCAGTGCCTGGTGTCATCGACGGTACCGGAACCATGGAAGAATGCAAACATTATCCTCATTCACAAGAAAGGGGACTCTAAGGACCTTAAAAATTACAGACCAATCAGCTTACTGTCTGTTACGTATAAGGTATTTACTAAGGTAATCGCTAATAGAATCAGGACAACCTTAGACTGCAATCAAGCAAAGGATCAAGCACGGTTTCGGAAGCGGTACTCTACTATCGATCATATCCATACCATCAATCAGGTGATAGAAAAATGCTCGGAATATAACCAGCCCTTATACATAGCATTAATTGATTACGAAAAAAGCATTTGGCTCAGTTGAAACCTCGGCGGTGATGCAGGCATTGCGAAATCAGGGGGTAGACGAGCCGTACCTGAAAGTGCTGGAAGATATATATAGTGGCTGCACAGCAACCATAGTTCTGCATAAAGAAAGTAACAAAATTCCCATAAAGAAAGGTGTTAGGCAAGGAGACATAATCTCCCCAGTACTATTCACAGCTTGTTTAGAGGAAGTATTCAGAGACTTGGAATGAGAGCAGTTAGGGATAAGGGTAGATGGAGAATACCTCAGTAATCTGCGATTTGCTGATGACATTGCCTTGCTAAGCAACTCGACAGGAAAAGTAGAAAGGTAGGCTTGAAAATCAATATGCAGAAGACTAAGGTAATGTTCAACAGCCTCGGGAAGGAACAGCAATTTACATTAGGAAGCGAAATACTGGAAGTAGTAGGCGAATATGTCTACTTAGGACAGGTAGTGAACGCAGATCCGGACCATGAAAAGGAAATAACAAGAAGAATAAGATTGGGGTGGAGCGCATTTGGCAAGCACTCGCAGATTATGACTAGCAGCTTACCGGTATCGCTCAAGAGGAAAGTATACAACAGTTGCCTCTTGCCTGCACTCACCTATGGGGCTGAAACGTGGAGGCTAACCAAGAGAGTTCTACTTAAGTTGAGGACAACCCAGAGGGCTATGGAACGAAAAATGGTAGGGTAACATTAAGAGATAGAAAACGTGCAGAGTGCGTCAGAGAAATAACTCAAGTTACCGACATTCTAGTAGAAGTTAAGAAGAAGAAATGGACATGGGCAGGACATGTAGGGCGAAGAGAGGATAACCGATGGTCGCTGAGGGTAACAAACTGGATTCCAAGGGAAGGAAAGCGTAGCAGGGGGCGGCAGAAAGTTAGGTGGGCGGATGAGATTAAAAAGTTCGCAGGGGTCAAGTGGATGCAGCTAGCACAGAACCGGGTTAAGTGGAGAAATATGGGAGAGGCCTTCGCCCTGCAGTGGTTATAATCAGGCTGATGATGATGATGATGACGATGATGATGATGATTGTAGACGTGCACGGAAGCCGCGCTCTGTAGAAAACGGCACCGCCGCCTTACGTCGTAAATGAAAACTCGGGCTCTCGTGGCCACCAGGACACGTTTTCTCATCCATGACAGCCACATAGACCGGGAAGTGAATGCTGCAGGTAGTGAGTCAGATATAGCTCTATGATGAAGTTTCGTGGATCATACTTGTGATATGGGTGCGGTATATATAGTTACATCTTCGCGTAGGGCACCGACGCGAAGACTGGAGGTTGACTTTGTTTTGTTTTGCTTTTTGATAATGTACCCTTTTTCTTTATTTTTTAACGAGTCGATTTCAAGAAAAGAACATTCATCAAAAACCTAGTTATGTGTATTGCTCGTATTACAACATACGCTCTCTCTCAGAACAAATTGAAGCTCTTGAACAGGTTCTTCTGAAGGGCACCGGTGTCCTACTCGCGATTAGCTCAATCAGTGGTTCTCCGCGCCTAGCTAAAGGTTTGCCGAGCTTGAGAAGCGCCCAGTTTCAAACTTTGAGATGTTATAGTCTTCCAGTTATTGAAAAGTACTAAGAGGAGCACGAATTTTTTCGACGTAGCTCAACCGGCAGATGATGCCAGAATGTGGTAATTCCTGACTGAAAAGCAACCGAAACAGAGTGCTCCCCCGAGTCTCTGTCTAAAGTTGCTTGAGAGCATGCGACCAAACCATTCAATCACTAAATCAGCTTCCACAGTCACACCACACCTACAGGTCGACGACTATCAACAATCGGAATCGCTGTGCGCTATAATCTCCGAGACTTACATTCGCCAGCCACCTCGGTGATTTCCGCTTCGCTGCAAGTAGACGGCACACAGAGCCCGAAGCGCAAGCTCTTGCCGTGAAGTTCCTTCCAGAGGTACTCCGGAAATCCCTGCGGGAGAATAGAAGAGTCGTATGTATTTCCTACGGGTCGAAAATAAACTCCGAAAAGAAGATGGTGTGCACGGGCTGCTATATACCGGGTGTTTGAGCGAACACTTTCAAAAATTTCTAAAAATAACAATTTCGCAATAGAAAAAAATATTTGCAAGAATAAACTAAACACGTTACCATGCAATGTGATTAATACTGCATTAACTGCTTAGCGGACCGACCGCCTAACCGCCTATGGTAATCACTGGGTTTGGGCGAATCCAATTCGTCATGCCTTTTATGGCAATCAACGTCCTGTCTATAAGCGAGTACGGGCTCGTACAGTACCCCCCCCCCCCTAAAAAAAAATGCATCGAAAAGGTTTTTATGGCGTTTTTGTGATTTATCCAAAGCACTGTACCATTTCTCGAAATAAAGATATCTCAATGTTTTCACCTTTTTAGAAAAAGATGTGGTTTGTTATGGGGCTACGCCATTACTATTGAATCCTGTCCTCCGGATTTCATTTTAAGCCAGCAAGGCTTGTTCAAGAGTCAAGTGGCACGTTTTCATCTGTAGGTCTAAGTTAAATTCACGCTCACGATCCAAACGGTTATCAGCACTCTGATAAACATATGCGCTGAATAGTATACGAAAATCATCGTAAAGGATAGTTATACTCGTGGGCGCTTATTGGCAGACCTGTATCCAGGGCCAAGCAGCACCAGAAACGTACTCCCAATCGCCTCAAGAAACAGAAGGAACGTACGGTTATTTTGGTTTATGAGAGCGAAATGAATATAAGAGACACTAAAAAATATATAAGAAGCAGGCGTACGGTGCAGGCAAGGAGAATCAAATGAACTATTGTGAAGATGACATAATAATCCTGCACTTGCGTCAACTGTTCACTTCAATGAGGTGGGTGGTAATAATCATCCTAAAGCATACAGTACGATCGGAGACAACATGAAACACACAGTGTTGTTCGTTTCGTGTTTGTTCTTTTGCATGCCTCGATCTGACCGCGCTCCACGATGGTCCTTCCAAACTAGCCGCCAAAATATCTTACTGAGACAGTATTGCAATACATTTTCTGTAAAAACTTGAGTTTCTGCCAGTTGAATCAGTGAAGCTTGTGCAAGGAGAGTTAAGGCTAAAGTGGAGAGCACTGCTTGTACACTCGAGTGAAGCATTCTCTCCTGTCACTCTTACGCCCACTAGACTTGATAAAAGCGTGCACAGTGATGATGCAACGTCCACATTTATCGCGTATAGCGTGAGGCGCTGACGTGGGCAGATATGAGTGCGTCCCGCGTGTATGGCCTCTCCTTATTCTTACTGAAGACCACTTCAGCAAACCGACAGTTAAACCGTCCAAATCGGGGCACACACATGAGGCCGAATAGCGTGCAATTTATTTTCTTTGATCCGATACAAACGCCTTCGATAGCTGAGTTATTTCGTGTTCAGTGCGGTGTCTTTGTGGTCTTGGTAAGGGATACGGGTAGCCTCGCATCTTTCGACACAAACGGTGCCACCTTGTCAGCTTGTTTCGCTTGTCAGTGCCTGTTCGTGGGTAGGGCAGCGTTGCCGTCCCTCGGTTTATTTTGGACTTTCTTCAAGATAAGAGAAGATAAAAATAATGCATGCGCTGAGCACCACGAAATTATCTGTAATAGGCAGTGATAATCGGAAGCCGGATTAAAGTAGCTCTACGATAAGATATACATAAAAAAGAGAACGGCTTATCATGCTAGAATTTCTATTTGTCTGCTTGTCTATAATTCCTATTGGGCAATGCTATTCGTGCCCAATCTGTTCCGTGACAAGAATGTTAGCCTTGTTCTAGAAGTAGAATAATTATAACCTTCTTCAAAGCGGAAAGGATCCGTCCAGCGTCTTAGGGAACAAGTATACATTCAAGTGGTTGTTCGGGTAAGACTATAATGACTGCATACTTAATTTCTCCTGTTCCTTGTCGCCGAATATCGGCTATACATAGAGCCAAATGCCAAGCGCCGCTAAACGTAAGTGGGTCAAGTCTGCGGCGGGGCAACGCAGCAAATATCTTTAGCCTACATGTGTGCGTGTGGGGAAGCCTTCTAAGTGAGCTACACCTTATGCTTGGAGCTACTGGGAGAAGCCAAATTGTTAGCGAGGAATAAGCGGCCTAAAATATAGTTCATTTATCTGTCCTCTCTGGCAAGACCAACCGACTGTCAAAACACGAACAAAAGCAGGTACGTTACAACTAGCCAGACATATTACCGATTGCTTGATCGTTCTTGTTGCTTCTAATTTTGTACTGTGACTAGCGCCATGAACCCTTCACGCAATATTTGAAAGTGGTGGCGCTGAAGTCCACTTTGTATAAGTACATAAATAAAAAAAAATAACAGCGCGTCTTCTTAGGACCGCCTGCATGTACCAAGACGAAAGCTGAATCGCGTGATGTGCCGCCGCGATGCCCGCTCCCCACGGTTTCTCTTGTGGCGCGTGCAACCACGTGATCTGTAGCGCTATGCTATGTGCATTATCTCTGTTTCTCAGACGGCGCCCTGTCTACGCATCGTCCTCATCTGACGGCTCCCACTGCGCTGCATCACGTGGTCTGTTCAGACGATTAAGGTATACAAATGGTGGTTTGTATACGTCAGTTCAAACCACTATCACAAACTAGCCTCCAATTTTACTAGCCGATGCACGTTAAATAGGAAGCGCAATGGTATGGCACCACCCGGCACACTGCATTAATAACGGTTCCCACACAATTTTGAATACGAAAGAGGGAGAATCTTGCGCCACATGGAGGTCCGTTAGTGATAGCGCCCACCTGCGCCATCTTTACGGGTACCGGCTCACGGGTTTTAAGAAGAACCTAGAATGTGAGCAAGAGATTCGGCCATGCCAACAGATGCGTTGTCATTCGGGGCATTCAGCGTATGCAGGAAAATGCGTCGAAAGCGCTTGTACGCAGGTGGCCTTTTCTGCTGTGGACCATTTCTGCAAAAGGTATAACCAGACAACAGGGCTTTCTTCTCAGCCGTACAATGGATTAAGCCGTTACGGCACCCCTAGAAACTACTATTTAAGGTAAGAATAGCCCTTGTCCTCTCCTTTCGAGACCAGCAGATGAACGGGTGCCATAAGTACCGCGCCAAAGGCCTAAGCGACAAACCATTCTCAATTGGCATACTTTTGGCGAAGATCGTGCGCGTCTGTTTGTGCTTAATTCCGCTAAAATATCACCACGGCAGTCAACTCCAATCGTTGGTGGCAAGAAAGTAGTTGGTTTGGTTGGTTGGTTTGTGGGGTTTAACGTCCCAAAGCAACTCAGGCTATGAGAGACGCCGTAGTTAAGGACTCCGGAAATTTCGACCACCTGGGGTTCTTTAACGTGCACCGACAACGCACAGCACACGGGGGTAAGAAAGTAGTTCATGAATTCCAACCGTAATATTCATGATAGTAGTTTTTTTTTTGTCTACAAAAGGCATGAAATGCGCACCAAGCTAACACTGGAAGAAAAAAATATCCCTGAAACAGTTTTATTCTCTCTCTCTCACAGAGAACGGCGAGCAGTCGACACGTAGGATAACAATAAAAGGTACCAACACGATTTTGCTGCATGAAATTTCTGACCGCCGGTTAAATATGAAAGCGGCTACTCTTGACAGCAGATGGAACTCATCCCACCTGCTACGACGTCTCAGCGGGAACTTGGGTGCGAGGCACTCACCTTGGGCGGCCGGAGCTGCGCATTGGCGAAGCTAACGGTGGACAGGCAGTAGCTGCTGGTGAATTGCGGCGCTTGTGAGGCGTTGACGATGGAAGTCCGGTGGCCCGGCTGTAGCGCTGCTATGCACTCCGAGAAGTACCCCAGGAACGTGAGGCCACCCGTCAGCACACCGCTCTCGGGCTTGGCCGTGCTGTCAAACACTGCGAGTTCGGTGCACCCGATTTAGTGCACTGCTGACACAAGCGATGCACATTTAGAAAACTGAGTGCCGTCATAGAGTAGGACGAGCAGTTGCGAATTCTATAGCATGTAGAATGCATTCATGAGCAGTTGCTGTTGGTGTGACGTGTATACATAAAGGTGAAAATTTAAAATGCATACGAAGCTGTATTTCGCGACCCGATTGCCTGGCTTTTTTTTCCACACACTGTTATTTTCGGTGTTGTTGTTGTTGCCTCCCTAACCCCCGTACCTCTGCTAATGTGTAACCGGTGAATTTTAAAGTGTGGAGAATCAAGAGCGAGACCTTTAACGCTATTCTTCGAGTTCATGTGATGTGAACGCGCTTAGGCATGTTGTTCGTTTTCCTCCATCTTCGCTATAGACGCCGCTTTGGCAATCGCCCGCACGTTGTCTGCACCGGTTGCCTAACCGTGCTATCGGTTTTAGCAGAACGAGCATGCTCCCTTACTGTGACAGCCACTCCGGCCGTCGGCAGATGTCGTTATCGTTGTACGCAAGCTCCGTTGCACTATTTTGCGTCCGCGGGATCGCTCCAGCGCAATCATTTCATTCCGTTTCCCTTCCCTTTTACTGCCACCTTCTCGAACACGGCGCACACCACTTGTTCGCTTGCGTCCTCCACTCGCCCGTGCTTTCTACGAAGTAGGAGGACGTTATCAAAATAGCTAGGAAGGGCGCGGAAAATCTCTCTATGAATGGACAAAATGGCAGATAGAAAATCAAAGAAAATGCGGTGTAAGTATAGATTTTAGGTTCGGATGGAGGACAAACTGGGGAAATAGAAAGCACGTAAACTGCCTTGGTCAGAGAAGACAAGCAAGTCTCTACGAAATAAGCGGCGCAGTTACTCATGCCTGGAAATTGTAGACAAGGGCATTTGTCTCAGATCATAATCTTTCACTATCAAAATCACATATCCGCATAGCTCCACTCGAGGGGCTCGTAGCGTTTGGCTATTATGCTTTTTTACTATCGTCAAAAACATTCCTCATTAGTTTTCTGTGTCACTATTAAGTACTCGATGCGAGAGAAAGACAAACTATAAAAGAAATATTTTCCTGTGCACCGAATGATTCTACCATCACCTTCAATGTTTCCATGACAGTTCCTTATATTACCCCACATTTACCTCACACTTAAAATTGATGGCCATGAAAGCTAGACTTATTTTCCCTCACCCTTGACATTCGCCAGCCTGTGCTCAAAAAGCCGTTAGAACTAAATAGCGCTCTGCGCCACTATATAAAAATAATGGAAAGTAGCTACGAAAAGCAAAGTGCGTTGTATAACTGTGGGTTAAGTTGGGAACAAAACAGTGATTTACTTCAGAACATTCCCCGGGCTGCTTTCATCTATGTGTGTGTGTGTGTGTGTGGTTTTTTTTTTTTTTTTTTTTCATTGTTTAGCCCCTATAATAGCCCTTTCGGATCGAAAAAGCCTCTTGCTCATAGCTTGTCGAATGCCTCTTATTGGCCAGAATCGCGCGGGCATCGGGGCATCGTAGGAGCCTAGCTGAGAAAAGGGGTGCCCTTGACAGTGAGCGCGAAAACTCGAGTCGAGAACCGCAGTTCTTTCGACGCAGCCACACTGAACGGGGATGATAAGTATCCAGGTAGCCAGCATATCTCGAAAGCACTTTTACACACGGTCCGCTCGCTCTCTTTCGGCAGCGACCAGGTTGCCACAGGAAGCTGTTTAGACTGGAGGGATAAGAGAAATGAAAGCGTTTACTCCAAGAAATCAGGGCAGCGAAACCGCGTCGGTGAAATTGAATACTCTAAGAAATAAAACCTGCACTAACCACGCGAGAAATACTGTGCCCATAAAATAGAGCGAGAGCAAGATTCGATCAGAACCGACACTCTGCCAACCACGACTTGGCCCTCTCTATTAAAATTTATTAAAATTTTAATATCCAAACCGTGCCTCTTAAGCCTGAAGTACTTTCACTCTCCAGGTAGCTCTGGCTTGCCTTCCATTCCTGGCAATCTGAGTGACCGAGTCTAACATCATTCTATATCGCTCGTCACTTGCAAGGTTGCGCTGAAACCGAAGTCGTAAACAAAAATTGACGCGCTAAGGGAGCGGCTCGCCTGACGCTACTAAATATGTTTTCATAGCCTCCCCCCCCCCCCCCCCCCCCCCCCCCCCCCCCCACTCCTTTTTTTGTTTGCGCCACGTGGTTCAGAAGCATCCTTACCGACTCAAGCTTCCTGTTTGTGTTTGCGAATTGGTACTTCAGAACTTGGGTTTTTTTTTTTTTTCAGAAAAATATCACATTACCAACTACTGAAATTCCAGGTCCTCGTGAGGACAATGGATAAAATTCCAAGTCCTGTACACGTCTATTCAAACCTATTAAAAAGGCACGTAATAATAAAGTCAGCGGGAATAGGGTGTTTTCATTTTTAAAGCATGATACAGCAAGTGAATATCGTAAAGTTCAAATAAACTCCTGTCTTTCCGGCAATAAGCATACATCGGTCATTGTGGCGGCCATATTTGGACTTATGACGGGTTCTCACGTTCTATGCATTCGTTTCTCACGTCCCAGAATGCCGACAAGACAGCGTCATGCGCCCTGGTCGCCATTTCAGTTGTGGTTCTCTTTCTATGCACCTTTTTCATTTCTTTTGTCACATCTCGCGGATACCGTGTTTGCAAGAACCGCAAAAGATGCAAAGGGGGGGGGGGGGGGGGGGGTCGAGTAAGCATGAAAGCGGGGCTAGCCGTCGGCGGGCCATGAGGCCGGTGAGGAGCCGCCATTCACGTGAACTGCCCCCTCGCACAGAGTTGTGCTTTCCCTTCCTTTCATAGCGCGTACTCCATTCATTCATTCCTGGGGTACCATTCCCACAGGAACTCCTGTTGACATGAGAAGTGGCGATTCGAAACCACCACGTCCTGAATGGGTCGGAACGCAGGTCCGTCGGAGGTCTTCGACCGACCCCTGACTGGCCCGTTTCGTGGAGTTCCCGCGTCACGCCCACCAAAGAAGTGGTCAGCCGCAGACAGATAGTCGGGAAAGAGGTATGAAAATAAAAAAAAAATAAGCAAGCCCGACGCAGGGAGTGACCCGGATAGCAATCTGCGCGGAATCTCCTTCAAAATAAGAAAGAAGAGGGCGAGACGAATGAAGAAAACCTTGACAAATGAATTTCCGCATTGGTTGTACGTGTCAGGAGTGAGGTGGCAGGCAGTCTTTTCCTTTTCATGGGTGGAGCAAGATTTTTTTTTTTTTCTTCACGCTGCTGTTTACTCTCTCGGTCAAAAAGGCGCCACGCCGTCGTGACGTGCTCCTCGAGCTCGGCGGGAAGAGGGGAGATACCAGGGGAGCAGGGTGGGCCCCCGACTACCGCGTAAACAAGGCAACCCGCGGCAAGTTCTTGTCCTTTTCCCCATTTCAGTTGACCCAGCTTAGCATGCGGCGGTGGCGGTTGGTGCAGTGATCGATGAACTTTGCCGGGAGCCCTTCGTCCATTCGCGCGACACAACCTTCCCCACCCCCGCTACAACTCCCTCCGGCGCTTTTATATCAGTTTTCTTCCTTTGCTCTCCGCTATCCTCAGGCGGCAGCGGTGGGGCTGCCCATGCAAACTGTCAACTGTTCCCGGATTTCTCAAAAGACGAAATGGAATTCGAGAAGAGTGGCTGCGAGCAACCGCTGAGGACCTCGGATAACGTCTGCCTCAATGTTTCCGATATTGATGTAGCTATCGAAACTTCCTAGCCTGACCCCCAATTTCAGGACAAAAACAAGACTAGGCAAACAAATAGAAAACCTTGTTTCGTCCTCAACCCCTCTCCTGCAGCCCTACAGTGCATACTTCGGGAATCTGACATACAGAACGTTCCACAAGTGCCCCTCGTGGCCAGGAGAAATAACGGCGAACACATTCTCAAACGGCGGGCGAAAGAAAACCACATGCTGCAGTCAAATTGCACATAATCGTTGCTTTATCATTCTCATGCGCAAGGGCAAAAACCTAACGTGCGAACCCAGAGCAGCTCCTGAATCTATCAAGGTGTTACAAGGACAACACGGTATACCACGGCTACTAAGACTGGACAGGTCCGCTGCGGTAACCACGGATACCTGACGACCCCACGTTCACTTCCGAAATGCTATAGCGTATACGTTTCATTGCTTTTCCATTTTTCATTGCGATTTTCATTGCTTTTGTCATGCAAACCAAAATAATTTTTTTTACTGATAACAGTGAGACCATCACCCGCACAAAGTACAGCGAAATAATTACTTTTACAACTTGGCAAAAAGTTTGTATACTCCATACTGGCTTCGGTCACATTTCAAACCGAAATGGGTAGATTCTTTACTTGTATGTGCTCTATTTCCGTGCGTGACTTATAAGAACGGAAGCTGCTCCACGTGCTTAGCTTGTCGCCAAGCGGTTTATACCGGGTGCTTCAGCGAACATGTTTAAAATTTTCCAAATAAGAAGTTCGTAATCGAAAACATATTTGCAGTAACAAACTTCAAATCTAATTGACTACAGTTTAGCGCGAAACTCTTCGATTTATACATGTTTATAACTAAAGCTTTATAGTTACCTTTTTAATTAACGCGTTTCAGTAATTACTGCCAATGGGAGATTCGAAACCGTGAACAAGATGACGTGCCATCCGTTTTTGAAACGAATAAATGCTCATTTTATAAAGACCCGCAGCACAAGAAAACCTGGCTTTTTTTTTTTCTTTTTTTTCCCGCACGACACCGAATGCGCAACTGAGTGCATTGGACGCTCAGTAAGCTCGGTGTTGAAGGGATGACGCGTTGCACTGACTTCGGCGCCAAATTCGAACTTCTAGATCCATATACTGTATTGTGCAAGTTTCGGTTTCTTGTGGGAAAAACAAAACAAACAAAAACGCCGGAATTCTCCCGTTTCAGGGTTTCAGCAAATTATATTGTGTTGCCTCGGATCCGATATGACATCGCCTGGCCCACGACTGCGTTAATAAAAAAATAATAATGAATTTCAGTTAATTAGCTGTATGATTAGAAAAGTTCGGCAGCACATTGCTTCTGCCACGGCTGAGAGTTTGTTCCTAGAAATATATATATATATATATATATATATATATATATATATATATATATATATATATATATATATATATATATTTAATTCGAACTCCTAATGTTTAGTAAGTTTTGACATTTTTCGTTGAAATGCCAAGATATGTGATAGATGTCAGTGCTTATTATTCGCGCCTTGATTTGAATGGCCCATGCGGCATTTTGGGCGGCGACACAAATGCAAGCACTGCACATTACTCTGCTCTTGCCGTTCTCAAACTAGTGTTTCCGTGGGCACGATAGAACGGTTCTAAAGAGAGAACCTGCTCCGTGATCTCACAGTTCCGTGTCAGGAAAGAGTGACACGTTTGTCCGATTTACTTGGTTAAACTGAGTGCGACATATTTGCACTAGCACAGTCACATCACATAACTTTGTATATCTTCGTTAACATAAATGATTGCGCTGTTGGGAATAAATCGGGGTTAAATTTAGAGAGATCAATTTAATTTATGCGGAGGAAGTGTGGAAGCATAAGCCTTTCCACTCCGCTTAAAAAGTAATGAGGAGCACAGTAAATATTTTCGTTATATCCAAGTATTTCGTTATACACGTATTATTCGTTATAGCCGTGTCTTTCTCTCTCACACCTTTCTCGTAAGAGGGTAAAAGAGAGATATTCCTCTCTATTTTCCCACCTGTCAAGCATGGCAAGTATTTTTCGTTAATTAACTCCTTTGAGGGGGCTCCTTTTGCCCCGAGGCTTTATCCTCAGACAGGGCGGCTTTTTCACTAACAAAGCACTTAGTGCTAGCGGACTAAAGCACGCAGTGCAAGATAAAGGCAAAAAAAAATAGACGCCAGAGGGCTTTGCCACAGCGCAACACGACAACGCAGTGGAGCCTGGAATACGGCGCTAGTGAAATTTTACCGAAAAGGACACAGTCCCTCATGAAGAGGCACCGGGAGCGGTGGCTCAGTGGCTATGTCATTCGTTTCACAGCCAAGGTTCCAGGACGCCAGTCCTGGCCACTGTGACCGCATTTCGACCACACCCAAATGCTGAAACCTCTTGCGCTGACCAATGACAGGGCACATTGAAAGCGGGGATCGAAATTACGCGATTAACTCCGAGCCGTTCACTACACACCGTCTCCCATAGCTCCCGTGCAGGTTTGGGACGTGACTAGGAAGCTGATAGGGATCCGAGGTTCTCATGGCAAATTGCTGCTTTCCCTAAAAACAAGGCCTCTGTTATCTAACTAAAAATCGTCAAAAACTAAATTGAGGTGTCCCGTCCGAGCGGGCCCTTAGCAGAAAATTTTGTTGGATCCCTGTAGTTGTATTTTTGTGCATTTTACATTTTGCACAATGAACAAAGCTTTCAAAATTTGAAGAGAAAAGGTGCAGAGGCGCGAAGTTTTTTTTGCTTTTATTGATCTCTGAGCTTAGCCTACATTACCGTCCAGTCCTCTCGTAACCTCTGGTCAGAAAACCAGCAGCATTGTTTAGCTAACAAGCAGCAAACTATAACATCAATTCTGTAAGTAGGTGGAACTGGCGCGAGACGGACGTGGGATGGAGTAACAGTACAGCAAGAAAACTGGCAGATACTGAACGCAGGGAAATTAGCATATCGCCGGGAGAGGGGAGGGATTGACTTAGTAACATAATTCTAGCGATAGGAATATATACCGCTAAATTCATTCTAAAAAGACAGAAATCATTGCAAAGCAATTTGGTATTAACTTGTAACATTTTATATTAACCGGCACGAATTATAACACGCCATACATGCACAAACAAAAAAAAACAATCTGGTTAGTTTGCAACATTTTCTTGTTCGGGTTTTTTTCTAGCGTAGTATAATTATATATATATATATATATATATATATATATATATATATATATATATATATATATATATATATATATATATATATATATATATATATATATATATATATATATATATATATGCGCATATATATATATGCGAGAGGTACGGGGATCGATACCCCGCACCTCCACCAAGTGAAAGGGGTTTTTTACTGTGCTTTAACAGGGATAATAGCCCTGTCGAAGTTTCGCGGCGAACCACACAAGAACACAGCCAGTCTGTCTCCACAAGCGAGCACGAGCAGCGCAGCGGCACTTCGTCGTCCTTATCCTCGTCTTCGTGATATTCTCACCTACTTAATCCTCGTCTTCGTATATCCTCGTGTAGTTCACTACAATATATATATATATATATATATATATATATATATATATATATATATATATATATATATATATATATATATATATATATATATATATATATATTCTCTTTTGCTTGTGCATGTATATCATGTCATAATTCATGCCGGTTTACCTGTCACGAGCCAGTGTAATATTGTATGAACAGTATGTATTAGCATTTGCAACTCTCATCCACCGTTTTGCCGCCAAAGTTAGCGGCAGATTGTGCATGGCCATGTCAAACTATCCTAATAGCTTTTACTTTGGCCATCCTGCCACCATTGCGGTAGGAAAATAAACGTATCACTTATCATCATCATCAGTTCACGCTCCGTATAAAAATTGCCTGAAATTCTTCGCTGCTGTGATTTCAGATACATTTTACCGAGTCTTTAGTGGCGCTATTCACGTAAAGAGCCTTTACGCCGATGCACTAACTCAACGGTCAAATATAAATCACAAGCATGCTGCGTCTTTAAGCAGCCACTCTCCGCGTGTTGCCTGCGAAGCAATGCTGATGGCTGTCGCCTAAAAACGACAGGATTTTTCCCAGAAAATTGGCCGGAGTTCTCCTTATGTGCGCCAGGTTGTTCCAGGATGTGGTTTCCCAGCGCCTGCAGCAAGAAAACCGCGTTCACTCGCAACCTAACTAGTGCAACAGCGGCGGTGACGTGCTCACAGCCTGTGATTACGAAGTGGTTAGGGCTGCACGCGAGGCAACTATAGACACGCGCGTGTTGCAAGCTACGACCGCTGTTAAAGTGGCAAGCTTCCAAGAAGCGCCACTCTCAATACACGCAAAGGACCCCCGTTGTTACAAAGAACACCGAAAGGTCATATAGGGCGACGCGTTGAAAGTGCACCTCCATGGCGCCCAGCATTTTGTGTGCGCTTCGCAATGCACACGACTATCGAGATGTTGAAACGATCGAATGAATGCCGATTCTCTTGAGCAACTGAGCGGGGCACGTGGCTGCTCTACAAACGTCTTAAAATTTGCGCGGAAAGTGCTGTATACAGGCCAGGAATAGGGCCCTGTTCGTGCTCACCTTAGCAGCTTTTCAGACACGTTCTAGGTATGCCTGGAGACAGTCCGGGCGAAAACGTTTTCAGGAAAATACCAAACAAAACTGCAAGATGCGTTGCCATGAAGCTGGCGCGTTGATTTCGGTGGGCGCACTGAATACTTACGAATAACTAATCGATTAGGAATAATACCGCAATGGCATGTTCTGAAATGAAGAGCCACTAGATGCTTGCCGCATAAGCGGTAGCACAGTTGACATTTTTCCCACGCAGTGGAGAAATGTCCAAAAACGCAGGTTACATTCGGTCTTCCCTCTTGGGAGAGAGAGAAAATCACGTGTTGGAAGACTGTGGAAGAAATTCATAAATTGCAAGGGACTTGATCAATGCGCTCACTTGGCGTTTGGTACTTCTACCCTGCATTCGGTTTCAAAAGTGCATATGCTAAATTTTTATTTTATGAAGCGCAACTGCGGCATGAAAAGTAGGAGCCGGAGCAATAAACTTTACATGGAAATTATCTATTGAACCGTGGCAGGGCTCCTAAACGTCCAGGAGCCCTCTGGCATCCGCATCGCCGGGGTGATCAGTCATCATTGGTTCATCAGGTCGACGGAAAGCAGAGCGTCCTCCCAGGAAGAGCGAGATGGATTCAGGATGGCTCCAACTACCCCCGTGGCGGGCAGGCCCAATGACAGCCTCTGAGGCCTAAAAGATAGAGCGTTTTGTCCGGTATAAGGGCGGTTGTATTCAGTTGACTGGAGTTGCTTCCGCACTGCGCTCTCGTGTGTGTCGAGGGAGTGGTGTTGCAGTGGCTTAAAGGGCTCAACGATCAAGAGCGCTAGCCTAAAGCTGAAAAACTGTAGCCCAATCGTGGCTCAGTGCTCTTCCCACTCATTTAGCCAGCTTAAAACCGTGCGTCGCGATTGTGGCGGTTATGACATTATTTATTTGCTCTTTTTTTTTTTCTAGGACTGTTACGGGCAAAGAAGCAAGAGCTAAATTTCTGTCATAGGGCCTTGGAGTCCTCTTTGGTACGGACGCCGGAAAGCTGGAAGCGGTCGTTCGCGAAGAAACTAACTAGGAAACTATACTTTTGACGCAACACTGCAAATGTTTACCCCAGAGAAACTTTTTACAGCAATTAATTTATTTATTATTCAAAGAATGATAATATAACCTGCGTAATATAACACTGAGGTTCGTTTTGGGGCTACGTATACGATTTGACTGCTGTTCATGCTCGCGTGTCCTCCACGGAGTATCGACAATGGACACTGCATAAAACCCTTCATTCCATTCTAAGGACATTTCAGGCTATCAGCCTGAATATTCAGCACTACGTTAGTACACATCATCAGCGGCAAGAAAGTTTTTCGCTACAGACTGCCTGAATAGGGGGTGGGAAAGAGAGGCCAGTCACGTTCAGTCACATGTTCTCACTAATTGCACAGTGCGCCCCGACTACGCTCCTGACCACCGCTGTTGTTTTGTGCTATCACTATTTTTGTTGCCACTAGTTTGAGGCAGAAACAATGAGCACACTCTGGTCCAAACAATCCGGCACGTTCATGCCATAAGAACGTCTCAAAGCATGAACATTTTGTGACAGTGCTCCGAGATGCGTCTGCGATGCATTTGCGAGCTGTGAGATCCCCATGAATGTCACATATATACTGCAGAAGATCTGCCGAGGACCGTGCGTGTTGAATGTACAAATGCAGCTCGTCAGCCAGCCGACTTACTGATCATACCCTGTTGGAGCTCTTCACTGTTGGGAAAAGCCAGCCTGTGAACAATTTATTCCTACCAAGGCTGATTTATAGGAAGACGGGCTGAACCGAATACAATGCAAAAACTGCATTTTACAAAAAAAAAAAAAAAGATTACCCGCTGCAACACCTAGACCGGAGTGCAACAAAATACATCCACAGTTGTTTCGCTGGAACCTAACTCCTGATGCCCTGCTTGTGTGTGGCAGTCAACATTCAAGGCAACGCGGTACTTTCGGATGGAGTCGAACCTCACTCGTTATGGGCAACTCCGGCGTTTTTTTTTTTTTTTTTATCATTCTGACGTTTTAATTTCACAACATTCCTCGGTGTGTCCCGAATTCGAACAAAAAAAAAAATCGTTTTCCGAAATTCCAAGTGGAACTATTTCTAAAAGGAAGATACTGCAAATCGAAACCGAAACTGGTTTCACGGCCAGAAACGAAGCCTCGCTGACGAAACGGTGACGTCACATACAGTATTGAAAAAACACTCGTACGTGCGTCGGACGGAAATAAAGTATGGAAATCATGACGCAGTACAAGAAATGGTAACCTAGTACAAATCTGAAAATTATATGATTACGCCGGAAGTGGGCAGTAAAGCGTGCATAATGTTCGTGATGTCCCAAACGCAGTGTCGCCCACTGACATCGTTTGAATTGAGGCCGCGAAAACTGCATATTTTACAATCGAGCTGCGCGCCACTGACTTATCTTTACGGCTCCTAAATTTGGTAGAATGCGCCAGGACGCAGAGAAAACCGTAAAATTTTTGCCAGAATATGCTAATGTCGAAAAATCTCCAGAGTTGCCCTTCAAGTGCAAGACATTAGGCACTGTATCAAGCGCAACACCTAGGTAGATCTAACGTTGCTTCAGCGCTGTTAGCAATTCTGAATGCTAGCTGTCACGCTCAAATGCCTCACAGTGCTTGCACAGGCACGGCAAGTCGTGAATGGCCATAGAAATGTTGCTCGCGAACACTATGGCGGAATTGAATAAAAGTTCTGGAAAAGTAGAAAACTAAGAAGAAACGTCGCTCTGGTGCACTACTTATTCCAACGTGCCTTCTACAGTTATGAAATCATTGTCCATTACGCCTCACAACAAACCGACGGACACTGGTTAATATTTTATTTTTGTCGACGTGAGTAAACGACCTCGAAATGTGGAAATGAGGTCTCCGGTAACACTCTTTGTAACCACCTTTTTGCACGTGTATACAGCGCTCGATGCTTGCCCTTTAATTCAGTAGTACGAGGACGTAAGCTTCCCGCAAGAAAAAACGATTTCTTCTGCAAGGACACATGCCAGGTGTATGTGCAAGGCTAGTCCGGCCAGTAATAAAAACTCACGGAGGATTTCAGACCCAGTTACGGGTGAGGGTAAGTGAGATCGTTAAACATTTTGGCCATCCGAGCAGATGCTTATTTCATTGCACAATACGCAGACAATTTTATCAAGAAACAAAATACAAAACAAAGAAGGATAGAAAGAATTCGAAGTTCGAATTAAAACTTACAGTTCGTACTAATACAGCACCGAAATTGTCTGTACTTTCGCATTTCCAGGAAAAAAAAAAGAAAAATACCAGAAAGAACGAGCAATAAACAGCAAGGCTTGCGTATGTACATTAAAGCGCATAGCCCGAGGTACTGGCTGGCAGCGCCGCACAAATCATAGCACTTTTTTTGCAGACCAGCCAGGCATGCACACCTTAAAAGAGTTACAACTTCGTACACCCCCTGCCTTTGTACGTTATAATCACCTCTCCAATTACCTGAAGCCGTGAGCCCCGTTATGTGCCGTTTCAAATGTTCGCGAGGAGTGCACAATGTTAGTTCCCTACATTATCGTCTACTCAACGACAAAAGATGAGAGCGTTAGGCACACATCGAGTCGCCACAACCCGTTCTTCAAGGTGCCACAGTGCCGAAGCTCGCAGATTCAGCTCTTGAGACAGGCCCATCTTTTGGTATTCCTGAGACACGCTGGGGCGCCATTCGCTGCAGCTCAACGGGAAAACACACCGAGCGAGTTGCGTGAAGTATTACACAAGTATGCGAAAGGCAAGCGCTCCTTCGAATCTTCACGAACGCAGATGTCGAAAGGTTGGGGGCACCAAAAAAAAAAAAAAGAAAAAAAAGAAGGGATATAAAGTGTCATAAAAAACGCCTGGCCTTGGAGGAAGCGACCAAGAGGGGAAGGATGGGGCGCGTAGAGATGCAGGAGTCTCGGCTGCATCGGCGTAAGCTTCGAAATTCCTGAGCAGTGAATGAGATAGCGAGCGGCGACTTGCACGTTCGGAATGTTGACAGAATGCTATATGCGCACGACACACACTGACGTTGTTTACAACGCACTAACAGCTCTTGTTTGCTTACTGTAGTACCAGCGCGAAGGTGCTGGTACTACAGTGCAGAGAAACATTCCGCACTCATTTTGTCACGGGGCATAACTAAACGCCAAGGAAAGGCCCTTATACCGGACTCGATGGTATTGAAAAACGCCCGATGTAATACCGCATAGTGTCACCAGAAAACAATAAGCGCCGAAATCGGTGTAAATAAGTAAACTCAGTCCCTGCTCTTTCTTCCTCTTCTATGCCTGGCAGCGCGAACAAAGAGAGCGAAGCTGCAACATCAGCATCCCTCTGCTCGGCACGCCGCGCCTCCCGTCGACCGCGTGGCTCAGCCGAGCGGCCCTGAGCCCCCGTTCCGTACGGCCCTCGCTATCGACGTCTCGTCCTTCGCGCTGCGCTTGAGCGAAGCGCTCCATCAGAGCGCTGGCACGCGGCCCGCCATTGTGGCGTCCGCCCGGCCGTGGCACGCGCGCGCACAGCGTAAGGAAAAAAGCGCCGCCGCCAAACGCGGCCCCTCACGCGCTCTTTTCCACTGTTTACACCGTAATTGGGACTTCTAATCAGCCCTTCGTTTCCCGCCGTTTCGTCGTTTTTCTTCCTCTCGTCTTTTTCTTGCAGTCACCCGTTCACTGTAAATAGGTTCGTACACGGCTGTCTATAGGTCCACTCAAACAAGAGCCCGGCCAAACTCCTGGCAGCTCAATGCAGTCGTGCCCCCACAGCGCCAGTGGAACGGGGCTCATGAACACAAGGTAGACAACACAGGCGCTTGAAGACCCATCAGTAACCGTCAGCACTGAATGCGTGGGCACAGCGTCCACAAGACACAAACACAACGCCAATATAACACCAAGTGATTTTTACAAGGAGGAATAAATTGTGCGTTAGCAGTAATACGCGCCGTCCGCTGTTTTTTATACGTCGAAGCAAGAATCTGTGCCTCTCAGCGCACCGCAGGGGTCGCACAAGTCCAACTCGCCAACAGAGTGTTGAGACGGGCTTGTGTGACTGCAGACACACAGTCAATCTGTCCTCACGCACACCTGTGTGAACCGGCGTGTGGCGTCACCGCAGGAGCACGGCGTTTTGGTACCGCTTCCTCCTGCTTGTGTCATGGTTGCTCGAAACTTTCCTAGTTCCTCTTTTCCACGCTACATTCGCTGACGGAACCTCGGACCTGCTCCGCCTACTGAATAAACCACAAATATACCTTTACCCGGCGGGTTAGCTTTAGCCGATAACTATTAAACGAGGAAATGCTGTTATTACAGTCGCTGCCTCAGCATGTCCGGCTGCAGTCATCGAATCTATCAGTGTGCATGAGAAAAGAGATTAAGTGTCCAATCATGGAATGCGACACGAGACTTGGCGAGGCCGACTTGGCATTCGTTGTCGACCCGCCGCTGTTACATAGCCGCCGCGACCCGGGCGGCGTACACGACCAGGGCCCCGACCGAGTTCCGTCGAAGCGCGCGGTCCTGTTTTGCGGCCACGCCACGGGGATGCGTGAGTTCGAAGCTCGCATTCTTCAGTGCTGTCGCGTGGCGAGACATATAGCCTCGGAACAATCGGGGCACCCGCTACGTTCCCGGAAAAAGCGGGACGGCGAGGGTCAACGGAACCCCTCCCGCCCCTCAGTCGACGGGTGTTCGTCGGAAAAGGAGGCTCCTCATAATGCTTTCTCGGCGGTGTCCATCATTTGTCGTAGCGCAGAAAGGGAGTGAACGAGCGAAACGAAAAAATAAATGGCAAGGAATGGGGAAGGGGGGGGGGGGGGGGCACGTTAGGCTCTCTTAGAGCCGCTTTTGAAGCGCAGTGCCCTTATTAGTCGAAATTCCTGTTGTGCTGATAAAAGAAGGCAATGTGACTCCTCGAGTACGTGGTGTCGAAATTTTATTCGCAAAATGTAAAAATAAATGCAGAAAAGAGCACGCGAGCACTTCTGTGAAACTACTCTTACCTCCGTGTACATACTGCTTGGCATTGGAGCCAGACTGAAGGAATGTAACAAAGAGTTGCGATAACCAAGGCATCGGTGCATGCAGAGAATGAAGAAAAAAGAAGAGCCGAGCAACATGACGCGTTGGAACTGTACAAATGCCACTCTGAAAGGAACTGCACCGTGGGCCAGAGCAAAAAGCAGAGTTAGTATTCGGCAGAATGTCTCTTGCTCCCTTTCGCGGATGTTCATATGCCAGTTCGTAAATTAAGCTGCGCAATCAGTGCGAACATAAGGTGTAGACACATCGCAATAGGTAGTTACATTATATAGTTGCGTTGCGAGCAACAGTACGCCCTCGTGTAGCAAAGTTTCAACGTCTACCCACGTGCTCACCGATTCGAGGTTATAGACTCCACTCCATCCACGGCGGCCTCAGCCCGGCGGTGAGACCTTGACGGAAAGGCGGAGATAACATAACAGCACGCTGTTGACTGCTGGCCTTGATTGCGCTTCTCGCACGCGAAACTTACGCTCTATAACTGATAATTTCGGCACGCTATTAACACAGTTATAAAGTTTCATTCCATATCCGCAAACCCAACCATGTACCTCCCCCCCCCCCCCCCCCCCCCCCCCTACGCACACACATATTCGTTTGCCCCCTCCGCCCATATACATACACGCACAAATGAATTTCTTCTATCATAAAAAAAAAAATGTTTCATCATCCTCATTCACCAAATTTTTTTACGTGTAGGTTATTGAAAAGAGAATGCATTATTCAATTTCCCGAAACTACGTTCAGGAGTGAAAGAAGCCGCGATATTTTTTTCTAACTACTGCAAAAGGCGGACATAAATGAGATCTTGGCTGACGAAGGCTTCACCTCCAAATTCAGAATTGTAGGGTTGACAGAAATTAGGTTTCTTTTTATTATTATTTAGTGTTCCACAGCCACCCAAGCTAGGAGGGATGCTATCGTAGAGGTGTCTGAGTAATTTTCATCAATCTTGGTTCCTTAACGTGCACCGACATCGCACAGCACACGGACGCCCTGCTTTTCGCCTGATCGAAAAGTGGCCGCCACGATCTAGATTCCATCCCACGTCCTTGGGATTCAATCCAGCACCCTTGGGTTGAGATCCTTGAGATTACAGAGTGCATTAACCACAAAATTAAGCTGTCATTGCACCGCCCTCTAACACACTCAGAACTCCAGATCGTAAAATAACGTTTGTGCACTGCGGGTCTTATTTCTTCCCAACTGTCAAGTCCCCGGAGCAGCAGATAAAAGAGGCGATTCCTATTCGGAAGGCTGTCACTATAAAGTCCAAATATACGCTCAGGGATTTTAAATAAAAGGTCCAGAATAAAACGTGATCATATTTCGCAGCATACTACGTCGTTTCCATCACGATCCGAAGAGAGATTAAATTGTCTGCGAAGTGGGTCGTCTGTTTTTCTCTTTTTTACTTGCGTTTCTTTCAAAAAGACTTGCCAGCCACTTGCGATACCATGCAGGACAGTGACCGACCTCGCTGAGGAAACAGGTGGTGCCGAGACCACACTAGGCTCACGCTACCGAAGTAATTAAACAGAAAAGAGCGACACACACCTCCCGGCACGCCGAGGTCACGGGCCGGCGACTGTCTTTCACACACCGCCCTTAACAGATTACGCGAGAGACAGCACGAAGACGCGGACGGCGAGAAGAGAGAGCGGCCAGAGAAACGCCGCCGCGCTCGAGCAGCCGGAGCACCCAAATGCAAGGCCTCCCCCGGCAGCTTGATCGCGGCGCACCGGCGGCTGTTACGCGCCGCAGGTGACAATTAACAAAACAAACAATGCGAACGAATCGACCGACCGAAGAGGAAGCCCGGAACCTAGCAATCTCTTTTTTTTTTTTTTTTTCACGCGACGCGTAAAGCCATGCCGGGGCATGGGCGCTCTGTTTACGCGGCCGTTGACGTCCCACCACTCCCTGTCGACGTCGGCTCCCCGAGGCACCGGTAGAACAGATGTTCCCGGGCTGGCGGGGACAGACGGAGGCTCCATTTCCGCGTCACCTACTTTCGGCGGATTCCTGGGGCGAGTCCGCCGGGAACCCAGCATCTTGCGCCAGTGATCGCACCTGCGCATGTCGGCAGGATGCGACAGCAGGACCCGTCTGCCTCGCGGGGTCATCGCTCCTGCACTTGGAGGCAACCTCCTTGGCGTCTCAGGTTGAACAACCTCCAGTATCTCCATCTCTCCGCCTAATTCCATCGCTTGTGGCGATCCGTCCCTGTCTTTGTTTTGCTTTGCGGCGGCAGAGTCGGTCACGGGCTGCTGAGGCTGATTTCGTTGTACGTCCCAGGACATCCCAAATGCCAGCTGGCACGCGCCGGATGCTCGAGGCTTGTGAACATCGATACCGACTGCTCCACCTGCTCCGCTCACCAGTGTGTCGACCGCTGCTGGCGACTCGCGCAATGCCATTTTATACTTAACCGAGAAACCGGCGTGTTGTTGTGGCTTGCTTTCCACGGCCGCGAGGGCCCAGAGCCACAATGTCCAAAGCCACGCAGCGAGAAATAAGATCAAAGCTGATTGACTGGTAAGCAATGGATCCGCTCAGAAGACCGAGGCCATGGTTCGGCTCCAGCAGTGGTTCCAGCTTTGCATCGCCATTTTGACAACGTCAAGGTGTCCGCGCCACGGTCAAATATTTTTCGGCGCCTGGAACCGAAGAACTCACGTTCATTTAGCCAGAAACGGTATCTAGTTATTGCTGCTCGGCGCCGCACCAAACTCCGGCAGTGAACTAGATGGAATAGAAAGAAAGCAATCCATAACTTTGTTTCCAAGGTAACATGCGCGGAAAGCGAGCGTGGGAAAAACACCTTACTGAAGCGGAGAGGGTATGAGGACTCTTCCCGTGTGGCGCATGGTTTTGCTGCGCCGCCGTCAATTTTTGCAATTGTGCTCGTCCCATCACAGGCGTGCGGCCGTCGCCGATAAGGCAGGGTGGTGGTTGCGCTCGCGGATGAGCGTGGAGTATATACCGGCGCACGCCGGCTGACACGGGACCATGCATTTATCGTCACGTTCTCGGAACACACTGCGACGAGGCGCGACAGCGACGCTGTTATACTGTTCCAGATCGAGGTCGGCCGTTGAACTTTCGTCCAAGCGCGCACACGGCTCCAGATACAGACCGCCCGCGGGCGCGTGCTGCGCGAAGTAGTCGGCGCCTGTCGGTCAAACGACCCTTTCCCCGCGGCGGACAGCCAGCGCAGCTGCACAGCGCACCGCACCGCCGAATGCAGGCGACAATAGCCCCGCGCTGAGGTCGGCAAGAGGGCGACCGCGGAAGCAGGGACAAGGCCGCACGGATGACCACGAGGGTGGTGACACGTACGCCCCCACCGCCTCGCCCGCTTCCAGTAAATACCTTCGTTTTTCTTCACCGCACAATAATAAGAGCTTCGCTGCGGCGAGAGGGAAGCCGCGGACTGCACCGCTCTCCCGGTCCCAGTAGATAAAGGGACAGATACTACAATGCAACGCTCTCAGCGTGACAACAGCCGCGCTGCTGCCGAATGCGAGCAAGGCAATACCGTTTTCCGTGCTGCTGGTAAGGAGTAGAGCGGGACCTTTCCGGATTGTTAGTTGCCGGTGGTCACGTGGAGATTGAACGGCAGCTATGAAGATAAGCACAGAGCTTTAAGAGGCGATGCATTCGCGGCAATTTGGGCGCATGAATTCCTAACTGTCGCTAGGCTTGCCGCTTCATTATAAGGGCGCCCCAGCCCAAAGGTGAAGGAAGAAGAGACCAGCTATGTCTGGTCTCATCTTCCTTCGCCTTTGTGCTGGTGCCCTGCTGTACCCTTACAATTACATACCAACTTGCCGATCAGTATACTTTGTACAACCTGCTCTGTAAAGCGAAAATGGTCAGTGTATTACTTTACGTGAGGCATCTGCGCGAATTACCTTCTCTATTCCTCGGCAGTTATCCCATAACCATTTTCTCGTATTTCTTTTTTTTTTTTTTTTTTACTGAAGGAGGTTTTGTTTACCCATGAAAACAACAGGACAGAGAAGCGTTTGTGCGCCAAGTCTTAAACATTATGGGTGTTGCTTGCGGATTGGTTCTATTCAATGAAAAATTGAAAAGATGTTCATTGAGGTGCGTGTTAGAAAATACTGGTGACAAGTGCCTGCCGTGAAAAGCATGCACCCCCCCTCCCCCCCTTTCCCTGGTGTCCTGAAACGGTAGTAATATATTTTTCATCGGGGGTTTGTCTGGGATAATCCTCTCCCCTTTTCTCTCAGTACGTCTCACATTTCTCCACTTATGTTTTTGATTTCTCTCAGTACAAACCGGATCACAGTGAGTGCATGCACAACAGACAAACTCGCCGTCTTTCCCACAGCCGTTCCGGCCGTAGTGAGTCCAACCGTCGACGAACAGGACAACGCAGCATACGAGTAGCATTTCAGACGTCGAGGCACGCGAACAGGAGTGCCAAAGTGATAGGTGCAGATATTTCAAGCTGAAGTGAGAATAAAAACCCAAAGTTTCGTTTCCAACACGTAGCGAAAAAGAGGTCAAGTCGTCCAGCAGCACAGTAGGGAATATTCATCTGTATTCATTCATCTAGATACTAGGTCCTCATGACCGGCCGTTATAGTAGCTTTCCTTCGGGAATCCGGCAGGTACATTTATTTGTAGATAAGCATATTTTATGCTGCAGAGCAAGCTATCGCAATAAAAATTAATCAGACTGTCCATGTTATGAGGCAGGCTATACTGCAACAATTGGCCGATGATTGCGAATTTTGGTAATGAGAAATTTAGGGGCAGCTCTTCATGTATTCTAGTTTTGCGATAAGCTGCGGTTAAGAATTGGAGAGAGACATTTCCATGTGCATGCAGTTCGAGTCTGCTCTATACTGTCCCACATAGGCATCCTCCAACTGGCGTTCAATCATTTCCCAGTTCCTGATTGCTATAAATTAGGCGCCGCTGCCACGCTCCGTCGACCTCGGTCGACCGTGTTAATCCCTCCCGTTTGATATATATGCTCACTTCCTTGCACTAGTCGCTTAATCACTACTTCTTTAATCTGTGTTCCTGCTATCTCAATCTTAATTTCAAACATGCACAGCGTACAGCTAAGAACCACATTATGTGAACGACCACCTCTCTCTCTCTCTCTCACACGCATACATCTCACCTTCTCATTAACCAGCTGCCGAGTTAAGAGCAATCTGATATCACTCTACATCGCCTGCAATCCATGCGACCTGCCAACTTCCATATGCCTTAGGCATGCTTTTGATTTTTCGCTCACAACGCCCACTGCCAGCGCCTTACCTCCTTTCCATCTTACGCTTGCACCTTCCTCTCTTCCGTCACTGCCCTACTCACCCTCCTGGCATCTTCTCCTCCTTTCATTCCGCCCTTGCATCCCTGCGCCATAACCTTCTGCTTCCGAAGCTTCTTGTAGCATCATCTCCAGGCAGCCCCATTCCGGTTGCACATGCTCGCTCCGCGCAGCCCAAGCCCCAAAGCCACCCTTTGCCTCTCACCCCTAAATGCGGGGCGGGGTTTTTCATCTCTCCTCATTGCCACCTGCTAGCCGTGGCAGGTGCCACCGCTGGCAGGTATTGTGTTATGCCGACAGCACCGGCGGGCGCCTGTAAAGATCGGGCGCCTGTAAGAGCTGTGCTATGGGCACGCGAACGAGCAATAAACGAGGATAAACCGTACGCCTGGTACGTGATAAAATACAAGATATGGATATTTAGGTTTGTTTGGTGAGACAGGATGTGGCCGAATTTTGCGCGGACGACGATTTTTTTCAGCAGCAGATGTCAATATGGCGGTGATGGTGTGTAGGCTTGTCGTGGACCGGTACGCGTCCCGGAAGTTGCATCGAGACCGGGACACGTAACTTTCGCTCTAAATGATAATTCTCGAGGCAATAGACAGTAAAAATAATAATAATAATAATAATAATAATAATAATAATAATAATAATAATAATAATAATAATAATAATAATAATAATAATAATAAAAAAGGTCAATTATAAGAGCACCGCTTCGAATTATTGCATTGAGCGATGCTTTCGCGTGCAACAGCATGGCTATAGCACGCGCATCTAGCAGCTCTGCTGTATTTTTATTGACAACCAATCACGCAGTCAACCGGGGCAACGAGCGCACGTCAAAGTATGCGGACTGCGAAGGCCGCGCCACCCAGTTCTAGTCCCACACAGCCCCGCTAATAGAGTTATTACGTGAGGCGTGACCTCCTTCGATCGCCTTTCCCCCATCACGTTCCCGTATACTTGTATATATTTTCTTTTCACGTGCCCACTCAAATAGAAAAGTATGTTCGCTTTTTTTTTTTTTTTTTTTTTTTTTCCTGTTGCCTAATAGTAAGAGGTATCCACTAGAGGAATATTCCAGACGAATACCGGCCGGAACAGCATTCGAGGAAGGGCGGTCGAACCATGCGACTGGCGCACTGCGTACGAGCAACGACGGTCACTCCTGAAAAGCGGCCGAACGCGATGTTACAATTACCCCAAAATGTTATAATTAGAGGTCCAAATTACGAATGCAGCTGTCTCGTGACGGGGCAGTGAGTCGACGGATAGAAAGATCCGAAAATTTTCGCTGAGAGGTGGGGAGACACGGGATGACATGGCAGCAATGGACGCTCAATTTTTGTTTTCCTGCCGACTCTGGCAGTTTTCTGATTGAGAAAGGCAACACGAACTGACTGCCGCGCACGTGCCTGGACCTAAAATATGAGCAACAAGACCGCTCGGAATACGGCAGCGCGGTCGCCAGGTTTCCGCATGAATTAGATCAGTCGTGCCGTTATTATAGTGGCTGCGATTGAAACCACCCCTGTCAATGCGAGTGCGCAGGAGGGATCTGGCAAACCGGTATACGTGTACACTAGTACTTCTGCGGCAAGCTGTCTTATGTCAGAGCATGCGGCGGCTGGACTTGTTGTTTCGTTTCCGCAATGAGCTAAGCCAGTGTGCTGCCAGTGCACAAACGAAAAATGCTTACCTGACCCACCAAACACAATTGAGCGAGGGGCATGAGCTTCTTGTTCCTCCTAACGCGTTGTAAAGCTTGCGCGGCTTACGAATGGCGCCTATTTTTCGCCCAGAATAAGCTGGTTTCCCACTCTTTTTTTCTTTTTCTTTTTTTTTTCACTTATGCCTTCTGGTTTCAGCTACGCGTGTATGCAGAATTCCCCGGATTAGGAATTGCTCAAAGCGTACACAGTAGAGCAGTCGGGCGCATGTTTGTACGAGCGTGTGTGAGCACGTGAGCTTCGATGCGAATACTGTAACCGTGAAGGCAACCTGACCGTGTCAGATTCCAGTTAAACGTTCGATCGCTCTTTTCTTCGCTTTCCACGAATTGTAGGTATGGAAGTCTACAAATTGTTTAATATAGAACAAGAGAGAAATGCGAGAACTAACTGCCCAGAATTAAGGTTTGGCTTGTTTTGTGGGGTTCAACGTCCCAAAGCAACTCAGGCTATGAGAGACGCCGTAGTGGAGGACTCCGGAAATTTCGACCACCTGGAGTTCTTTAACGTGCACTGCCACCGCACAGCGCACGGGAGGCTTGCTTTTCGCCTCCATAGAAAAGCGGCCGCCGAGGCCGGGATTCGATCCCGCAACCTTAGGCACAGTACTCGAACGCCGTAGCCACTGCACCACCCCGGCGGGGCCCTAGAATTATAGAAAATAATTTATGTGCCACAAAATAGAACTGAAATGCGTACATGAAGCGGTGGTGGCGGTGGTTATTTATTTAAAGATAATAATGAAAAAGTAAGGAAAAGAATGTCGAGCGAGAAGTACAGAGGGGAGCGATAGCGAGAAAAGAGAAGGGGAGCTTTGTACATTATTTACAAAACGCAAAAGGTGAACGAGTTCCCGGCGATCGCGCAGTGTCCTGTCTAAACATGAAACGCCCAATTTCATGGCGTGTTCAAGGAGTAAATGCCTCCTGCATATGGGTGTGTGAGCAAAGATGCTGCTGGTACCACAACGCTGGCAAGTTAAGTTAAATTCAGGCATCACATTATTCGATCATACCGTGGTTCTAATTCTCTTTTTGTATTATTTAGGGCGCAACTTTTACTCGCTGATGATGGCGAGCTTTTCTCTTCGTCTGACAGTACGAACTTCAGAAAGCATCAACAAACGGTCACCGCGATTCTTTCCATCGCGCGCACCTCCAAAAAGCTGTGCTCTTCGTTCCCCCTGATTGCCTCTTAGCTTCATTAGAACAGCGATGTTAAACACTACGCGCAACAATTGTGCCACCATAGCAAGAGATCGCCACTGTTAGACCAAGCCAAAGAGTTACGACGGTTATTTCGTCGGGTTCGTATACATATTTGCACAGAGAAACGGAAAGAAGAATGTAAATTCAAACAAAGGGTAGTAGCAGTGATACTACTTTATACTAGCGTAGAGGCGTACAGGTTTATCGAACGCTTAGTGCTCGATCGGCAGTGGCTTTGTAAGGGGAACCACTACGAGTGCGCATTCGGGCGCTGTTACTTCTTCGTCGAGCTGAAAGTAGAGATTTAGCGTAACGGAGACTTGGTAGTGTATGTGTATACCGGTTTACCCGACACCCGCTGCACACGCGCAGTGGCAGGGAAGGGGGTGGAGGAAGGTGTGGCCGCTGCACGTGAGTGCGTCCGGTAAAACAGTATGCACTAGTAGCATGCGATAAATCTCTCCAACAGAGACCTTTAGCAAATAGTACTAAGCTCACATCAGTACTCTTGGAACAGAACTGCTGTCAACTAATGGCTTACACGTTCCATAGTGCGAATCTTACTGAGGCAGAGAATCAAAAATAGAAATAAACGACGTGATCCGCGGCGAAAACAGCATTCGTGCGACCTCCACGACAGCATACGTGTGTACTTCTTCCCGAAACCACCCGCGTAGTTTTGAGACCCCCCCTCCACTCTTTGCGACAGTCTGGTAAAGTTTGCACCGAAAAGGAAAAACACACCTGAAGTTAATTCGGATAGCGCATTCTTCAGCTGTGAGCTATACAGTAGCAATTTGCGAAACGCTGCTCAGCCGCGCCTTATCATTTATATATGCGGTGAGCAGGAATTCAAGGCATGTCATCTCCTTATAGAAATATTTTTCTTGTTGGCAGTTGCAAAAAATTTATGCATTGATAAACAAGGACCGCACGATCCAAATCAGCAGCATTGCCGGCTTCGTCGCGCCTTTCTGACGAAGGTGACAACAAACCCGTACATGGTCATACATGCTGCAGATAAACAGAGGTCAAGAGTCGCGTGATGTTGGTTTTCTCCTTCTGGGAACACTCGCAGCAGACACACAAAATAAAATAAATCTTCACTTTAGAGAATTTGTTGGTTCATAAACATGATTGCTGTAACGAGAGCTCTCAAAAAGGAGAAAGAGGAAGATGAAGCCAAAGACGCGCTATAGTTGCTCGTATTCGGAAGACACGAAACAGACCGCCGCTATATTTAGAGAGTACAGTTTTGATTTAACGCTAATATTAGATAGAAGCATGACACGAAAGGAAATCTCCCCGCAAGAGTTAAGAGATGCAACAGCCATCGAAAGCGTGTACAACACAAAAACGAAGACATCGTTTTATTTTATTTTATCTTGTTTCGTTTCACTGACGGCTACAACCTTTCAACTCCACCCCTTCCTCGCATTCCGAAACGTCGCGCTGTCAAAAGAGAAAGCGCGAAACACGGAGATACGGCAGGTTTCCCGGAAACAAGCACTTGCTCGCCTTTCACAACACATGGCAGGAGTCAAGCACCGCACGTGATGGGAACGTTTCGCTGCGGCCGACAGTGAGGAGTGCAGTGAGGTCATTAACACGCTGGTCGAAAAGAGGCGGACGCACTTTCTTTTCTGCCCGGTAATTACAACGCGCGTAGTGTCACCGCATGATCGCGCAGTTGCGTTTAAGAAATGCAGGAGGCACCATAGCCGCCTTTCATACTATGGTTTTTTTTTTTTTTTTTTTTTTTTTTTTTAGTGGGGATCCATCAATATTTCCAGGACAAAAGCTCATGAAATTCTGTACAGTCATAACGTGTGACTTACAAAGAGCAGCTTCCTAATTAGGATGCCAAGGGCAGCACCCATAAGCTTCCATTTTCCATTTCATATGATCGGAGGTCAGCACGAGGGCAGCATCAGATGAAAGCCATGAGCGGCCAGTCACAGTAAACAAAAGAGAGTGGATCCCACCGCCGGCTATAAGCCATCGTCACTCACCGCATGTGCCGTACAACCAACGCTGAGGCGCAGTAGCTATCGAACACACCGGTCGATTCACACGGACTCTTCAAGTGGAAACGTATGGAATACATCCCAACTTTCATAATATTCGCTTAGTTCTACATTCATCTTAGGACGTTAGGCAGTTCTCGTCGTTTGCACAAGGCCATGTCATTTCTAAGACACTGTGGCGAAAAGAATGCACTCAGGGGAGGGCAGCGAATATGCTCTTTACGGACAAAATTCAACCAACTAAATATTTTCCGACCAGGCCTTCAAACTGAAACAATTCCCGGGACATTCATAAATCTGCCTCAAGGAAACCTTCCTTTCTCCGTCCCGTCCTACCTTCTCGTGAGTATAGGTTTTCAGAGAATGGCTTTCCACAACTGTGCGACTTGCCAGGCAAGCTACGAACCATTACCAAGGTGTATTCACGTCCTGCGCCCGCAGACAACGGCGCAGCGCTCCTTTTTTTTTTAGCCTTAGTCTACAGATCACAACATTAAGCGGTCCCATGCATAGTTCTAGCCGTTCGCCCACGCTGAGCTTCAGGGCATGACGTGCAATAGGATTAAATATCTGGCTACTCCAAATCGCATGTCCATCGACAACAAGTGCGCTGGCTCGAATGCCTTAAGAACAGTGCAAATTTGGAGGAGGAGAAATTTACCTGGTGTTAGCACAGTGTATCGTGCGCACTCAAGCCCATTACTCTTCAGGAACGAATCTGCTTGCCTTGCCTCATAGCATAGTTCAAGCAGCTGCGCAAACTGTCCGAGTCGGTAACAAGCGGAGTCACGGGCTGCATGATCCGCAGAAAGGTTTAATGGAAAGTCGACTTCAGCTCTATCGAGCTGCTTTGAATGAAATTTGTGGCAAAACAGCGCGGATCAACACGACTAGAGACAAGCATTGACTTACAACTCAGTTTTTATTTAGAAGAAATACGGCATAACATCTAAACCACACCTCAAATCACATTCCTAACAACCATATCATTCAAGCGACTTGGAATGACAAAGGCTCGTAATCAAAAAGGCGAATCACATGCTTAGCATGTCCGATTCCTTCTCTGTTAATGCATCCGACGCAGTACTGACACAGATGTCGCTCAGCCTCGCTATCGAAGCTGCATCAGTACTTTTTCAGAGCAAATGCTCTTTGTGTTAGACAATTGTTCTGCATTTGCTGAGCACAGGTGCCCAAGCTTTTCTTTGATTTTTCTAGGAGGGGGGGGGGGGGGGGGGGGGGCAGTCTTTACAACAAATCCCCAGGTTTCTGGATGCTTGCTCGAAATTCATTTTGTGTTCTAGAAGTAATTCGTGCAACTGCTGGTCTGTCCTGTACATTCTTTCCCACATGTCACAGGCTACGAAAAAAACGAGGCCTTCGGGACGGTCTGCAAAGGGGATTTGATGCTTGATTGTCCTGTTTCTTTTTTGCAGCGTTAGCGTTGACTCGTCTGCAAAGACTTTTCAAGTTGTCAGGAATGTCATCCTTACATTCACGCCAGCTTTCCGACCAATTCCTTTTAGGCGATATGAAAAGTTGTGAACATAAGGAATTGCTACAACAGACCTCCTTTCTTTCTTTTTCCTTGGCTGCGTTTGTGTGTGTCCTACCTTTCCTTCGTCCGTGTCTTATTAGCGCAGCTTTTTATTGCATTGAACTATGAACCAACTAGCCCGACAAATTTTACTCAACCTGCTGCTCTGGCCTAGGCCGCATCAAGGGCTTTTTCATCTGCTTTGCATCGGATACCGTCAAGTGCGGGGGTAGCCCACACTGCCAAGGCGTTCTGTTTTACAAAGAAAGCTAACTTCCATTTTGAAGACACACGACTTTCTCAGGGTATTTGCCAGGCGCAAAATGACAATACCTCTCTTTGTCAGCTTTGAGGGAGCCGACTAGAATTGTCTTCTGCCCTGTAGGCTCATAGGCCCAGCAGGTATGCCCTCTAGTGAACTCGAGCCTCAAGTCCAAAAACCTGAGAGACCCTTGGACAGGAAGCTAGTGCGTGACTGCAAGTGGCTGCAAAGCTTGCGCAAAGTGGCCAACTGCCTCTATCACTGTATCTATAGTATTCGGGCCTTGGCCATTACAAATAACGAGGTAGTAGTGAACATACCTGAACACTTTTTAACATCTGAGCTAGCTAGGGTTAGGTTACCTGCCTTTCGAGCCAGATGCATTACAAATCAGAGGGTAAAGGCAGGATACATAACCCAATTACACACCGCGTTTTTGAAGATACATTTTTTTTCTTCCCTGCGGACGTAAATCGACCTCAGGCACACTGTTAAAAGTTGCACGAATCCCCAAGTAGACATCCGGGGCTTTTTGAAATGCAACCACGTGCCTATGCATTCAACGTAAACCATTAGCTCGTCCTTCAGTATGGAATAATACAAATCTTTGACGTAGATTCAGCACACAGAAAATCACTGCTAGGATTGTCGTTTAAGAACTTTACTACGCTGTCGGAGGATTTTAAGTGAAAAGGGTCGTCAACGGCTAGTAGACTTATACTTCGTCTCGCAAGATGTTTGCAGCACTGCGAAAGGCAGAGACACCCCGATCCAATCAGGATCGATCACACGTACTACAATAGGCAATTGTGCTTCTCCGCACCTCTCGTCCCCCAAATTGGCGGGGGTGACAGTAGGAGCACAATTCTCTATCATAGTGCGCAGCGGCGAGAGGCACCTAGGAGCACAATTGCAAGGGCTCCTCTGCCTTTCGCACTGCTGCAGATATCTTGTGAGACGAAGTATAGCTTTGCTTGCAGAAAGCCAGCAATAGTCTTTTGCCAAGTGCGGCCCTCAGAAACTATTACCCTCGAGGGCCAGACAGGTTTATCAGTTTCCACAGAGAAAAACACTTCCAAGTAAGTCTGCTTGCAAGTTTTTTGTATGTCTCGAAAAAAAGGGTCAAGCTTAAGAGCTTTGCTGAACTTCATAGCAGCCCACTTTGGTTTTTAACGGGGGATGTTTTGTGCTCGTCAACAACACAGCTTATGGCTTCTAACGCCTTAGCTTTGTTCAGGCCTTGGGCAATTACTGCAAAGCCCCCCCCCGCCCTCCTCCCCTCTTTGCCAGAGGCCAGCAACGCAAGGGATGTTTTCTTTTTTTTTTTTTTTTTTTTTTGGGGGGGGGGGGGGAAGTGGGGTACCTTACAGTTGTTCCCACTGGCAGATTTCGCAGGGTTGATAGCGGTCAGTGACATCAACCATATCCGAAATGCACATAGCACTTTCGATTCAGGTCCAGCCTTGCGTCGCACACCATGGCTAGAAGCTCTGGTGTTGAGAAGCCGTGTTTTTTCGAAATAAAAACCGAGTCGCAAGTCACCGCTGGTCTCTTGACCCGTTGTTCCGCGCTGTTTTGCCACAAATGGATGACCAACTTGCCCAAGCTGCCCAAGCAAGTTTGCTTGCTGACCACGTAGTTTCCCAGGTGCGCCTTCGCGCACCTGAGAAAACTCCCGCGGCCAGTGCCTCTGATGCGACGATCGTGAGGTGCCGGGAAGCGGCGGTGAGCGGGGCTAGATAAAGCGTGGGGCGATTCATTTCGAAAACGCTGCCATAACCGCCGCAGCTTACGCCACTGATCAATGGCCAGGCTGGCTATTGATCAGTGGCGTAAGCTGCGGCCGTTATGGCGCTCAAAGTGCTCAGTGAGCGCTGTGAGCAAAAGCGCACTGTGGGTGACGAGTGGAAAGGATAAAGAGAGGAAGAGATAAACAAGGGGGGGGGGGGAGGGGGACGGTGCAGTTGAGGGCTCCGGATGATACACGTATGGAAAGAGTTTAGTTTAGTTTAGTTTATGGGGTTTAACGTCCCAAAGCGACTCAGGCTATGAGGGACGCCGTAGTGAAGGACTCCGGAAATTTCGACCACCTGGGGTTGTTTAACATGCACTGACAACGCACAGCACACGGACGCCTTGCATTTCGCCTCCATCGAAAGGCGGTCGCCGAGGCCAGGATGCGATACCGCATCCTTGGGAACAGAAGTCTAGCGCCGTAATCACTCCGCCACCCCGGCGGGGTAAAGAGATGCAAGCACCAAAAACGCCAGGCTGTGCAACTATGGCCCCACGATGCCTCTTTTTCACGCGGTCGCCGGGTGTATTTTTACATTATCCTAAACTGTGCTTGTATGCCACCCCAAGTCCCGTTCCATCAAGTGGGCATGGATTTACTCGGCCCGTTTCCGGAGTCCTCGCTCGGTAACCGGCACATTGTGGTTGCCACCGACTGTCTCAGCCGATACTGTGAAACGAAAGCTCTTCCCCGTGGTACCACTGCTGAAATTGAGACCTTTTTCATGCAGAGCATTGCACTTTGTCACGGTGCACCCGCAGTCATTATAACTGACAGGAGAACGGCTTTTACCTCGGCGCTTACACAGGATGTTATGCGACTAAGTGCCACAAGCCACCGAAGAACCACCGCTTATCACCCACAAACAAATGGACTCACCGAATGGCTTAATAGACAATCGCGGACATAATTTAAATGTATGTCGACGAGGACCATCGGAACTGGGACGCAATACTTCCCTACGTCACCTTCGCGTATTCGTTTCGTTTAGTCCACGGCCGCGAAGCTGCTTCCTGATAGTGTTAATCCCGCAGTCATGGGTGCTGATGAATTCGTTCTGCATGCCGAGGCCGCCCGCAAACTTGCTCGACAGCGTATCCGGCGCCAACAAGAAAAAGACGCTCACCGATATAATCTACGCCACAGAAATGCTAGTTACGAGCCCGGAGAACAAATTTGAGCGTGGAGCCCAAACCGTATGAGGGCAGCCTGAAAAGCTGCTTCGCCGATACTTTGGCCCGTATGAGGTGGTCCGCCAACTCGGCGAACTATGAAGTTCTTTCGCAGGGAACTGTTCGTTCCTCTCGACGGCCGACGTTTGAAGTTGCACACGCCGCACGAATGAGGCCTTAGCACCCCCGCCTCCCCCCCCCCCCCCCCCCCCCCATAGCCACCCGACACTACCGATGTTCCTTGTTGCTCGACTTCCCAACGGTTATCGCCGAGGCAGGCGCCTTTCAAAGAGTAATGCCGCATTCCTAATCAATCTTGTGGCGCCGTCATGCGGCTGGACTGCATTACCGGACATTTTAGCTGGCCTTAGCCATGCTAATGACACTGGAGGTTCTTCGACTTCCTCTCTCGAGCTCCCGGCTGAAGTGAGCTCCCGGCTGCCTTGCCCGCGTTCGTACGCTCATTAAGCCCACCTTCTGGGTGAACCTACTTTGGCTGCTCTGGCTGTTTGACGGTGTCATCTCACTCGACATGTGGCTACCGCTGAGACATAACAAAACAAAAAAAAAATAAATAATAATAATAATAGTAGCTTTTTTTTTTTTTTTCCGGAGATAGGGAGTTGGTTACCTTGCGCCTTTCGCAGTTTGCTGCTCGAGCGATACACCGGACAGCGAAGCGGCAGGCCGACATCTACTTTTTATCCTTGTTTAGTGGAACAGGGTAAGTTCTAATTTTCGTGAGCAGCGTTTTTAGCTAAACGCGACGCATAAAATGGCGCCTTCGTAACGGCGTATCAGTTTGAGCGCGAAAAGGAACACAGCGTCAGGTCAAAGATTAAGGCTTTCAATTTTAAACTAATCATGCACCATTTCAGATCTCCGCTTAGCAGGGAAGAACGGGCAGTGACGCGAGTGCGAGAAATGGCCACGGTCGAACTCACTACCCTTGAAACGAAAATGGCCTTCCCCTTTCCTCCGCATCCCTTCTTGAGCACGCTTCTCGAGCAAGACGACTGTATGTGGGTGTTGTGCGTGCGTGCTAGAATGCGTACGTGCGTGCGCGCGGAATTGCTTTGCGCAACAAATTCCTTCGCAACGCTTCGCGCGCGCACACACGCGAGACGGAGGCCCATTTATTTGAAATTGGATGCTGCGCGCAGGTTTCGCAACGCACCCCACCAAAAAAAAAAAAAAAAAGACCCAGCTGCCCAATTCCTTTTCATTTCGTGCGTATTTTTTTTTATCTTTGTTATCTCTAGCTCCGCATTCAGCCTTCGGCAGCGCAAAACTGTGCTTGACCGCAGGCGATGATGCTTGCACTGCAGCGCCACAAGCCTTTACCGTTACGTTCCTGCATGCACCGTGGTCGCACGCGTTGCCGAAGTCGACTAAAAAGAAGAGAGCGCCTGTCGAGCATACTGCTGCACGGTAGGTACCAACTACAGCTATTCGTGGCTGCCTGGATCGGCTACTGAAATCCAAGAGGATGAGCTCTTGTTCGCGTCGCTACAGCTCTGCGATAGAAATGGTTGTCAGATGTGGTTCTGCGAACAGCCGGCATAGCGCGTTTCCTTATTATGCTTTTGTCGCTTGAATAATCCGACAAACTCCATACGTGGCTTTTCTACAGCACTTCTGCAGGTTCAATCTTCGACTTTTCCTTTTACAAGTAATGGCATAAGTAGTGGTATAAGCCGCGGGCTGTCAACGCTGAAACATGTCGGAACCTTTCGCAAATGGTTCTAGTATGTGAACCTCACGATTGCCGAAGGTTTCGCGGAGCGAGACCGCACTGTTACTCTATTGCGCCAGGTTTTGCGTTACATTCGTTGCATTCGGCTGGCATGCCGTTTCAACGTTGTGTGCTAATCCAGCGAGCCCGTGACAGCAGCTCTCCAAACGCCCCCTCGCCCCCTTTGCACCAGGCTTCTGTAACTTCGAGCGGCAGAAGCCGCAGAGACACCTGCTTATTGGGGTTCGCTAAAGGACGTCAATAAAGCGGCAGATTCCGCGTCCCGTTCTCAACAGTCCTCCTCGGTCCCGTGGCTACAGACGGAGCGAATAATGCAATGATGACGTCAAAGACTGTACGTGCACGCAGTTCACGGAAGCTAAGCCTTCATAATGTCTTCTGCTCAGGTTTTTACAAAGCTCAGTTAGTTTGTCCAATGTGCTCTGTCTCTTACGTCTACCCCAGTGGAGCTTCCTGATTTGAGTACTCGCCTCGCATGCAGAAGCAACGTTCGACTACGACAGCCCCTGCGCACCCCCACCGCTTTACAATGGGCTCTAGAGATTACCCTTACCTTATGCTTGGATTTTTTAGAGTGATGTGCTTGTATTCCGCCCCACCTAGCGTAAAACAATAACCGCTTAATATTCTCCTTGACCTAGCTCAAGTTCCAGGATTTTGGGACACCGTTTCGATTATCAAGGGACTGCGGGATAATATACGATACTGCTGTGCACATACGTTGGTGGGAATGGTCTAAGCTAAAAATGAAATGCTGCAAAACCGGTTCCGCTGCTGCTTCCCTCGCGCTACTATCGGGTGCCCAAAGCCGTCTAGCGAACAATATGGCGGCATTCATTGACCGCTTATAGGGAAGGTGTATGGGCACATTAGTGGATATGATGAGGCGAAGCCGTGTGCTTTATCACGGCACACAAGATCAGTGGCACAACAGCACACTCTGGACAACAGGTCTGTAATACACAACCCAACTGCAGACCATTCCCGTTCGGAAGAGTCTTTGTGTGCCGTTAGGATGGGAAGCATTTCTCTTATGTAGCGTTAGAAGTTTTGCACTGCTCTCCCCATCATGTTCTTGAATGTACCAATCGAATTCACACTTAAGTGATTACGTATGAACTCATCGAGTCGACGACGCGGCCACAGGCAGACGACGTTTTAATAAGGACTTTTTTCGCTTAGCTCGTCATTTTACAAAACTATGGAGTTAATGATTTCAATTATACTGTTATCTAGCCTGCTAAAAGCGATCGGTCTTCCTTCTCTTTTCCAAGACGGTAGGCTGCACATTCGCTCCTTAGAACAATCCGACCTCTCTATAGACTTCGTTATACCTCCGCGTCTTCCTCTCCTCTGCATAAGAGCTCTCGTGCGGCTCAAACACGCTACAAGAAAACAATCTATATACCTTCTGATGCGCTTTCTGAAACAAAAGCCAATCTTTGTGCCAGCCATACTCTAACCTCTTCTGCCTCATTTCTAACGTTGGCCCCCACAGCGTGTGCAATCACTTCAAGTACCTAACTTAGCTCCTGGGTGCGCAACATAACGAGCGTAGCCTGGGTTGGCAGCGCGCCAATAAGCATGGACGCGCCCGAAAACAGCCTGAAAGCCACTAGTGCAGTGCCAATTCGTAAGACAAAGAAGAGCTGCAAGTTTTCACTTTGAAGCGAGAGCTGGAGCGTCGATAGAAAACGTATGCGACGAGCCTCGCAGAGTTAGAAGGCTGGTGATAATAACGTCCACATGTCGGGTCCAAGTTGTACTTCTCCGCACTGTCGTGTTACGTCATAATTTCGATAGGGCGGAAAAGGAAACAAACGCGCGTATGATTTGATCAACTCGGAAAGAGCGAAAAGAGTTGACGTTCAGAAGCGCTGACTTCAGGTTCGTTTGCTGCTCAGGAGTAATTTATGGAATCGCAAGTTTATACATCAAGGCGTTTGCAGCGGGATAATACTCTTATCGGATTACAAGAAACTGCCGTTGCATGGACCGGTAAACGCTGCCACATCACAGTGGAAGCACTGCGCGCAGCGCCACCTCGACAGCTTGAATTCACTCCTACTTCTGACCACATTCAAACCGATAGCGGGATGTGAAACTGCAGCAGATGGAGAGAAAAATAGTGTGGCTAAGTTGTACCATGTGTACGTGCACGCATTTCGGCCGTCACGCGACGAGGAATAAAAAATATTGGACAACAACAAGTGAAAATGCTATTAGGGAGTGATAAAAGATTTTTTGCAGGTCGTACTCGAAAGCAGTGCACGATGAAAGCAGTGCACGATGTAAGCACCGACCAACAGTCAATGCGAACAAGGAGCACTCCTGTCGCGTTTTTTTTTTCGTTTTTTTTTTTCGTGGTTATGGCGGCAATGATTTTTATTATCAACTGAAATGGTTGCCGTAAACATGGTGTATAGCGTTGATACCACATGGAAAATAATTTCCTGAAGAATATGTGTATATACACGGGTAAGCTGTGCGTAATATGGGTTCCGGTAAAAACGTCCCCGGAGTATATGTCCACGGAAAAAAAAATGGCCCCAGAAGAAACGCCCTCGCATAAAAGGTCCCCATTTGGGAAGTAGGAAAAAATGCCATCAGAGGTTTGTAGTCAAACGTACTGCAAAATGAACCTTTCGCCACGCCTGCTTCCCGGCTCATCAGGAGTGAATAAAATACCTTTTTTTAACTCTTTTTACCTTAAATCTTCCTTTATGGCTTTAGCTCGAACGTTATTTCTATTTTTGAACGCCGTCGTTTTTTTTCCACGTTCTGCAGCTCTGTGACGGCAAAGCGTGGACTGAGCTTCTCAATGACAGGCCTCAATGATGCATGCCATAACGCTTCTACTCGTCGGCTTGAAAGTTACAAAACATGGAACTTGCCAAGTGTGTCTCTACATCGTTCTGCACATCAAGGAAATCCCTGGTCGAAATGTAGGATTGAGCGACTTTTCTCGGCAGGATCTGTTCTACATGATAGTGGTCGGATCTAGTACTCCAACAACGGACCCGTTAACATCGGCCTTGCTTGCACTTCGGCCGTGGGAGAAAGGGACTGGCGAACACGCATCGCATAATGCTAGCGGGATGCCACGTTGCGCTGCGTTCTTTCACAATGCCTCCTCGCCAAGCCTTATCCAGTTCCTGTAAACGTGTAAAGCATCCAGAGGGCTCAGTGCGCAAACAATGGTTTCATTTATTGTTGAAATAAAAAAAATGCAATGAAATGTGCAATTTAGGGCGAAATGAGTTCCTGGAAGATTTACTCTTAGAGTTGGTTTCTGCCTTGGGGACGTGTATTCCTAGCGACCGCTTTCTGAAGGGCCTTTTCTTCAGGGGACGTTTTTACCCACACCCGCATGGAATAGCGTAAGCTTCGATTTGGTGAATGTTTAACGTAGAAATAGCCTCTCGGCATATTTTCGAGGATTTCAAAAGGAAACGTATACCAATTCCCGATGCTGTCGTTGCCTCCCGGACGTAAAATCACATCTTGATAGTACTCTTGTCCTGTATTTTCTTCCGCTGCAGTCTCTCATCATTTTTTTTTTTACTTTGAGCTCTAGAATTGGTCAATCTCCTAAGCGTGCAGAATAACTGGACCATATCCTAACAGAGTGAAAGCCGTCCGGGCGTAAACAAGTGAAGAAATGGCTTAGACCCAAGAAGCTTCGAGTTCAGAAACAGTTAAGATGTAGCTTGTTTGCACATAATCGACGCTTTTAAGGTGAAGGTTTCACTACCTTCGAGAAGAACGGTTTGGTTTGTGGGGTTTAACGTCCCAAAGCGACTCAGGCTATGAGAGACGCCGTAGTGGAGGACTCCGGAAATTTCGACCACCTGGGGTGCTTTAACGTGCACCGACACCGCACAGCACACGGGCGCCTTGGTTTTCGCCTCCATAGAAAAGCGGCCGCCGAGGCCGGGATTCGATCCCGCGTCCTTGGGAACAGTAGTCGAGCGCCGTAACCACTGCGCCACCCCGGCGGGGTTTTGGAGAAGAACGACTAGCTTTATCCCTTGGTTCTGAGAATTCTCGTCAACGATGTGAAGCAGAGTGCTAGAGCTGGTCAGGCAGCCACTGCCAGATGCATCTGGAGCAAAGGTGACCGCTTCCTCCGGCAGCCTGCATTGGTATATGCCCGCTGATCGCGAAAGGGGGGCACACGAGGGATCGACCTTGAACGGCAATGGCGCCATTCCACATCGCAGACGTCACACGACAGCCCCGCGCCTTTTCTTTTGTCGATAAGCCGAGTAAACAGGCCGCCTATCAATGCGGTGTCCGAGAACGGTTCCGATCAACGCTGTACCCTCGCGGACCGCTATCGGCTGATAGCAGCCCGAAGAACGTGAGGGCAACCATAACAATGCACCGTAGAATCAAGGCACTCTGATACGGAGCGCACGACTGAAGACAACTTATCGTATCGAGGAACGGCTCGCAAATCCCTGCTCGCTTCGTACATCTCCTGTTCGCGAGCTAGCCAGATTGCCCGACTCGATGGGGCGCATACGGTAATGTCTTTGTCAGAAGTGTAGAGCCCAGGGGTTCTGCTTCTAAGCCATGTCGTTCGGTTTGTAATGTATTTCCAGTGTTCCGAATCTCTTGATATGGTAAGATTGTTTTTGCCCTACCCTCTGTCAAGGAAAGGATCTCTACTGATGCTAAATCAACGCCATTACACAGCTCAGAAGCAGACCCTTTGGGCTCTAAAACTTCTGACAAAAGCTGTACCTCTTTTTATTAGGCCCTAAAAGCATCCCCTCCACCCACCACCACCCCGCCGTGTGTGTGTGTGTGTGTGTGTGTGTGTGTGTGTGTGTGTGTGTGTGTGTGTGTGTGTGTGTGTGTGTGTGTGTGTGTGTGTGTGTGTGTGTGTGTGTGTGTGTGTGTGTGTGTGTGTGTGTGTGTGTGTGTGTGTGTGTGTGTGTGTGTGTGTGTGTGTGTGTGTGTGTGTGTGTGTGTGTGTGTGTGTGTGTGTGTGTGTGTGTGTGTGTGTGTGTGTGTGTGTGTGTGTGTGTGTGTGTGTGTGTGTGTGTGTGTGTGTGTGTGTGTGTGTGTGTGTGTGTGTGTGTGTGTGTGTGTGTGTGTGTGTGTGTGTGTGTGTGTGTGTGTGTGTGTGTGTGTGTGTGTGTGTGTGTGTGTGTGTGTGTGTGTGTGTGTGTGTGTGTGTGTGTGTGTGTGTGTGTGTGTGTGTGTGTGTGTGTGTGTGTGTGTGTGTGTGTGTGTGTGTGTGTGTGTGTGTGTGTGTGTGTGTGTGTGTGTGTGTGTGTGTGTGTGTGTGTGTGTGTGTGTGTGTGTGTGTGTGTGTGTGTGTGTGTGTGTGTGTGTGTGTGTGTGTGTGTGTGTGTGTGTGTGTGTGTGTGTGTGTGTGTGTGTGTGTGTGTGTGTGTGTGTGTGTGTGTGTGTGTGTGTGTGTGTGTGTGTGTGTGTGTGTGTGTGTGTGTGTGTGTGTGTGTGTGTGTGTGTGTGTGTGTGTGTGTGTGTGTGTGTGTGTGTGTGTGTGTGTGTGTGTGTGTGTGTGTGTGTGTGTGTGTGTGTGTGTGTGTGTGTGTGTGTGTGTGTGTGTGTGTGTGTGTGTGTGTGTGTGTGTGTGTGTGTGTGTGTGTGTGTGTGTGTGTGTGTGTGTGTGTGTGTGTGTGTGTGTGTGTGTGTGTGTGTGTGTGTGTGTGTGTGTGTGTGTGTGTGTGTGTGTGTGTGTGTGTGTGTGTGTGTGTGTGTGTGTGTGTGTGTGTGTGTGTGTGTGTGCGTGCGTGCGTGTGTGAAGGAGGGGGGTTTGGTGTTAGAACATTCCCGAAATTTTTTTAGTGCTATGTCCCCTCATCTTTTCGGTCCTTTATCGCTTTCTCACTTTTTTTTTATTAGCGGTTTATAATACCCCAAAAATACATTTCATGCTAAGCCACTGGCGCTTTTCAGCGGATATCATTACTGACCACCCGTATCAAATCAACTTCACAAAGAGTTACTTGAAAAGAAACTGCAACTGAGTCCATAATGCGACATTTCATACTTAGTCGCGACGTGTACGAGGCAATAATATGGTAGGGCTTTAACGTAGTAAAACGAAGTGAGACGTGCTAAAGGTGTCGTGTACAGATGGAAGTTGCTGAAGACGACGACGTGCAAAGCATAACGCGAGAGTGTGCTCCTGTTTAGCACGCAGCATAATCTGCTGCGACGACAGCTACGATGTTGCGCGTAGTCGTTTCTCACGAGATACCCCTGTGTTCGAATCCACTGCGCTCCGACTGTATATTCTCGCTGGGTGCCGGTCGCGCGGGCCAAGAAAACTGTGTTGCTGCGGCGGCTAGGCTTTTCAAAGTGCAGCTCTTTAGCGCCCGTTCCTGAGTTTCGCGTCGTCGTCGACATTGTCCCTCGTAACTAGCTCTGAAGCCGGGGCAGCGCGTGCTCCGTCCACCTCCCCCTTTTTCCTGCGTGGCGGCGATGGTGTTCTCCGGTTGCCGAAACACCGGCTCGCTATCAACGCATCACGATGCGTACATCCTAAGCTGAAACGCAGAGCCACGTTGTCTTGACTTGCTAGCGGCGTCAGCGGCATCAGTCAGTCGCTGCTATCTGTTCGTTGCGCAACGTTCCTATGAGCCACCGCGCTGCCTCCTGCAACCTCCCGATAACTTAATTGTTCTCTTCATTTCTCCGACCACAAATCTTTGTCAGTGGAGTGTTTCTCGAAGGAATATGTGAAAAATGAAAAAGTTGTCGGTAATTGTACATACATGTACTGCTCGAAATATTTGGCTCAATCTATGGAAAAGGTGCTGTTAGTGGAGTGTTTCTTGAAGGAATATGTGAAAAATGAAAAAGTTGTCTGTAATTGTACATACATGTATTGCTCGAAATATTTGGCTCAATCTATGGAAAAGGTGCTGTTAGTGGAGTGTTTCTTGAAGGAATATGTGAAAAATGAAAAAGTTGTCTGTAATTGTACATACATGTATTGCTCGAAATATTTGGCTCAATCTACGGAAGAGGTGCTGTTAGTGGAGTGTTTCTTGAAGGAGTATGTGTGAAAAAAGGAAAAAGTTGTCTGTAATTGTACATACATGTATTGCTCGAAATATTTGGCTCAATCTACGGAAGAGGTGCTGTTAGTGGAGTGTTTCTTGAAGGAGTATGTGTGAAAAAAGGAAAAAGTTGTCTGTAATTGTACATACATGTATTGCTCGAAATATTTGGCTCAATCTATGGAAAAGGTGAAACAGCTGATGAGCTGCGTTAAAATTTCGCATTAGAAAGTAACGTAATTGTCGGTAATTTTTTTTTTCGATTTTCTCGGGATAGGACAGCTGTATGATTTCGCACTAAAAGGTGAATTCGATCACGGCAGCACTTATCTCTCACGTTCAGCCAAAAAAAAAGAAAAAAAAGAAAAAAAAGGAACGCTCGAAACAGACTTTCCGTTTGTGGCATTCATCAACCGGGCCCGACCGGATAGCCCCCGCCGTGGTGGTGCAGTGAAAAGAGCGCTCGACTACTGTTCCCAAGGATGCAGGATCAAATCCCTGCCACTGCGGCCGCTTTTTCATGAAGACGAAAAGCAAGGCGTCCGTGTGCTGTGCGATGTCAGTGCACGTTAAAGAACCCCAGGTGGTCGAAATTTCCAGTCTTCCTCTACGGCGTCTATTATTATTCTATAAGTTTATTATAGAATAATAATAGACGCCGTAGAAATAATAAACTTATAGAATAATATTATTATTCTATAAGTTTATTATTTCTGATTCAGATACGGCATTGTTCAGTCGTGTGTACTGAGTGCGATTGGATAAGTAGCTTTGCAGTAACCTGTGAGGCGTTCCACGAATACCATATCTCTGCAATTTATGAAGTAGAATGTCGTGCTTGACCGAATCAAAGGCTTTGGAAAAGTCAAGAAATACACCGACAGTGAAAAGCTTAAGTTCAATATTATTAATCAAACTATTTTTGATTTCGAGCAGTGCTGCCTGCGTGGATTTTCCAGGCTGAAATGCAGCAGCTTTTACGGCTAGTGCAGTAATGCCGTCTGGGCCAGGAGAGCATGTATTGCGCATTGAGTTTATAATTGAGAGAATTTCATCTTCTGATGTCGGAGATAAGAATATTGAACTCTGACATGCCGGAAACAAAAAAGAATCGACAGATGTTACAGCTGAGGGAAGAGTATATGAAGTGGGATTTCCTGCATTTAAAAAATAGTCGTTAAGTTTATTAGCGAGTGAGGCACCGCTATAAAGAACTCCATCGATTTGCATTTCCGAAGGAAGAACATGTCGCTTTCTTCCAATAAGTTTATTGATGCCTTCCCAAAGGGATCTAGCATTATGCATGGATGAAAACTTTCGGCGATAAAAAAAGCGATTTTGCCTTTTTTAGATCCTGATTTAATTTGTTCCGAAACGTCTTAAACTCTAACAAATGTTCTTGATTACGTGTTCCAAGAAATCGTGCGAACAACTTATTTTTTTGTTTAATAAGTTTTAGAAGGTCCCGTGAGATCCACTCTTTTTTTGCCTTCCTGCATTTCTTAAATTCTTCAATTGGAAATGCCTTGTTAAACGCATCTAGTGTTTTCTCTATGAATACGTTGTAAGCGGCAGATGAGTTCTCCGCTTTGAATACATCGACCCAGCTAATTTCAGACATAAGTAAACAAAATTTAGCGATGTTCTTTTGGTCATAGGCTTTACGTATGTAAACAGGAGCATCCGCTGCCTTCACATTCGAAAAAAGTGCAAAAAATGGAAGATGATCGCTTATTCCCGAAGAGAAAACACCAGACATGGTGTTGTTAGGTAAAAAGTTTGTAAAACATACATCGAGTAGGGTTTCTGTCTGATAGCCTATTCGTGTAGGCATATCAACAATAGGTGACCATATTCCGACCCAGCTGCACAGCAGCGGCATTGACTCCGCATAACGCATTCCACCTATATCGTACATCTGGAACAGTAGTAATTACCCAGAAGAAATTTTCTGAGCGTGCTTTTTTTTTTTTTTCGTTCATTTCGTTCGTCAACAAGCTCTCCAGCCTCTGTTAGCTCACGCGCGATACAAAATGCCCTTAGCGGTAAATTAAGTTTCTCCTCTGCGCCCTTCACTTTTGTCCACTGATGCGTGAGACACTAAAATATTTCGCTGAATGCTGCCCGTGAAAACAGGGCAGCCGGTGGCTGAGCGAACCAAAGCGGTCAGTGCGCATTTCAAACAGAAGCGGATGAACAATAAACGAATTGATGCAAAGAAAGAAGTTTCTCGTGCATCTTAGCACGAGAACCAGCGTGTACGGGCTCGTGCCTGCTAGTATGCTGCTGAAGGCTGGAGCGTAAATTCGGCACTACCCTGCGCTCGTACACCTGGCATGCGTTTCGAAGCCACGGCCGGCTGTCTGCGTCACCCGCTGTTACGTCATAACGCGCACGTGACGTGCTCTTCGCAAAGTATTTTTACATCTGGTAGCTCAAACTGATTGCCCATTTCTATCTCGAAATCAAAGAAAGAAAGAAAGAAAGAAAGAAAGAAAGAAAGAAAGAAAGAAAGAAAGAAAGAAAGAAAGAAAGAAAGAAAGAAAGAAAGAAAGAAAGAAAGAAAGAAAGAAAGAAAGAAAGAAAGAAAGAAAGAAAGAAAGAGAAATCATCAGCACGCACCTAAGTATTCAATGCAGAAAGCGAACCAGTGAAGCGGTACGCAGGTATGTATGTACATGAAGGTTGCGCAGTTGGGAAGAATGCCTTAAGGGATGGCGCTGTAGCAAGACCTTTGTTAACGAGCTAAACGACATAATTGGGAAAACGACACAACGCTCGAAAGCTCTTCTTCCCTGCTATCATTGTATTTTCGAGCTCTGTTAACAACGAATACTTCCGATCCAGCTTAACTGATGTCGTCAACGGTGCAGAATGAAATTATCCATCGCAATTGTGGACCATGGTCGCAACCATCTTCTCGAAGCCACACGCACGACTCTACTGTCATGCTTAAGGTCATGACATCTAGTCTCGTTCTGAGACTGCGTATCGAAAGATTTCATTGCGAGCTCTTCCACACCATTTGCTTGATGCTCCGAGTAAATGGCCGCGCGACGTTTCCACACGAATACAAGCGCCACGTCCGATTTTTGGCTTCTTTTTGTCGTCATGACAATGAACATGCATAATTCATGTTTATTACTTGCCATGGTCACGAGGTTTTCTGCGGTTGTAGGCTTTTTATTAATGTCACCTGCTACCAGCTATTTATACTGCACTTGAAAGCGTATGTGTACTTCCTTTCAACCTCGACCGGGATCGAACCTGATCATTTGCGTTCATCAACACAAAGTTTGATGGATTTCGGTTTTAGGGTATTTAACGTCCCAAAGTGACTCGGGCTATGAGAGACGCCGTAGTGGAGGGCTCCAGAATTTACGGCTACCTGGGGTTCTTGCACTGGCATTGCTCAACACACGGGCACCTTGATTTTCACCTTCATCGAAAAGCTTCCGGCCGGGATTCGATCCCGCATCCTTGGCGGGGCAGCTCAAAGTTTGAATAGCTATCTTAAGGCTGACGTTCTTTGGCTCGTACACCTAGCGCCACTCTCACGAATATATATTATCCCCCTCCTCCCCCTTACTAAGCACGAGCTGCGACACGCCCCCCCCCCCCCCCCCCAACGCGCGCGCACACACACACACACACACACACACACACACACGGTGATGCTCGCTGCAGAAAGAACGCAGTCACACATGTTCATCCGACCTACACTGCTCCAGCAAGAGCGCACACAGAATACCGCATTCCCAACTGCAGCTTGTGCCCTGGCATGCCTGCGCGCAAGCTGGGGAGTGTAGCGCGTACAAAGTCGACTAAACAGCGGAAGCTCCAACCACCTGCGCTGGAAAAACAACAAAAAAGAATCCGGCTGGCAACAGAGGCATGTGTGTGTATGTGTGCGCGCGGGCGCAGCATGATGAATCCGCGAAATGCAAGTGAATCGAAAGGCGGAAAGTGAAACGAGGTTGACTCTTGTTACGTGCGAGCTGCGCAACGCTTTTCGAAACAGGTAACTGCGGTCGCGGCGCCAGCAAGGCCGGAATACAGCCCCGCCTACAACCGTGTATCCTCCACGTGCTCCGCTGCTTGGCTGGTGGTGTGATACGAACGGAGAATAGAAAACACTCTTGTATCTTCACATATCTCGCGACATAAAATGTCATGACGCGTACATAACATGCACAATAGACGCCTTTAGTTGTCCGTTGATGCCACCTGCGCATTTGTGTGCAGACAGAGACAGTTGCCATCATCGTCATCGTGAGCTAAATTCATTGTCCTGTTAATCCAAGCGTGCATGTGTTTGCGTGTGCATAGTTTCTGCATGCACACTTGCAAGCATTGTCTTCTCCAATGCTTTCCATAGTATGGAAAAAAAAAAAAATCGGCCTCCATGGTCGCGCACTAAATGACCGCTTCACGGCCACTGCCACGGCTGTGTATTGCAAATAACGACGCCGAGATACTTTCATAGCAGGAGAGTCGAAACACTTAGTTACGATACAGCTGCAAATTCGTTACGCAGAAGCTTAATATTTACGTGCAAAAGAAGAAATTAGCCAGCGTACACACGTAGATGAAATACCGAAGCAACCCTGGGACAGAGCCAAGTCGGGTACAAGCACACAGAAAAAAAAAAATAAAAATAAAATTAGAATGGAGAGGCAGGATGCAAGTAATACGTGGGCCTCACAGTTCGGCCATGTTCTCGGTGGTCCGCCGATACTCATCTCTATTAAAAGCGAGAAAATAATGGTGCCAGCATTCGACAAACAAACCAGCTACTTGATGTGTCGCCGAAACAGATTACGTGTAGAACAAACATAGCCTCATAGCATTAGCCCAACTTCCTAACCAAAGGAAGGGCTGATCAGAATCCAGAGTCGAAAGCGCAAGACTTCTTGCAGTGGCTAAAGGTATACGTGGAAAGCTCTTCGGCCGCGTGGAAACATTCCGTACAGATCATCCCGATGAGTTCGCGCGTAAACAGCCACCCCGGCGAAAGAAAAGAATAACACATGTCAATCTTCCTCGCCTCCCCGTTCAATCGCGATGCAGCGCGTCTCCTGACTGTGTTCGCAGTCGGAGACCGCGTCATTGCTGTCGGATTTCCGCGGTGCGTGTACCTCAGTCCAATAATACAGTCCGATGAACCAAGCCAAGAGAGACGGCGCGTGCCCGGGGCAAAAAAGCAGCGCTAGCTGTGGCGGAGGTCGTGCGTTCGAAGCTGTGACACTTTTTCCGGGCTGCAGAGATTCGCTGAAAAGGCACATATAATCGTCTCGTCTATATAGGACCAGCCCGAAATACCAGAACTGCAGTTCACCCTTCTTTAAGAGAAAGGTGAATTGCACTGGCGTTTGCAAGCTCGTGGATATGATTGATTTTACAGGATTAAAGCTGCAAGTTGCAGCTTTCATTTCAGGTTTCGACGACACCATGAAACCGGTTAAGCCTTGCTATGGCATGCACGATGCGTCGATATACCTCAACAGAAGTCGACGTGTTACAGCGTCAGTTCCTCCGTCCAGCGTGTGAGAGTCCAATGCTTCAGGGCACGGTCTCGACGAGAAGAGAGTCAAGCTCGAAGAGCCCCGATGGCCGTACTTCAACTATTGTTCGACATAAGCCTAGAGGCCGGGCTCTGAAGGAGCTATGAGTTCATTATGCTTTGGACGCCGCCCGTGAGAGATCGAAGTGTGACACGGATTGCCACAAGTCTCTCCTATGGAGGTTTAGTGAATGAAGTGTGCATACCTGTGATGATTATGCCACGGACAACGCGTGTGAACTTCAGCGTAGGATCACGTCATCAGATGTCTTCCCTCTCCGCTTTTTTTTTTTTTTTGCCATTTCCTTGAAGCATTGCAAATGACGCAAAGACATTCTTCATTCCTCGCAATGAAGACTTAAATCTTATTTGCTATTAAACTCCGTCTCTACCGGAATCCTGTACAGGTAATTTAAAGAAATAAGGTGTCATTGTTCTCACAGCACATCATGTCACAAAAGAAGCAGGACAGTGAGGAAGCACGCGATCGTGGTACGCGTGCGAGCCTTGCGCAGCATTGGTTATTCCCACCCCGGCGCTACTTGAGCAGGCGCAGTTTTAACATGCGCAACGTGCCATAGTGGAACCGAGTCACTGCGCCTGCACAAGCATGGGCAAACGTCTTCCAGCCGTAACGCTTTCAAAAGATTCTTACCCCCTTTCAAGACCGTTAAGAGATTGAAAGGAGATGAGTACCTAATGCCACTAGTGTGCGCCTTTTTCAGCCATATACTCTCAAATCTGAATGGTTTTTGACCAGATGTGTACATGCGGGCTTTATCAGTCGGAAAAAGACACAATCTAATCCACATAAGCACCGCCCACTAGCGAGTCAGCTCGGCAGGTTAGCTTTTTTTCGCGCTTGAAACGCCGTCTTTCGCTGACTGCAGCCGTTCGCAGACGCTCACATATAGGTCGTCTCCTTCAGCGCTCGTCGCCGTTTTCGCCACTAGGCTAGTAAGGCGCGCAGGTCAAGGTATGTGAATCTCCCCTGCAAACCTTGAGGAGCGCTCGGTAACGCCAGCTAAACACGGCGAATCGAAGCACCCCGCGGGGCATAAAGAGAAAGGAAGCTTCCCCCGGCTGCTTGGTATGTGCATATATATGTATGCATTCATACATACGCTACGCGCTGCCCAATTCCGACTTTCCACAAACACGCGCGCCCGAGGAGAGCATCGCAAAAATCTGAGTCAAGGACAGGCGGCGAGAAAAAGAAATTACAGAGCAGAATGGGAGGGGGAGGAGTGCGCCCGTTTCCTCGTTGAACGTTCGCCGTACGCGCCGCGCTTTCCGTTTCGCCGCAGTCATTGTTCTGGCTATTTTTGCTTCTTTCTACGCTCGGCTAGCTAGATTATTTCCCAAGGTCGCCGGGCGTCGGAACGTCGTCGGCTGACGCCGGTTTTACCTCCTCCCATCTTCCTGCTCGGAGAAGCCGTTGCGCGGGTTAGTCGCGACGAAATCGAGCTCGCAGCTGTCACACTCGCCAGTGTCAATCAATTGAGCGGCATAAAAAGAAGCTCTCACGCGTCTGGACACCAGGAGTTTGCTCTACCGAACCCTTGCTGAGAACGACTCCAGACGCCATTATTTGCACTCTACCGAACGGGTTCGAAATAATGATACGTTGTGCATGTACGTAGTAACGCCAGGTCCGACGGGAGAAAGAAAAAAAAAATCCGTTTTCACCATTGTTCAATTCCACGCTAGATTACCTGAAAAAATGCGCACTGAACCAGGAAACATTTTCAATTCATTCAACCCCTTTCCTCTCACTGCCGCACAACGCACGAAAATTTTCTTAGTGATCGTTGTGTTTGCATCAAATGACTCATTTTGTCACTGGTACAGTAAATAAAAACGTTTTCGGCATGCGGGGTTGCGGAAAAACACGTATTTCTTCGTTACCTCGCTTGTTTTTCCTGTGGTTTTTTTTCTTCTCTGAATGGGACGTGGTCGCCCCCTCGTTATTCAGCACATTTCATTCACTATTGTTTGCACAGTCACACAGAAATAAATATTTTTTCCACGAGTACACGTCTCAAAAGCTTTTGTCCCTGACTGTACACCGACGGACAGGTTCGCCTGCGTGAACAGCACTTCAGCTACGACCGAAATGTGAGCGTTGCGAAGCCACTAGCGGCAACCTACAAAGTTCTTGATGGTAGAGCACCTCTATGGCCAGGCTCCCTACTCGACGGCACTGATCAGGGACAATAAGTGGGTTGTGTACAGCCAATTTGCTTTGTTTTCCTTTACCTCCGGTTTTTAGTAAGAAAAATACAAGCGCCATTCCAATTGCGGGAGCATATCGAGAGCAGTACCACTTGCTCGTTGTTCTCGTAGAAACTGCGTCCATTTCACACTAGGGGACATATATGTCTCAGAATGCATCCGAGAAGCGGCCTCCGTTTGGAAGTGTTAGTTTCGAAACACTAACAAAGCGAGGGGTATAATAATAGTGGAACCAGAGGAAAATATTTCTCGACACCACCAGGATTAAGTGAATTAATATTACTGGGTGCTTGTCAGCAGTTTATGGATTCCCGAAATCACAAAGCAAAATGATGCACGCCTCGAATTCGTTTACACCACAATGTTTTCCCTGCCCAGTATCGCATTATGCTACACACCTTGCAGGATTGGCCAACTCGAACGAACGAAGCGCGATTTCCACGAATGCATGTCAGCATTTACTATAGGGTGTTTCTTTCCAGCCTGAATTTCCCATCCACGTTGAGCTTTTTTATACGTACAAGCGATTGAGGGGTAATATAAATAATATGCGAAAGGGGTCAAAAATAATTCAATCTGTTGGAGCAGTCTGGTAATACTAATGTCATACAAAACAACGAAATCTCAGTTTCTGCACGTGCGATCTGCGTCACTGACCACGAAAGAGAGACCGGCGGGCATATACTCGCAGGGAACCGACGCGTGCACCGCAGTAAAAATCGTCAAAAAGCGGCTAAACCTTCCACCCTGACCTTGCAATTAACATTTTTAACGTACAGCGATCTCTCGTTATAAAGATGGGGCACATGAGGGGGCCTTGTATTAAAAAAAAAAAAAAGGTCAACATGCTTCCTGTGAGATTGATCTGAAAGTTCGTGAGATATTAAGCAATCATAATACGTGAGCCTTCAAATACGCCCAGCATCAAGCAGCCTGTCCAGGCAAGCGAGCAGTAGGCGTCTGTACAAGCAGCTCGTCAGCTACGCGCGATTCGGCCGCAGCGACACACAATACACGCGACGCCATCGTCTCGAATTGCGAGCGGCCTCGCACACGGATCGCCTGTCGCGGAGCGTGGGTCGCAGCCCCGCTGACCCAAACTCCGCACTGCGAGAGCAGGCGCTGTTACTCAAAGAACGCGGAAGGAGGTACTTACTCTTGAGGGCCCACGGCGAACCACTCCTCAGGCGATCCAGGTAGAAGAGCGTGTCATTCCGACAGCGAACCCCGATGCGGCTCGCCGGAGAGTCCAGCACATCTTGTAGCCGGTCCAGGAGCGCGTGGTTGTCGGTTGAAGCGCGAGCCGCGGGAGCCTTGGAGCTCAGCGCCGCCAATGCGGCGACCGCCAGAAAGGGAGCGAAGGATCGACTGTGTTTCATGTTGCTTTGGAGCAGTACTGAGCACGTGGAAGGAACAGAGATGGGGGCAGCTGCTCGCTGAAGCTGAGTCAGACGCTGAAAGCTGAAGCGACGATCGTCGTTGACTGCAGGAGTGAAGCTGGGGTGAACTGAACGGTGGCGTACACTGGGAGCGGTAGCCGACAGGTTTCGATGAAATGCGAGATAGTGGCGCCTCTGGCCTGGTAACGAGTCGAAAGAACCCAAAAAAGCAGGAAGGAGGTTACAAAGTCCAGGCCGTGAGTCCGTGTCCTCTCTGGTGGGGTTCAGTAGCACTCTCCCTAGTCGACGATCAGCGGCCGTGCCCTCCGACTAACTAAGCCAATGCGCCCGTGCCACGGATTTATATGACAGCGCGAGATGTCCTTGTGGATGTTTCTGGCGGGTTTGTCAACCCAAGGTGGCTCTCGCAAGCGGGGTCAGTGGTCGCGGGCCATCCAAGCTGCGGGGTCAAAGCACGGATGCACCAGGGGCGAGGTCTCTTCCTCGCTCTTGCACCGAAGGTGACGACGCGCGCGCGCGCGCCGGACTGCACAAGTTGTGAACGAAGCCGTTCCCGGTTCGCCGAACGAGCCGGCGATTGTCAGCTTGCCAGCCAGAGACGCGACGTCAAGCGCGTTGCGCAACGCGCGTAGGCGGCGTCGATCGCTGTTGTGGTGATGACGGCGGGATCACTCTCAGCGGTCGACGCTCGAGTCGTCCGTGGCGTGCGCGCGCTGGGCGACCAGGGTCTGTAGGTCACTCCTGGCGGATAGATTAGTCGGTGGTCAGCCTGTCGTGGGCAACCGCAGGCGTTTCTCGACGTCGTTGCCGCAAGCTCTTGCTGGCCCCCGCGCGACGCTGCCGTCGTCACCGCGCCGGCACCACATGGGCTTCGCTTGCTCCCTCGAACTGCACTCCTGCGGGTCACAAGCTTGACAAAGATGGACCTCCGCTGGGCTTCTGAAGATGGGGTGGAGAGACCCCTGTTCACACCTCTCCGCGACGGCAGGTGGACACCTCGTCGCGAGGGTGGCGGAGGAGGAATGACGGGCGAGGGAAACGTAGGGAATATCCCGCCCGCGTCTTCTGACCGGTGCCCGGCACATGCGGGGACCAAGCGCCACCCACGGCAAGGCGCTGGAAACCGCCCTCCGAGGTTCTGTCACACCCGACGCAAAGAAATGCCGCCGCTTCCAGGACAGTAATAGGGGAGCGCTGATAAGAATGAAATGGAGTAAAAAGAGAAAGCATCGAAATCAGAGAAAAGTACAAGGATGAAAGAAAGCACAGGGGGAGAAATACTACAATCGAAAAGTGGTAAAATGAAGCACGGCGAAGCGCGCGTTCCTGGGTCAAATCGCCGGGCGTTTTTGTTGAACGGAGTCAAATAATAGCCGGGGAAGTTGGTGAGAGGCGGATTGAAATCAGTGAGAAGTGCAAGAAAAAGGGGCGAGAGCAAAAGAGAGGGAGCCAGCGCACTTTCTCTCTTGCCGCCTCTCTACTACTTGCCGTCGTCCGTGTGATACCGCCTTGTACCGTGCACTATCTGCGAAGCTTCGAGCAATCGTTTGGACGGCATTCTCTCTCATCCATTCGCCCTCTTCCGTTCGCGCTCTATCACGTGGCACAGTGTCCCCGTGCCCTCCTCCTTCAATCTCTCGCCCGCCTTGTCGCGCATATGCTTCCTCCCGTGCCGCTCTTGCAGCTGCGTTCGCGCACTTTTTGCACCTCTCGTAAGCGCGATGGGAAAGACGCTCTGAATTACTAGCTGCCGACGGATGCGAGACTTCTAATTTTATTCTTTTAGGCGACAAGACTGCTTCAACCCGCCACCGTCCCAAAACAAATAATTAAAAAACAGGGTCTGCGAAGGAGCTCCTTACTGCGCTAGGACCGTGGGGCAGCTGGTCTGGGTGTTCTACACTTACGGCTAGGTTCACAGCATGGCCAGCAGCGAAGTGCCCGTAAGTACGCAAACCAGCAAAATAAGAAAACTACGGGACTAAGACGCAACATTCAATACGTCTCTCATAGCCCGAGTTGCTTTGGGGCGTTAAATTCCGAAAACCAACCAACCAACCAAAATTCATGTACAAAACGAAGGCGACTGCTTCATTTACTGTTTGAAAGCAAGAAAAAAAAAAAATAAGGAGCAGTTCTACTCTCCCTCTTTTTTCTTTTTTTTTATGAGAGGCGGTGGCTGATGGAAACGAAACCGATATTAATACTAAGTGCAACGACTTGTGTGCCGCCTTGTAACAGAATGGTACGCACTTTCACCCCGTGAGGGCGAAGATACACACAAATATACGTACATTAGAATGATATTGTTTGGAAAGTCTCTGCAAATCTTCATCAACAGTAAATAACATTCGCGTCAGTTCTTTCTGCTCGGCTTAAATGTCTTTCGCGCTTTCGACTTAACGCACTACTGACTTCGTTTTTAATAGGAAAATACAAAGCCCTTTGCCTGCAGGCATCAGAAAGCACCTCGACAGATGTGATCCCCAGGCAAGCTAATCTAATCGCAGCCGAGCCAACGTGCGTCTTCAAGTACAGCCAATAATAGAAACTATCAGAACTCCAGCTCTGGACATAATGGCCTTCCCTGGCCCCTTCTCCGCAGTAGAATGACGGAGATTATTTTCATACGATAGCGCAACTGTAGTTATGAGTGGTTACTGCGTTTTTAATTCACCCTCGTATTTCTTCTCTGCTGGAATGTCTAGCGCCCGTGAGTGCGGAGTCAGTGTCCGTAAGACAGAAACAGCAAAGAAAGAGAACGTGCTGGTTATGCGCCTAGCCGCTGGCAGAGGCTATACTGACCTAGTAGATACACGGCCCAGTATGTTGCAAGAATCCACGCATATTACTCATCACAGTCCACCGAAACCAATTCCAATGACTTGGAAAGCTTCTCTGTCCAAAGTTTAACGCTGAAGCTCGGGGTCAAAAGTGCAAGCGGTAGCCATTTAGGACAGCATTTTCAAGCGCATTATTAACAAGGACTACAATGCTCTTTCTTGTGCTGAGTCGGGTTCATTTCTGATTTATTATGACCTAAAGTAACCACCGGTTGAAATGTTCTTCTTCGGACATAATGAGTTTTAAGGAACACTGTAACACTGTGGGTTCAGTGGCCCTCCCTGCGATGTACTACAGGTAATTTAGGTCACGCGGTGTTCTTTACCGTGCCCTGCAATCTAGCATTTCGATTCTCTTCAGATGCGGCTGAAACGTATCCTCGAAAGTTTTTACGAATATCCGGCGAATGTCGACTTGGTGCTTCTGCGCCTTAAGGACACACAAAATTGCTCGTCTGCTAGGCAACTGTGATTTTTCGCGAACCATCCCATGCTCATCAACAGCTGCAGAGCCCAAAGAAACGGCAACAAATGTTAATCCAGCGGCGTAGCGCCAGTGTTGCTCAAAACAAGACACATTTCCGATGAACGCCTTAACGCGCTCCCAAACCACCAATTACAATCGTTACTACGAAAAAGTCATTGTACTTAAGTATTGATATCAGCGCAGTAATTTATTTATACATGAGCAATTACCGTATTTACTCTAAGCCGATGCAATACTCATAGGTGGCTTAGATTCGAGGACTTGTGAACATAACTTACAATTCACGACGACAACGAATTGAAACTGGAAAGCATGCACGCAGGTGGTGCCCTACACATTATTCTGCATTCTTTAAGACCCATCATACTCTATAGCAGTCTGAGGCAGTCGCCCTACCGTCTGAGCTATCCAGGAAGGCTGTTGGCACATCATATGGTAGGGCGAGAGCAAGCTGATGAATCACTCGAAAGGTGCTGGTTTAATGTTTAGCGGCATCCTTCATTGTGAGATTTCTAATACGGGCAAAGTTAACATTAATTAGAACAGACGCTTTCACGACTTTCCCCCAAAATCAATGAAATGCTACCATCATGCTTCGAACACTACGTGTTTACAGCAATCTAGTGCCACAGCAGACAGCATTTAGAAAATGAAACAATCACTCCTAGAGCCCAGCCATAAAATTTGTCACGCAGAGGATTCATCGAGCGAAGTAGAACAGGAAAGCAAGCAATGCTCTCTAGAGCAGCCGTCATCCGTGCGTACACTCCTTCACTCTCCAGATTTCTGCTAACTTCTTCTCGGATGTGGTGACGGTGGTAGTGGGCCATTAAAATTAAAAAAAAAAGGAATTTGTCCGGCCGTGGTAATTGCTATCTAATAGCAAAGCTGCCTATGGCGCAAAGGAAATGGACAGGAAGAGAATACTGAGAAGTAAAGAAGGGATCGATAGCAAGAAAGACAGAGGAAGCTTTCTACATACACCTAGAAATCGACGTTCGCTTGATACAGTTAAAAAAAAATTGCAAGGGTGAACCTGGAACCCCGTTGACACGTGCCTAAGAGAAAAGCCATGACAGAGCCCTTCAGTACCTTAGATAGCGAAAGTGACCGCTGTATGACCACTGTCTATACAGTGGTAATAAAACCGACGATGCAGGATTTCTAGACTACGCTTAGCTGAAACGCAAACTTATCATGCCCGGAGGAGGAACAGTATTTACAACTAGGTAAATAACCGGCCCGTCTGACCTAGAGCGTTTAATTGACGCACACTTATGCCAGGATTCGAGTGCAGACCACCACCTTTGATCCTATCTGATGCGGCAATACTGATACCGCCATCAAGAACATGCCTAAAGGTCTCGTAATCGGCGGGAAGAACACAAGCGTTAACTAAGCTGTCGTTCTTATGAAGAGTGCTTTTTACCTCTTGTTTTTTGAGGATTCAGGGCGCTGTTTTTTCAGCGAGGTTTCTTGAGCAGTGACACCGTTCCGTGGCTTGGGTGCTTGGCGGACACAAAACCGCCGTAAAACCAGACCGCTGGCCACGGCACACTAAAGCTTTCACTCCGGCAGCCTTTAAGCGTCCACCTTCCGTGGTGAGTGCGCACTTTCGTCACTTGAGTTTAATATATAGACTATCGTGATAGGGAGAGTAGATCTTAGCCCTGTCCACTTGATAACATTCTGGATACTTGCTGATATGACTACGAGAGCTGTGGCCACGTCAACTGCTACATGAGTCACGTGCTATTCTTAGCGCATTAATCATATTCCAAGCTTCTTGGCGTGTAAGAAAGAAGCAGGCATATCGAGGTGGTGAAATGTGAAATGTGCGCCCTGACGTCGTGTGACAACGAAACAATGTCTTTCCGCTGAATCAATTTCCATGTCCTGTTTCATCTCACCACTGGGATATATTGCTTATCAATGGGTGTTTCTCGGATAGTTCTTCGTGCCACGCAGCATCTGAATGCGACTGGCCGCCAACTGTACATACATGAAGCGAAATATCACTAGCCAGCACTTAACCAATGTGAAATGGAGCACTATAAGGCGTAACATCTGAGAAGAAACCAAAAGTTCAGAAATATAGGTGCCCCCTGTTTCTCAATCTGGCGCCGGGTACAGACATCGATTAGCTTGATGTTCATTTCAATGAGAATTCGAGGACATGGGCATTGATCGCACTGTAAACCTAGCGAAGTAAACAAGCATGAACACATGAAAAAAAAAAAATATGTGGAACTTCAGTGATGAATCGTGCGATTAAGTTTTGTGCGGAGTTGCGACTAAATGTGACCGTTGATATAGCGTGCAATACTTCGCGCCGCTCGAACGGCTCTTATGGCGTTAATAAGGTGCTTGAAGCAAGAACTGTGACGCTCGTATATCCCTAACACTGTTTATCTGGAAAGAGTGAATGCGCCAAAACTGTCGCCTAATCGGACAAACACGGTTGATTGGATACTGGGTAGAGCAGGAGCACAGTTTGTATAATAAACTAATGAACAGCTTACCTACCGGGCTTGCCCAAAGAATGCCTAAAGCTATAGTTATCTCAAAATGAATGTTTTGCACAATTCCCGAAAATGATATTTACGTAAGGAATGGGGAAAGAACAACCCATTCATTGCGGGCAACAGTGTAAGTAAAATATGAATGCGATGATGAATACATTCCCAATTGTGAAATGGCTCATGAGAAAAAGCAAAAAAGAAATGAATCGTGATATTGCTGAACAATTATATACATACTAGATTATGAAACACTGTACAATGTAACAATGCGCATTGATTTCGCACACGCGTATATCTGCATCTCGCCCCACCCGCAACTGCGTATAAAAAAGCATAGTTAATTATACAGAGAGAGAGAGAGAGCTTAAACCGTGTATTCGGACTCAATAATTTAACGTCCATGGCTCACGACTATCATTGCGGCGAAAAAGGGAACGCCAGCAGCTTCTTAAAGTATTCCGTACTGCCCCGAATGAGCGTAAATCTATAGTGGGGAAAACGACAGTTACATACCTAGCTGTTCTTCTACATCCAGTACGTGGTAGTATTTGACAAGGAGTAAGATTCCGAAGAACGATGACAGAAAAAAGGAGGCGTCTGAATAAATTTGAACGCCCTTGCATGATATGCCAAGTTTCAGAAACTACTTTATTCGCATGACGCCAGTGCTGGCTGGAATGCCAGCAATGTTTGTGACGTATTTGCTTTTGGTGGTGCCACTTTGTGATGCATTGCTGACTGTATATTCTAAGGTAAAGGGTGGTTGTACACCAGTTCATGTCACGGGCGACAGCATGGCACGCTGAAGTGGGAGGCCATCGACCTGCGCTCCCCATTCACGTTCTCTTCTGGCAGCTATAGGGCTGAGGTCAGTGACCAAGCTCAAGTGCGCATTGTTCGATTTCCGTTGAAGTGTAGTTCCTCTCTTCAGTGCCATGAGAAACACTCTCGTAGGAGTCGTTATTTCATCTCAGAAGATTGCTGGGGTGACCTCGTCGTTTGTGCATTCGTCTCGCATGCCAGGGAAGCTTTGTTCAGTTCCACTGTCCGCGCGCACTCCAATGTCTGCCAGTTCTCACCTGGCGCTCTGCCTTTTTGGGATGGAATTGGGAGTAAAAGTGCGGCCTTTGACCTCACCTCGTGCAGATGAACACACGTCAGCCACGCAACAATCTGCCAACCTGCCCTGTACAATTTGCAGTCTGGACACCTAAAACCCAAGCCATTTTCCGTACGAACGGATGCAGGAAGAAGGAAAGAGCCCACCTCTAAGCTCGTGGTGACGTGCATTCTTGGCGAATGTTTGGATTCCTGGCATGTTTTGAGGGCGGGAAAGGTCAGCAGAGTACTTTGCTCAACTTGACTCTTCATTTCATGAAGAAAGACTGGGCAGCCAAGAAGACGCACACAGAAAAAAAAAACAGACGCAGAAAGAGGCTCTTCTTGGCTGGTTAGTCTTTCTTCATGCAATGCGCCAACTAGCCTAACAACTTGTTTTACTGACTCTTCGTTTGCTCGTTGAAAAGCCGGTTTTATGTATTGCCATTCACCCGCGCCCCCAAGATTTCACTTCTGTTGCTAAAACAAGTTGTGAGCTACAATGGAAAAAGTATAGTTCGTGAATTAAGCTCTTTGGAGCCGCGAGGAGCACGTAATGCATCTGCCGGTCTCGTCGTGCTCAGTGCATCGAAATACTTGTGTAGGGAATGGCTTCAGTAAAGCCATGTCTCCTATCATTGGTATTCGCTGTCAGATTTATCGGGTGCCAGAAGGATCCTGCGTTACCTCTGTTGAACCCCTGTAACCCCCTAGTGGTTATGGAGTTGAGAAGTTGGAAACTAAAGGCTTGAACTAAGGTGAGGTAGCGACACCATAATAGGCTGCGCAGAGGAGAGTGCACAAACGATGGTTCAACGTCCTAAACTCCCTGAGCTGTTCTAATGGGTGTGTCGCAAACGTTGACAAAAGATACCTCCGCCACGACTTGGGAGGGGGGGGGGGGGGGGGGCAATGTGTGGACGCGACGAGACGCGACCAACATTATGTTTTAACATGCCACCATGTCTGAACACTCCGTCATGTCTGAACAACAACCGGTGTTCATAAAAAGGGTAAAATATTCCCACACCCTATACTTCGTCTTACAAGATATCTGCAGCACTGCGAAAGGTAGAGGAGCCCTAGCAATTGTGCCCCTAAGTGCCTCCCGCCCCTGCGCACTATAACAGAGAATTGTGCTCCTGCTGTCACACCCGCCAATTTTGGGGGCGAAAGGTGCGTAGGAGCACAATTGCCTATTGTAGTACGCGTGATCCTGATTGGACCGGGGTGCCTCTGCCTTTCGCTGTGCTGCAAACAGTTTGTGAGACGAAGTATACAGTGCAATTTATGTAACGTGTTCGCAACTACGTGGCGCTGAAAACAGCAAAGTCTCTGGTAATCCTACCATTGTGGCCTCGAAGTATTCAGTTTGATAGCATATGATCGCAATCAAACACAGTCTATCCCAGTACCGCTCTACCACCTTTTTAACAGCACGCAATCATGGTGTTGTGAAGATTTCATTTTGCCTGCGTTGCACTTGGTTTCATGCTTCGCCGAGAATGTTCGGCCAAATTTTCGTAAGCACAATTATTATCTGGCACATTTACCTTTTTTATTAGTCATTATTGCAGGGTTCAGAAGTAGTCAAATCCGAGGTGAACAAAAAGACAAAGCAAAACCCGTCACTTAAAGAGGCGTGCAAAAGTTGAATTTGTTTTCGGTTTTTAGAGTTTGAAGTCCCAAAGAGATTCAGTCTGTGATGAACGCCAGAGCTGAGGGCTCTAAATATTTTGACCACCTGACATCACACAATACAGGGGCGCCTTGCTCATCGCCTCAACCGAAAACAAAACGGCCGCCGCCGCCGGGATTGAAGCCGTGTCGTTAGTTTCAGCAGATGATCGCCGTAACTATACTGAGCTAGAGCGGGAGAGCGCAAGGGAGAAAAACAAACGTGACCTACAGAAGATACAGCACGAGCGCTCGTGGTATCTTTGTTTTGATTTTGTTTTCTGTTGTCGCCATTTTTACGCTTACTTCTGTAAGGCACAAATAACTAACAATCCAACTTTAGTACACAAAAAACACATGGCTCTCCCGGTTCTTAAGCTTGACAACAAAAGGGGATTTACAAAATTCCGCAGAACAGATTATTCTGGAACAACCCCTCTGGGATTGTTCACATCAACACTCATGTGCTTCACAAATCGTTTCGGAATAAACAGGATATATTGGCGTAACCCTAAATATAGTTTGCAATAAGTGTGTATTGTGGGCATGCATGCTGGATAGGTCATGCTGTGTCGAAATGTTGACTTCCCAATCGCAATAATGCTTGCCTGACGCCTATAAGTGACTCTGACGCATTCATATCGAAGTTATTGGGTCACCCATGAAAACGTCGCTACTGTGTGAGCGGAGAAGCTATCACCTCCCCTTGTGTCAAATTGTATATCGCTATCAATGTCAAAATACTACCAGCTCAGCCCAGTTCAAGCGCTCAGATAAACCGAGAAGAGTTGCTGGACATTGTACGTGCTAGGAGCACGCTGTCATCAAAATGGTGTTCAAGGAAGTGTTCTGGTACTTACGATAGCCCGGTAGAAATCAGTGCGAAAGAAACGAAAGAAATACGAAAAAAAAAAAGGAAGAAGATAACACCAGCGCTGCTCTTTCGTGCCGCATCCAGTATGTGCTCTTTGATATATCACTGTTCACAATCTACACCAACTTTCTCAAAATTGCTGCTTTCCTATTTATTATATCAAAATGCTTAGCCATATTTGTATTTGCAGTTATTCATTCAGGGAGCAAAATGTTTTTAGTTGCTGATTTTTTTTTTATTCGACACGTTTGCCATCAGGCATAGTGAAAAAGGGAGCGGGAAGTAGGAGAAAGTTAGAAGGAGTGCAAATTGGTCTTTTGTTCTTTTTTTTTTTTTAATTCGCAGAAATTCCCAATAAACTTATTTTCTATAGTGGCCACTTGCGGTAGTCAAATCCAAAGTCCCACCCCAGGATTATTTTCCTTAGGTAGCACTGTCTCACGGATGCTGTAGCTGGACAGGTTCACAGCAAGTGTTTCATGTCACACAGTTCCGGTGAAGCACCTGCGGGTATTTGTCGGTCACTTGAAGTCGTTCGTCACGTCACCGATGACGCACATAAGGAGTATTGCGGGGAGAGGGCATAAATACGAAGGAATTAGAGCGCGTGTTTGCTGGCGCAAAGAATCTTCCTCAGAAATATATGGGACAGAAATGGATCTGGGGGACATTAGATGCTTGCAGTGAAACATTTCGCATTGTATGTTTTCCTTTTACCAAGCCTCTGAAGTATGGCACAAAGCTTCAGTAACAAGATTAGAAGCAGGCAAAGAAACATATATAATGGACATCCCGGTCAGGTCATAGACCAGTTCAGGTAACAATCGTGCAAGTCATTAAATAAAAGCGAGAAAAACAGATTTGTAAAAGAATACGCGTGCGGAGATTACTGCGTGCGACAATATGTTGTGCACGAAAGCACTAACAGGCAGTGTCTAAAAATGCCCACTGTTTCAAGTGATCACGAAGAAAACGAATCATCGGGGACTCCAGCTTGCACGTGTACTGTGGAGATATTCTACAGCACACGTGACGACATGAGTGACTGGAGGTATTTTATTAGCTGGAATCAACGCCATCTTTCATTTAACGTTTAGTAATTATGATAACTAAGATTTAAAGAACACTACATTCCTTATTTTTGTCACTGCAGAAAGAAATCTTGTGCGAGAAGTCTCATAGATTTCCCGTTGATGAGCCTAAATAACTTAGTCCGCTCCATTACACCTGACACAGATATGCTTGCATAGATCAAGCAGTTCTTCATTAATAAAAACTGCTTTCACCTATATTGCTGATTACGCGCTCAAAACGTAAGGGCCCTTAGCAATTAAAATGCACCGGCCGCACCGCTTCAAAGAGTGCAGCAGTGTCGTCGTCGTTCGTCCGGTGCCGCTTGTGCCCTGACTTTTTCCACCGTGGAAAAAGGCTTTTTCCTCGTTTCGGCAATATGTAGGCTTATACGAATTCTCGTACGTCGTCCACTCACGTGAGAGGCGATGCTTGAAAGTGCAGCATGCACTACGTGCATGCTACCCAGAGCAGTGCAGACGACTTCGCTTATTGTGGTAGAGGAAGTCGAAAAAGATGTCCGTCTCTCAGAGCCGGGATGGTTCGCCCCTAACGCAAGCGTTCCGTGCGCATAGTACAAGCATCCGTTGGATGATGCTGCGTAGTGGCGATGAACATGCGGTTAGCGGTCAGGAGGGGCAATATTTGTCACCTTGGCGTCAAGTAGCGTTACCTACTATCGACGAATACAACCTCGTCGCGGCGTTTTAGGTTCCGTGTCTTTTTTTTTTTTTTTTTTCCTGTAAACACGAGAGATTCTGTGCCACTTTTACCAAAAATAGCAAGAACGTGAGAGAAAATTGCCTGCTCGCAAAAGAGAAAAAAAATAGAACAGCGCTAACTACATAGGGTGTATGCTGGATATAGTACGTACTATGACGCTCAGTATGAGCTACACAGCGCGAGCGTGTGGCCGAGCGCTCAGCGTGGGTGTACGGTGGCGCCGATTGTGCCTTGTTTCCGAGCTATCCGGAGAGGGCGCAGCTGCTCCAGATAGCTGCACATCACCTTCACTTGCTTGCTTTCACCTTCACCCTCGTTGGGTTTGTGTTGATATCAGTCTCGAAAATGATAACTGTAGCCGTCGGTCGACGCCCAAACTTAATGCGCGAGGGCCCCTCTACGCAAGTAGCCCGCAAGAAAAAAAAAGGGAGGCGTATCACTACGCGCTTGTTTCGTGGCCGTGTGGTTTCTGCAGAAACGGGCTCTATTCCGAGCATACACGTTTGCAATAACTTGCTTCACGTGTCTGGACACCTTCACAGTGCGGACCTTATATAAAAAATCTGCTCCGAGAGATGGCTGCGTAGAGGGCACCGCTGGCACGGTTGTGGGGCAGCGAAAACGCGACACGAACGAAAACGACAAACAAAAGATACAAATTCACCGAATCCGATTTTGTCTCCCCAAAAATGGTGCTTTTTATGGAGCTGATGGCAAATGTAAGATGTACTAAGCTTGCAGACAAAGCAACTGTAGTGAACTACGAGCGGATATCACGACGATGAAGAGAACTACGAAGTGCCGCTGCGCTGCTCGAGCTCGCTTATGTGTGCCTATGGACAGCCTCGCGGAAAAAATTTCGTGGTTTATTGGTTTATCGAGATTGTGAAGTTTGTCGATGATAATCCTGAGTGGTTGCCAAAGGTAGAACCTTTGATGGATCTAAAGCAATTTTAGAACGATGAAGCCAGCCCCTGGCAGGCTTACTATATCAATGTCTTGAGTGTGTTTGTATTGTCTTGCAAAAGTCAGGCAATAATAAAAAAAAAATCAGGGCTTAAAAAAAATTATGTGTGCCTAGACTTGCTGTATTCTTGTGTTCGCTGTGCATCTTACAGAGTGCTATATTCCCTGTTGAACCCTCAGTAAAACCCCTTTCACAAACATTATTTCCTGTCGTCAAGAGCAGGCACTATGTTTCATCGCGGATGCGGAGAGAGCAAACAAAAGCTCTAGCTTTGGCAGTATTGCACTTGATGTATGAAACCGAGTATAGACTTTCGCTTCATCATGTTAATGAACGGGAGAGACTGGATGGGAGGGGCGCAGACTTATATGCGTCAAAGTGGCTGCTTGTAGATGCTAACACTATTGGAAACGTTACATGGATCACGTTATGCCTGCTTCTGATTTTGCGCTGATCATTAAACGCGCAGCCCTACTTGGGCGAAGAAAGCGCTGTCGATAACGTTCGCACGGCATGTCTCGTCCGAGGCAAACGCGCTGCATCATCTTGCAATTCTGCTACAGCGAAAACAGAATGAGTAAGAAAGAAATGGGGTGTCCTTCAGATAAAGGGGAACAAGAGGTTGCTGGAACAGCCGCACGCTCTCCAGATAACTCTAAAACACGGCACAATCAGCGCTGCGCTCGGCCACGCATTCGCGTGATGCAGCGCATACTGAGCGTGATAGCACAACCATCGATTTCAGGCTTGACACATCTTAAATCCTTCAAGCGCAGTGCTTCTTTCTGAAATCTTTTGCGACCCAACGCATTAAGAATTGTCGGAATCGTCTCAATCAACTTAAACTTGTCCCGTTGACTGGCTGTAATATCATCCCTTCAGAAGCTTCTTGGCCTTTCCTGTCTTTTTTTTTTTTTTTTCCTGATTAAAGCTTGCGCGCAATCCTTTCGCAGTGAGAGTGACACTTCGTCCTCTTCGCTGCTTTCAGGGATGCACGAAATTTTATTTTTAATGCAGTACTGATCGACGCTGTTTTTAGACGTGTCCGGTAAACTGAAACAAAGCTCTGAGGTTTTCTGGCGCTCAGGTATTTTCATTCTCCTGTGCAAAACTACAACAACAACAACAATGATATATCTTCGCATAAAACTGAAGCGACATGTTAGGGCAGTCATTAGGCTCGCTGATAGGCCGGAAAACGCACTGCAGCGTGATTCATACGTTCAACGTTATTGTCGACTAAGAATGATAACTTATACACATTCCTTTTTCTGTGAACGTTGCTGCAGGGAAAGAAATAAGCTCATTTACCAGGGACCTTATTGCGACTGATGCAGCTACCCAAACAGGCAGAAAACAAAAAACAAATTGGGACCAAAAAGTGAACAAAGAAACACAAAAGTGGTTTATGGGTTCACCTGTTGATAGGTCAGAAAACTGAACTCAGTGCTTTCTCTATATGCCTTGCTAAAGAATCCACAACAATCAATGGCGTATAGAGTTTTGCTTCTGCACTCAGTATAGAAAGTCAGCGCGTAAAGTCTGCCTTATTTGTCGCACCATCCATCAAAGGGTTAACTTACGTTTGGGAGCGTGTGCACGGGCAGTGAGACAGGTCTTTTCAGCGGATATTTGTTGAAGCCGTGGCAGTGCGTTTGGACAGAAAGCCGATAAAGCCCGTGTTTATTACCAGTGGCAGTGAACCAGTCAAACGTCCTCGGAGGCAGTCTGGCAGAAACACTCGTGGGGCCTGCTTTACAACATTCTCGCGCCCACGCACACACACGAGTAGCACCTTCACGCACAGACGCGACACCCCAAAGCCCACATCGTGGAACTCGTCGATTTCGCAGTGTAGCAAAAGCATGCCAATGGCCATAGCAGTCGCGCTTGCGATGCACTGAGTATATTCGAGTTACCAGTCCCGGACTCTACTTGCTCAGAGACCCCGGCTTCCACTCTGACAGGAAGCAGCGTCACGGTCACAAGACCTGATTTCCAGGGCCTTGCAGGCTCCCACTGTCGTCTGCTGTGGTCACATGACCTTGCAAGCTCGGTCCATCGTTTGCTTTTAGCAGACGAAGACGATGTCAATCATCACTCACCACGACGCAGTTCTTTCGCAGTGACGCCACACGAACGTTTATCTTTTGGCGTGCGTATAATATTAAAGATAAATATCAGAGGCGCGAACAAATCGGCGCCTTTCACGAACGGAGCGTGATATGCCTGAATGCGAAGCGTTTTACAGTACTCAGTTTGGTGCAGGATTTGCTTGCCCTTTCTGCTCGTGAAGTTCTTCAAACGCCCAGCTCACTGCGCTCGCAAGCAGACGAAAGTGTTTTACAAAAGCATTTATAACAAGCTTTAGCTGCTCCACAACACAGTGATTGCCTTGCGACGCTTTCAGACCTGCGCGCTGAAGATATCGCGAAAATGGTGGAGAACTTCTGGACAGCACGAACAAATAATTCGTACTCGGGGCACTGAACGCTTTCTTGCGTAGGGAAATTCAAGACAAGAAAGCGAAGACGCAAAGCTGGAGCTTGTGTCATTGTTTAGCTCACGATATCGTCTGCAGGAACACAAAGCGTACTCAGAATGCGCTCGAAGTCCAACTTATATGGTCGCCGGCTCGAAAACTGCACTAGTGGTCGGAGCTGTGGTCTGCCCGAGGAAAATCGAACCCCGGACACCTGTCAGAAAGGTGCCCGGGGCTAAAAATCGAACATACCCAGTGACGTCGTAAGCACGTTTATCTCTTGATATGCGTGTAACACACTATAGGTCGACAAAAGAGGCACGAATAAATCGATGCCTTTTGCGAACGGAACAATACAAGCCTGAGTGCGAAGTGTTTGACGGAGCTCAGGTTAGCGAGGTTTGCTTCCTGTTACTCTCGCGAAGTTATCCCAAGGCCAAATAGCTCAACTCGTTGTGCTCAAAAGAAGAAGAAAACGCTTGCAAAAATATTTCCAACCAGCGGGAGCTGCTCAAGCACACAGCTGTTCGCTTACGACGATTTCAGGCCTGCACGTTAGAAAAGCGCAAGTCAGGTGAATAATTTCTGACAAACAATGCATGCACGCGGCTGTGAACGTGTTCGTGTGTAGTGAATTTCAAGACAAGAAAGCGAAGATGCAAGGTTCAAACGTGTTACAGCTGCTTAGAAACCAGTTACGGAGCTCGCGCCATGGTTCGAAATACGACATTTATCTACAGAAACATGAAAAATACGCAGTATGCGCACGGAGTCTAACTCAATGTGGCCGCCAGCCTGGTGGTATACTTTACCAAGAGCTGCATTGGCGGACAGAGCTTCTGGGCTGCCCGCGAAAAGTCGAATGCGCGACTCGGGCCAGCAAGCAGTCCGGGACTGTCCGAGACTGGTTGAACGTGCCCACTGGGAGCAAATATATTTAGCTGTTAGGTTGACTATACAGGCGCTTTGTTTCTGCAACTGCCGTCGAATTCCAGGGTCGCGGCTCCCCCTGCGGTAGTAGTGTTCCTGTACGTGCACAAGGACCCTTTGTACTACCTGAACCGGTGCTGAGTACACACAGGACCGCCTCGCCCCACTGCGGCACTTTTCGGGACTATAACGTAACTAATGCCAGCCGGACTGAAAAGCCTTACCATATTTTGCGCAATCCGTTCCGTCATCATCGTCATCATCAACCTTACTAAGTGCAGAGAAAGCTAAACACCACTCGAGTATTTCTCTAATAAAATCTGCTTTGTACTAGCTCCAGCCTCTTATCCTCCCTAATCGAGTGTGTCATAAAAACGAACACTTAGAGGATCACGAACACCTAGGCAACCTAACGCGGATTTAATACTGTGCCCAAGGATGCGGGCGCCGGACGCTTTTCGGTGAAGGCGAAAAGCGAGGCATGCTGTAAACGACAGTAATATTTAAGAAAAAAAAACAGTTACAGAAACGAGGCGCTGGTGATCCTCTATCGTCTGGGAAATAGCGTATGCTGCTAGAATCCGTCGAGACAACAAACAGGAACGTATGTACATAGGCCAACGCAAACGGGGTAGCTGGCAGAAGTTGGCTGCTACATTTTCTGTGAAGCCGACTATGCCCTGTGTTCAAAGACGGTGCTCAGTACGCACGACGCTGAAGTAAATGGGCCTCATGTAGGTCTTGCCCTTATATCATTCGAAAATCTCACAGTGGCGACCCATCGAAGTGTGTCTACCTGAAAAAATAACATTGCAGTTATAACATTACTTATAGAATTACAACTGCAAAGGCAGGTATAGCGCAATTCTAAAGAACATGAGGCAGTTGCCTCACAACGCGAAAAACAAGAGCAAGTTAGGAATAATACTTGGAGGGGACACGACATGAGGCTACTATAGCTGATCATAATTTGGTCGAATCGTTCCAGAGTTCTTTTGTTGGTTGCAGTAGCGTACTTTTGCCAGTAGCCGTTCAAAATTACAAATTTCTGTACTCTGTGTCGGTGCTACAGGTACGAATCACAGCTCTGGCGTATCATCAAGCCTCTAGGTCCTCAGAACTGTAGCGCAGCGAGCTGTTCAGTAGAGAACTGAACGTTCTCGGCAGGGTTCTAGTAGGCCCTGTCACGCTCGGTGACCAAGCATTTTCCTTACGCATATATGAAAACTTTCTATCTATTAACACAAGGATCTCCGACACAGTCATTTAACTTCAGCCGTTCGTCTGCAAAGAGCGGTGTCCAAAATGTGCTCGGGAAGTATAGGCGGCCTTTTTATTGCATGTCGGTGAAGAGACTGCATGGAGTGTGACATAAACAGCATTATCCCTAACATCCGTGCTGCCTGTGTACTTCACAATATATGTGGACAAATATCCGATCGCTTGATGTTGGCTCGATTCAGCTCTGGCTGAAGATCACAGGCGTCATCAGCCGGCGATATGTGCTCGGATTGACGGGTCGGAAAGCCCTAGCAAAACATCTTCACAAACTGAAATGTTCAAAACGTGCTATGTGCTCTCTTAGAAGGCTGAATTGTATGCAGGAAATTCATGTGAAACATCCTCAGTGGTGAACTGTTGCACAAAATAAGCATGCTATATGGCCACAAATGTGCATGTTGATGACATTCATGTTCGTTTCCATCGGCTTTTTCGGCAAAGAAAGACCCCGCAGTATCAACCTTTCTGTTCTGGAGGCTGTTGGAGTCTTTCATGATATCAGCCACACCTCTTTTATCAGCCCTCGAAGCTGTTTGAGTTCTTCCTAACAAAACATGAACAGCCTTTCTAGTATATATATGACACGTTCGCTTTCTGCTCCAAAAAGCGTCACAAGCATCTGTATGGAACAAGCAAACAGCCGATGATACGCAGTGAGTCGCTCATTGCTCCAGTGGGTGCAACACAAGTGAAGATGTTACAAGCACTAATTTCGCTGTCGTCCTGATATGTGCCAGCGTCCTGATGTTTCATCCACTTTGGTTTTTACAATACACTAATCAGTGCCTTAGATTTGTTATCTGCGAAGTACAAAACGCAGATAATATTCCGCGCGCGCTCGCCTAGTAGCTACATCGTTGCGCGTGCCTTAGGATGTATATATTGACTGCAACTCTCTCTACCTTAAAACTTTGCACAAAAACAATTATGTGCTAATCAGTGTGCCTTTTTATAGATGTTAACCGGTGTGTAGAATTGTACGAAATATCAAGCTTTTTCTTGGAAAGCTGCTCAGGAATGTGAAGCTTAAATAAAGATACAAGATTCCCAATCGCAAAAGCAGCATTTACGAAAATTGATGCGTCTCTACAGATAAGACTTTATTCATACATATAATTCCAACTGTCTAATATACAGCGAATTATTTTCTTTTACATGAATTTGCTTTGCGTTCGGAAAAAGAAATTAGTCTGCTGAGAGCATATACACGTATGTAGCCCTCGATTGACGCAAATCTAAAACAGATGCAGTCGGTTTAATTCATGTATAAGCAGCAACATTTTATCAAGAAATAGGAAGCCAGAAATGTCCGCAGAAGAAAGGAGAGCAGCCAACAAAAACAAAAAGTCATTGTCCACCAAAATTTAACATTCTTCTCAATTCCTTCAAAATAATACCACTATTACACGCAAGTACGATCTGCGGCAGGAAAGTTCACTGTAGGGAGGTTGGGGGGGAAGGGGGCGGTTTCTTGGCGCGAACGCATGAACTGTCATTTTTGATATCGCGTTTCGAAAGCAGTTCGCCAGCAGCAAGTTATTCGGCGCGGAGCCCATGACCTCTCTGGACAGCTTAGAAAGTGCCGATATCGTCTCCAGATGTGCATATTCGACTTCTAATAGAAGTTAAAACGTCTGAATAAATACATCCGCCATGGAAAAGGCTGCCGCATTTTCCATTTCTAGCTGTAAACAGGAAGAGCGTACCAATCTCAGAGGAACTTTATTCGCTGCAATACAAATCGATATTCCCTCAGGTATTTCGACCAAGAATTTTTCGCTTGGGCTATATGTAACTCCCAAAAAGCGCAAAATTTGGCCTCCGTAAACATTAGGCCGAATTGGACAGAAACTGCCATCACGCTTATCCACCATCATCAGGTGGACTATATTCACTGCAGGGCGAATACCACACCCATATTCCTCCAATTAACCCGGTCCTGTGCTAGCCACATCCACTTGACTCCTGCAAACTTCTTAACCTCATCCGCCCTCTTTCTGCCGCCCCTGCTTCGCTTTACTTCCCTTGATATATCCAGTTTATTACCCTCAGCGACAGTCGGTTATCCTCTCTTCGTAGTACATGTCCTGCCCATGCCCATTTCTTCTTCTTGAATTCCACTAGAATGTCAATAACGTGAATTATTTCTCCGACCTACTCTGCACGTTTCCTATCTCTTAACGTTACACCTACTCATTTTCGTTCCATAGCTCTGTGCGTTGTCCTCAGTTTAAGTAGAATTAATCCTCTTTGTTAGCCTCCACGTTTCAGTCTCATAGGTGAGTACAGGTGAGATGCGACTGTTGTATACTGTCCTCTTCAGCGATACCGGTAAGCTGCTAGTCATATTCTGCGAATGCTTGCCAAATGCGCTCCATCCCAATCTTATTCTCCTAGTTACTTCCCTTTCATGGTCCGGATCTGTAGCTACTATATGTCCTAAGTAGGCATATTCGCCTACCACTTCCAGAGCTTCGCTACCTACATTTTAAACTGCTGTTCCTCTAGAAGCGGTTGAACAATTACATTAGTATTTTGCATACTGATGTTTATGCCTACCTTTCTGTTTTTCCTATCTAGGACAGCAGTAATTATTTGAAATGCTTCCCCTGAGTTACTTAGCAAGATAATGTTATCAGTGAACCGCAGATTATTGAGGTTTTCTTCCTCAACCCTTATCCCTAACTGCTGTCATTCCAAGTCTGTATATACTTCCTATAAGTAGGCTGTGAGTAGTACTGAGGAGATCGCGTCTCCTTGCCTAACACCTTCCTTTATGGGAATTTTGTTACTTTCTTTATGCAGAACTATGGTTGCTGTGCAGCCACTATATATATATATATAGCATCGTAACAATATATATATGTGGTATGTATAAGAGGAGGTTATATTCCGAGCATTTTTCTATCACCTGGTTGATGGATTGGATATGATCGATAGTAGATAGTAGAGGTACCTTTTCCGAAAACCTGCTTAATATTTTGCTTGATTGGAGTCTAAGGTTAATTATGTACATGCTTAATATAGAATGTAAAATTTAGATCGGCCTCCGTCTCATGAAACCAGAATTTGTTAACAATAGATATCTTAGACGTTTTTAATGGGCGATAGGAGCCCGAATTTGAAATGTTTAAGTTTTCATCTACTTTTTTTCGGGCTCGAAACCGGGCCGCGGTTTGATAGAGCCGAAACATAAGGCATTGGTCTACTGCGCCATGTGGGTGCAGGTTAAACATCCCCAGCTCGCAGATATCTCCGGAGCCCTCCACTACGGCGTTTTCATAGCCTGAGCCGTTTTGAGGCTTTGAACACCATAAACGCACCAACCACACCAGAATCGCATTAACTGAACTAACTACCAGCACTTATCGGTGCGGCGTGGCCTATGAGGCACAGGTAGGGAATGAACGAACGCACGCACCTTGCGCATTTAAGACCGCGATATCTGCATACTTACGTCGAACATTAGTGATTCGTCTTTTTGGTTGTTTTACATGGCAAATTTTCTGATAAAGACATCATTCACGTGTGGGCTATACTGGCGACATGCAGCTAAAGCAACTGCCATTCGTTTTTTTCTAATTTCGGTACTGCCCTCACCACGAGAGGAACCAGGCGATCACCACCCGCCGCCGTATCCGCAGGCGGAGAGCGAGTGCCTCGATGCTCACGCTTCCGCCCGCCGTCGTTGTGCAAGAGGGGAGGGGAGGGGGGGGCGGCGTGTATCGAGGCACCCTAAGCAAGCTTGTGATCGTTGCGCCCCTAACGGTGGTGGAGGGCGCAACTCAAGGATAAAAGATCCCAGTGTTTCCGCTACGATTGTGAATGTCGTAGGGAAAGAGCGCGCGCTACGCTCGCTCGGCAATATCACACTGCGTGCTACTGGTGCTGTGTAAAAGCGTCCTCGGGGCAAAAAGAAAACACGGCAGCGCGACTGTGCGCCGTTTTGTTAGCGCCAACGAGATGGAGAAGCCAGGAGGCATCATTCTAATGCTTTTCCACACCCATCAGACAAGAGAAGGCTGCTTTGGGTGCAGAAACTGCATATTGACATTGATAAGCCAATCACAACGTTCATGGTTTCGTGTTCGCGGCATTTTCAGGGCAGGTGACCCATATATTTTTTCCAGAAAGGGACCCGGTGCCAGTAGACCTTTATTTTGTTTTATTTAATCGCTACTGGTCAGTTTAACAGTAGCCGCCTGATACAACCACAACAACGTTTGCAAAATTGTACCTCGTCATAACTCAAGCTGAAATTAAAGTATCAGCATTTGTACTCTCTACGTTTTATATTGCCGCTCTGGTGCTTGTTTATTCCAAACACTTGTGTTTCATGACCCGCAAAATAAAAAATAAAGAACGAAGTGAAGAGATCAGAGCGGCGAAAAACGAACGCATATAGAAAGCTGGAGTCAGCGGGCAAGAAAAAAATTACGCACAATTAAGTATGGTTAGGCGTAATGCGAATAGGGCCCGTTAACACGTCATGTTTCACTTCGGCTTCGGTTCGACGCTCGGTGTTAACGGTCAAGCAGGCTTCAGACAAGGATAGGTAAATTGGGTATTTGGGGCCCTGAGTGGTAGCGCATTATAAAATTTTTGGGCCGCTTAGCATGTCTTAGGAGGAGGATGCTAGCGGTGCGTTATGGACCTACTGCGCACTGATGGAAGTTGAATACGAACGCATACAAAACACAGCATGAGAGACGTGATTATGTATATATCTAACATGCTCGGCCGCCGTGATGGCGCAATGGTCTAATGCACTGGCCAGAGTAGCTGATCTTTTCTTCCTCTCCCCTGTCTCCCTGCGTCCAAAGCCCACTGGACGTATTATTGTATCTTGTATCAGGACAAGCAGACTTCCAACGGCTGCAGTGGCTGAGTGGAAGCTCTGGTCTTAGCATGCTGAACGTTAAAGCTTCGAAGCCTGTCGATGTAACTCGCCGGTGATGATTAGGTTGCTGTGACCTGCTTCAAGCCTATTCCTTCCTTCCTTCCTTCCTTCCTTCCTTCCTTCCTTCCTTCCTTCCTTCCTTCCTTCCTTCCTTCCTTCCTTCCTTCCTTCCTTCCTTCCTTCCTTCCTTCCTTCCTTCCTTCCTTCCTTCCTTCCTTCCTTCCTTCCTTCCTTCCTTCCTTCCTTCCTTCCTTCCTTCCTTCCTTCCTTCCTTCCTTCCTTCCTTCCTTCCTTCCTTCCTTCCTTCCTTCCTTCCTTCCTTCCTTCCTTCCTTCCTTCCTTCCTTCCTTCCTTCCTTCCTTCCTTCCTTCCTTCCTTCCTTCCTTCCTTCCTTCCTTCCTTCCTTCCTTCCTTCCTTCCTTCCTTCCTTCCTTCCTTCCTTCCTTCCTTCCTTCCTTCCTTCCTTCCTTCCTTCCTTCCTTCCTTCCTTCCTTCCTTCCTTCCTTCCTTCCTTCCTTCCTTCCTTCCTTCCTTCCTTCCTTCCTTCCTTCCTTCCTTCCTTCCTTCCTTCCTTCCTTCCTTCCTTCCTTCCTTCCTTCCTTCCTTCCTTCCTTCCTTCCTTCCTTCCTTCCTTCCTTCCTTCCTTCCTTCCTTCCTTCCTTCCTTCCTTCCTTCCTTCCTTCCTTCCTTCCTTCCTTCCTTCCTTCCTTCCTTCCTTCCTTCCTTCCTTCCTTCCTTCCTTCCTTCCTTCCTTCCTTCCTTCCTTCCTTCCTTCCTTCCTTCCTTCCTTCCTTCCTTCCTTCCTTCCTTCCTTCCTTCCTTCCTTCCGTGACTTCTTTCTCATTACATGATTGCAACTGTTTCGAGTTTTCTTTTCTTCTCGGCGCTTACCACTCATTCTTTTGTTTGACTGCTCCTACTCAATTGCCCCTTTCCTTACCCTCTTGTAAAACTAGTCAGCTATTAGGTTTACTTCATTTTTAAGGGGAAGCTTTCTTGCCTCCTGAGTGCCGTTTACAGGGCCTGTCACCAGGAGCTGGGCATGTCATCACATGCCCCCCATGAATTCTTTATAAGAAAAAAATAATTAGAAGTTGTTCAGCTCGGATACGCCGGGATATACGTAGCGAGAGCTACTTTCCTCTGGTTTCAACGTATTGCCGAGCCTATTGTTGAGCGTATATTGATTAGCAATGAAGAGACATTGGTGGTCACATATTTTTTTTTTGTTCCGTGCACAAAAAGAAAGACGACCTGGTTATCACTATAGTAACACTCAGTCGTTTTGCTTGAATGTATGCAGTATTTTGAATGTACAGATACTCTTTGACATATGAGTATGGCAGTCCCCCACTGTGTGGTATGGACGTTGGGATATGTTGCAAAATTAAAGTGGAATTTTTGTTCCACATGACGGCTAAACAAATCCTCATCGGTGTCGAAGTCCCCCAAAGTCACACATGACTCTGAAACCGTGCCGTAGGCTGGCACACAGGTGGCAACCACGTTAATGGTATGTTCGACAGACGTTTGCGGCGCCACATATACTCCTATGCCGCTCTCCATAAGTTTAACCCTGCAGAGCTGTCTTCTCCATTGTTCACTGCGATTGAAGCAAATGTCTGACAGCAGCGACGCCTTGTCTCACGTAGATGCAGACTCCGCGGCTTTCTTATTAGGTTCAAGACGACTGGCATCAGCAACCAGGTTACGCAACATGCCTTTAAATCCTCTTATGTCGCTGTCGGCGGTTCCGAAAGGCTGCATCTGAGCTGCTATGCGTCCCCTTGTTACGTTCAGCATCCTCCATGGCGTCTCCGCTTGGCGAGGCGCTCTTCTCTCTGTTCAGACGTCTCTGCTGCTCGCTTGGCCTTTCGGTATCCATTATTTCTCTGCTGAATGGCTCATTGCCAGGCGACAACTACTGCATTTCAGGAATTGAGCCTCTCTCCTGTCGATACCGCCGCTGAGTAGCGGTCTCTCCATCTCCATGCGAAACGACTGTGCTGCGGCCGCCGTGTCTCGCCTCCGTTATATACATGCAGTGGCGCATGCGCAGTTATGGGCGTAGCTAAAGGCCGACCTCCAAGGGGCGAACTTTCACGGCGAAATTCGCCCCGAGTAAAGTGGCGCGCTGCTGCGAAATATTTCCGCGATCCTCCAAAGAGCGATTGCTGCTGGCGCGCTGCCGTCGGTCACAGTGTGTAGCCGTCCATAGTGCCGCTCCCACGTCTCGCACATTGAAGAACTGTATACCATCGTAATGACGCCTTATGGCTACCGAACGTTAAAGAAACGGCTACAGCATACTTCTGGAAAAGAAAATGACAGGCTACGGCATCGTACCTTGTATGCTTAGGCGCCAATGCGCTGCTGCCCCGGCCACTAGGTTCTCCGCTTTTGTCACAAGTTTGTATTTATATTCGTTGTAAGCTTTTCCTTCCATTAAGCCTTACAAGGCGTTTCAGTGGAGCTGTACAAGCTGGCTTGGCTTTAACGTTTTTGTGCACACTACCGCGGCAGCAACGGGAGAAGAAGCCCCGCGACCAGCCATGAAAACGTAGATCATCGGGGCATATTTACTCGCATTGGAATCTTCAACGTGCTTCGCAGCCGACGCGAGAACAGTGATTCTAAGAATTCTATACATCGTTTGCATTACAAAGAGCGAGCCACTATGCCATTGCAGGAAAGGACCATTTGCATTCACTTCACCCGAGAAGCCAACGCCCTGCGCTCGGAATCGACAGTTTTTTCAAACCACGCGCCGGCCGCTGCAAGGACACGTGCTATAGCTTCGATCCTAGATTTGATTATGCTCCATCGGAAACGTGTTGATTCATGCCATACGAAACGTCTCTTTTGACGATATTTGCAAAAGTGTTCTCGCAACAGAACGAAGCCGGCCGGTGCCGGCGGCCATTGTAGAGCGACCATGTTAGATCGGGCATATATAGTATATACCTTGGATAGGGCGCGAACAGCACTTTCTCGCGCCACGCGTGCGGCGGATACATCGCCGGGGAAAATTCTTCAGTTATTCGAAAGATTTTCGCTCCGCCCATCGAGTTCGGCCTTTAACACGTGGCATCCGCATGACGGTGCGCGCGGCAGCGGCGGCCGCACCCGGCAGCGAAGCTCTGATGTCACTCACCTGCTTTTCCTCTCTGCAGCGAATGTCACACATTCCAGAACGGTTCCACAGTGAAATGCTCGAGTGGTAGCAAAAGTCGGGTCGACTGGAGTCGAGCTACCATCCTTACGTGTCCCAGCCGAGCGCACTAACCACTATTCTGCGCCGGCTCCCGGTGAACGTATCCATAATTCTCCTTGTCAAGCGTAATGACAGTGGAGGGGGTAAAGGAAAATAAAAATGTAATAAAATTAAAGAAAATAATAATAAGTGAAATAAATATATAAAACAATAAATATAAATAATAAAAAATAAGAATGACGATGCGTCTAGTGTTGCAACAGCAGCAACGATCAGGTTTTCGCTCCAGTGCTTCAAGATCTTTTTTGTTGCCTTTTCTACGCATACCGCGCGCATTGTATAAATTCCGCCACGTACCAGTTGTGTTGCGGCTCTAGGCTTTTTTTTTTTTTTTTTTCAGTGTGTGTGTTTCCAGATTTCTTGCTTACCTTCCGCTGAAGGAAGCTAGAGAGCAATTGAGAAGAGGTTAATTGAAAAGCAGTAACCAAGGGGAGGGGAAACATTAGCGGCCCTTCGTGGCGCAGAGTAACTCTTAAGGCTTTCTCAACGCTGCCACAAAAAATGTTGTCGAATGTTAGTAAATACTTAGTGTACCATTGGGATTATTTGGTCTGAGTTTGTCATAAAGTTGACATTAACGCTTAGCCAATCTCGGCTAGAGTTAAAGCTGACTTCAGTGGAAGGTGTCCACCCTACTGATTTATTACGAACAGGCCTTAATGTCCATTAACTCTGCCGCCAATTTTGAAGCAGGACTTTCGTGATTCTTTGCAAGATAGGAGCGCGGTTACGAGTGCAGTGTATAGTCAAGCACGAGAAGCGGTTGACCAGTAGAAACATACGGCGTGCATTTCGCCCTTGCAGATGCCTCCACCAGAAATGAAAATAAAATGTCAGCAGCGAGACTAAAGTAAAAAATCTCTATGGTGGGCCTATATTCATTTCGTGCATTCCCAAAGCGCGCCTCAAATGTGATGCGTATATACTACACTAGCCCTGTTGGCACTCAAATACATGCAGAGCTGATGTGGTGTGGTAACTACAATTTCGAAGCAGATTGTCGCTCGAATAACGGAGTGGATCCCTTCGGTTCATCGAACCCGCTGCGGTAGCTTCGGAGTCAGGTCGCCGAACCCTGAGGACATCGTGGAGACCGTGGGCGCGGTCGCTGACACTTGTGGTTGCAACCGTAGGCGTACGCGCGCACGCTACGCGCTATCGGAGCACGCGGCAGCTGCGCGGCGAAACGCGCGCTATCCGCCGTTTCGAAATATCCCTCGTCGCGGCGTCGCCAATCAACAACCTTGCATGCGATCGTCGCTACGCCATACGCGTCAACGAGTTTCCGCGGGGTACGCTCGAGTCGGGCTACAGCAGTTTCCCGCTAGGCTTGTTTTTCTTCGTGGGTGCGCCGTTCCATGGACTGCGTGCGGAGCGCGAGGTTATTTCATGCGCACGAGGACAGCGACCAGCGATCGTTCACCTCGCCTCGCTTGTGAATGTGCGCGAGTCCTTGCTATGTGGTGGGGGTGCGTATCACTATGTGTGAGCACTCCAGAATGCTTTCGCGCGCTATTTTTTTTTTCTTTACTCAGGTTGTTCACCTCTCGTAACGGATGCGGACTTGCTGCGTAGCTCGCTACGTGCTACCCACAAAGCCAAGTACGCCAAGCTCGCTAACCATACTATGGTGTTGGAGCTGGGATAAGCCGTCTCCGTGGCGCGTGTTCAAGTGCGCCAAGTGCGACAATAGCGACTGCTTCTAGTTGTCACGTTTAGGTCCATTTTTGGGGAATCTCGCGTGAGGTAGAGGTTCATTGATGCCATCGAGTGGCGTTGTGGAACAGTCTTCCTTGTTGCTTGTACATCGGTATATCTGTGTGCACTCTACTGCCATCGTCGCCACGTGCTAAGGTTAAATACAAAAGAAATTCCATTTGTATCTAGCTACAAAGCTTGAATAATGCAGGTCAGCGTAAACGTTAAATGCAAAACCACGAATCTCGCTTTAAGGAAAAGGCAAAACAGAAGCTTCACTTTTAATTACTATGGTACGTTAGAATGATTCATGAAGGCTTGCTGTGGTTGATAGCATTTTTTTTATTTATTTTACTTCCTTAAGTCCTTGCGGGCTGTTGCAGAGGGAGAAAAGCCGCATTTAAAATACATTTAGAAGAAAAGGTTTTCCAGCCTCCGCTGAAACATTTCAGCTTAGTGGCGCCCTGTAAACAAACTGGAATCTAGTCTATTCCAGTCAAATGTGGTTCAAATGAGAGATGAAAATTTGAATGTGCCGACCCTTGGGTGTATAAGGCTGTATGGCGTGAGGGTGATGTGTATGTACGGATACTTGTCGCGGACGCCTTAGATATAGGTCTGGTCTAAAGCAATTTACGTCATGCTATTTTTATTCTCAGGGACAGGGGGGGTAGACCGGCCCTCTCAAGGAGTTCAGTCACCGATTGCTTTCTGTCATTGCACAAAAAATCAACCGGGCTGCCAACCTCTGGATCCTCTTTAATTTGCTAATTTCGGTTTTATTGTGAGGGTCCCAAATATGATACCTGCATATTCTATTGCTAGTTCGAACACAGTTTTATACGCCGCAAGTTTGACACCGGGAGTGTCATTCTGTAGTCTTCTCCGTAGCATGATGTCGAAAATGTAACCGGACGCATCGAAAAGGAGCAGAAGCAGGAAGGAGGGTTGCGAACTTGACTAACTCAATAGACGAAAAAAAATAAAAAAATCCCGAGAGTGTCTAAAGCACCTCTGGTGTAATTCTCCGAAAGGAAACTTTAAAAGCCGGAGTGCACCATTCTCATAATTTAGAGACCACGAAGCTCACTGCATGCATTTTGTTTTTTTCTTGGCGTCCATGGTTAAAAAATTCGAAGCCCAAAAGTGACGTAGACGCAAGAGTAAAGAACAAACAAAACAGGACTGCGGGTTCGGGCATCTTTGCTCAGTATATGACATTTTGTCTTCATGTCCGCGCAGTCGTAATGCGAAAACCACAATTTGTCGCGGCACGACGGGCTGTTGGGCAATACGAATTGGGACAATGCTGATCATTACTACGACCATGAAGTCAATTAAGGTTCAGGAAGGTCTAGAGCTCGTGTCGCATTTAGGTGCCGTAAGGAGTTAAAAGATTAGTTAGCAACATCTGTATTGTGAACTTATGAAACAATATCTTGGGGGGCAATCGCCTTCAGTTTCGTCTCCTCCCTACCCTCCCTTTTTTTTCTGTAATTTTTTCTTGGTCTGCTGAAACTTCTTGACTTTTTTATATATATATATATATATATATATATATATATATATATATATATATATATATATATAAAAGTGTATTGACACCAGCCAAATGCCAGGCACTGCCCTTCTAGCCTTCCTTGGCTTTGGCAGGACTGAATAAATATGTTTATTTTGTGTGTGAAAATATTATCGTCATTATTTAAAAAATACGAACTGCACACACAAACTAACCCTTAAGATAGGGACAGCAGATAAATCTCCTCAAGCAGACAATTTGTTGGCTCACTCATACGTTTTAAGGTAAAAGCCTTTAAGCCTAATGCGTATGCGGCGTCCGTCCTGTCGCACTACACCTGTCAATCATCCTGGTAGCCACACCGGGCACGTGGGAAACGTATCTTAGTTCTCCTTGTCCTAGCGTCATACCAGCGCAGTATCAATAGTGACCGCCACCACTAGTTAGGGGTAAATAGTGATCGATAATGATAGTTATTGGTGGTTAGTGATAGTGACAATGATGATGATAATGACAGATGACAGACTACGGCGTCATTACGTGGTGACGTCATGACAAGGCATGACCGTTGTGACGAATTGTCATGAAGTCACACCTGGCCATGTCTAATAACCGGAACTGAAAGTCACGATGACGTCACATCCGGTCATGGCGTCGCGACTGGTCATAACGTCTCTAGGTAATTCCCGCATATACGAAGCCGACGCTGCCGGTCGTCGGATTCAGACGTCCGGGCAGCGCCTTTCATTTGTTGCTTCCTCGAACGCCACACCACACAGCATTCAGAAAAAGACGCAGTACAGCAGGCATCAGCGGCGGTTCAAATTGGTTTACAGGAAAGAAAAGGCGCAGTATCTCTCACCTCAAGCTCGGACCTCAAGGAACAACGAGCCCTCATCGAAAGAGCACGGGCAGCGGCTTTTACCAACGGTATCCCGGACTAGGGACCCGATCAACCTTCCCTAAATCTAAGCCAATGTGGATTTCAATAAACGTTTTCCATCATCACCATCATCATCATCATCACAATTCTCCGCGGACACATTAATCGAGCCGTAAGGAAAAGAAGGAGGGTGGGAGCAAAAAAAAAAAAAAAAGAGAAAGAGGTGCCGTAGCAGAGGGCATCGGACCACCGCGCAATAGAGGTTTTCGCCTCATCGCAGTTAAGTGGTCCAAAGTGCCCCTAGAATTTTTATCTTATTGGGTATACCTTAACGCTAGCTGGCCCTCTGAAATCCTTTCTTCTATTCAGAATGCTTTTTTTTTTTTTGGTGGTCCATCGCAATCTGTTTCTTCTTATGCTACCATATGCAGGATACGTGGAATTTCAACCCTCCGTAGCTGTTGTAATGCCCACCCATATACTGAGGAAGTAATCACTCATTAAAAAAAAAAAAACTCACAATAAACGCCTCTCATGTTCCTCCAATTAACCCGTTCCACTGGACCCCTGCGAACTTGTTACCCCTAGCGCTCATCGGTTATTTATTATTCGCACTACATGCCCTGCCCATGTCCATTTCTTGATTTTGGCCAGAATGTCATCAACACGAGTTATTTCACTGAATCACTCTCCACGCTTCCTATATCTCTTAACGTTACACCTAACAGTGTTCGTAAAATAGTTCTCTGCTTAATCCTCAACTTGAGTACAACCCTTTTCCTTAGTCTCTACGTTTCAGCCCTATTGGTGAGTAAAGGTAAGATGCAATTATTACATACCCTCTTCTTGAGTGATACAAATAATCTGCTATTCATAATCTGCGAGTGCTTGTCAAATGCGCTATATTCAAATCTTATTATCCTAGTTATTATCATTTCATAGTCCAGGTCTGCTGTTACAATACCTGTCGTAAGCAGACACTTCGCCTACCACTTGCAGTGCTTCGCTGCCTATTGTGAACTGCTATTCCTCTCCGAAGCTGTTCAATATTACCTTAGTCTTCTGCATATTAATGTTTAGGCCTACATTTCCGCTTTTCCTGTCTAGGTCATGAATCATTCTTTGGAGTTCATCCGCTGAGTTACTTAGCAAGGCAATGTCACCAGCGAATCGCAGATTACTGACTCATTCTTTATGAACCCTTATCTATAACTGCCCCCATTCCAATTCTCTGAACATTTCCTATAAGCAAGTTGTGAACAGCGCAGCGGAAATTGTGCCTCCGTGTTTAACACGTTTCTATATGGGAACTTTATTACTTTCCTTATGCAGAACTATATATGGTTGCTGTGAGGACACTAGAGATAATTTCCAGTACTCTTACATACTGCTTATCTACACACTGATTTCGCAATGCCTGCTTGGCTGCCGAAGTCGCGACTGAGTCAAATGCTTTTTCGTAATCTATAAATGCTAATATAAGTGCTGATTATATTCGGAGCATTTTTCTATCACCTGGTTTATAGTATGAATATAGGCGATAGTAGAGTACCGTTTCCGAAAACCAGCTGCTTATCCTTTGAATGATTGAAATCCAAGGTTGACCTTATTATAGTAGCGATTACCTAGTAAATACTTTGTACGTAACGAATAGTAAGCTGATTGGGCTGTAATTTGCGAGTCCTTAGCGTCTCCTTTCTTATGAATTAAGATAATGTTATCGTTCGTCTATGACTCCGGTACCGTCGATGACCAAGCATTACGTATACAGGGTGACTAGTTTTTCTCACACGATATCCCCCGTCTTTCAATAAAGCTGTACCCGACCCTCCCAAGCTGCTTTCCGCTTTTCATGACTTCTAAAGCTTTCTTAACCTCTTCCTTCTGTACTGGCGGAACATCGAACTGATCTTCACTACTGCCAACCTCATTATCGTCCTGACTACTTCGACTACTATTGTAGCCGAAGTAGTCAGGACGATATATTATACCTATATAATATAGGTACAGTGGTAGCGTAGAGATAGAAAATCCGCTTCGCGTACCAGAGGACCGTGATTCAAATCCCGCTGCCGAGTAATTCTCCCCCGTATAAAAAGAAAAGTCAAAAGAAAAAGAAAACAGCTTCGGGGTGCGACCTGGTGCCGGTGAACACCTACGGAAGCGCACTCCTTCACCCGATCAGGGTTCAGGATTTGGCCACCCTTGCGTAGTAATTGGCCGCAACCTTCTATGAACACTCCGATTTGAAGAGAGAACGAAACAGATTAGTACGGAAGAAGTCCATCAAAGCATTAGCGGTGAGAGGAAAGGTAGCAGAATTCTATATCTTGCTACAAAATAGATATTCAGCTTTAACCGAGGAAGACAACCGTAGCATAGAAGCGATTGTTTAGTCAATAGATGATTTATTACACTAATCTAGTATCTGTAGTACATTTGGCTGTCCACTCTCCTTTCGTGGGTATGTGCCATTTATCAAGGAAGAGGAAGAAGATCTTCAGAGATATCATACACGGTAAAAGTAGGGGGTAGAATAGCTAGAGACGATACGGGTAAATTATCTCAGCAGAGGATAGATTTCATTATGAGATGCCGAAGTATGAAAGCTTCCAACCCAACAGAGTGAATAGAACTGGCAGAGCTATCAAAGGTAATCAATAGGTGCAAAGTGTCCGATAGAAGGAAGTATGACATGAAAATCGAGCATGCACTGAAGAACAGCGGTAGTCTTAAAGCGATGAAGAGGAAATTAAGCACAGGCAAAAATCAGATGTATGTGCTAAGGAACAAGACGGTCAACGTCATCACTAATGCGGACACGATAGTCAAAGTAGCCGAGGAGTTCTATACTGATCCACATAGAGGGCGCATATAAAACTGGCCCAACGGTGCTAACGCTGCTTTCTCAAGTATCGGGCGCATTCTTTACGGCGTCGAAATCACATGCAACTGCAAAATTTTCCGACCCGAGCGCTGGTATACGAATACGGCTCTGTCAAATGCTGCCGCGAACAGTCACCTACGTCGCGGAGATGTGGTTGACTCAGCTGCTGGGCGCTTGCGAGAATTCGCCTCGCTTTTACGACGAAGACACAGTCTGCGTGGTCACGGTACGATGGAGCTTCGTATCGACCTTATTTCAGAATCTTTCACGTGGCTGTCTACAAAATCGCTGGTTGCAACTGGCGTAATTTGCGATGGCCCAGGCGGACTTAAAATGGTGGGACAAACGGGGGCCAAAAATTCGCTTATAGCTATTCCAGAATATACCCACCGACTGGGGTGCTATGCACTTACAAGGAACTATTGAACTCTAATTAAGCTACTGTGCTCTAAAAAAAAAAGAAAAAAAAGAAAAAAAAAAGATTAAATATATCATACCACGTTTCAGTAATCACGGATAGTGTTTTGCTAGAAGCCTTGGGCTAAACTTTTCAACTTTATCGCAAAACCCTTATTACCCCCCTCCGCTTCCCTCCCCCCCCTCCCCTCCTCTCCTGTTTATGATTCTGTTTGCAACGGCAGTGCGGCTTTGCAGGCCTGTTTGCGGTTTCCGGTCGCAGCCGGGCTCTTGCGAAGCAGGTAACATATAACAGAGAAGCAGTTTCTTATCTCCCCCCTCCCGCTGTTTGTACTGTCGCTCCTGGGAATGGCGCGAAGTTAAATGTGCTTCATGCGATGTTTTCGCCTGGCAGGCTAGTTGCTTCTCAGTCATTACTATTAGGTAAGATACTTACAAATTTTGCTAGTCCGTTGCTTTCTCGTTCTGCCAAAGTGAAGTCTTGTTGCGTCGTTGTGGCACGCTTTCCAATTTCTTTCGAAGCGCTTGGCGCTATGCGAATGAGCAATGCACCGCGGGGCATACTGCGACAGCAAGGAGTCGCTGTCACACTACATCGTTTCCCGCTGGGCTTTCGCATGTGAGCTGACCTACGTGTGCGCATTGGCAGGTGATATATATTTGTCGGTGCTACCTATATCCTACAATTTTGTTGGTATGTTTTATCATTATATTTGTGTGGTTGGTGTCATAACTCACGCATGCGTTGTTTTTTTTTGTGTGTGTGTGTGGTTTAGTCTAGCGACCTCTGAGCAACGCTAATCGTTTCAGCGGCTTTCGCTGCTTCTTGTGGATCTATCAATTTTATTAATTTATCGTGTGTACTCTTTCCGTGCTCCCGCAAGTCTAAGCGGTTACCGTTTGTTCTTGTTTTAACTGCCACACCTGTGCTATCATATGCTATCAGCCAGCTTTCCGTTTCGTGCATTCCAATCGCGCCTGTCTCCATGATATGTTCTGAGCTTTATGTGCGTTTGAATGACTTCTCCAGAGCAACTACAGATTGTCGTGTGTATGGCGATGATGGCTGCGTCAACCAGAGGCCGAATTGGACTTCGGTCACAATTTTGTGAAAGTGACGTCAAAGTGACGTGACCATGACGTGAGCCTGAGGCGTTAATTGTGACGGATTACAAAATCGTCCAACTAAAGGTCATGGCTCCGGCCCGGTGGCATCTGTTCACGGTAAAGCCCAATGCCACGGTAATGGCACGAGTCCTGCAAGGAACCGTCTGCTAACTGTTTATAAAACGGCGCACAGAATACGCAATAAATTAAATGAGTAATATTTAATTTTGCGAACGCACTACGATTTCTCAATAACATCCAGCAGAACGAGAAGCGCGCAGTTATATCTCCTCCTCAGTTGTTTTTGATGCGATGTCAGCGCACGTTAAAGAACCCGAGGTGGTCGAAATTTCCGGAGTCCTCCACTACGGCGTCTCTCATAGCCTGAGTCGCTTTGGGACGTTAAACCCTACAAACCAAACAAAACCAGTGCTTGTTGCGGCGAGGGTACGCTGACCGCGTCAAAGCGTGTGTACGACGGCCTGCAAGGAAACAGCTCATTCCCTGGCTGGTTGCTGCTATTTACGCGTCGACCAAAATCAGGGACCTGTGCTAGTATTGTCAATCAGCAGAAAAACTTGATTTCAGCAGTGGAGGTGAAGAGTCTGCAGCAATATACTTTCATGGAGCGCTCGGCACGAAAGCCGGCGAACAAAACTTGTGAACGTAAGTGTTTTCGGGCGACGCTTATTCATCATCATCATCAGCCTGACTATACCCACTGCAGGGCGAAGGTCTCTCCCATATTCCTCCAATTAACCCGGTCCTGTACTAGCTGCATCCACTTGACCCATGCGAACTTCTAATCCTCATCAGCCCCCCCCCCCCCCCCCCAACTTTCTTCCGCCCCCTGCTACGATTTCCTTCCCTTGGAATCCGGTTTGTTACCCTATGCGACCATCGGTTATCCTCTCTTCGCTCTACATGTCCTGCCCACGCCCATTTCTTCTTCTTGATATCGACAAGCTTAATATCAGTAACATGAGTTATTTCTCTGATCCACGCTGCACGCTTCCTATCTCATAATGTTACACCTACTAATTTTCGTTCCATAGCCCTCTGCGTTGTGCTCAACTAACCCTTTTCGTTAGCCTCCACGTTTCAGCCCCATAGGTGAGTACAGGTAAGATGCAACTGTTGTACACTTTCGTCTTGAGCGATACCGGTAAGCTGCTAGTCATAATCTGCGAGTGGCTGCCAAATGCGCTCCATCCCAGTCTTATTCTCCTAGTTATTTCACTTTTACGGTCCGGATCGGCGGTTACTACCTGTCCTAAGTAGACATATTCGCCTACTACTTCCAGCGCTTCGCTACCTAACGTAAACAGCTGTTACTTCCCGAGCTGTTGAACATTGCCTTAGTCTTCTGCATATTGATTTTCAAGTCTACCTTTATACTTTTCCTGTCAAGGTCATCATCATTCTTTGCAGTTCATCCCATGAGTTACTTACTAGACAATGTTATCAGCGAAAGGCAGATTACCGAGGTATTCTCCATCTACTCTTATCGCTGACTGCTCCCATTCCAAGTCTCTGAATACTTCCTCTAAGCAAGCTGTGAATAATACTGGGGAGATCGTGTCTCCATGCCTAAGACCTTTCTTTATAGTAATTTTGTTACTTTTTTATGCAGAACTATGGTTGCTGAGCAGCCATTATAGGTATATATCTTCCAGTATTTGCACGTACGGCTCGTATACACCCTGATTTCGCAATGCCTGCACGACCGCCGAGGTTTCTACTGAGTCAAATGCTTTTTCGTAATCAATGAATGCTATGTATAAGGGCTGGTTATACTCCGAGCATTTTTCTATCAACTGGTAGATGGTATGGATATGATTTCCAATACCTGTTTGATGTTTTGCTTAATTGCGGTCTAAGCTTGTCCTTATTCTATTAGCGATTGCTTTAATAAATACTTTATACGTAACAGACAGTAAGCTGATCGGTCTGTAAATTTTCAGGTCCTTACCGTCCCCTTTCTTATGAATTAAGATAATGTTTGCTTTCTTCCATGGTTCCGGTACCGTCGATGACACCAGGCACTGCGTATACAGGGTGGCCAGTTTTTCTAGCACGATATCCCCCCCCCCGTCCTTCAGCAAATCTGTAGTTATCTGATCCTCTCCAACTGATTTCCCCCTTTGCATAGTTCCTAGTGCTTTCTTGACCTCGTCCTTCGTCACTGGTGGAACGTCTGACTGTTTTTCCCTACCGCTAATCTCATTACGGTCCTGAGTACTATGGCTACTGTAGAGATCTGTATAGAACTCCTCGGCTACTTCGACTATCTTTTCCATATTAGTGATGACGTTGCCCGCCTTGTCCCTTATCGCATACATCTGGTTTTTGCCTATGCCCAATTGCTTCTTTACCGCTTTAAGGCTTCCCCCGTTCTTTGCAGCTTGCTCAATTTTCTCCATGTTATACTTCCTTATATCGGCCACCTTGCGCTTATTGATTAGCTTTGATATCTCGGCCAATTCGATCTGGTCTGTTGGATTGGAAGCTTTCATACTCTGGCGTTTCTTAATCAAATCTTTCGTCTACTTAGACAGCTTACCGGTATCCTCTCTAACTATCCTACCGCCTACTTCTACCGCGCACTTAGTAACGATATCTGAAATTATTGTTTATTGCTTCTAGGGTAATGTCGCCATCCTCCGTTAGAGCTGAATATCTAATCTGTAGCGAGATCCTGAACTCTTCTGCCCTCCCCCTCACCGCTAATTCATTGATGGACTTCTTTCTTACTAATCTGTTTTGTTCCTTCTCAAGATTTAGACTAATTCGGAACCTCGCCATCCTCTGGTCACTGCATCGCTTTCTCCCGATTACCTCTACATCTTGCATAATGGTGGGGGTTGAACACCGTATGAGGTCAGTTTCATTTATAGTCTCTCCGTTAGGATTTTCCATGTCTATTTCCGGTTCTACCGTTGGCTGAAGAAGGTATTCATGATTCTTAAGTTATTGCCTTCTGCAAACTCAACTAGTAATTCCCCCTGGTATTCCTACAGCCAATGCTATAGTCACTTACTGCCTGGTCTCCTGCCTGTTTTTTTCCTACCTTGGCATTGAAGTCGCCCATTAGTACAGTATACTGCGTCTTTACTTTTCGCATTGCCAATTCTACGTTTTCATAGAAGCTTTCAACTGCCTGGTTATCATAACTACATGTAGGTGCATAGGCCTTTCCAACCTTCTGTTTATACCGCTTATTAAGCCTAATTCGGATGCCTGCCACCCTCTCATTAATGCTATAGAATTCATCTATATTACCCACTATACTTATTGACAAGGAAACCTACTCCTAGTTCTCGCCTCTCCGGTAAACCTCGATAACACAGTACACACCCATCCTTGAGTACAGTATATGCCTTATTCGGCCTCCTAACCTCGCTAAGCCCTGTGACATATCCCATTTCATACCCTCTAGTTCCTCTAACAGCACTGCTAAACTAACTTCACTAGCAAGGGTTCTAGCGTTAAATGTTGCCAGTGTCTGTTTCCAATGGCGGCCTGTCCAGCGGAGCCAGAAGTTCTTAGCACCCCCCGCTGCGTCAGAGGTGTGACCGCCGCCGTGATCAGTTGCTCCACAGCCACTGGTGACTAAGGGCCGGATTTTATAGGATTAACCATGAGAGGTTCTGGTGAGGAAGTGCGTTGCCGAAGGTGTTCACCGCCATCAGTTTGCACTCCACACCTGTATATGCAATTCCGTTGACACGCGGATTTATTGATTTTTTTTTAACCGGTGGAGATTTACGCGGCACCGGGATTCGAACCGCGGTCCTTTTACATGCGAGGCGGATGTTCTACCTCTACGCCACCACTACACTCTCCCTACTGAAGTATGTGGAATGAATTTCACATCTCTTATTTGCATAAATTTTTTCATTAAATCAATAATCAGACCAACACACTGAACCAGTCCACACAATATTAGAGGGCCACTGACAGCAGCTTTTTTCAGACACCATGCAGAAGTATTGAAGCATTGCCCACAGGCTGGGCAAAGGACAAAATAACCCGTAGGCCTTTATAAAATTCAGATTGCAGAGTCTTCGTACTATTTTGCAGTATTCAGAAGACAAAAAGAATTGAAAATCTTTACCCTAGTAACCACAGGAGCGTATCTGGCAGTGCAAGAGATGCAAATAAGCACCACCCCCATTTGAACCACCAAAAAAAGTAAGACAAGACTTCGTCCACTGCTTAGACCAGTTAACAGCACCAAACAACTTTATTAATGGAACAGCGCTAAAATACCCGTTCTTTAGAAAATTCAGTGTCAGCGTTGTCAGCGTAATGACCGAAGACTCCTGGGCATGGCTCTGACAGGCGGTATTTGGTAGATGTTATGGCTATGCACAGACTGGTCATCCTGCTGTGGCGTTTACTAGTATCGATGATAAAAGTACTCAAAGGGTAACGTGCATATATGTGATCTGTGGTTCTATTTACTTGTCTATAGCAAATACAAGACGATTGTGAAGCATGTAGTGCAGGCCAAAATGAAATTCTGTGGCCGCATAATCACCTATTTTAGACAATTCGCCATTTTGTTCAAATTGTAACGTACGCATGATGTGTGCAGTAGGACGGTGCCAGGTTACGTAAGCACACAAGCGGGTTACGCATTCTGAAGAAAATCTTCCGGGGTGGCGCAGTGGTTACGGCGCTCGACTACAGTCCCCAAGGATGCGGGATCGAATCCTGGCATCGGCGGCCGCTTTTCGTTGGGGGCAAAAAGCAAGGCACCCGCGTGCTGCGCGATGTTATAAGTGCATGTTAAAGAACCCCAGGTGGTCGAAATTTCCGGAGTCCTCCGCTATGGCGTCTCTCCTAGCCCGAGTCGCTTGGGGACGTTAAACCCCACAAAACAAAACAAAGAAGCATTCTGAAGAAAAAGAGAAAAAAAAATGATAGAAAAAAATCAATGCTCTCTGCTACTGTATCTTGGCGCCAAGTATGAAAAACAGCTATGCTCCAGGAACTGAGCCGCTGCGCGTGCATTCCGCGATTCGGACGCCTCTGGTTGCAGCGAGGGCGAGGAAAATATGTTGCGGCATTGCGGTCTCAGTGTACTATGACAGACTTGCGGTCCGACGTCTGGCAGCAGCTACGCACGGAGAGGCTGAAGGGGTTTACGAGGCGCGAGAAGCATTGCAGTTGAAGAGCAAGGATGGCAACGAAATATTCGCAGTGGCCTGGAGCAGAATGGGAGCGGAAAATGACATTCTCCTCATAAGCGCCGATGAATTTTCGCGCTCACTTATCAGCGGCATTTTAATGCAGGAACTGAAATGTTTAAGGACCTTGTAAACAGAAGGGATAGGCAGATTTGCGAAGTAGCTCCAGCACTGACGAAAAGGCGCCGGCGCAAACGGCATGGTCCATGTCAGAGGACAACGCTCGATGTATCAAAGTATTAATTACTGTTAGCTACTGGCTGTGCTGCCCACCTTTTTCGAGGAGCCGGGTTATGACCGGCTACTGTCAGGTCAGCGAGTATGCTTAAGTTTCTAACATCCTATGTCGGCTTGAGTGGTGTTGGTTCTGTAGAGTGCGGAAAGCAGCGCAGAGAGCGAGAGAGAGAGAGCGTGTGCGTCCGCGCGCGCGCGTGTGTTTGTGTGTGTGGGTGTGAAGGGGGGGGGGGGGGGGTCAGCCTATTAAACGGAAAGCACAAGCTGCGCCTTGTAATTGGTCCAATTTTCACGCGCTGGCGTGCGAAAGGCTCTTGCGAAACACAACAGATGTCTGAGAAAGAGAGAGAGAGAAACAGAAGAACGGCATAGAAGGGAAGTTAAGGACACGATGCCCAGTAGGCTACCGTACACGTGCAGGGGGAGATAAACGGAGGAAAAGGAAAGCCAAAGATGACTGAAGAAATCGTGGCACGAAGCTAAGGCAACGCCGCGCGCGCTTGTCCTTTACTGAGGAAACGGTAAAATGCAAAGCAAAAAAGGAAGAATATTTTCTGGCTTCATTGAAAAAAAAAAAAAAAGCATTCAACACAAGTGAATTAACAACATCGTATGATTAGAGCTTATCGCCATAATTTGCTCTCGAGTACTTAGTTTTGTTTTCTAAAAAAAAAATAAGTAAATGATGAGCCAGCGTGCATATCTGAGCAAAACTTTTATGTGAAACACGTCACATGTGCCAAGCACATGTTCCGTATGTATGGCATATACATTATTTTATTACAAAAGAAGCTGTCGATAATTTTACTTGCCTTTTTTTCTATCGTGAGAAGGCTCATTTCATTATCATTGAAGTGAATGCATAGTGCTCGATAGAAAAGGCAATGTTTAGCGCTGACACTAAGGCAGTCCTTGATGATCCCTTGCTGCCTGTCGCCGCAAAGTTCCTTGCACAGCCACCAACCACACCATATGCCTCCTCAGATTTTCGCACTCACGAACCGCCCACACAGAAACTTTCAAAGCATCGCGGTGCTCTCTGAAATACCTATAGTGTCGCGCAGATCAACCGCTTGAGTTAGCAGACTGCCATTGATGCGCTTGGCAACAACCGCGCGGATCGATTGTTTATCTATGAGGGCAGAGCGTTTACATCGGGAGGAATTCTATAGGGCCCTCGTGCGGCTGTTAATTTGCGCCTTCATAATTAATTTTCTAAAAGGTTGCGCAACTGATAAGTATCCTTATGACGTCGTTTCAGTGCTACCTACATTACAACGAGATCTCTTAGTTTAGTTGCCCACCCAAAGTGATTATTTACCAAACAGCAGTGAGCTAACAGCCGCCTATACTCCACGTCAAATTCGCCATTTCTTTTTTTTTTTTTTTTTTTACGCCGGATCTCGCCCACCAGCTACAAATATGAATGTGCATTTCGTAACGTACCAAACACCATACAACATATGGTGTGGGGATGCAAGGGACCACATGGTACCATAACCACCAAGGACTTAACCGAAGAGCAGTGGGAGACTCAGCTGTCAAGCCCCAGCCTGGATGATCAGCTTAGTCTGGTCGACCGGACTCGGGACATGGCTCAGGTCCACGGCTTCCTGGACTGAGGAGGCTACCCCACCTAGGGCGAATATTGCACACCTGCTCGGAATAAATGTTTCTCTCTCTCTCTCTCTCTCGCCTCGATGTGGTCCCAAACATGGCACCCAAATTCTGCCATTTACTGCTATGGCAGCACATCCTGAAACGTCATTAAACGTCGTTTTGACATTCCGTATAAAGTGCATGCATGACATATTTCGGGCTACACAACGTCCGCCAATCAGATTTCGTGAAGCACCCTTGAAAGCAAACAGTAAATTTCACTTCATTCGTAATACAAGTACAAGTGCTTCTCTCCCTACTGTATATGCCTTACTTTCCCCCACAATTACTTATATTTGTCATCCAGGCAGCATGAATAGCTCTGCTAAAAATCGTTTGCAGAGCCACGTCATTTTGACGTCACCACAAAAGGCTATTTCGACATTTCAAAATGTCGCGTCACAAAGTTGAAACATGTGACTATTCTGAGAACCAGTCAGAAAAAACAATATGGCGACTAAAAGCGGCCATGCGTGTCGAGAATTGGGCCTCTCTTTGTATGTAGCCGGGTAGTTAGGAACGAACATGACCATGAAAATGCTGCCAATTACCTTGCAGGGACTGAATCTGAAGCTGTAATCCACTGCAGTACCAGAACGCCCCAACCACAGTGCCATCGCGGCAGGGCTTCAGATGCAACGTTGATTGTAATGGGCGCTGCATTTTGTTTTTCAGCGTTCTCCATGACTTTATTTTTGTTCTTGAGTGATACATTCTAACCACACACCATTTAATTGATGCATCTGTGATGTTTATAGCTGTTTGTATTCCTATGCAGATTTTGTACTTATGCTACAGTCACTGCGAGCACTAAAACTCGCAATACATATTATGCATTCGCGTCCGTTTGCTGCGCGATGTCAGTGTACCATCGGCGTAAAATGAAACGCGAACAGCGGGGCGCGTGGCGAGAGGCCCAGCTGAGGCCACTTGTCGGTCGTTATCAGAGAGTGACGCCAATTTGCGGTTCGCGATAGTTTACTTCTATTTTCTTTGGCGTTCGTTTTCTGCTTTGCCATTGGATCGCCACATGCATACTTAGCACCGATTACACCTTGCACAGCGCTTTGTGCTTCCACCAATGCCTTGTTATCAGCATCTGGTTGCGGCGCGAACAGCGCAGGCGGCCGATCGGGAACGGTCGATGGGCTACGTGACGTTTTTAATCGCTCTTTCTTCTGATAAGCCTCTTTCGCCAGAGAAAGTCTAATCTGTTCGTGCAAGCTTTCCGGGTGTTTTCCCTATAGCTTGCCGAAATCGTTCCACCAAACTCACTCCGAGGCTAGCGCGTTTCCCTCCCTGGCAGGAGCACTAACGCGCAATTCACTAGCATTCACTCGGGGCACACATAACTGTAACAGGTTGACAAAGTGCATTATTTTTGCATCCCTCGTCCTCGCATCCTGCCTTGACACAGCTTGCATACTGAGTTCACTAAACACGGGGCTTACGCTTGGCCACGGTAAGCCGTCCTGCGATGTAAAACCAACGGAACGCCGCACTTCGTGTGTATTTCGATAAATATTGATTACTTGAACCTCGTGCCGTTCAATATTCTTCGACTTACCTACACAGAGTCAGTTCTGCTAGACCACTGCCTTCCGGACTAGAAACTGTGCCTTCTGTCATCGCCTCAAAGTTTGTCGCTGAGCTCAGAAATGGCACCTTTGCAGCATCGTCACCGAGTATCCGCTGTCGACTGAGTAGGACTGAAGCGGCCGAGTAGCTTTGGTCTATCTCTACCCTTTTGTGTGGGGTGGAGGGGAACGAGACCGCTCACGCGGCTGCCCGAGCGTTCCTCCCCCGGGGTTCCGCTCAATCCTCCAGTTTTACGGAGGCAACCATACCAATCCCGCTCATAACTTATGCGGACATTACAAATTATTTACGCCTCTGCAGGAGGGCGCTCCTGGGACCCGCCAAAGGTCTCGACAGATCTGAGGAGTTCCACCTTAGACGGCTCCAAACCGGATGTTTTCTAAATCCCGCCATACTATAAAACACATGGACCCGACATTCACGGGTAGGTGCAAATTCTGCGGACAGTATGCTGAATTATACCACATGGTGTGGGCCTGCCAGCAAAATACAAAACTAAAAGCAATGAAACAGCCAACTAGGGAGGGCTGGGGGGCGGCCCTGTCCAGCTCGGACCTGGAGGCCCAGCGTGTGCTGGTCCAGAGAGCTCGGGCAGCGGCGGCGGCCAATGGCGTCCCGGAATAGGGTCTGTCACTCAGCTCCACAACGAAACGCACCTCCCTTGCCAAATCATATCATCGTGAATAAATGTTTTCTCCTCCTCCTCCTCCTCCTCCTCCTCCTCCTCATCCGTGCATGCGCGTACACGAGTACGTGTGGCTGCTTGTGTTCATGACGGAAATGTTTACCCGTTTATTTAGCTGTATATACTGGCAGCTTGTGACGTCATTGATGCATTCGGTGTACCTCGATTGTTCAGGTCACCTTGGACGTGTGTTGTTATTGAATTGATATGGTTTTGGCAGAGCGTCGTACCCCCGATCGGGAATATTTTCCTTGCGCAATTCTGTCGCACAAGGATGACATCAGTGAAATAGTTTCGTGCCCACACTTACGTGCAGGTGATTTGCGCCTCTGAAAACCTGAGTGCTGCTTAAATGATGGTGGTAGTGGTTCACTAAAAAAAAAAAAGAAAAAGGAAAAGAATGTTGCCGGCTACGGCAATTGCTATCTAATATCTAAAGAACCTGAATTGTGGCTGTCAGAAATAAAGGAGACAGGGAGAGGATAGCGAGGAAAAGTGCAGAGGGGAGCGATAACAAGAAAAGATACGGGGAGCTTTGTACACTGTTTACAAAATACAAACTGTTAACAAGTGCGCGTCGCTCGCGCACAAGTGTCTTAGCACTGTCCGAAAAGACTGCGCGCGTGCGGTCGCGGCAATTATTTGCACAATGTAGTAAAAATAGAGGTTATACAAATAGCCGCGCGCTCACAGCTTCCTGCGCACCACCGCGGCAGCTGGAAGCTGCCGCGGTGGTGCGCCCGGCCACATAACGTACGAGGTAGCGCACACGCCGGTCGAAATCCCCAAATTAGCATTTAGCCCGTCGTCTTTACACGCGGGATTATTTACGGACGCCCCCTGTTTACATTCGTCTCGCGAGAAGCACCCAGGGCAGGCATTCCGCCAGTAAGGCTACTCGTTGTTAAACTTTTTCACCCCACAAAATCTTCATTTTCAGAGAGAAGAAAGGGATTAGGACGGAAGAGGGCGTTATCGGGTGAGTCTATCGTCGGGTCTGCGCAGGGGAACGGTTCCGGGGCGGCGGAGCATGGCACCCGGAAAGGTGCGGCAAAGGTTTATTCTTCGCCGAGTGAGACTATAGACAACCACCTATGAGAGTAGTGCACGTCCGCACGCACGCACGAATACACACACAGAAAAGAAAAAAAAAAACATTGCGTTTGTTAGCGACAGCTATCTCTTCCAGCCGGAATCCTGCTTTCGGGGACACGCGTTTCTTTGTGCATGCAGGAACCAAGCTCTTGGCCATCCCGTCGCAGGGTCTCGTCGCAGCCCAAATGCAACAAGCAGCTTGTAGCGAGGCCATCAAGCTTGACGCGTGAGTGCGGTCCGAGGCCCCAGATATGCTATCTACTCCCTTTCTACTCTCACTCTCCTTCCTCCAGATGTTCACCCATGGCGCCTGCCAAGGGGCCAGCCTCGACCCCTCTGTCAGATATGTCTTGCTGCGACATAACAGCGCCTCAGTACTGCGGAAAAACCACTAATTGAGGACAATTACCGAGAATCCCCAAGTAAACGAAAAGTGCGTATTGTGAAATGAAAGACAGGAAGCGGGGGACTCGACAGAAGGGAAGGAAGGGTTAAGTGGGGTCATTCACTCCTGCAAGGCCCGCACAGGTGACCAGAAAGAGCCAGCGGTACCAGCATTCCAGGCTTGAAGGCCGCTTCAAGCGCTTAACACATCCACGCTCGGCTGGGACAAAATCTCTGCGTGGCTGGGAGGTGATGCATACAGCGATAGCATGTACGGGTCGAAAGTACATAAGCGCTCCGAACACGGCTGCCATAGCGAAGGTGAGTGTTTTTGTAGCAGGAAGAAACCTGCGGAAAGGGAGGAACACGGGTCCGAGCACAATGTAAACAATGCGGCATTTTGCTCCTGAGGTGCTTCTTTGTCTTTGAGAAGCACGAGATGAAAGGCAGCTCGGATGCTCCCTCTATTCTTAGCGCTTACACATCGCACTTCCGATCTGTGAAATAGATAAGTACATGTTTGAACCACAACCCGAGGTTGCCTGTAATTTATACAGTGCGAGACAGTTCTTTGCATACAACGCGTGGTCACAGTTCACTGAGAATCACGGCACTGTGGTTCTGTGCCCAGTGCTCCTAATCCACGTCTGACCGCACACTGCAGCGCCCGTGCTTTTAGAGCGCACAAAAAAACAGCGGCAAGCGCTGTTCTTCGTGTCGTCGTGTCTTCTCACGCTGCTAAATGGGCACTGAGGACATGTAAACAAGTTGGCCAGTATTGATAGGATACGGTATACGTTCACAAAAAGGCCACTCTCTTCGAAAGCAAATACTTTATAAGTGAGAAAATTACAAAAAAAAAAAAGAGCGTAACGAAGGGATCCCATCAGTGTTCAATTCCACAAATAGAATTTGCAACTTAAACAAAAGAAACAACAACAAATTTTTGTGTGTGCATCCCGAAGGTTACCTTATACCACCATTCTCATCAAAACGATGGCAAGTTTGTATAATTTGATGAGACTGCTTGGAGCTTGGATCGGCTCGCGAAAAAGTTTTTGAATCCAACTTCTCTTCCTTATAAATGATCCTTTTCTTGCCGAACAGCGTCAGTGTTAATAGAGAGAGCCAGACGCATGAATGGGTACCAGCCTGCAAAACACAGTGTTCATTAATTCTATACCATTATACAGTAATCCATTTTACGCTTAACATCGCAGTATCTATGTTCTCTTGTAGTTACACCATCATTCCGTCGTTATCTTTCAACTCACAAGGAGAGCAACTGTGAAAATACCTAATGGAATCATAGATAAGTGGTTCTTACAAGGTTTCAGCGACCACGAAGGACGGGACACTACGCGCGAGCTTGTACACTGCGAAGGCCTTTCATCACATTTTACCCTCTTACGAGCGTAACTGCGCAGATAATGTTCTTCCGAGCACTCGGCGTAGTTTTACCGCAAGCACAAGCTTGCGGCAAAAAAAAAAAAAAGCGTAAAAAAAAATAAAGCTCTCGCGCTAGCGTGTTGTCTCACGTGTTGTGCAATGTTAGTGCGCGCTCTATAATCACGAGAAGTCGGAACTGATTCGCAGCCTAGTGGGCTGTTGTGGGGCTGCTCTCGAAAACGTGTCTTGTATCTACCATAGATATAGCACCCGTTCCAGCCAGCCACCACATGGCGTAGGTGGTTGGGCGCGTATAGGAAACTGTGCGCTTAGGAGCGGAATGTGCGCTTTGGAGCTGCAATATACTGTGCCACACTTCAAATGTCTGCTGCAGTTTGACATGACATCCACTTGGTTTTATTCCGTAGGTCTCAATGGACACACAATTGGCAACTACTTTGATTTTGCTTTTACCCACTGCTGAAGAAAAAGAAAAAGAGTACCACGTGGTGAAACAGCGCATGCTGTTTAAATTCGTCTTCGTATACTATGCAATAAATAATCAGTAATCAGCGAGCGTTACGTTTGCACCGGACTTCCAATGCGCCTCATGTGTTTTTTTTTTTTCTTTTGTGCGAAAAAAAAAAGAAGAAAAAACTGCCCTGCATTTTCTTGCGCCGCAGAGCTTCAAGGAAAGATTTTTGTTTCATAATTTTTAGAAAACTGATATGGTACCGTTTATTCATGGCTTAAATTTTTGTTCGAGGTTTTTCCAAAATTGATATGGCATCGTCTTTTACATGGTCTCACCGAAGCCATGGAGAAGATGATCCCGTATCAGTTGAACAAAAACACAAAACATAACTCGTTCCTAGAAGCCCTGCCACACGAGGAAATCCGATATTTTTTTTTCTTCGCACAACATGAAAACAGCGTATGAGGCTCACGGCCAAGGACGCCGAAGACCACATCGACGGTGCATTTTCTGCGACACAAGACCCTTAACGTCCTCGCGTTAACAGCTAATTCAATTTAATTTCAGAATTTTTAATTAGCTGATAACGCGATTATTGGATTCAATTGAATTCCAGAATGCTCAGCTAGCTATTAACGCGACAGGTTCAGACTTACGTGTCGCGGAAAAGCCTCCGTCATAGTTGTCGTTGGCGCCATTGGCCGCGAGCAAAAAATCCTGATTGATCGACAGAGTCATGACATCACAGCCACAGTATTTCGCGCGGGAAATTCAAATACCCGCAACGATCGCGTTATAACATGACATCACGCTTGGAAGGGAAGTTAAGCTTTAACATGTCGTGTGTTGCGAAATCAAATTCGCCGCATGTTTCAAATGATTTAACTTTAGGAAATTATTGATATTGTTATGGTGAAATAAGAAAGGGGGGTGTTTATTTACAGAGCTGTGGCAGCGGGACCGGGTGAAGCCTACTAGCCCCAGAAACCAACGCCTCTTCCTCTTAATCTGCCACACCATCACAATTCTTCATCGTCGTCAGTAGCATGACATTCCCCCCCCCCCCCCCCCCCCACACACACACACACTCAGACGAAGCCCTCTGAGCGTATTCCTGAGTCGTGCGAGGCTGACACGGCTTCAAGCGGGCAATATGGCATAGTTCGGTTTTGACAGACCGACGACCCGATGCTGTCAGGCGGGCTATTGCATAAGTTAAATCACTGATGAGTTTGACAACCACATATGGGCCGTCATAGTGGGCCAAGCGTTCTTAATGTAGGCCACGGCGCCGAATTGGACACCACAGCCAGACTAAATCGCCTATAGAGTACGTGGCACGCCGGTGGCTGGCATGTTATCGTACTTTGGAACATTCTTGTGAAACACCAGACCGTAAGCAGGCGATTCTCCGAGTTTCTTCCGCGAGACAGAGGGTCTCAGCCAGGCAGGGATCTTCACAGATTGAGAAGGGCCAGATAGTATCCAGGGAGTAGCGTGGCGGTCTGGCATACAACAGGAAGAATTTGCTGTACCCAGTCGTCTCATGCCTGGCGGTGTTAAACGCATACGTAATGAAGGGTAGTATGGTGTCCCAGTTCTTATGCCCTGCGTCCACATACATGGCTAGCATGTTGATAAGCGTTCTGTTGACGCGCTCAGTCAAGCCATTTGTCTGGGCATGGTATGGCGTCGAGTGTCGGGAAGTTACGGCGCATAAACGCATGTGCTTTTCAACAACAGCGGTGAATTGTCGGCCCCGATCAGTGATGACAATTCGTGGTGGCCTGAGTCGTAAGATGACTGAGTACAGCAGGAAAAGCGACACTTGATGCGCCGTAGCAGGCGGAATAGCGGCGGTTTCACAGTAACGTGTGAGGTAGCCCACGCAGATTACAATCCAGCGATTTCCATCCAAGGACTTCGGAAACGGACCTACGAGTTCAATGCCTACTTGATCAAACAGAGCTGTCGGGGTCTTCTCAGGATGCAGCAAGCCAGATGGAGTTGCAGTGGGACGTTTGTGGCGTTGACATTGCTTGCAACTGGCAGCGTATTGTTCAATCGTCGAGCGCATTCTGGGCCAGTAAAATCTTTCTTGAGAACGGTGGGGTACTTGAACCGATCCCAAATGCCCAGAAGTTGGATCATCATGCATGAAACGCAATACGTCCGTGTAAAGCGTCATGGGAACTACGAGTAGGTATCGCTGGCCGACAGGCGAATAACTCTTTTTCCATAGGAGGCCATCATGCACACAAAAACGGCTTGTAGCTGCACTGGCTCGGGCAGCGGCAAAGAGAGGCTGCTGACTGCTATCCCTTTGCTGCTCCGTTTTGAAAACATTCGTGTCGGGGAACGCTGGCTCGAGGGTCGATATATAATTGTCGAAATCGTCGCTGTCAGATCCGGTCGGGGCCGCTGGCATCTTAGAAAGACAATCTGCGTCTGCATAACGCCTCCTGCTTTTGCACACCACGGCAAAATCATATTCCTGTAACCGGAGGGTCCATCGTGCGAGGCGACCACATGGGTTTCGAAGGTTCCGCAGCCAACATAGTGAATGATGGTCAGTTACGATAGTAAACGACCGTCCGCACAGATATGAACGAAAACGCTGCACAGCGATAGATAAATACTAATAATTTTAGGCAGGACTGGAACCCACTACCATTTACGGCGTCACAATTTGGGAGAGCTTGTCGCAGTAGCCGGTTATTGACTTCAAAAAATAACATCTCCCGTCAAACATAATTTAATAGCATAAAGTCTTCTAGATTGAAAGCTAAGACATTGATGTGTATAATGAGCTGTCTTTAGTATTATTATCTTGAGGGCCTTAATTCCCAATACAGGCCTGATTACCAAGAACAAGTCGCATTTTGTAATGTTGAGAAAAAAGTTGTTTTATAAACTGGTTTGTTGAATGCGGTTAAACTATTGTCCACATTAACTGCATCAACCAGAGAAAGTTAAAAAATAGTTTCGGTTCACACCTTTTAGAAATTAACCGAAATAATTTCTAAAACGGCACATTTTTTTTGTTTGTTTTTTTTGCATCTGTTGTGACCCAAGAAAATGCGAAAAGTTTTTACACTGCTCCACCCATGTACTCGTATGAATCAACAGCACAAGTAAAATATTATAAAATAACATCTGCCATTGCATCTTGTTTCAAGAATGGTTTGAAGCTTTTTTTTTTTTCTTAGACCAGCGCTTTTGCGCGGAAACTTTAAATAGCGCTTAGTCAACGAAAACTTTTTCTCTAACAAAAACAAAAGTACTTTGACGAAAGTTCTTTCTTACAATCGCCAACAAGCATTTCTATTTTTTTTTTTTTCAGAAAAATTGGCGGTCCCGGTTTCTTGATTATTAAAGCCCTAATTTGTGCGTCTATACCCTAAGCTACCATGTCACCCAGATACCGGTCGTAAGCGGCAACCAGACAGTTGCAAATCGCCGCCTTAACCAAGCCATTACGAGCGTGCCTACGTGGCTTCGGAGTGGAATGCCTGACTCAGGCGCCTGCTATCCTGCCCCCCAGTCTGAAACGAGCAGATCGAGTTGCCTGATAAAGTCTGCGATATTATGTGGTCTCGTTGCCTCGCACGACACATCAGCCAATCAATGTTCGGTCGTCGATTGCCAACTTCAACCTGCCTAAACCATGCCTGCGATTTTCGCTCCCTACGCCGACGACGCCAGATTTTCTGCGTAACGAGGCTTTTAACGTTATCGCGTTAAAGATTAGTATGCACGGGAAACGCATTTACGCGGATCTGTTTATGGCTGAGTAATGCCACACAGAGACAGTGTGCCGCTCGCGGCACATGGAGTGAGACGGGAGATGGCGGCGGCTGCGCACTGCTAGCACTGCCACAGGTACAGTGGCTAGAATTCTAGCCACTGTACCACAGGCTTCTCGCGGCGCGTACAGCCTATAGGCAGGACTTGAGCGGCGGCTGCGTGCGCTTTCATACGGCTTGTGCACTGGCCACGGTTACAAATGGGAGCACTTCTAAGCGAGTGCAACTCTCTGCCGCCGCGAGGGGCGCGGCGGACCTACCCTACCTAGAGTTACTATATAGTAACTCTATCCCACCCTGGCCGCTCGCTTTTGTGGCGGCGGCTTGTGCGCGCTTGCTTTCGGGCCTCCAAGCGCTCGTTCCCGAGGTACAGGTTGTCCATATAAAAAAAAAAAATGAGGAGGATTTCTGTATTTCGTGAATATCAAACGAGATATTATATTGACTTCAGAGAGATGGCTGTTACAGAATACAAAAAAGGGGGGGGGAGGGGGGGGGGGGGGAAGGGATCCTGTAGTTTCACAGAACTACACCGAATGTATATTACACACTGCGACCGTAAATGAAGATGTATTTTGATTTATTTCGTATGTTTATCCCAATTAGCACGTACTAAGCGAACGCGTAGACTGGCTCATGCCGATTTGAACAGATGCTGAAAGTGAAAATAAATAAACGCGGACAGCAGGGAATGCGGACTCAACGTGTGCATCATTTGACTTCCTCTCTGTCGACATCGTATATATGTGCGCAGTCTCAAAACTTTCGCTGCATCAATATATTTCCGCTGAATATCGCAAGAAGTAATATATCATGCACGTTAGTTTGTCTGGGAAAGCTAGATTGGCAGTAAAGATTATTCTAACTGGGTGAATGATATGAACCACCAATAACTTAACAAAACATAAATTCCATTTACCCTCCGCATAGGTTCATTTTACGAATTGAGCGAAATACTCAGGCAACTTATGTATTTTCAGTTTTATGCGTGCAAGAGCCGTTCAATGTACGCTCAGGCAACAATCTACTGTATGTTTTAATTATTGCAGTGCAAGCCGTGCTAACGACATCTAAAAATCCAATTCTCGATTGTAATTATTGCGCGACGCAAACACAGCCAAGTAGCAGCATACTCTTCTATGTTTGACTAGGAGTCGGTTACGATCTACAAAAGCAGATATTTCTACTTTATTTTGCTTGTGGCAACCTTGTTTCCTGCATGATATGATAGGAAAGCGTGTTCATCAAAAATTGTAATGGCAAAGCTACAGAAATGCAGAACTTATCACATGAGTACTTTCGATCTCTCAGGACTGTTCGTTATTGAAGCGGAGCGAACGCGTTGCATGCTGTTTCTGTCACATCCATTGTTCACTGCGATGTATATAAGCCTGCCAGCCTGTTACAATTAGTCTTTCGAGGAATTAGTGTTGAAGAGTACCTCTTTCGCCTCCATGCACTATCTCAAAGGATGCCAGAGCGACGGCATTATTCGTTTTCGGACACTTTTCTGTCTGCTTCCGCACATGGCCCGCATTTGGGGCGCTTCGCATGTCGCTCGGCTGGTGGGGCTGTTCGTTCATCCACTGTAAGCTCTTTTAGCACGAGAAGAAAAAAAAATCGACTCTTCCTCCATTTTTTGCGCACTTCGTCCGGCACCTTCACCGTAACTCGTCTTCCCGTTCTGAGGTGTGCGCAACGCTTCGGGGTTCCATTGCCGTCCTCATAAACAGGATGCAAAGAGCCTTTGCACATCTGTACTCGCCACCTAAGCTGTTAAACCCTGCGATTAGTATCTAACGAAGATGACTTTGTGGCAGCGGTCGACCTTATCGACCGGAGTGTACTTTTGGCATTTCCTTCGTTTCGGCACTGCCGAACTCGAGCGGCGGTGCAGCATATAGGCTCCCTATGCCGCTCGATTCCGGCATGGTACGGAGCGCAGGAGATGGCGACGCCGGCGATGTGCGGGCAGCGTCGAAATAACTTGCCCAGCCAATCCAGCCTTCATTCACAAAACGACCTCTGAAGATGCCGACAAGGTAGCTTTTCTCGGGTACGGCACGCACCGCGCTCAAGCGGCCGCCGGCTGCAGGAGTACCACAACTTGTAGGCTGCATCGATGCGTGGATGTCACAGGCAGAACTGCTGGTGAAAAGGGTCTATTTAACACGCTACTTCTCGGCGGTTCTGTGACGCTCTGTAAAAGCGAAAAGCAGAAATTCGAATTCATTTGTTCTGGTTTGCTCTTTCTCTGTATTTGCGCTACTCTACCGGATATTCTCCTGAACGCGAAACAAAATCCGAGACCGGGAGACGTAAGATTTCGCTTTCAAGGACAGGACGCGATATTGCAGATGATCCTTACTTTCGCTTTCGCCAAGCTCTCCGATATACCAATGCCTCCATATGGTCATGGAGGCTTGCCTGAAGCTGACCAGAACCTTGCGCCACTTGCAATGGGGTGGCCCCCGTGGGCACACTATCACGGGTACACTTAAGCTTCACCTTTAAATGTAGGACATGGTAGCTTTAAGAGGTACTTTAGGATTCACCCAACGCTGCCATTCACCAGACTGCCCGAGACGTCTGTGTGCTCTGGATTATCAATTATAGCGGATTGCGAGATGCCAAACAGTGCCAACTGTGCGCGGCCCGAGTGAAGCCGACGCCTACACCGCTCAAGACAAGAACGCGCGCAAAACCTATGCTCTGAATGCGGCGGGTAACCCTCAAACGAGGCTCTTCAGCCTGTGCTGCCGACCGATTTCCACGACACCGTGATTAATCCGATTCAGTCCTGGGGGAACCTCTCGTGCCACACCCTGCTTTTTCTCGCCATGGTGATGGTCTAAGGCAGGTTGCCCACGACGTCTTGGAAATCGGTCGAGGCCGATTCTTCACCGGGGGTCCTCTGAGGGTCAAAAGCCGCTTATTTCTTGAATAGTATCAGAGTGTAGGCGGTGTGAGCGCAAGACTAACCAAATATTGTCTGACTTTTTGTATGCGTTTTGTGCCCTGCCTATAACGATCCCGCCCGGGATTGACAGTATTCCTAAATAAATAAATAAAATAAATAAATAATTTCCTACTCGTAAGAGGGTTATAGTTAACCTTATCAATATGTCCATTACAGTATCCAATTAACGGTGTTGATAACAGTGCCTTGCTTCATAATTAAATTTGGTGTGCAAGAAAGTTGCACTGGTACTTCGCGGCGGCTGGCGCTGAGCTGCGCCTGCGCGCCCAGCGTTTTGCCAAAGCTCATCAATTCATAAGGCAGCAAGACATTGCTCTGCCCGAGTAGTACGGCGCGCCTGACTTCAGCGGGAGGCCAGCGGAACGATCTACCGATGTATTAGTCCAGCCACTGTGAAATTAACTAACAGAGTCAATGGGTAAATTGCGAAATTCCGCACAAGCGCCATTCTCCTATCCATTTTCGAAAACAAACGGGGAGCTGCTTCGTATATCCGCGTGATACAAAATTAGTAGAAAGAAATCACAGAGCCAGAAAAAAAAAAAAAAAAGTGTCTTCAGTGGTTTAAAATTTTTCGCTGACGTCGGGGAACAACGCGGCTTTCCTCTCAAGAGAACTGGGCCGGCTTGCACGATAAAGTCCGAGCTAAGTCTAGGCTTAAGCGGTGTCTTTAGTAAGACCAGACTTCTTTAGGATGGCTCGGGTTCCGAACGCTTCTTTTCGGCTCGTGTTCACCAGAGTGGCTTCCCTGAACGCCCTCAGCAACCACTTTGGTCATTTTACCTCATGACACAATCTTAAGCCGCAAAAAAGCAATGGCACGGATTTAACACAACGCAAGACTGACGGAATGTTTACATCTTACAGCGGGGACAGGGCCAGCGTATCCCTGTATTTCCCTAATTTTTCTACTTAGGTACCTGGCGTCCTTGTGTCTTAAGTAAGAAGGCACTAGAGTCGTAATCGGGCAAGCAACTTATTCAAGTCAGGACTGAAGCCCAGTCTCGACATCAGTCTTAAGTGGCCATGCTAGCGGCCCATCCTTTAGACTCAGTTAAGCCTGGACTTAGCTAAGACAGTCTTAAGATCGTTTCGTGCAAGCGGGCCCTGGTCTCTTCGCGAATAAAAATAAAAAAAGAATCATATAACGCATTTGGCGCTTTGCAACAAGAAAGAGCCTGCTTGCGTCCCCAGGGCGTTCATCGCCATCAGCCAGGCTATAGCCCCTGCAGAGAAAGCGCCTTTCCCATTAATTAGAGGGATATGGAATAGACCGGGTTACCCGGTCCTGTGCCAGCTGCACCCACTTGGTTCCCGAAAGCTTCCTGATCTCATCCTCCCGGCTGACTTTCTGCCGCCCTCTGCTACATTTACCATCTTTTGGAATCCAGTCAATTCGGTTATCTTGCTTTTGCACTACAAGCCCAGCCTTGACTTCGCCGCCGATTCGTTCACGCTTGCTTTGTTACCGGAAAAGCCCAGGGCATCGGCTGGAGTGACTGTGTCCGTATCAACATCCGGATGGATACTGTCACACTCCAGTATAAGATGTTCCATTGTGCATGGGGCATTTACCGCGCATAACACAAGTTTCATCTTTTTGATTAAACTTCCTTCTGCAGCTTCGGGTTCTAAGACATCCTGATCTAGCTTCAAAAAGAGGGTCGCTGCCTCTTGAGTTGTCATAGAAGGTTTCGTTCTTAATCCGAGTTTTCCTTTTTCTATATATTGCGTGCGACGCGTCATTCCGTCAACTGAAGTTTCTTTTAATATCGAAACCCATCCTACGTCACTTCGATCCTACTGCATTGACAGAAGTACACACGGACGCTAGTGGAATCGGTCTCGGGGCAGTCCTTGTCCAACGGCACGATGAACGAGAGCATGTTATCGCGTACGCAAGTCGTACCCTGAGCAAGCCGGAGCGAAACTACACAGTCACCGAACAGGAATGCCTAGCTGTAGTTTTCGCTGTGCAGCGTTTCCGTTCATATTTGTACGGACGTTTGTTTACTATCGTAACTGACCATCATTCACTCTGTTGGTTGCGGAACCTTCGAGACCCATGTGGTCGCCTCGCACGCTGGGCCCTCCGGTTACAGGAATATGACTTTGCCGTGGTGTACAAAAGCGGGAGGCGTCATGCAGACGCAGATTGTCTTTCTAGGATGCCAATGGCCACGACTGGACCTGAAAGCGACGATTTCGACAATTATATATCGACCCTCGAGCCAGCATTCCCCGACACGAATGTTTTCAAAACGGAACAGCAAAATGATAGCAGTCTGCAGCCTCTCTTTGCCCAAGCCAACGTACCTACAAGCCGTTTTTGTGTGCATGATAGCCTCCTATGGAAAAAGAGTTATTTGCCTGTCGGCCAGCGATACCTACTCGTAGTTCCCATGACGCTTTACACGGACGTATTGCGTTTCATGCATGATGATCCAACTTCTGGGCATTTGGGATCGGTTCGAACACTCCAGCGTGCTCAAGAAAGATTTTACTGGCCCAGAATGCGCTCGACGATTGAACAATACGTTGCCAGTTGCAAGCAATGTCAGCGCCACAAACGTCCAACTGCAACTCCGTCTGGCTTGCTGCACCCTGTGAAGACCCCGACAGCTCCGTTTGATCAAGTAGGCATTGACCTCGTAGGTTCGTTTCCGAAGTCCGTGGATGGAAATCGCTGGATTGTAATCTGCGTGGACTATCTCACAAGCTACTGTGAAACCACCGCTCTTCCATCTGCTACGGCCCATCAGGTGTCGCTTTTCTTGCTGCACTCAGTCATCTTACGACACGGGCAGCCACGAATTGTCATCACTGATCGGGGCCGACAATTCACTGCTGATGTTGTTGAAGAGCTCATGCGTTTATGCGCCGTAACTTTCCGACACTCGACGCCATACCATCCCCAGGCAAATGGCTTGACTGAGCGCGTCAACAGAACGCTTATCAACATGCTAGCCATGTATGTGGACGCAGGGCATAAGAACTGGGACACCATACTGCCCTTCATCACATATGCGTTTAATACCGCTACGCATGAGACGACTGGGTACAGTCCATTTTTTCTGCTCTATGCCAGACCGCCACGCTACTCTCTGGATACTATCCTGCCCTTCACAAGCCGTGAAGACCCCTGCCTGGCTGAGACCCTCTGTCTCGCCGAAGAAGCTCGGAGGATCGCCCGATTACGGTCTGGTGCTTCACAAGAACGTTCTAAAGTGCGACACGATGCCAGTCACCGGCGGGTCAAGTACTCTGTAGGTGATTTAGTCTGGCTATGGCGTCCAATTCGGCGCCGTGGCCTACATCAAAAACTCTTGGCCCACTATGACGGCCCATATGTGGTTGTCAAACGCATTAGTGATTTAACTTATGGAATAGCCCGCCTGAAAGCATCGGGTCGCCGGTCTGCCAAAACCGAACTATGTCATGTTGCCCGCTTGAAGCCGTGTCAGCCTCGCACGACTCACGAACACGCCCAGAGGTCTTCGTCTGAGTAAGGGGGAAATGTCACGCTAATGACGACGATGAAGGATGGTGATTGTGTGGCAGAAGAGGAAGAAGAAGCGTTGGTTTCTGGGCGCTAGTAGGCTTCATCTTGTTCCGCTACATCAGCAATGTAAATAAACACTCCTTCTTATTTCATCGTAACAATATGCTTAATGTGAGCTTCTTTTCCATTGAATTACTCCAGGTTTTAGCGTCGATGTTCTTTACCTGTCGTTTAGTGCTATTTATTTGTCCGTCCTGTCTTCCTATATACTTCCTGGTTAGTTTTCTGGTCCTTATCCGCCACTGTGAGTCAATGCCCTTTCGGTATAAATATTTAAATACTTTAATTGCCCACCTATTGTCGTCCTATTTTCAGAGGCGTTCTTCGTACAATATTTTGCCCTGAGCCTCTCGTGCCTCGGAAGACACCCAGCCGATGTCTCCCTGAACTGCTTCGTTTGTAGTCTTGCCGTGAGCTCCAAGTGCTAACCTTTTCACGGATCTTTTATTTATTTCTAACACCGACTGGACTTCTGCCCTTAAGCACAAAACCGCGTTCCCGGCGGTAAGCCCTGGTACCATTATTCCTTTCCAAATACCTTCGAGTATTTTCTGTCTGCTGTACCCCCATAATACCTTCTGCTTCATTATCGCGACATCCTTCGCTCTGGTGACCTGTTCATGTTTTTCCATGTATACCTGTCCTTCGTTTAACAATACATCGAGGTACGGCCCGCATGAAGGGTCTACCACATGGTTGCCGGCACGATTTTGTCTTCTTTGGCACCCCGTTGCCGATGCCAGTAGAAATCCGAAACGCTGAATGGCGAGACGTATGTGAGCTCTGCCATCAGTGAAATTTCGTCGTCTGGGTTGCCGCAGTTTCTCATGTTTTGGGGCTTGTTGTTGTCATATATCTCGACTTTCTGTACCACGTCTGTGCATATCTAGTATGAAAGTCCTCATTTAAAGCCACGTGGAAGCGGATTCTTCAACGGTATGGCAGCTTTCCGACGCGTGGGCGTACTTCGCAGTCGGGGAGAACGTTAGCTGCATGTAAACATGGCTCCGCTATCTCTAAGTACTGAAACAGCAGCTGCGCGTTTCCCAATTCCACTCGTCTTTCCAAGAACATTGCTCAGTGCATGAAATACCCAGGACAGGAGGTGACCCAACGAAGCCACTCTCGCAGCCCCTCATGTAGCAATCTCAGTTCAAGCGAAGCCTTGAGTGCATTAAGAAGCGCAGCACCATGCAGTGAGCGAAATCTCGTCTTCCTGTAAAACAGCAGCCACGGTAAAGACATTTCAGTATTCTGTATTCTAACTGCCGTAACAATTCCAGAAAGCCACGCCTGTTTACAGAGAACTGGTTACTGGCCGCTTTCGCGGTTATGCTTTAGAATGCCTCTTTTAAGCCAATCTGTCAAACTCTGCGTTTGTACGTGAAAAGGCAGAAAGCATTGCACGCCTGTTTACATTTACTTTATAGTTACGGCTCTTGACATTTGATAGTAAACTGTTGTCATACGTAAAAAAAAATTGTTCCATTCCATTTTTTTTTTCAAATTTTCAGAAAAAAATACGAAGAAAAACGTCTTTTTTTTTCGGATGCTTAAAATTGCCTGATATTTTGCATGTTTACACACTACCCAACGATTACTCATTCCCTGTATGCAGATGACATCACCATCTGGGTAACAAGAAGTAACGCTGGACAGATCGAGGATGCCCTCCAGGAAGCCGCCAACACTGCAGAACTACGTCACCGACTGCGGACTCCCCTGTTCTTCTACCAAATCAGAACTTCTAGTCACGCGGCCCCGTGGCAGCAACGAACCGATCCAAATTAAGATCCACGATACATCCATTCCCGAAGCAGAGACCATTCGGATCCTCGGTCTGTTCATTAGAAGCAAAAGGGTCAAGTCGGCAGCCATCGCTAATCCCCGGACGACGTGTGATCAGGTCAACAGAATGATCTCACGTATTACGACCACGAAGAATGGCATGAGATAGAACGACACACTGCGACTAATCCAGGCTTTTATCGTCAGCCGCATAACCTACGCGTACCTTAAGCTACGAAAGAACGACCTCACGCAACTCGACACCATACTCGCATGTCCTACAAGCGGGTACTAGGGCTACCTCTCACCGCGTCTACCGACTGGCTCATTAAACTTGGCATCCACAATGCCATCGACGAACTCATAGAGGCTCACCTTGTAACGCAAACTTTCCGCCTCTCTGGTACCGCCACTGGACGGCAAGTACTTGAACAGCTTGGCATTAGCCTTCTCAGCACCACGCAGCAGAGACAGGACATACCACATGAATGCGAACTCTACACCATGCCTCTGTTACGCAGTATGCATCCCGAATATCACGAGGCACGACGCAAAGCACGAGCCAGGGCGATGAATAAGAACTACTCCAAGGACAAAGGAGCCTTCTTTGTGGAGGCCGCGGGACCCTGCAAAGGCATCACAACAGCAGCCGTCACTCGTCTAGACCATATGGTAGCGGGGCTGACGCCTAGAAATTCAGACGTCACACAAATGGAGAAGGCGGCGATCGCATTAGCCGCAACACATACTGATTCCATATACATCGCCATCGACTCCCAAACAGCCTAGAGAAATTACATGCTAGGCCAGGTTTCTCCCTTGGCCTCTAAAATCCTATCCCAAGCTAGACAAAACGCCTCAGACAAAGAACTAATATGGGTACCTGGTTATTAAGGGGTGGACGCAAATGAGTGTTCACACACCACAGCTCCAGCATTCATCTCCCGGGATCCCTCATCCGAATTCCCTCACATGACCCACCCCAGCCCCTCGCTACATATCGCGAGATACTTCAACACGTCCGCTTAGCGAGGCAAACATTCCCAACACCTGCTAAAGGACTCGATAAATCAGAGGAGTGTCACATCAGGCGTTTACAAACGTTGTCTAGCCACCGGAGCGCCTTGCGGTAGAGCATCCGCCTCGTATTCGGGAGGTACCAGGTTCGATCCCTAGTGCCATCGGGTACCCACCGGTTTTTAAAGGGGTGCGAGTTTTCCCGCGGCCTGGTTCTCGGCTCTTCTGGGGTGAATTCCTTGGGAAAGGGGTCATGGCCCAAATAGTCGTACAAATCATGGCCCGTCTAAGCTGCACAAAATAAATCCCGGTACTTTCTCACCCGAGTCCACATTTTGCGGCCAGAAAGCAGACCTTTACCATATGGTATGGGCTTGCCAAGAAAACCAAGCCATACCTCACAAAGAAAATCCAACGTGGGCGGATTTGGAGGTGGCCCTGTCCAGCCCCGACCTTGTTGCACAAAGGACCTTGCTTGCGAGAGCTCGGGCAGCGGCATCAGCCAACGGAGTCCCGTACTGAGGGCCCGACAAACCCCGCCCTTAACCCATAACTCATGTAAACGAAATAAATGTTTAATACTACTACTACTCAGTCCACAGCCATTACCACCTCGCAGAGGCATGCCCGTGAGCTTTCGCTCACAACGTTGACGACGCCGACACCGCATTTTCTGGAAAACGAGGCTTTTACTTCTCCTGCGATAAAAAAAAAAAAAAAAAAGAAATCTCGTCAAATGACAGAATTCAACTGAAAGATCGGCGTTGGCGGTCGGCATGAGGCTCGAGAACGGAAATTTAAAACAAATTAATTGTAAATACCGACTCACTTTTCACGACTTGCACGTGCACACCTGATGATATTTATTCTACGTAAGGCAAATATCATAGAATGTTTCTAGAAAACTTCATTGCCCCTTTAAGGTTAGCCGTAAAACATCATAAAAAGCCTTTCTCCTATAAAAAATCTCTTTCTGCCACAAAGGTAACAAACATTAGAGTTTTATAAATTTGCATTCAACAGACAACTGACGCCCCATTGTGCAAGAATGTTATTTTCTGCCATCCATGACTTTATGTGGAATACCTTCTGGTGCAGTTTAACTAGGAACGTTATCGCGGCTGACTGCGTAGGAATCCGTTTTAGGTTTCAATAAAGTTCGGCCTATTCCAAAAGTGTAATAGAGCTGTAATAGAACCGATGAGAATCAGTGCTTGGAATTTCGCTGTAACGTATACCCTCATGAAATTTTTATTTCCTCCTACTAGATGTCGCCACTTATTCCGAAGGTGTGGAGGCTTACACGGCTGAACTGTAGCTGTCAGTCTAGCAACGAAGCAAAGCAGATGATATGATGAGGCTGGTTTGCTCAACAACTCAAAGCGGGAATGACGTTGGTCCAATTAAATCTATGGATTTACGAAAGCTGACTGAATACTATATCTATACAGTAATTATTCTTTAGCGTCCACTCAAGCGAAGCCGAGTGACTACAAAGGAAAGCTATGTAGCCTTCTCATGAACATCACAAAATAAAATTTCGTGCTGGTCCAGCAGGGATCAAGCCCGAGGTCACCGCCTGACCGGGGCACTCCTTATACCAACTGAGCAAAATTGCTAGCTATCCAGGGTGGCTAGCAGGGGCCGGGGTATTCTTTCGTGGTAAATTCCTCAACTCCTCATACTATAGAGCACTATTCCTGCTTCTGATTGTTGATCAATTCGGCCTCACACTGCCCCGGTGCCGGGTTGGGTCCGAAGACCGGGACAAATTTTTCTTCAAATAAAAATATTCTGCGGATGCCGTATGGCTACGGTTCGAAGGATGCTGGTGAGTTCCACTTTACTGCTATGGACAGATGCAACTCAAGGTTGCAGTAACCGCCACACACAATTCCTCCGTGACCGAAAGCAGTTAGTTCACTGCTAAAGCTTTTTTTATTACCTAAATAAATAGCCAAGCATCAAACCTAATTATAAGCTCAAGAATTTCGATGCCACTTGCTTGCTTGATATGGTCAAGTTTCAAAATCTTATTTAGTTTACCATTCAGCGCAGTAATACTCACGCCTCGAAATATGACCCATAGTTAGCAACTGGTGCTTCTTTAAGTCGCATTTTACTATAAGTTAGACTGCAGGGTGCACAGTACCGCTGGAATCTGTATTTTCGAGCGCTTTAGAGTGCTGGCTGTTATACCAGCCTTTCCCTTTTCCCATTCGTCCTTTCAGATGTTGCGGTCATCGATCGCTATTCGCGGTGATCATTCGAAGCTATTTTTCAGTTCACTTACCCTGCGCACTGTTGCGCCCTCCAGACTGGGCGGTTCACAGTGACTCTAACAACACAAGAGTTTTTAGCGCAACGCGAGTTTTAAGGCGAAAGCCTTTAATACCTCATACGGCCGCGTCCGGCGTCCTGTCCCACTATAGCTGTCAATCATCCTGACTTAGCCACACCGAGCAAGTCAAAAACTTATCTTAGTTATCCACGTCTAGTGTCATGCCAGCGCGGTTGCCATGGAGACCGCCACAGCTGGTTAGTGGTAGATAGTGATAGATAATGATAGTTCGGCGTAGTGATAGAGACAGTGATGACGTTGATAGAGATAACTGACTGACGTCATCACCTGATGACGTCATGCCCGTATGTGACGTCACATTCGAACATTTCCAATAACTGGAAGTGACGTCATGATGACGACACCAGGCGATTCATGCATATACGAAGCTGACTTCGCCGGGCGTACGCTCCAGGCGTCCGTGCGGCGCCTTTCATTTGGCGCTTCCTCGAACGCCGCACCACACAGCACACATAAGCAAAGGCAGTACAGCAGGCATCAGCGGCTTTTCAAATTGGGATTACAGCAAAGAAAATGCGCAGTATCTGTCACAATTCTCGGCGGACACCTTAACCGAGCCATAAAGGAAGGGAGGAAGGTGGCAGTGAAAAAAGAGAGAAAGAGGTGCCGTAGTGGAGGGCTTCGGACCACCGCGCAATAGACGTTTTCGCCTCATCGCACTTACCATCCAAATTACCCCCTAGAATTTTCTTTTGTCACTAGCAGGAAGGGACGAACTGCTGCGATACTGTCAGGCCAAAGATAGCACTCCATACGCTGGAACAGTCGATTTCTGTGACAACTCTCCTGGCTTTAAGAATCGATTAACAGGATAAGGCTTTACTAGCATTGTTACGGAAGCTATGTAGCTGAAACACCTCTTCATACCTTATGAAATATAGCCTCCCTCAGTTTTCCCTTAATACATAACGTATTGTTAATTATTTTTCTTTATATGGAAATATTTCTAACATGGCAGCCAACGTTCAACATCGGATGTCAAGGACAGCTTTCTCGATTAGAATGAATTTGGAAGGCAATCTAAGGTTCCAAGAAACATTCATGGAACTACGCAACGACCCTGCAGCCTCCTCTTCATTTCCAAGAAACAAACTGCCCGAGCGTACAATATGCGAGCCACGGTGGTAGTGCCGTGTACTTGAACCCAAAAGACAGGCAAAGTGGTGCGTACACTTGTTTCCTATCGCCGATTTGGTCTCTTGTAATGCAATTCTACGAACGAGCTAATCGTACAGTACTAAGTACAATCCGCTGTTGGAGGGCAGCGTGCCTTTATCACTGGGCGCTGCGCTCAAAAGGGCTGAATGCAACAGGATGATTCCGGGAACACATATGCGCAAGAGAACTGCCTAAAAACGAGGTATCTTTTGTGCCTTCTAGCCGCTAGGTTTGTTCGGTTACTGATAACAAGGAATAACACTTGAGGTTCGATTATCACTGAATAGCAAGTTCTCCGGACACTCCACATAATGCCGCACATGAGCAGGCTCACCTTGAAGCGATTCCAATGCTGGCTGTGCGTAGAGGTGAAAGAACTTATCTTCAGTCTTGCTCTTCATCTTCAGTTTTGGAGCCCTCGAGAGCCCGACTTGGTTTCAGCAAAAGCGACATAACACAAACACACACACAAACGTATAGCCGAACCAACACTAGAAAACGTGTAGTGGAGAAAAAAAAAATACTGAAAAGGGCCGGTATGTGGTGAGTGTAGATTTCTTTGGACATCTAAATGTTGAATATTTAAGGGTGCAATAGGGCAATATTGAAGCCTCCGAGATTTAGCAACTCTGACTATAAAAGTCTTCTTTTGAGTCGAGTTTAAAGAGTTATATGCGGCGAAAGAGGGCACTTTGTTTTCTCCTCGCCATATGCGCACTACACGCATGCCTTGTCTCAGAACTCTGGGCAGCGCTGCACAGGGTAAACAGTCAGTACACGCCCGTAGGCAAATATACGACGCACGCACAGTAAGGTCACCATATCTGCACATTTTTACGCGGTTCGTGCTTCGCTCTGGCTTCTTCGAACTGTTCTGCGAACTGAATCGCCGGGACACCTTGCGTCCCAGCAAAGAGCAATTGTTTACCATCTCAGTGCGGGGAATAGGCACCTTTGGCAAGGTGGGTCCATTGTTCTTCACTGCTTGCGAAATATTTTTATTTGAGTTGGAAAGCTACAGTTTAACGGAAGTTCACGCGGTTTGTTGCTTGCGATGACCTCGGAGGTAGTCGTAGGTCTCTGTCGAAAGCTTTGGTGATTGCACGGGACTCCATGCGCCTACGGTGAACCACCTCTAAGGTTCGTTAGATGCCTGGTCTTGTTTCTTTTTCTTGAACGGACTTGGACGTACTCCTAGTAAATTCTGCGCGTTTCCGCGAGAGTTTATTTTAATCACTTCAGAGCTCAGCCTAGACGCTTCGGCATCCTCGCCCCGTGCACAGTATGTATTCCTCGTTTCTCTAACGCTCCCCGTGATCGTGTGAGGGTCTTGCTGTTGTTTGCTTGATGAGAGACTGCGCGACGACCACGAACTGTGGGGGAGCTCAGAATTTCAGTTGAGAGTTCAGAGGGAGACGTCTTACCGCGTACTTAGTTACAAAGTCGGTTGTTCCTAAGTCTAAGGGCGTCCTATCTTTGTCTTCTCATATATTGCAGTAATCCATTCAACTGCAACGCACTCTGTCTGATTTAGTTAACAAAAGAACATATCAATTATTCCAGACCGGTCCACTTAGATTCGGTCAAGCAAGAAGACGGCCTTTTAAGAAGAAGACACAAAGGCAACGAGTAACAAGACGAATTAAGGGTCGAAAGACGTTACTCGCACAATTATAGATTGGCTTCCAGAACATAGAAAAAAAAAGGACATGATTATCCCCGTAGAACTTGCTTTAGAGAGAGACCGTCACGCTGAGCAAAGCTACCGAATCGTTTCTTCTTGCTACTGCTTCAGAACTGTCTCAGAGTCCCGGCTTCACGCAAATTGCAATGAGGAGCGCGCATGCACGTGGACCGTGCCTCCGCACCGCTTTGCTTTCGCCTTCTTCGTCGACACCCGGCCGTAATATGATTCCGTAATTGAAAGCACTGAAGTCCAAGGCACGCTCGCACATTTCGCATTCGATTGCTTCTCGCTCTGCTACACACGACGAACGTGGAGGTAAAAGAGCACGTGGTTCTGTAAGCCGAAAAGAACGTGCTTATGTATGAAGCGGAGTTCCGACATGCCGATGAGATCAGCGTGCTGCCATCGGCATTACCGCATACGTAATGCAGTGGTCCATCGGAGAGACGAATGGGAATCGCTTCAGCGCACACTATAAGGAAGCGGAGGTTGGACGTCTGCCACAGTCATGGAGGGCGCTACCATTTGCGTTTGTCAGACCCTATCAACCATGGTATCTCCTGACTACATGGGTTCAAATTTATCTAACAGACCAGACTGGGGGACCTACTGCGGTTTTGTGAGATGCACCGTGCGTATACGTATAGCTGAAGAATGGTATTGTGTCAGTAGTCTTGGGACAAATCAGAAATTCAACACTGCATGTTTACTTGTAATGCATATGTGTCGCAAAAGTCACCTCTCGAACAGAAATCTCATGACTGGAATCCCCGTGCAGCCGACGAAATTCCACTCCCTTTTCAAATGCAGTTATTTTATCCCATATTTATCACTTCAATGGTCAGTGAATCCTTGATTCGAGTATTGAAGCTCGGAGAAGTGCATGAGCAAGGCGCGTTGCGTAGGCATGACACTGGTGGGAATAAGTACCACAGAGAAAATGTGACAATGCCTTGTCAAAGCACCACCAGACCTCTGCACGCTAGCTCTGCACACGGAGACTTGATCAGTTCCTAACTTGGTACGCTTATGCACGTGTTCTACTTGCTATCTGTCGGGGCAGACTCAGTAACTCGGAGTTTCGTGGCATGTGCTACAGCAGCATTAGCCCGGACTGCCTTATTAGAGCAAATCTCGAAAGTATATTAATATAATCAATGCTACGGCAGATACCTGTTCTCAAATCCAGCGATGCTGCATGTCCGTCATGTGTAACCTAAGCGAAGGCGTTCACCATGCAAAGAAGGGTAGGGACATGAGGGACTCGTTTTTACATAATTTTAAAGAATCAAACTCACACTGCTATAATAAAGAAATCACGCGGAAATCTGTTTTGTTGCCATTTATGCGGTTATTAATTAATTAATAGGAAACTATACTCCCGGACACGTTTTTGTGGCTATGCAACCAAAGCTACAGAGCCAAACGCATTAGCTTACTGCGCAGCAGAATATGGTGGTTTAATAAATTACGCGGATTGTGCTCTGGAGTATTATATATTTACAGAAATGCCTATGTTGTTATCACATACAGATTGTACTACTACAGCGTAGAGAAGTACAACATTAGTGTAGTGCATTTTAAAATTGGTACACGACATCGTGCAAGCTAGGGAGCCTATATGTTTCGGCGCGGCACCCGGCCGGGCGCCGCGTCGAAACATGTTGGCTCCCTAGTGCAAACTAGGGTGCCTCGATACCAGCGCCGCCGTACGGCGGCGCGCTACATCGAGGCACCCTAGTGCAAACTAAGGCTCCTCTATTTTTTTAAAGGTAGCGACAACTACACGAGCGCCCTCTCGAGGGGTCCAGGGGCAGCGCTAACAGACGACGCGTGGCACTCTTTCGAGAGTATACCGCGTACTCATGAAGCCGTGCTCGGTGCACACATAAACCGGTGAATTCAACAGATTTGTGTCCTCTGTTCCTCAGGAAACTTCAAAAGACAGGAATAATTACTTAAACATGCGTGTGCAGCATAAATGTCAAAAACAAAAAACGCGTGCGTTAAATGAGCAAGCTCATTCTTCTGAACCATTCTCGACTCAGTACAGCAGCTAGGAAACTGTTCATTAATTATGCTTTGAAATTAGTAGCAAACTTGAAGTAGAAACGATATTTCAGTAAACTTGTTGGGCTCGTTTCCTTACTAAAAAATAAGTAGACTGCGGGTTTTGTGCAACTTTTGGGAACGTCGTTGCGCACAAAGCTCTGATGAAATAAGGGAGTCATTGCCTTTGTAACTGTTCGGGTATACTCCGTTGTACAAACTTTTTTTGGGTTCGAGTTTATTTCGTTTACAGTATTCCAAAAGCTTTATTTTAGAGAAAAAGTCAGTTTCTTTGCAGCTGTGCATTACTAACGCATGCATATCTTCCAACAAATACAAAAAAAAAAGCGGGTATGATGTGATACAAAGCTCGCGGATAATGTTTTCTGACTTTTCTATTATTTATTTGCTTTTTATTGGTTTCCTTATAGCCTGCCGGGCAATAATATCACCAGTAAACTTGGACGCCGCCTCTTGAAACTTGACGAGTCCCTGTGTGCGTTCAGCGGAACTTGTTTGCATTTGATGCAACGCTGCGAGACTCCTCCGTTAAAACAATGGCTCAATAGCGTTTCACACACACGGTTGTCTTTTTTTTTTCATTTTTTATGGTACAAAGTTTTGTTTTTATTTTTTAATTTTATACATCAATATTTAGCATAGGCAAATTTTGACTTTCCATTTCGATCACTTTGACACATTCGCACCCTCCTCTTTTTTCAATGTTTCATTTTTCATTTATATCAATTAACTGATCAAATGTACGGACTACATTTTCGTAGTAAGCATAATCAAGCATTAGCTTTTCATTCTGAGCATTTTGACAGCATTGATTCCACGCGTAATATTGCAGTCCTGATCTGTTCCGGAAAGTAAGGGGGCTCGAAACGGCAGTGACTTTTCACTAGACATCCACAGTACAAGTAATGACTGCATACTCATAGCGTTTGACATTTTGCTCATGAAATAGCATATGACCAAATAAAAGCCATCCCGGGTAAGCGAACGGCTTTTTAAGCAGACAGAAATCACTTCGCATAGTCGGGTGTTTTCCGTGGCCATGAAAATCTTACGCCCGATTTCAAGAGGCCATAGCTTCCTTCTGTTGCTACTATCGTCACCGCGAAAAATGGAAAATGACTTTTTTGCGTCTTCCGCACTGTTCCGGCAGCCGAAAGCACAGCAGCCCGACGCAGCCGCATGTCACGCGCACGCTTCAAGATTTGAGTTCAGAGATGTAATTCTTGCGTCCGCTTAAACATTAAGTACTGCGTATAGACTTATAAAGATGCAATATAGACATGTGAAGTGCTTTTTGCTTAACTTATCGGCCAATATCACGCTGGCAAGCGCAGCCCGCCATGCATTTCAGCGGCGCAGCGAGCCCCGCTGGACCCTTTGGGCGGAGCTTGGCGGCGAAGAGGTCACGTGCAGCCAACCGGCCTATCGGAGGAAGGGGCGGCTGGATCAAGGCCTGTAGCTACCTTTACAAAATAGAGGAGCCTTAGTTTGCACTACGGGGTGGCTGCGCCATCTGACGGGAGTGAACTGAACCCGAAACCATATCTGCCAGAACTACGTGGTGTAGTAACACCATGACGAAAGCTCAGCCCCCGTAGCCTTAGTTCAGTAGCCCCAAAAACTTGTCCGCGAATACAGTAGATATATAGGGCTCAGCATTCCTCCCCATGGAACACTTTCTCTCACTGCATCTGGTAGGTGGCATTTGGAACTTGACATAGCCGGGCACTAATTGTTCAGTGGGTTGTTGTAAGTAACGAGGCCACTTGACATGGCCAACTCGACAGGAGCTGTGAACTCGGGCAGCTACGCTGAGATGGGAGGAGGAGATGGGAATCGAACCGTACGGTCTTAAGTGACTCATGGTAACTTGGGCATCATACGTCGAAGTCCACCTCCCGAGGGTGAGGTATGGAAGTGTGACATGGGAGCCGAACATACCGGACATGTGCCTCTCCCCCTTCCCCACGTTGAAGGCTTGCATCCTTACTAAATAAAGAACATGCCTCTGCGCCTCTCGCTTTATTAGCATATGGCAGGCACTTATTGATCGGTGGGTTTTAGGATGTCACGGTGATTACATGATATGAGCGGGTTGATATACGAGCTGTTAACTCGGGTACCTCCTTAGACATGAGAATCGAGCCCTCTGGAACGATTGCATTGGTTTGAGTTAGAAGCAAAGTTTATTGTCTCAGTAATTTCTTTGCATACACGATAACACAGTCACGTAGCATGCTGCAAACAAAAAATGTAATGCTCCCGCGTACATGTTGCAATAGCCGTCTATGAATTCCCTTCTTTGCGGAGACCAGCAAACAAGTCTTGGAAGAATAACGACGTTGAACACAGAGCAGATACTTGGGCAATGGCGTAAGTGTGACGATCCAATTGAGGACAGGTTTGTGATAACATTGTCGGAACATTGTCCACTAAACACGCATGGCAGCTTCTCCGACAACTCATTGACATTACACGCACCATTTCAACCACACAACAGCACGTGACATGCCTTACACATGAACATATTGAAGATACGGAAGCCCTCCCGGACACACTTCAAAACGCATACACCTCTGGCGCCCTCACACATCTACCCCCTTATACAGGACAGCCCAATTCGATGCTGGACATAAAAGTCACGGAGACGGAAGTCAGAGCAGCCCTACTGATTTTCCGAGAACCAACTACGCACTTGATCTAGACCAAAACACAAACATGTTCAGTAACCTGGAAGACCAATGGATCACCAATATTACGTAATACTTCAACCAGTGCTGGAGGAATAATGCCCTCCCGCGGTCCTGGCGTCACGCGAATGTTATATTCATACCCAAACCCAATAAACCACTTACGCTTAAAAACTTTCTCCCAATTTCGCTAACCTCATGCCTCGGGAAGCTCTTCAAGCACTTTGTGTCAGCCAGACTTACAATACACGGCAAGCAACAACCTGCATCCGCACAGCATGATGGTATTTCGCCCCAGCTATTCGCACAGGACGCCCTGTTGCAACTCACCCACAACATTTCTGACCCACGTTTTCCTGGTCACACAAAGGCAATCTTAGCTTTGAATTTTTCCAAAGCTTTTGATCGCATCGAACATCGGGTGATCATGGCTGCCTTAGCACATTGAATGTTCAGGAGTGCGTATTGTCGGGCCAGTTGGTTCTGCATATTTAAGAATAAAATTAGCGCTAATATTTGGATGGGTACAGAAGAAAACACACACGACGATTGGCAAGCGCGTGTCAATCGTCGTGTGTGTTTTCTTCTGTCCCCGTCCAAGTATTAGCGCTAATTTTATTCTTAAACATTGAATATAAATGCGCGAACGTACACCTGCATTCGAGCATTCTACACTGACCGCACGGCTCAGATACACTTTGGTCCTCTCTCTTCCTCCTCCAACACGCTTCAGAGTTGATGATCCGCAAGGGTCCGTCCTCTCCCCCTTCATGTTTAACATCACCATCATTCCCCTCATCCGAAAACTCAAATATCTTCCATGTCAAACACATCCTCTATACCAACGACATTACGGTGTGGACCACTCACGGCAGGGATGGCGGTATAAAATACACCTTACAGAAAGCAGCCACCCTCACCAAAAATTTCACAATGAGCATCGGACTGTCCTGCTCACCAGAGACGTCCGAACTGCTGCTCATCCGCCCCAAAAGCCTTCGCTCCCAGCACTCTCCCATTTCCATTGAACTGAATGGGAGCCCAGTACCGAAGGTTGAAACCCTCCGTATATCCAGAGTGATAGCAAAAACACCGACACCCTGAAGAAACTCGGGCAAGTTGCAGGCGCGATATCGCACCTCATCCACAGAGTTTCGGGGCACCATAGGGGCGTAAAGGAGAGCGACCTTTGTCGCCTCATTCATGCCTTCGTCCTTAGCCGTCTGCTTTACCCTACTCCGTACATGTCTAAACACAAAATAAACGCTTTGGACGCATATAAAGTCGCACTTCACCTTCCCCTCAGCACACCCAAAAACGGATTATTGGGGCTGGATCCCCACAACACGATTGGTGAGCGCGTAGAGGCCCACCAACAGTACATCAGACTCACTCAAACCTCCACTGGACGATATATATCCTAGGCTCCCTTGAAAAAATGATACTGGCGAACGACCCAACCCTTCTCCCCGTCCCTTGACACATCCACCCAGAGCTGCTTATCAAGCGACTCCCGAACAAAAATTATCTATCCAACCCCGACCATCGCTGCAGAGCACGTTCAAAGGCACTCCACCGATATCATGGCGGTAAGTAGGAAGCCGTATGGGTAGACGCTGCATTTGTGGTAGATTCCTCCTCATCCCCACTCATCACCAATATATCTCCTTCCAGACACTTCCCCAAAAGCTGCAGAGGAAGCCGTCATTGCAATAGCCTTAACGCGCACTGAAGCCCAGTACATTTTAATTGCTTTGAAAACAGCGATTATAAATTTTGCATGAGGCCGAGTCCATAGTCATAGTCCATGTCCCTGCTAAACGCGTATACTGAGCTCGCCCGATGCAATTCCCCCCCCCCCCCCCCCCCCCCCATGGGGAGCTGAAATGGGTGCCTGCGTAAATGCCTGCGAACTCCGCGGGAATCCTGGAAATGAAGCTGCCAACCTTTTCGACCGACTTTCTTTAAATCGGGCTCAGATGGCCTCTAAACCGGGACTCACGAAAGAGCCCATGATCTCGTTCAGCGAGCTGATGCAGGCCTACAAATCCTCGCGCCAGTTCTACCCCACGCCCCACCCCTCCCTTGACAATAAACACGCAACACTATGGCGCAAACATCAAACACACACTCTTCCCTAACTCCTTACATTGTCCCACTACCATCCTTCCTTCCCCCCTCCTGTCTGTATACCTATGCCCAGAACCTTTCCCTCTTTCCTCCCCATCTTCTCCCTTTGCACGGCGGACCCTTTCCCGCGGGGCGTAGAGTACTTCAAGACCTGGGAGGACTAGAAACTCCTGCTGCGCTCGAAGAAACCGGCCGTGCAGACCATCACCCCCGGCCGGGCTGTGAGTGCTATGAGCGTTAGGGACATAAACACCTTACTTGCAGTGGGGTCGTGCGGGGACCCGGGGGCCTGCGCGCCCTGAATTCGAACGTGTTAATAAAGTTTTTGAGTCTGCCTGAATAATAGCGCGCTGCGATGCTTCCGTTACGAGTGGCCATTTCTTTCCCTCATAACGCATGAACACGTTATTCATTGTACTCACCGCATGAAACCAGTGTCTAATGGAAAATTAGCGCCTACCATACTGAAGGCTATCGAAGAACTGTTTGGTAATTTATGAAGGTAGGGTGCCTAGAACCGTAATGCATGCTCCCTGAACTGTCTTAAGCGTGGGAAGGAGCGACTACTGCGCGTGTGCAGACATCGGTACACGTTTAACGCTATAGAACGTCTCCGCCTTTATAAAAGCTTCTCATGATCTGACCCGCGTGCTCTTCACACTACGGGCGACGCCGTTAGTGGTTGCCTTTTTGTTACCGATGGTAACAAACAGCGTACTCTAATCGTCTCGCTATTTTGCATAACTGCCTCTCAGGTAAGCTGTTGTTAAACTTACCGGATAGAGTAAAGCCGCATTGAGCCTGAAAGACTAGACACACACACTCTCACTTCTTGACTCCAATTTTTGAAAGAACAAACAAATCTTAACATAGTTTTTCCCCAGAACTGTCACTGAGTGGAATTCATTGCCCTTGTACACTTTCGCGGCCAGCGACATTGTCAGAGAGTGGAAGCGCGCGTTCTTGTATTGATGGCGTGTCGCTCGTTACGAAGTTTTGTACGTGATTTGTTTGTACAACCATAAGCTTGTTGAATATACTTCTTACGCTTTTGTGAGTGATGTCCCTCCTGCTTGGACCTTGCATATGTATGGTGTGCAGTATTTTCGAATAAATAAGATAAAAACGAGCTTTGCCACGGGTGGATGGCGTGGATGATCGTTTCTCATGGCATCATTTCATGATGTTCTAATGAGGGAGCCGCAGTGACGGAAAGCGTTTGATAAAAATAGAAACTCCACATCTATCCATATGGGGTCATTGTGACGCAAACCGCAAAGCCGTTTGTCTGTAGCAGTAAATTCTCCAATGCATGTTTGCACCTTACAAAAAGGCCGCTATAGTACAGATTAGCGTAAGAAAGCAGATTCTTGCCTTGCAACATTCTATGGTGTGTGCACGCTCGAGGTCGATGCGAGCGCGCTTTATCGTGAATAAATAACGTTCCTTCATGGAATGCTCGACTACATTCATAACGGAAAAGAATGCTCGGTTTAGTTATGTCCTCCCCCGTATGCCATCGGGCTCCGTGAGCAGCACAGGTCAAGTACAGCTCACACTGCGATTCGGGCATTTCTAAGCACAGGGTGGCGATTTTATGCTATCCTCGGTTTGATTCTTTAATTTTATTAGGATCCGGTGGTCGGCCGCTACGATCAACTCGCCTTCGACGTATTAAGCCCCGCGACTCCATGCCGCCAGCTAGAAATTGAATCCCAGCACCCAGCGTGGACAAGGATAGGATCATCATCTTTGAATTGTGCAGTGCTTCCAAACAAGCAACTTCTTCCCTGCGTTGTGGCATAAAATGGCGGGAGGATTTCAATTGCTTTGATAACCACCGAGGTTCATTGTGTCGGGTGTGACATTGAACATAGCTCAGTGGATAGCGTATTCGATTTCCAATGAGGATCGGCGGGCCATCATCAAAATTTTGTCGCTGCGGAGCTCGGAAGATCCAATTATGCGCGGTTATTTAAACCTGCAGACTCGAATGGTTACTAAGGTATCGCGCACCGTTTCCTATCTATACACTGTATAGAGATGTTCAATACAGATTCGTTACATCCTCTCTTAGGACATTTCACTTCAAAGAAACGAGAAATGAAATACGTAACAATACATGGGAGATTTCAAGGGGATTAGTTATTGCAGTTTTATGTCTCTTATTTCATAATAAACGATTTCGTTATACTGAACGTCACTTTGCATAAAATTTGCTTGAAAAGCTTGTCCACGTTTGGTCCTTGTTGCGCAAGACATCGTTATTTCATATCAGAGCAAGTCGAGAATCACGCCAGGAAAAAAACTTGTGCTCTTAATTTATTTATTTTTTGAACGTACTGCAGTCCCGTTATAGGGCTATTGCAGGAGTGGTTTATACGAATCTATTAAAAAACATACAAAAAAGTAAACAATAAAATTAAAATTCAAGAAAAATAAGGCAGATGAAAAAATGTAATTCAGAATAACAGTACCAAAACATGAATGCAGCAATACACGGTAAAAACAACGAAATACATAAAATCAGGTGGAATTAACATTTGTGAGAAGATTATTTATAGGAATTTCCAGGGATTAAGTTCCAGAATTCAATCGTGTGCGGAAAAAAACTGTATTTAAAATGATCAGATCTAGCAAAGTAAGGGTTAATATCAAGGCTATGGTGACTCCTACTTGACCGGAGAATATCTGAAAGAATATATACGGGACGTGAGACACGATTAAAAAAAATGACGATGCCACACAGGAACTTCAATTAGTTAAATGTGACGGCGTACAGATAAAGGGGTTAGGTTCAGAGAAGACAAAGCGAAAGAGGGTGAAAAATGATGATTATATAGCGACGATATATGAACCTAATAGATTTTCGTTGTATGCTCTCAATGAGGTTAATGTTGCAATGCTTATGAGGATTTCAGATAGAAGAAGCATATTCTAGGATTTGACGAATTAAAGATTTATACATTAGTAATTTAGTCTCCTTTGGGGAATTGCTGGAATTGCGCCTCAAATATCCAAGTTTACTGATTTTTTTTAGTGCGAATGAAATTAATATGTTTCAACCAGTACATGTTAGTGCTGAATATGATACCAAGATACTTATATTCCGAAGTCCTGTGCAAGGATAAGTCCTTGAAAGTGTAAATGAAAAATGAAGGAGACGTGTTATTAGAAAATAACATTATCACAGTTTTATTAAGATTTATTTTCATTTGTCAAGTGTTACACCAGGTACAAAAGCTGACAAATGACGAATTTAGTTCAAGATGACCTTCTGGTGTGTTAATCACGTGATATAAAGCCCAGTCGTCCGCATAAAGGCGTATGTGTGAAGTGACACTTTGAAGTAAATCATTAATGTATAATAAAAATAATAAAAGACCAAGAACCGACTCTTGAGGTACACCGATTGTCACGTCAACAGAACAAGAGTTAGTTGAATTATAACAGACAAATTATGACCGATACGAAAGCAAGCTTTCAATCAAGCTAACCAAGTGAGTGTCTTTCAAGACCATGTTAGGCTTTATTTAGAGATTATAATTCAGTACAGTATAAAAAGCCTTTTTTAATTATATAGCGTTGCTCTGGGTACCGATATCAATGGCGCTGAGAATGTCGTGTGAAAATTCAATTAGTTGTGTTGTGCTGAACCCTTTCCTAAAGCCGTGGTGAAAGTTAGAAAGCATGTTATTAGATTCCAGAAATTCTATTATTTCTTTGTGATTTATATGTGATCTAGCCTCTTACAATGAATATGATGTTAGTAAAATAGGTTTGTAATTAGATAAGAGCTGTGTTACCAGATTTGAATAATGGATGTACTTTGGCTAGCTTCCATGAGGATGGAGCAATTCCAGTGCTGAGCGACTTTTGACAGATGATGATCAGATATTTAGCAGACCGCAAATGAATAATAACGAACGAAAAAAGGATTGGGTATACCATCTGTACCGGTCGACTTTTTGTTTTTGTTTGACTGCAGTAATAAGTTAAGTACACCATACTCATTAATTATGATGTCAGTAATCGAATCTGTCACAGTAGGAGGGTCAAAGGATGGAACTTCGTGGGTGTCCAAAGAAAAAATTGATTGATCTAAAGTAGGCATTAAAACCGTCAGATATTACTAACGGATCATTAGTTGTTTCATCACTGACAATTATAGACGATGATGGAGAATCTGTTGGATTTGCGAGGATTTGTTTTTGAAGATTTACTAACTGGATATTAAAAAAAAAAAACAATCTTTGACCAATTTGGTAATTACTCGAAGTTCTTCCTTTGCCCTTGGTAACACTTTCTGGATCTGATAAATGCTTCATACGCCTGAGGCGTCCAACGTGGCGTGATATGTGAAGGATATCACATGTCATTGAAGGTACTTTGAGGTTTATTTTGTTTGCTTTTAGCGGAGCAAAACGTTCCATGCAGCAAGTGACAATAGTTTCAAAGTAGCTGTCTAATTCGTGACATGAGTGACATTAGTCACTCATGTGATTAAGCATGTAAAATGTTTCAAAAGAAGAAGCAAGAAAATCGGTGACAGCAACATCATCAGCGCGAGCGAAATTAGGAAACGTGGTGAAAGTCGACAGCCGCGCGAAAACGGGACAGTTGAAAGAAACTATCACGGCCTTGGGGTCCGAAATTCCATCAACAATATCGCGTTCAAAACCGCACAGATCCTACGAAAACCAAGTCAAGCAGTGAGTCAACTCTTGTTGCTTCGTTATCAATTTGCTTTAGATCAAAGAACAAGCAAATGTTCAGCAATTCTTGACAGACGTATGCATCCCTACCAGAAAACGTACATGATGGTCAATGGATGTCTGGAGCGTTAAAATCACCCATCAAAATAAGATTAGACAGTTTGAATGTTTGCACGTTCACCTAATCATGTAGAATGTGCAATACATCGACAGATGAACCTGGTGGTCGATAAAGAATGCCGATTACAGTAGACTGTTTATTAAGAAAAATATTTTTACACCAGACAAATTCAATTTCTGCTGGGGCCTTCATGGCAGAGAGATTTATATTAGAACAAAAAAGAAGAGCGACACCTCCGCCCCTGCTGTGCTCTCGATCTGCTCGTATCGTCCCGTAGCCTGGGGGAGTGAATTCTGAGTCATGGACGCCACTGTGAAGCCACGTTTCCGTGATGCCCACAACGTGTGGAGAGTACGAACACACAAGAGACAAAAAGCCAGGAATTTTTTTAGTAATACTACTAGCGTTAATGTTCAGAATGAATAGCTTTTCACGCCTGAGTTTAGGAAGTCACACAGAAGACGCAGAAGGATGTCAAGCTGCGCCTTTGGGAAAGTGTCTGTGTTCCTTCTCAAGGGCATCTTTATCAGCGTTCCAGACGTACCCAGATTTATCAGTGAGAATGTAATTGAAGACCTCAGACACATTGTCGCGATATACTTGGGACGCTTCCCAAAGTTTTTTTTCGGAGCGCGCGAACTTTAAAGGAAAAGTCTTCGGTTGCATGGTAGTCAGTGTCTTTATATTTATGAATGTTATTTAGTATGGTTATTTTCCCGGAGTAGTCCAAAATTCTCAGAATAGCGGGACGGGGACAATGCTCGCGTACCTTGCCAAGCCTATGACAGCGCTCGATTCTTGGACATTTGATCGTCAATTTCTCTGTAATAACACTCGACACATTGTTTAACAAGTCCTCCCTATCCTCATTTGGGGCTTCTGGGATGCCATATAAGATTAAGAATAAGAAGAAGCCATATAAGAATAAAGCCTTTGTGTACCTGAATGTAACTGGAATCCAACCAGCGCCTCCTGCGTGTGAGGTGGATGCTCAGACTAGTAAAGCATTGCTGGTGGTGGTAAAATGTTTGATGCATAGGAGTTGATGTGATATTATAAAAAAATGACAAAATCAGAGGGTGAATGCTCAGGTGACAGTGTGCACACTCAATCCTCACCACACCTTGAAGGCTATGGAACTCCATACTAGGAGTTCTGCAATGTGCCTGACATTTCCGATAGACTCGCTGCCAGCAGGATAACCTTCCTTTCAGCAAAGCTTGGAAATTCTGGTTGCGAATAGGTGATTATGTGTCGTAAAGTTATGTGTAAACCTCTATCGCTGCGATCGATAGAACGTTGGAAGTCTCAACACTGGCGTTGCGTTAGCTCCGTTACATTTCACGTAGAGACTGCGGCAAAGCCCACAAAACGCGCCCGTGCTTCTAAGCGGACAAATGGCGCCACCACGCTGCTATCCCTTGCACTAAATCTGTGGCGCGAAAAGAATCAGGTGAGCAGATTTAAAGAGGCACTCATAAGGGCTTTCGACAGCAAATTTAGCATTTCGTAGCTCTGAATTGCCGCCTGTCCTGCAGCAAAAGCAGCATTTATTGCTGAAAGATTTCAAATTGAAAAGCTTTTTCCCATCGGTCTGATTCGAGCTAGGGACTCTCTGGTGGCGTAATCGCCGAGAAATGGCGTAAACACGGACATCGCGCGATTGCTGGCAGTCAACGGTGCAATCCAGCAACAGCCGGAATGACAGCTGGCGCCGGCCGGATATTGCAGATATCTTTTATCACTCGTACGTTCGTCTGCACCAGGCTTGCTATGGATCGCATTCCCGCCCACGATAACGCAGTTCTCGAAAAGAACTCCGGTCTGCACTTCAGCTACCTCATACCCATAAAGCGTGTGCTGCCCTTCACGGTTAAGGCGGCTTGGTAGGTTGTGCAACGCTTGGAAGTTGTCTGTGCTGGCAGCAAACGAATGTACGCGGTGCGGCAGCTGCCGTCGCCATGCATGCCGCCATATCTGATGGGTAGAGACTCCTACGCATGAATATTTATATTCTGTTATTATAGTCCTCGCAGCCTTGGTTCTGTAACCCAGTGTCGCTGGCGAAATGAACACGCGAATAGCGGTGGATCTGCTTTCTTGGAGACTCGTTCTACGCAGCTCGTCGCAAATCCTTTGATATGCATCCGAAGCCTGACCGCAAAGTGCTCGAAAGCAACATTTAAAAGTCGGCAGCAGTTATCGTTTACCGATTCGGGGATAGTACCAATGATAATTAATCATCGTAAGCATTTACCGTCTGGTGCGAACTAAGTTTAATCACATCACCTTATTTCCCTGATATTTCGATAGGCTCAGCAATTGTGGCCAGAAAAGGATTAAACCCCTACCTTCTCTCCTCATTGAGGACCTTGGGGATCAGATCAGAGTTGTACATAGCACTTTATATGTAATTGATTTCTTGTAATCGATTACATTTTCTTCAAGTTTTGTGAACATGATTACGTTTTGAAATGAAAAAGTTTTCGAAAATTCAATTACTTTTCCTTGCAATCAATTCTTGGTAATCGGTTGCCTTTTCTTTTTTTCTTTTTTTCAGAGACAAGTTGTAACCAATGGTGCAGTTTGGTAATCTTAACTATGTGCAAAAACAGATTTTGGAGGAGATATGTTTCCTCCATTACTGAGCAGCAACGGACGGACTACGGAGAAGCTTCGCGTGATCATGTTTTGACCCAAACCGGGTCACCGCCGCCTCGTACGGTAGTTTCCTTACCGAGAAATATCATGCGTCTGCTCTATAGGAACCCGCGTCGTGCCGAATGGGGCTGCAGCTCGCCTCCAAGTGCGCCCGACTCAGCAGCTACACAGAGCACAAAAGTGCGGATATGTTGCTCAAGAAGGCACGCAAGGCAAGGATTCGTGTAAACGAGCATTACTACAATGTCTATGCGTTCCCAAAACCATCCACAATGAACAAACTTGGAAGTTTCATCGACCTTTGTTCCTACTTCCGGCCCTTTATCCGCCATTTCGCTTCCATGATCGCACCATTGACATCTTTCCTTCGTGGCAGCAACGACCTCTCCGGCTGGTGTTCTGCCTGTGACGAGGCGTTTAGCATGCTGCGCCGACTACTTACCTCACGCCCATATTGCGGCATTCTGACCCCGAAGCTCCCACTGAGATCCACACTGATGCCAGCGGCACAGGTATTTGTGCTTTTCTAGCGCAACGCAAATCCGGGTGCGTTGACTATGTCGTAGCATGCACGAGCCTCACCTCGACGAAGCCGGAACTGAACTACTCATTTACTGAGAATGAGTGCCTAGCAATAGTTTGAGTGATTGGGAAATTAGTCGTTACGGATTACCATTCTCTGTGTTGGCTGTCCTTCCTTAAATACCGCACCGGCCGCCTCGTTCGCTGGCCTTACGACTTCAAGAATATGACACTCGTGTGGTGTGTCGTTCTGGCAGAAAACACAGTGACGCTGACGCATTGTCTCACTCCCCTCAACCCCCTGGAAATTTTTGCTATTCCCCCATCGACTGCGGTTTCTTGTCTTTGAGCAATATTCCAGTCGAGCAGCCCAAAGATCCCTTGATCGCTTCTGTTCTCAGCTACCTTTCGCACCCTTTGGCCACTTCGTTGCTTCGTGAAATCCGCCGCCAGGCTGCTCACTTCACGATTCGTGATGGCCTCTTATACAGCCAACTTATCTTTCTTATGATCGCAAAAAGCTCCCTCTCATCCCTCGCCGTTTACGATCAGAAATCTGGGCTTGATTTCATGCTGACTCGCAAGCCGCTCACGCTGGTGCCTTCAGGACTTATGCACGGTTTCGTCCACGCAACTACTGGCGCGGAATGTACACCTACGTCTGCAAGTTTGTCCGTTCCTGCAATGATTATCAACGCCGCAAGCCTGGCCATCGCCATTCGACCAAGTCGGCATTGACCTCTACGGCCCACTTCCCTGCATTGCAGTCGGAAACCACTGGGCCATTGTAACGGTGGATCATCTCACACGGTACGCCGAAAATTCTTCCCTTACCTGCTGCTGCGGCTTGCGATGCTGCCGCCTTCATATTACACCGCTTTATACTTCGTCACGAAGCACCGCGGGAACTCCTCAGCGACCATGGACGTCTGCTTTTTTTTTATGTGAAGTGGTTTCGTCCCTCCTGAAACAGTGTAATATCACTCATCGCACTATTACGGCCTACCAATTGCAGGCGAATGGTCTGACAGGGCGGTTTAGTCGGACGCTAGGTAACATGTCAATGTACGTGACTGCGGATCACTCCAACTGGGACACATTGCTGCCCTTCGTCACGTATGCGTACAACACCGCTACGCAGACCACTATGGGATTCTCGCCATTTTTTCCATTATATGGACGTGAGCCATCTTCACCTCTCGACACCATGCTTCCCTACCTGCCAGATTCTTCTGAAGCCACCACCGTGTCTGAAGCCTCTAGATGCGCTGAGGAGTGCAGGAAGCTCGCCCGTTCGGTCACGTCTTCCGACCAGGGCAGACAGAAAAATCGTTTGGACGCCGCCCACGCCACCGACAGCTTTCTTCCGCAAGCACTTGTTTGGCTCCGTGTGCCTGTTGGATCCCCCGACCTCTCCTCCAAGCTACTACCGAATTACCAGGGACCCTATATGCCGAGTCGTCGGGTGCACCTCCCCCGTCAATTACATCGTTGAGCCGCTCACGCCCTCTCAAGATCTCGGACGACGTGGGCGAGAGACTCTCCATGTTTCTTGTTTAAGACCTTACTACAACCCACACGTGTTGTTGCCCATTAGGTCGCCAGGATGGCTACTTCTCATGGGAGGGTGATTGTTAAGAAGAAGATAACCTCGCGCCAGCACGTCAACGCCAGCTCTAGCTGGACGAACGCGGACCTGCAAGCGGTTCTCTAAGCCTTGCCCTAGTTAACGAGCTCGCCCTACATTAAAGCTCGTTACAGAGTATTTTGTTGTAGAAGAAAGATGCCGTAAAAATAACCCGAGGAAAAGTAACAGTGAAGCAAAGCCGAGGACTAGAAGGCGTACACAAGGCGCAGACCGGTACTATGCGCGTCTCTTCGTGCTTGCCTTTCTTGCATTTTCATGCTCCTTTAACATATGCGAAACTAATTCTATTAAATTTTGACACTTGGTGTCGTTAACGGTATTTTTTGTTTTCTTTTTTTTTTTTTTTTCAGAAGAGCTAAAGTGAAGCCAAAAAATTGGGAGCAAGGAGAGGGCCGCCCGCTATGCAAGAATATATATATATATACCGACACTTGTACACCAGAGATGAAGATGCTTCGGTTTTTCGGATTACCAATTAATAACCGGAGTAGCAATGTCACGGCCTTGCCAAAATTAGCGTCCGTCTACGAACTAATCAGCAGAGTAATTGGCAGGATATCCGGAAAACACGGTGGACTTCTCTAACAAAAGCCACTCGCCTTGTTCAGGAGCTCGTCATCAGTATCCGTAATGTCCTTCCTGAAGCTGAAAGCGACCAGAGGAGCCTTGGCGCGATTATTCAGGCTGCAGTTAACAAAGCGCTAGCACTCCCGGCCAAAGCGTCAACGGAATGCCTGTCTTTTCGTAAACGCCGGCGCATGCCTCTTATCTCTTGAGGCGTGGGTCCACAACAAGGTGGAGAGTTGAATGAGGCGAACAGAATAACCCAAACTGCAAGGCTGTCGGCCAACAGTGCTGGCAGACAAGTTCTCCGGGACCTCAGTCTCGCGTAGCTTCCCCTCCCCTTCCCCCATCGAACGCAGAGTGAACATCCTTTACGCATATCGGTTTGATGGTTAAGCCACTTTAATATTCAGAAGAGGCGTGCAGCCAGAGCAAAGATTATTCGAAATTTCTAATCAGTCAGGCGTATACTATGTGGGTGAGCAGGGTCCAACCAATGTGGCGGTGCATGAGAAACAGAAGGTGAACGAATTCTCGATAAGAACTAGGGACATACTAAATCTGGAGTACGTGGTGACTGCACTCGTCGACACCCTCTCCTACGCAGCTCAGTAATGTACGCTGGTCCTATATGAAAATATTGGGCAAGTTTCGCAACAGCAAGAAGCATTTATGAGTTTCGCCGAAGCTGAAGCCGCAACAGTCGACATTGGGCAGTGCAACATGCTCTGTGACGCTGGCGCTCAACAGCGCGGATATGAGCCACGGTTTAAACTTCTTAAACTATCACCCTCATTTCAAAGTTTCATTTAAATTTCTGAATGTGGCGTGGCAATGCAACTGGCCAAGGATTGCGTGGGGTTACGTTCTGCTGCAAGCCATTAGAGGTTAAGGTGGTGGTAAATCGCAGGTGGGGTTAGCCTTGAGATTATTCGTCGACCCTTGCTCTCCCGTAGCGAACCTTAAATAATAGTTAAATGCATGAGATGTGACCAAGCAGGCCTCGGTAACCACAAGCTATGAATATTGCCATGCATGTGAAGTTCCCTCCAGTGTCTATAAAGAATTTCGGAAGGTGAGAAGACTCTTTTCTAACAGCCTTGTTTACACACAAGTACCTTGAGTCAGCGCTGTGTCCTACCTCCGTCTTTTTTTCCTGATTGTATTTGCGCAGCTGATGCAAATGCAAGTACATAAACCTCGCCGAACCACTGCCCTCTTGGGAGAAAGGAGCCCTATAGAGCTGTGCATGGGTTCGGGCCGGCCCGAAAGATCGTGGGCTGGGCCTGGCTCGGGCTGCTGGGAAACCCTCTGCTTCGGGCTCGGGCCAGGCCTGGGCCAGGGTATATTTGTCTCTGTTGGACCGGACATCCCGAGCCCATACTACTTTTTCTAAAGTGTGAATATGGCCATGGCGTGATAGGATTCTAGAATGCGTAGAATTTTCCTGTGCACTCCGCACGCGAGAGCTTCCGAGTTTCTTCCGGGCGTCGGTCCCCCATAGGATTCATACAAAAACTGGGAAAGCTGCCGTTCAGTCAATACATTCGACTGGAGACCGAGTGATTGCTGCCATTGTCAAACTGTTTGATAGTTGACATATCATTTTTGCTTGCTAAATCCGGCCGATTAACAAGGTTTGAACCTGGCAACATAGATCGTTGGAAGATGACGGCGTGCAGTTAAAGTGACGGCTGCAGTAGAGTAGCTGCTGTAAAGAACGGCAAAATCGTCTCGTCTGGAGCATTTGTGATGGTATTTGCGTCGCGTATCTTTTTGAACCTCATATAGGGGTCAAGCTTCTTCTATGCAGTTACGTTAAGGCCAGCTAGCCCTGTGATTGTTACGCGCTTAGCGTGCATCTTCTCCGTCGAGCACACACGCATCTCCTCTGCCTGGCTTATTCCGCATGGGCAGCGCTCCGTACAGCAAACGTGGAAGAGCGATCGCGTGTGTGTTTACTGCTCACTTTATTCGCCCTGTGTGCTTTCATAAATGACGGTTAAGAATTCTGTGAGCAGAGCAGCGTGTTCTGGTCTCAGACAGTGGTAAAGCCTGGCGCTGAATCAGTCCAGCTGTTCCCGTAAGAAAATCGACGAATAAAAATGTTCAGTTCCCTTCGTGTCTTTTGTCCCGGGATGTTTTCGTTTACACGTCTTGCAGTCTATAGTTCACGCACAGCTCTCGCTGTGGATGGAAACACCTGTAATGAAATTTGCAAACGTAAGTTCAATGCGACGCGTTTGCTCGCACGTGCGTGAGGCGATATGCCAGATCGTTTTGGAGCTTTGGCCTTCCATACAACGCACGAAGGTTTCGTAGCGACGCATGAGAGAGCAAGCTGCTCTTTTCTTACGAGCGACTTCTAATTTTAAGTGCTTTCACCTTGCAACTGCAAGTTGAAACGACACTCAAAAGCCGAACTTTCAAACCGAAACTCAAAGACCGTCTCCTCGGGAACATGGTTCACAATCGTCCTACATCAACTCCTTACGCGCGAAACAATTAATGTCTAAAAAGTGTTTCAAAATTTGAAAAAAAAAAATGCACGAACATTTAGTAAACGTTATCTACCGCAGTCTTTAAAATTTCTGTCTGAACCTTGCTCATTTTTTACTTAGTTAGAAAAAAGCTGTGCTGGCCACAAAGATGAGTGATAATGGCGGAACTACATGTGGGAATTTCATTTTGGTCTCAGCTTTAGCGCCCTGCGGTCCGTCTTTCCTCTACACCTCTTTGCCGTGAACAAATCTGTGCACGAGGCAGAGGGGTCACTAGAGCCGCTAGTGGGCTATTGAGTTTCGCGTCTCCTCTTCGGTAACACCGGTGCAGATGTTTAGGTATCCACTTCGAGAATTCGTGCCAATCGCACGGGTCCTTTTTTCTGGCTTACTCCTGTCTAGGCTGGTCGCTTTGGAAGTGGGAAATATCTCGAAGAATCCGCCGTGCTCATAGGCGTGCGCAGGGTTCTGTATTAGGAGGAGCGCAGCTTCAAAGCAGCCCCCCACCCCCTTCCCCCCCTTTTCAAGGCTCCGACAGCCAAAACACATCGCGAAGATGAGGAATGGTCATAAAGCATTTATGTAGATGTGATGGAATTGCAACACATGCAAAATATTGTGACCTTAAGAAACAAAACAGGCGTCGCCATGAATGCAGAATTGAAAATTACTCGACAACGCGTTTCTCCCAACGGTTACTTAACCCATTAGCGCCCAGCGTACTTTACAAAGTACACTTGTTTTTTGAGCGATAAAAAATCCCGTTCCAATATTCTAATCTTGTGAGTTCGCACTTTGGACACCAGGTGTTGCAGCAAGACTCCCCTAATCTGCTATATCGACTCGAAACACATTCTTTCATTCTACGAGTCGTCAAACCACGGAATAGTGGCGCGAACAACGACGCTCGGGCACGGCCGGTCTCGGTGGAGAGCGCGCGCTCTTTCTTACGGCCTTCTCAATCGCCGCGGGAACAATGGGAATGTTTCTCCTTGAGTTGCGCTCTCCGCCACCGCAAGGGGCGCGACCTGCTCACTGTTCGCTCCGCGTCTGCTTCAGCGGCGGCGGGTGGCTTTTGCCTGGTTTCGCGCTGTCGCTCGCGAGTTTCGTGGTGAGTGCAGCCCCAAAATTAAAGAACACAGAACGTAGACGACGCAGCGGCATGTCGTCAACGTACTACACACGTAAACGGATATAAAAAACACTGTCGTTCAGCAAACGTTCGACAAGCATGGCGCACATTGCGGCATGGTAGCTACTTTTGTCCATTTTAGTCCGAATTTTTCCCAAGCCTGTACAAGAATAGGAACAAAAAAAAAAAAAACTGAATGAGAAGTGATCACATCGACGCTTCTTCAAGGCTAACATGACAGCAACTCGTCTGCTACAGCAAAACCGTCTTTAGCGCTAGATGCGAAACCATTCATGTAACACCGAAGATGAAAATAATTTCACAAAAATGTAAATTGCAAAATGCTTGCATGATATAAAAGATTAGTATAACAGTCAAGGTAAACGTTGTAGGGTTGAGTTTTAAATGTTGTTACAATTCATATATTAGCCAATGTGTGGTATTATACACATTATTTTAATTTTGCAAATAAACATTGTTTTAATGAAATTTTTACATGATATTAAGCTTGTTATGAAAGCACTAAAAATGGTTTGATATTCATGACACCACTTGTGCTCGAAGTGGTAAAAAGAGGCCAATAAATGATGAAGGTGATACTCGATGTAATGACTTACAAATGAGTTCACCTGCTATATCGAAAGTATGCAAGAAACTTTAAAGCGTTAAAGGACACTCTCACTGAAGACTCATTTCAAGCCCTATATAGCGACCCATTGAGGCTCTCTTTGGGAAAGTAAGGTTAATGTGCGGAAGGGAATGACATATGCTAGATGCGAGGGCCGTAACAGCTAGCGGCACATGACTACATTGTCAAGACAGACGTTTCATCTGAGAGCAAAATCAAGGCACTGAAGGAAGTGATGGCATCTCCTACCATCCCATTTCCCACTGTCACATATTCCGGTTTACCTTACGCCGCTGAATATATCGTTTAGTTAATCAACTTCCGGTGTGACGCTTTCTTTATTCCTCTTGAAACTAGCGAAAGAAGCAGCCCCATGTAGTACGCTCTTCTACGAGGACAATATTCTAGTGGACTGCATTATCCGAAACTAGAGCTTATTGCCCTATTGGACAAGCTTTTCTTATTTTTTTTTAGAAAAAGCTGCCGTGCACCTACTATACACACAAATGTTCTCGAAGTACTTAAGATCCTGATTCAGTCAGCGTTTCAGAATTCAACACTGAGTTGCCCGAAAGGAATTGACAACAGCTATGTTATTAGGTCCGCTTCTTTGATATTTGAAACATTTCTCAGAATTATTCTTCTCAATTAATTATACCAGGAAAGTGACAGAGAAGACCGAGAGGCCAACTCCTTATGTGCACAAGCCGTGCAGGAAGATTTTGAGACTGAATTTTCTAGACGCAGGTCGCATTTTGATGAATTGATGAACATATATCCAATGTGTAACTTTTAAGGACAATTTTTTTATTGTTTGCCGCTCCTTTCGATTCTGCTTAACTGCTTATGCCGATTTCCTTGATTAAAAGTAGTCGCGAGACTACATATACATCTTGGGTCTTTCAACTGACTGATATGTTTTGAACGAAGCTAGAACAGCCCACTCCACTAGACAAGTGAAATTTTTACTATATGAGTAAATTTTTGTTCTTTACTCTGAATCTGAGACGCGCCATGAATTTTTTCCCGTGCCTCTTCTGATCTAAACGAAAACGGTAGCGGTTGACAGAATCTCCACCCAACAGTTCACTATGCACTCACGTCAGGTCGCGCTACACTTGCTTAAAACATTCAAAGGCACATTGCATAGCCTGGTAAATTTAGTTTTGTACAAAACTTAGGGGTAAAAAATGTTGAAGTGTTCCCGAAGCTTCATTCGACCGTGCAAGGCCGCACTGACGAAGGAGCGCGCGCGTGAGCGGATTGTTGACTGTATTTTATTCCTCGTACACGATAAATATTCGATGTTGATTACGGATTTTGTATAAACCATAAGGGGCGAAATGTCAGGACCTGCCGGTTGCAACTGACGCGGGCGAAGCTAAAAGCGAGCGCGCGTTTCCCTTGCGCGTGAACGGCTGTAGCGGAGGAGCAGCAGTGGGGCGGTGGCGACCCCACCGAGGCGCGGCGGGCGGTAGAAACAGACCCCTTTGGAGAGGCCGTAAGAGAAGAGAAGCGCTCTCTCCCTCGAGACCGGCCGTGGCTCGGGCACGCCGATTTTCATTGACGCCGCCAGATGGCGCCACTGCAACATCTACTAGTCGACTTTTCAATGCTTTCTTGGAATAGTGCGACATAGTGCCGATGCTTTTGTGCGCCTATTCAGTAAAAGTGGTGATTTTTTCCCTACGCCGACGTATGTGGACCTCCACCCATGATAGAAGGCGCTTCATTCGACATTATTCGAGTTTTCGCCGTTGCACTATTTCGCTGGCGTCTGCTACAGCTCATGCGGGACGAGTTATCGCGCACTGTAAATCGTTACGGCACAATCATTTGTACGGCACGGGTATTTTTCTGAGCCCTGCAGAGCCCGCTTTATTACAGAGCCAACTCAACTGTCAGCAGCAGACTGGTAGCAGAGTGGCCAGGCATCGTGCGCACGCACGGGTTCTCGCATCTCCCCAACACGCCGCAGTAACTTTCCTTTAGCCAATAATGATGATTATATTACACTGCGCTATTCGGTATCCACTGGTAACCAGGAATGCTAATTTTAGCTTGATATCTGCTTAGCGTTAGGAAATTTGCCAACTGGTAAAGTGAGGAGCAGCTTCAGGCTGTTACATTTTTTTTTTTTTTTTACAAAGTGGTCATGAAAAAAAAAATCCTACGCTTTGAAACGAATCATCCGGCGATATTCTGTGGCGTCACCATTATTCTCTGTTCACAGCAACAATATCTGTTATAAATCGTCGCTGTAAGCCAGGCGCTAATTAAAATCCTTTCATCACCTCATATGCATAACATATATGCCAAAAATACATACATGAGGAGGGCAGAGCAGTTTTGTTTAGGCACTTCACAAGGCTTCTCCACTGCTGTTTTATTTTATTTGAGTGCATGGGACAAAAGCCATCAACAATGAGTTGTTTTGTGAAATTACTGACCACACGAATAGTCCTTAGAGCATCCATCTGCTGATCTTCAGTTGCATTGAAGCTTGACATTGCGCTGGTTAATGCATTTTGTGAAAAAGTGCATGCGGGTAGTTAAGCAGTGATTTCAGCTGCACCAATTTGACAGTGGTCAGAGCACCCAAGTTAGCAGGTTTGCTTGGCCAGTAGCATACTGAGTACAAGCTGTCAGCTTGAATTTAAACTGAAGCAGGTTGTAAACACATTCTCAAGGTCAGCCACAAACTGGTATCACTTGAAGGGTACAAAAGGCCTCTGTTGTCCTTAAAATTAGGAAAATTAGCCAAGTTTAATACATGTGACTTATCTTTTTCTTTAAAAAAAAATTAAAGCCTTTCTCAGAGTTAGTTTGAGGTAGGATTTGAGGTAGGATAGAGAGACCACAATTGTATACAGCTGCCAGCCAACTGGCTCACCCCAGGCAATTTTTTATTTTGAAGTTAAGTAATTAGTAATTATTTTTTAATTACTAACTATTGCCTTTAGACAATAACTGGGTTTGCAGAATTTGAGAGCGCCTTCTAAAACCTCCATTCCATTTATTTCCGATAAAGAAAGCCTCATCGTTTTTCAAGCTCTAAAGAAAGCCCGCGAAATACAGAAATTATCAGCCTGTATAGCGCTGAGACATGGGCTGTTGAGTCACGGCCGCAGCTAATTTCTGTCACTCAAACCATGCACTGTTGGGAGCACAACAATACCGTAGCGCATGAATGCGTCAGTCACGTGATTTTTTTTTTTTTTTTATTTCGCGGGCTTTCTATAGAGGTGAGAAAAACTATGCACGTGAGGTTTTCTTTATCGGGAATAAATGAAATGGGGGTTTCAGAAGGTCCTCCCCAACTTTGCAAATCACAGTTATTTGAACGCAATACTTAGTAAATTATAATTGCAAAATGAAAAATTGCCTGCACCGTTTTTTTAACGATACTTATTGTCTTAGGGCATCAGTAGGGTATGATAGGAAGGATGAATAAATGATTAAATAAATGTGCCAGCTAAAGATCCAACGATATACCATGACTACGCGGAATTGGATTTAATTTAATCTAAGCTGTCTGCTTTATTGAGCCAGTGGTAGTATTCGAGATCACGCAAATAGTCGAAGCTTTTTTCCCCGAAGTCTTCCTTTTGTTCAGACCTGGTGCGCCAGGTGGCTGTCAGCAAGTTGTTTCTCTGGCCTATCTCAAATAGTTTATTTTTAACCCTTGACTGAAGTTAGCTTGGACACGCGGTATAAAATATGTCGGCTATCGTTTGGTGCCACAGGCTTAATAGCAAGAATCTGCACTGAGCACAACTCTCTGCAACATCAATATTGCCCACATCCAGCCTTGGCTTCACGGGTTTGACGGTAATATCGGTAATATATGCCGGACAACCCGGCAAGAGTTTATAGGCCCCGCATCGGGTGCCAGATGGCTTTTCACGCGGTATATCCTCACTTCTGCCGTTGATCATATATGTGCGTAGTCACGCAGCAGGATGAGATGCGGCTCGAAATGATGCTCACACACTGCCAATGTTTCTGTGAGAGGCTTCTCCTGCCTTCACAAGCTTTGTTTCCACTTTGTGCGATGTGTCCCTCGGAGCAGCAAACAAAGGTGACTGGAGCATCCGGATAGCCACGCTTCGGCATCTCGGAGCAAAACAGTGCGAGTTGGTCTTTTTCCTGACCATTTCGAACATCGCATGGTGCTTTTGAAAAGCTGAGATGTCTTAGTTGCTGTGATGGAAGGCAGAACTGAAAGTTCGAAGGCGAAATCGCAAGAATGTGCAGACTGCACGGCGTGCAAAGCCCTTCCCTTTGCGGACGCGCACGCGGTCCTAGTAAACGTAACTGCAGCGCCACCAGCGGCGGTCAGTGGCGTCCGGCGTGCAAGAGGCGCCCATTTTCCTTCCGTTCGCGCCACTAGAAAGTATTCTAGTTCACTATACGGAAAACGTACGCTCGTGGAATGCCCGCGGTGAGTACTGCTTTCTTTTTTTATCTGCCGTTTTGCATTGTATATTGAAAAAAAAATAATAATACTGATTCAGCTTTATAGGAAACAAAAGAATCGCTGCCAAGCGCGGAAAACAGCTATAATGATTTGTTTTGCTTTGAGTAGTAGATAGTGGTGTACTTTACATAGTACAATGGGCCTTCGCGACAATTTACATGTGTTTCTGGTTGTAGGTTGACTCGGGATGGAACCATGTATTTTCTTTGGAAGAAGACCGTTTTGTCGGCCGATATCGCTGTGGATGGGGAAGAGCCTGTGTATGTCGCTATAGTCCCCCCAGACCCTAGCGTGGACACTGTTGAGGAGGAGAGAGACGACGATGGTACGACACATGCGGTCGTAAACGACGTCTCGGGTGAGTATAGAGATACTTATTGACATTGTACCTATCTTGATTTAAATTTTAAACGAACATAAGTCTTTATATTGCTTTGTAGGCACACTGGAGTTACATTGGGACGGATGTGAGGAATCTCCTGACAATGCAAGGCCGCGCACCAAAAAAGCAAAACTCCAGCGCCCACCTTGGCAGAAGAGCCAGCCAGAGTACCGCTGGGCTACTTCAACTAATGGGGCTGAGGAGAGGAAGCTGAAGCTAAAATTATTGTACTTTGGAAAATCTCGAAATGAAGTTTTTAGCACAATACTTGATGAAGAAATGCTCACTCACATTTTGATGAAAACCGGCAGATATGCGGAGCAAAACAATGAACACGGTTTTGTGATCAACATAGATGACGTAAAGAAATTCATTGGAATTCTTTTGCTTAGTGGCTTTCACAAGCTCCCTAGTCAGCGTATGTATTGGTCTCTCAACGAGGACGCTGGGGTTTCCTGTGTTGCAAACTGCATGAGCCGACAGCGAATTATGGACATAAAGCGCTTTTTCCACCTTGCCGACAATGATTTGATTCAGGGCACAAATGACAAAATGTTCAAGGTGAGACCACTAATGGAGCTCCTGAACAACAAATTCAGACAACACAGCATTTTTCATCAAATCCTGTCGGTAGACGAATCAATCATACAATATTTTGGACATCACTCCTGCAAGACTTTTATAAAAGAGAAGTCGATACGCTTCGGTTACAAAAACTGGATGTTGTGTAGTGTCGATGGGTACTGTTATGCTTTCGATACATACTGTGGCAAGTCTGCAACACTTGTCACAAGGCCACTGGGATCTCGGGTCGTCCTTTCTCTTCTCGAAGTCGTACCAATACCCAGCGACAATACTGTATTTTTTGACAATTTTTTTACAAGTAACAGCCTTCTCGTGTCTTTACGCAAACTGGGATTTCGAGCAACTGGGACTATTCGAGTCTGAACAGATGCCCTCTGAGGTCGAAAAAGGAGATGCAGCGAAAGGAACGGGGAGAATACTGCTTTTGTTTTGATCCCAAAAACGAGGTTCTTTTCGTAAAGTGGAAAGACAACAGTATAGTGACCATGGCGACAAACTAAGACACCATCGAACCCTGAGCTCTGTAAATTCGATGGTCTTTCTCCGAGAAAAAGAGAGTAAAGATGCCGCAACCGAACCTCTTCAGCAACTACAACAGTGGAATGGGAGGTGTGCATCTGCACGATCAAACTGTGCACAACCGCAGAATTAGGATCCGAGGGAAAAAGTGGTGGTGGCCCTTATTTACCCAGATGATAAACATGGCCGTAGTCAACGCAAGGAGAATTTATCAACTTGTAGGAGATTCGGTCAACAGTATCTCTTGCTGGGCTAGTTGGTGGAACGTTAGGTTTAAACATGAAAAATAGCGCTAAATGTTAGACAGAACACACCTGTCCCGTCCGTCTTTGTGTGTGTTTCGTCTAACATTTAGCGCTGTTTTTTTCCTTTGGTTAAACACAATGTAGGAGATTCACGGGTTGACTTACTCGCATTCACCCGCATCATAGTGAGACATTACTTGCGCATCTGTGTACCTAACCGACTCATCAAGAGGTCTCCAGCCTCTGTTGTGCCTGCTGTTGTTCTCGATCCGCATAGAAATTTTCACAAGAAGCTCGAAAAACAGTTGCGCTGCACAGTCTGTCACAAAAGGTCGAAATGCTGTTGCGAAAAGTGCAATGTTACACTTTGCATAAAGCATGGCTGCTTCAATACGTTTCACGCACGGCGCTAACTTCCGCATTACTACGGGAAGCACCCAGCGTACTTTCTAAAGTACAGTGTTACTGAACCAATAAAGGTAAAGGTGCAAAACTTTACATATGGTGTTATTTATCTTAGTTAATAAGATATGTAAAATGTAGTAGAAATCGTACGACTAGGCTTGGCATGGGCCTTAACGGGTTAATTGAGTCCCCGGCTTTCCGGTGAGAAAGGTGGCATGGAAGGCAACAGCACGAGTCCTCGGCCGCCAGTATAGAAAAAAAAAAAAACGATCAGCATGGCCATAACCATGCAATTTTATAAACGGCAGTATATCACCGACAGACTGAATATATGGGGTCAAATTTCGCGCCCCCTTAAGAGGACTGCCCCCCATATGCACACGCCTATGGCCATGCTTGAGTTTCTTCTTGTTTCTCGGCGCACGCAGTGCAGTGGTGGCGCCTTGGCGGCATCGTGAAAAGCGCCTGCCAATGGCACACGGTGAGCGAGCCGAGTACTTGGCCGCAGAATCAACACCGCATTTAGATTTAGAGCTTGCGCACTTTTGGAGAAACAAACAAGCCTCTTACCCAAAATTTGATTTCCTTGCTACGAACTTGTCAGTCCTTATAACCACAAGTTAGAGCACTGAAGGAAACTTCAGTGTTGGCCCATTCATCATCCAGGGCAGCCGCTAATGCCCCAAGCCTTCAACAATGCAGGAATTTTACGCACATACTAAGTTACAATGATAATTCAAGGATTATGCTGTGCCTCTATATATTCTGCAAATTTATCCTGTAAAACGTGAGGACTCAATATTTCAAGACCTCAGTTATACTCGTCATCTTCAAATTATTTCTTTCTGTATCTCCGCGCTTCAACTTCAATTATAGGACGTCGGGCCGGACCGAACCTAATCCTTTCAGTCTGAGCCCCGGGCCGGACCCTTCAGCCCTCTCAGCGTAGGGCCGGGCCGGGATCGGGTGTGCAGGATAGGGCCCGGGCCAGACTCGGGCAAAGAATTTTGACCCGTGCACACCTCGAAGGAGCAAGGCCCGTTTCTCCGCATTTTGATCTGGGCAATATGAGATAACACTGCAAATCGGAGCAAACACCTGTAAGCATTTTTTCACGCTTCGAGGACAAAAGTTTGCTGCGCATAAGCCCCGACTCCAAAGGCACACGCGTCATGCGCTGACGCGTCAACGTCATCGCGCGCGTCAACCAAACCCGGTCTACGCATGCGCGCGGCACTTGACGCGAGCATCGCGAGCACTGACGCTCCGATCTGTCCCTGCCAGATTTGGCGCGCAAGCGCGCGCGCTACGCGTGTCGGAAACTAGCGACGGGGTTAAACGATACCAGGGGACCGCGCAGCTATCCCCTACTCCTTTCTTCTCGTCTTCAAGGTTATTAGGTTATTAGCTCCCTCTGCTCCTTTTCTTCACAGACTGGGTGCCTTTCAATTCTCCTCTGCTCTTCACGGTTTTCAAATTTTCTCAGTCAACGCGAGAGACTGAACGAGCCAGCACCATGAGCGTGCAGGCGCATTCCCCTTTTGCGACGCCCGCGTGACGCCTGCGTTGGCGTCGCGGCGTGGGGAAAGTGCTTTGGAGTCCCCGCTATAAATTATCCGCGCGCAAGGAACAAACCGCGTTCCACAAATAAGTATGGAATGGCGTATCACGGCACCCGGCCAGGCGAAATTCTCTGTTTGAAATTGGAACAGCGTTTTAAAGCCCGACCTTGCGGCGCACTCGCCTACCCTTCGACCCTTTCAGTCTTCAGCTCGAGGCCAAGTGAAGCTGATAAATAAGTTCATTGTCATCGCATAAATGACAAGGGGGACAATATTTGATAAAAGACCAGCAGCAGAAGCAGAGCGTTGATTGCGGCTTGGCTTTTAGGGCATCTCACTAATGTAGGGAAACTACTAATGGCATATGATGATTGAGCGCTTAGGTGACGTGAGGCAAGCGAATGACAAGTAGTATAGTCTGTGGCGCCGTCCAAAATATGCAAATGCATGTAGCTGCACTGGTAATCCAACACCGTGTCCAGACTCCGCAGGACGTGCGGTCTGGATGCCCTCCCAGCACTAGTTCGATCACATGAAAACGGTTAACATAAATTGAAAGCACAATGTTGCCCAACCTCGAAGCAGTTTCTCTCACCGTCTATTATGCGGCGCGACTCTCTTCTTCTTCCAGTGCATTTCCACCTTAGGTTGCAGTGTAGACATCTATAGCTTGGGCAAAGAATGTAATACGTACGCATCTGGAAATGGACACAATGCACTTGGAAGAAGCATTGTAACTCGGTGCAATTTTTGCATAGCCACCACCCACGAGCTTGTTGCGAGCTGCTATGTTGAAACGGTAAAGAGGACGAAGACTGTTCCGCATTTCGCCAAAGAGTTCAGGCACCGTTTTCAGCTCTTCGACCTTCTACGCTTTTCCCGCCACGTCATGGACAACGACGACCAGCCGATGTGGTTTCTGGCACGACTGTTCACATTCCGTGCAATCTCTGCCAAAGATATGTGCATTGCGGCGGCCATTTGCCTCTTTGTGGCCGGTATCCTGACCCTGGTTTGGCTGAACATTCAGGCTGCGCAGACCGTCCGTTTCCAACATCATCCAAGATAGGTTCGTGCCTTCGAGTGAGCTTATAGTGACGCATGCAGGATACCGACAAGCCTTTTGACTGGACTGTTCTTCATAACTCCGACTTTTTATGTGTATGCTGTGTTTCCCATCTTTGGTTCATGACATGGAACAGTGTGTGAATTTTTCGCTCTCTCGAGACTCCCCTGTGCACATTTCCGTGAATCCACCGCTACACCTTCGTCGCATTGACTTCCGCGAGGGGATGCAGCTTAATCCAGACTCCACGCAACTGAGGCTCTAAAGACTCTTTTTCGAAGGACATGCCGTAGAACGTCCTATTTCACCATGATGATGACTAAATTCATTTCACTGAAACGGTGAACGTTGAAAAATATAAATGGATCGTGCTGTGCTGCGAAATAAACCCCTGGGCTCATGAACTGGATGCACTCCTTTTTTGTTTACTTCCAGCCCACCGTTCGGAGGAACAGGGCTTGGTTGCGCGTATACGTTTTCAACACAAAATTAAGGACATGGCTTCACCGTATTTCCTCCTTATGGCATCAACGGTTCACTGAGACGCGAAATAAGCAGCCAGCTTACCCATTGTCTTATTATTGTCGTCCCTGCGGCGCTGCAGACGCAGGTTTTACTGAGCCAGCTCAAGAGTGATTTGAGTCTTACATTTACTAAAGTGAAGTTTATCTAAGTTATTTAAGACTGCAAAGACTGATCTTCAATTGCCAAAATTGAAAAATGACATTCAGATGAAAGTCGATTTTCACGACCCCACGGTTATCTGTGGAAGATGGAAAACTTAAAAGTCACTCCCTGCGCACTAACGTGCATACTCCGACCACACAACAACGCCAGTCCCGATCCCCCTTACCAAGGAGGTTTCCTCATCCAACCCAGCCGTCGATATGTAATTCACAGACCCACCTCTACGGCGAGAAACCTCGCGTCCTCCGGGAGTAGGGACACCGCAGCTAGAGTCAAGAGCTTCCACCCGACGATTTTCCGTTACAACAACCTCATCCGACTAATACAATCACGAACTGTGTAAAAAATCGCGCTCGTGGGTAGCAGAGCTGAATTTTTGGCGATGAGCAGCCGTTTAGCCACGGCCATCAGTAACGTTTTGACGCCTTGGACTGAGGCCGCAGATTCACACCGCCGGCGACAACATGCTGACGCCGACTGATATCTGCACCTTGTGAATACAGATCCGCGGCGTCACTCCAAATACAGGCACTCGTGGCATCGCTGAAGCCATCATGTCGTTGCTACTGGGCCGAGAAGTCTGTGCAAGAATAAGCGAACTGGACGTTTTCAGTAAAGAGGCTTCTTTGTGATTAAAGCTGCCGTGAACACGAACCTCCTGGCAAATCAAAAACTCTACCTGTAAACTATTACAGAACCCTTGCGGAACTGTTTCATAAGCTTCTGACAAAACGACAAATTAGTGTCAATAAAGGCCCCAGATTAATGTGCCAGTAGCCTTATTGGATCTCACAAAGAAACTGAATGCGATTTTGTAGCTAGTTCAAGACATTCTGCAAGATGATGGGATACACCGTCGACTAGCCAATTGGCGTTATCTGCTCTGGTGGCAACGAAATATGGGATCCTACAATTGTGCTTTTATTGCCGATGAGTGAACAAATTAAGTTTTGCGCCAGAATTACGCATTTTTATTTAGTTGGCTTCCCACAAAGAACATTTTTTAAATGCCATCGCACCAATACAATAGAAACGTAAGCAGTCTCTCTATTTTATGACGTAGCAGTTAACGCGATTTCCGCGATAATACGCCCACCGATGCCACTTTAAAAACGTCATTGCGAGAAACCAATGCGCATTTTTGACATCACACACATAGAAATGCACTACGGAAGAAGAAAAATTAAAATCCAGACTCAACTTCTATGTTGACAGCCTAAAAGTTAATATAATGCTAGCCCTTCATATCAAAAATGAAACCATTGGTTAGTCCATTTTAGTTATTTTGTCACTGAGCTCTATCACATGCACAATGTTTGCCCTGCTTTACAATCAAATCTGAGCAGACTGCACTCGAGTATGTCTCGCACGGTTTAAAACAACGACCTGCAAAAAATAGCACCTGGTATACTCCACTCAGGCCCAGTATAAAATATTCCGACAGGAGGCTGTGCTGGTGTACTTTATTTTTTTTTTCTCGTGGTGGTGGGGCCTTTTCTACGGCTTGTGCATCTGTTGTTTGAAGACGCAAGAGAGCACCTCGCGGAATGATGGGTGGACCAGAATCTTCTTGAGGCGCTCCAGCGATCTGGACGAACCATTCCTCCATTTTGTCTGACTTAATGAGGCACTTGACGTCCTGAAAGCCGGATCAGTCGATAAGGATATCTACGAAGGCGTCCTCGTATCGGGCGATGATCGCGAAGAATTCTTCATAATCCCTTTCGACGTACACACTGAGGGGCAACAAAAAGTTCGGCAGAAGATAAGTTCCCTCGAGTAATGCGCCGAAAACAAATATCCAGACACGGCGAGCAAAGGAGTTTCAGAAAATATTCAAACCGCGCTAGTTCAATTTGCAAGCGCACAGGTGCCCCAAAAGTAAAATGGAGCACGGTTCTGCAGAAACACTGCTGTTCTTCTGTGCTGCTGTTGAGGCTGACACCAAAAGTGTGACACTGATCGTTATGGTTGTCCACCCGCTGGCAGGGCACGAAGAAAAACGAGTGTTTTCGTTTGTGCGATGTGTTTTACTTTTGGGGCACTTGTATATAGTCGGTTTAGAGCGAAATCTCTACTAGTCTATGTAGAACCCAGGCTGAAGCCTGGCTCCGACTGAGTGACTATGAAACCAGACAAAAATTAAACCATGCACACCACTCAAGGTTAACAATGTAAATTCATTTATAGGAAAAGCACAATAACTGTCATACTTCTCGGTGGATACCTAACCCACGCCGTAAGGGAAGGGAGAAAGGTTGGTGTCAAAGAGAGGCTGTAGTGGAGGGTTACAAAATAGTTTTGACCATCTGGGGATTTTTAACGTGCGCTCATATCGCACAGCACGAGGAACGCGGCCATCAAAACGCGGCCGCCCCGACCTGGTATAAACTCGGGTCCTCTGGTTCAGTAGCCAATGATTTTTATTACTGAGCCAACGCGGCGGCTGCTCTTGCTCGTTACAATCGGGTTGAAGAAGGGCTGAAGATCCACCATATATAGTTTTTTACTATCTGCACAAATCAGATATAGAGGGTTTGGTAATTTTACACTCCAAAACACCTGTCATCTGCTCTGTGGATGACAGGGTAACGATAAAATGCACAGGTCAAGAAGCAGCGGTGCTCACCGAGAAATGTTTTGTACGTGGACTCAAGAACGCCTTTGCTAGGGCGAGATGCTCTACGTTTTTTTTACGTAACACAATATCGCAAATGTAACGTAACATAGCAGCAAAGGCAACACTGATAATAAAGAGTTCGCGCTCTTCCGCTGTTGGTAGCAACCAGCACCAGCTCGCCCTGTCGTCAGCTTAGCCGAAGTTGAGCGGGATTTTCCGGCATTATTTCTCTGAAAACAAGGAACATCACAAGTGAGGTATTCTTACGTATCGGCACTCTAGATCACTCAATAGAAGCATCGCCGTCTCTTCTGAGCACCGGAAATCGTTTTCTGTGGCTGTTTGCTGCGCTTTTCACGTGTTCTGTATCTTTTAAAAATTCACTTATGTCTGCGAAAGGAGTCATTATGAATAAAAAACCGGAATACCGGATCACTTCAGTGTAAGAGGTTCTGTCAGGCAGTCTACACAGATAAGCCACGTTTCCGGACATCGAGAGCCTGCTGAGGGTGACGAGAGCCAGGTGCCCCAGTCGGTAGCGGCGCCGGCACCCCTTAGAGATGAGTTCCCCGTTGCTGCCTACCTGGAAGATTTTCAGGCACCACGCGCCGGCGAAGCGCAGGCTCAGGATCATCAGCTTGCGCGATGGCACGTGTACCGCGAGAGGGAGTAGGACACCTGCGATGGATATAGGCACATTCTATCAATGTCGATCGCCCTACAAGGAATGTTTACTGGGCACAACGGGGAAGTTAGCTTAACGTGCTACCGCGAGGCGTCGTCCTGTTTTTTAGAGCCGAAGTCTAATGCGCCCGTTCGGCGGTTCAGCCACGTCACCCTTGGCGCTGATGCCTGTGTAACCGAGCAAAAGGGAGTCACGAGAGAGTCACGAAGACGTTCTAAAAAGAAGGAAAAAAGAGTCATGAGCTCTATTTAGCTCGTGGGGAAAAACTGCGCTTTGTAAATGCACATACATGCATAGATACAAGAATCTCCCAAATTCCTTGCCTCAATACATCGCAAAAACCGCTCAAATTGCTGCTCTCAAATTTTACATTAACATGTATCCTTATCGTCCTTAGATTTTTTTGTCGGGAATGAGTAAGGGGCCTTCAAGGAAGTTATTAATGCATTCTAATCTCCCTGGACTGTGTCAACTTTCGCAAGGTGAACCTTGTGGAGCCCTGCTCCGCGCACGAGTCGGCGCCGCGCGCCAGCCACCTTTCAATGGCGCGTTGCTTCCCGGCACTCCCTGTGCACTGCCCCACTGTCCCTCTCCTCTGCCGTCGATGGGGAAAAAAGTCCTTGACCGGTCCCCGCTCGGACCCCATAAAACGAGGCGCGCGAGCGTCTCGCACCCTCTTCGTTCACCTGGTACCCGCTTGCTGCCCGCTTACTGGCTGCTCTCCCGACCTGACAACCGCACGATCCCCTGACCCCCCGATCTGCTTGACGAACCTTCCTGCGCCTGAGTGAGATAAAAATGTTTGTTTCATGGCCCGCTGCGTGTGTGTCTTGCATGCCCCTCGGGTAGAGGAATCGCCCACAAAATGGCACTCAACTGGAGCTGAATTAGCCCCCATGTGGATGATTTCTCTGCCAACGTGAGAGCGCACGGCAAGGTGAGCTCACGGCGGGCGTCCTTTGTGTGATAGGCGCAACGCCATTTTGAGTTTAGGGCTATCGTGTATGTGGATGAGGCGGAATGTACTATAGTGGTGTTTGTACAGTGTTTTATTCTGTTTTGAGTTATGTGTGTGTTTTTTAGTGGCGGGCGGTTTGTGCTTGAATTTTTTTTTTCATATCTTGTACATAGACGTGAGGGTTGTCACCGCGATTAGCCTTTGTGACTAGCCTCTTGACGCGGGCTAGGTGGTAGTCGTCCACGAGCAGTTGTTCTACCCCTTCCGGTCGGCCTTAAAGACGTGGCAGATAGGACCGCCGCTTCGGATACCGTTGCGTCCGAGAGTGAGGCAAGCGACGAGGCGAAGCGCGCACAGGTTCCCAACGCAGCCGCTCTTATGCAGCACATGACCGCAATGCTGTCTGTGTTCACCAGTCAGCTCGGCTCGGTGGCTAGCACCAACCAAGCCGCAGCTGCGGCGACAGTCTCGCGTCTGCGGATAAATGTAGAGGTGCGCTCCTTTTCCGGCTACACGGACGTGAACTCAATCCACAAGCTCTTACAAGAACTCGAGGATTATCAGACGGCACTGGATTCCCCAGACGACGTGGTGCTGGCGCAGGTGATTCCCGTAGCACTTGAGAGCGCGGCGCGATCGAGACGCTGCCAGCCGGCCTTCTAGTCGATGACTGACTGGCTTCACTGATCGCTTCCGCGCCGAGTTCTTGCCGCCCGATTACGAGCACTGGATGCTAGAAGCTCGCGTGGCGCACACAGCACCCAGAGGAGAGCCTCCTCGAGTATGCACGCGCAATGCGAGAGCTCTACAAGAGGGCAGATCCCACGGCAACCGATCTTGATCAGGTCGCGCGCGCGATCAGGCAGTGCCATCCGCGCTTCAAGCCATATTTGCGTGGACGCGGTTTTGCAAACCTCGAGGCCCTACCATAGGAAGCGAAGGTAGTGCAGGCGGATTTACTCACTTAATCGTGCTACCAGCCACCACTCAGGTAAGCCTAATCGCTAGAGTTGCGATGCGCGTGTGCCGGAGGCCAAGACTCCGCGCCGCGCGCCAGAGGCGCAGACCTATTGACGGTAGGAAGAAAAGCCAGCATAAGGCTCCGCTATTTCTCGAGCTGTTGGCCCTACGCGTTCGAGCAGCGGCGTCGAGCTATACTAATCAGCGACGTTGGCGCGGAAAGAGGTGAAAGACGTCTCCAACCGCTTCGTGGAACGCGGCATCCACCGACCGCGCGGCAGGTGAACGATCGGCTTTGCTGGAATTGCAACCAGCCGGGCCACGTGGCACGCGAGTGTCAAGCAAGGCGTATGCAGGGAAACGCGGACCGCCGGCGGCGATAATTGGTAGCACTAGCTTGTCGCTGCCGGCGGGAGAATTTCGCGGTAGGCACGGCGGAAAATGGGAAGCGCACTCCCACGCCACGTCACCGGGCGACCGCCCCGGCGGCGGAGAGGCTTTTGTTCCCCTCGCCTGTAGAGAGCAAGGGGTGTTGTCGGGCTCAGCCCCCCCCCCCCCCCCCCCTCTACTTCATTGGACAGCAGCCTGCAGAACCGCCCGCGGCTTCCTACAGCTCCCCGGACCTGGGAGACACCCTGGTGGCACGAGAACCCTGCCTCCCCCATCGCAATGGACCACGTGTTGCTGTGGATCCTGGCGACCTACCCGCCGCGCTGCTGCTGCTACAGCAGTTCCTGGCGGCCTCCCCAGTTGCCGCCCGACCTCGTCGTCGCGGTGACTCCCTGCTGACATCTTTGTGATGCCGCAGTCCTCGCTGCGCTCGTGCTTCTTGCCAAGCCAGCACGCTTGCCACGCGCAAGCCACCCGCCGTCCTCGCAGCACCAGTGGTGTGCGCCAAGGCGGCTCCACCTCGCCGCCATGGACCATGTGTTTTCGCGAATCTTGACACTTCCTCCTGTTGTATCGGGATACTCCTGGACAGCTTCCCGTGGGCCCCTTGCTCGCGGGCCTCGGCGCGCGGTCTACGGACGTTCTCCTCAGCGCCACCCGCCGTGCTGCTGTCTTGGCAGCAGTCTGTCGCGGTCCCCTCCTGCTGCGGCGATGTCCCAATCGCCGTGGCGTCCTGCTGTCACCAGCAGTCCTCCCTGTGCCTCGCAGAGGCGCCGTACCAGGCTTCGCCTGGAACACCCATAAGCGCTGCGGCACCGGGGCCTCCACGCCGACCGGCCGATGTTCACCGGGCTGTTTGCTTGGTGCGGGCCAAAATGATCTCCCCCCCACCCCTCCCCACGTCCCACTTCCCCATCACTGGGGCACCAAGGGTGCCGCCGCGACATTAGGCCAGAATAACCCGTGTCCGGTATCCCCCCCCCCCCCCTGTGAATATCCTAAAGTCCCCAACCAACCTTTCATGATTGTGCAGTTATTTGGTCAAAGCTACTGTCGTTGAGATGGGTTCAACACTGTCACTGGTCGGTGACGACGTGTTCGAGGCCTGCCGTAAGTGTAACATCCGTGTCAGGCGAGCTGAAACCCCTTTGAGGGAGCAGTGCGCCTCGTGGTGCGCTTTGACGGCAGAAAGCGGAGGCATATTGCTTCGTCTACCTGCCAGGCTTGGCCATACCAGTTATTCTGGGTAGGGATTTTCTTTTGAGGGAAGGCATTGTGCTCGACACGGGGGAGAATGGCTAGTGCTACAGTCACTTCACCCCCCTCATATCCTTTGTTAGCGCACATAGGCAGGAATGCCTCGCCCAGCGGGCGAGTGTCCACGCTTGTGTGGCAGACAACTCCCCCGTGAAGCTGAAAGTCGGTGGACCATTAGAAGCAATTATCGCGTCTTTCTCAGGCCACGGTTCACACAGAAACCGGGCAGAACCGACGTGCTTTAGCACGAGATTGAAACGGGTAATACGCGCCCTTTCAGGTCTAACCCGCGTCCGGTAAGCACGCATAAGAGACAGCTTCTCAAACAGCGCCCTTGACGAGATGATTGATACCGGCGCGGTGAGACCCTCACAAAGTCCCTAGGCATCCCCATTGGTTCTAGTTCCAAAGAAAGATAGTTCGGTGAGGCTGTGTTTCGATTATCGAAAGCTCAACGCACTGACGCCTATGGTTGCATACCCTTTCCAGTCAATCCAGGCTGTGATGTACACGTAATGGAACGCAAGGTTATTCATAGTCCTGGATATAAGTAGAGAGTACCTGCAGATTGAGATGGCGGAATGTGACATTTAGAAAACTGCATTCACCTCCCACCGCGGGCTCTTCGAATTTGCTCAACTCCCGTTTGGTTTGTTAATGCACCGAGCAAATTCATGCGATTGATGGACATCGTGCTGGGTGATGCAAGGTTCAACTACGCGATGACGTACCTCGACGGCGTCGTGACATTCTCACAGTAGCTCGAAGAGCCTCTCATTCACCTGAATTTTGTTCTTGAAGGAATGAAACGCATGGGTCTAATGATCAACCCAAAGAAAGTGCTGCTGCCATCAAAAAGGGTGAACCTCTTGGGCTTCGTGGCTGATGATGGCACTTTGAGACCGAACGATCACAAACTGCAGTCAACTACCCCTGCCCGATGGACGGGAAACGCTTGGAAAAATTTTTGGAAATGGTTACTCGCAAAGCCGCTGAACCTGTTGTTGCGTAAAGGCTCGAAGTGGGTCCGGAACAAGGAGCAACCGCGCTAAATGTTAGACAGAACACACCTGTCCCGTTCGTCTTTATGTGTGTTTTGTCTAACATTTAGCGCTGTTTTTTCCTTTGGTTAAACACAATGTAGGAGATTCACGGGTTGACTTACTCGCATTCACCCGCATCATAGTGAGACATTACTTGCGCATCTGTGTACCTAACCGACTCATCAAGAGGTCTCCAGCCTAAGTTGTGCCTGCTGTTGTTCTCGATCCGCATAGAAATGTTCACAAGAAGCTCGAAAAACAGTTGCGCTGCACAGTCTGTCACAAAAGGTCGAAATTCTGTTGCGAAAAGTGCAATGTTACACTTTGCATAAAGCATGGCTGCTTCAATACGTTTCACGCACTGCGCTAACTTCCGCATTACTATGGGATGCACCCAGCGTACTTTCTAAAGTACAGTGTTATAACTTCTGAACCAATAAAGGTAAAGTTGCAAAGCTTTACAAATGGTGTTATTTATCTTAGTTAATAAGATATGTAAAATGTAGTAGAAATCGTACGACTAGGCTTGGCATGGGCCTTAACGGGTTAATTGAGTCCCCGGCTTTCCGGTGAGAAAGGTGGCTTGGAAGGCATCAGCACGAGTCCTCGGCCGCCAGTATAGAAAAAAAAACGATCAGCATGGCCATAACCCTGCAATTTTATAAACGGCAGTACATGACCGACCGAGTAAAGATATGGGGTCAAATTTCGCGCCCCCTTAATAGGACTGCCCCCCATCTGCGCACGCCTCCTATGGCCATGCTTGAGTTTCCTCCTGTTTCTCGGCGCACACAGTGCAGTGGCGACGCCTTGGCGGCATCGTGAAAAGCGCATGCCAATGGCACATGGTGAGCGAGCCGAGTACTTGGCCGCAGAATCAACACCGCGTTTAGATTTAGAGCTTGCGCACTTTTGGAGAAGAACAAGCCTTTTACCCAAAATTTGATTTCCTTGCTACGAACTTCTCAGTCATTATAACCTCAAGTTAGAGCACTGAAGGAAACTTCAGTGTTGGCCCATTCATCATCCAGGGCAGCCGCTAATGCCCCAAGCCTTCAACAATGCAGGAATTTTATGCACATACTAAGTTACAATGATAATTCAAGGATTATGCTGTGCCTCTATATATTCTGCAAATTTATCCTGCAAAACGTGAGAACTCAATATTTCAAGTCCTCAGTTAAACTCGTCATCTTCAAATTATTTCTTTCTGTATCTCCGCGCTCCAACTTCAATCATAGGACGTCGGGCCGGACCGGGCCCAATCCTTTCAGTCTGAGCCCCGGGCCGGACCCTTCAGCCATCTCAGTGTCGGGTCGGGCCGGGTTCGTGTGTGCTGGATAGGGCCCGGGCCAGACTCGGGCAAAGAACTTTGACCCACGCACACAACGAAGGAGCAAGGCCCGTTTCTCCGCATTTTGATCTCGGCAATACGAGATAACACTGCAAATCGGAGCAAGCACCCGTAGGCATTTTTTCACGCTTCGAGGACAAAATTTTGCTGGGCATAAGCCCCGACTCCAAACGCACACGCGTCATGCACTGACGCGTCAACGTCATCGCGCGCGTCAACCAAACCCGGTCTGCGCATGCGCGCGGCACTTGACGCGAGCATCGCGAGCGCTGACGCTCCGATCTGTCCCTGCCAGATTTGGCGCGTAAGCGCGCGCGCTACGCGTGTCGGAAACTAGCGACGGGGTTAAACGATACGAGGGGACCGCGCAGCTGTCCCCTACTCCTTTCTTCTCGTCTTCAAGGTTATTAGGTTATTAGCTCCCTCTGCTCCTTTTCTTCACAGACTGGGTGCCTTTCAATTCTCCTCTGCTCTTCACGGTTTTCAAATTTTCTCAGTCAACGCGAGAGACTGAACGAGCCAGCACCATGAGCGTGCAGGCGCATTCCCCTTTTGCGACGCCCGCGTGACGCCTGCGTTGGCGTCGCGGCGTGGGGAAAGTGCTTTGGAGTCCCCGCTATAAATTATCCGCGCGCAAGGAACAAACCGCGTTCCACAAATAAGTATGGAATGGCGTATCACGGCACCCGGCCAGGCGAAATTCTCTGTTTGAAATTGGAACAGCGTTTCAAAGCCCGACCTTGCGGCGCACTCCCCTACCCTTCGGCCCTTTCAGTCTTCAGCTCAAGGCCAAGTGAAGCTGATAAATAAATTCATTGTCATCGCATAAATGACAAGGGTGACAATATTTGATAAAAGACCAGCAGCAGAAGCAGAGCGTTGACTGCGGCTTGGCTTTTAGGGCATCTCACTAATGTAGGGAAACTACTAATGGCATATGATGATTGAGCGCTTAGGTGACGTGAGGCAAGCGGATGACAAGTAGCATAGTCTGTGGCGCCGTCCAAAATATGCAAATGCATGTAGCTGCGCTGGTAATCCAACACCGTGTCCAGACTCCGCAGGACGTGCGGTCTGGATGCCCTCCCAGCACTAGTTCGCTCACATGAAAACGGTTAACATGAATTGAAAGCACAATGTTGCCCAACCTCGAAGCAGTTTCTCTCACCGTCTATTATGCGGCGCGACTCTCTTCTTCTTCCAGTGCATTTGCTTTAGGTTGCAGTGTAGACATCTGTAGCTTTGGCAAAAAAATGTTATACGTACGCATCTGGAAATGGACACAATGCACTTGGAAGAAGCAGTGTAACTCGGTGCAATTTCTTTCTCGACAATATTTTTGCATAGCCACCACCCACGAGCTTGTTGCGAGCTGCTATGTTGAAACGGTAAAGAGGACGAAGACTGTTCCGCGTTTCGCCAAACAGTTCAGGCACCGTTTTCAGCTCTTCGACCTTCTACGCTTTTCCCGCCACGTCATGGACAACGACGACCAGCCGATGTGGTTTCTGGCACGACTGTTCACATTCCGTGCAATCTCGGCCAAAGATATGTGCATTGCGGCGGCCATTTGCCTCTTTGTCGCCGGTATCCTGACACTGGTTTGGCTGAATATTCAGGCTGCGCAGACCGTCCGTTTCCTACATCATCCAAGATAGGTTCGTGCCTTCGCTTGAGCCTATAGTGACGCATGCAGGATACCGACAAGCCTTTTGACCGAACTGTTCTTTAAAACCCCGACTGATGATGTGTGTGCTGTGTTTCCCATCTGATGATCATGACATGGAACAGTGTGTGAATTTTTCGCTCTCTCGAAACTCCCCTGTGCACATTTCCGTGAATCCACCGCTACACCTTCATCGCTTTGACTTCCGCCAGGGGATGCAGCTTAATCCTGACTGAGGCTCTAAAGACTCTTTTTCGAAGGACATGCCGTAGAACGTCCTTTTTCACCATGATGATGACTAAATTCATTTCACTGAAACGGTGAATGTTGAAAAAGATAAATGGATCGTGCTGTCCTGCGAAATAAACCCCTCGGCTCATGAACTGGATGCTCTCCTTTTTTGTTTACTTCCAGCCTATCGTTCGGAGGAACAGGGCTTGGTTGCGCGTATACGTTTTCAACACAGAATTAAGGACACGGCTTCACTGTATTTCCTCCTTATGGCATAAACGGTTCACTGAGACGCGAAATAAGTTCCCAGCTTACCCATTGTCTTATTATTGTCGTCCCTGCGGTGCTGCAGACGCAGGTTTTACTCTCTGGAATGGAAGCTGGTGAGCCAGCTCCAGAGTGATTTGAGTCTTACATTTACTAAAGTGAAGTTTATCTAAGTTATTTAAGACTGCAGACTGATCTTCAATTGCCTAAATTGAAAAATTACAATCAGATGAAAGTCGATTTTCACGACCCCACGGTATCTGTGGAAGATGGAAAACTTAAGTCACTCCCTGAGCACTAACGTGCATACCCCGACCACAAAACAACGCCAGTCCCGATCCCCCTTACCAAGGAGGTTTCCTCATCCAACCCAGCCGTCGCTATGTAATTCACAGACCCACCTCTACGGCGAGAAACCTGGCGTCCTCTGGGATTAGGGACACCGCAACTAGAGTCAAGAGCCTCCACCCGACGATTTTCCGTTACAACAACCTTATCCGACGAATCCAATCACGAACTGTGTAAAAAATCGCGCTCGTGGGTAGCAGAGCTGAATTTTTGGCGATGAGCAGCCGTCTAGCCACGGCCATCAGTAACGTTTTGACGCCTTGGACTGAGGCCGCAGATTCACACCGCCGGCGACAACATGCTGACGCCGACTGATATCTGCACCTTGTGAATACAGATCCGCGGCGTCACTCCAAATACAGGCACTCGTGGCATCGCTGAAGCCATCATGTCGTACGTTGCTACTGGGCCGAGAAGTCTGTGCAAGAATAAGCGAACTGGACGTTTTCAGTAAAGAGGCTTCATTGTGATTAAAGCTGCCGTGAACAGGAACCTCCTGGCCGATCAAAAACTCTACCTGTAAACTATTACAGAACCCTTGCAGAACTGTTTTGCATAAGCTTCTGACAAAACGACAAATTAGTGTCAATAAAGGCCCCAGATTAATGTGCCAGTAGCCTTATTGGATCTCACAAAGAAACTGAATGCGATTTTGTAGCTAGTTCAAGACATTCTGCAAGATGATGGGATACACCGTCGACTAGCCAATTGGCGTTATCTGCTCTGGTGGCAACGAAATATGGGATCCTACAATTGTGCTTTTATTGCCGATGAGTGAACAAATTAAGTTTTGCGCCAGAATTACGCATTTTTATTTAGTTGGCTTCCCACAAAGAACATTTTTTAAATGCCATCGCACCAATACAATAGAAACGTAAGCAGTCTCTCTATTTTATGACGTAGCAGTTAACGCGATTTCCGCGATAATACGCCCACCGATGCCACTTTAAAAACGTCATTGCGAGAAACCAATGCGCATTTTTGACATCACACACATAGAAATGCACTACGGAAGAAGAAAAATTAAAATCCAGACTCAACTTCTATGTTGACAGCCTAAAAGTTAATATAATGCTAGCCCTTCATATCAAAAATGAAACCATTGGTTAGTCCATTTTAGTTATTTTGTCACTGAGCTCTATCACATGCACAATGTTTGCCCTGCTTTACAATCAAATCTGAGCAGACTGCACTGGGGTATATCTCGCACGGTTTAAAACCACGACCTGCAAAAAAAAAGCACCTGGTATACTCCACTCAGGCCCAGCATAAAATATTCCGACAGGAGGCTGCGCTGGTGTACTTTATTTTTTTTTTTCTCGTGGTGGTGGGGCCTTTTCTACGGCTTGTGCATCTGTTGTTTGAAGACGCAAGAGAGCACCTCGCGGAATGATGGGTGGACCAGAATCTTCTTGAGGCGCTCCAGCGATCTGGACGAACCATTCCTCCATTTTGTCTGACTTAATGAGGCACTTGACGTCCTGAAAGCCGGATCAGTCGATAAGGATATCTACGAAGGCGTCCTCGTATCGGGCGATGATCGCGAAGAATTCTTCATGATCCCTTTCGACGTACACACTGGGGGGCAACAAAAAGTTCGGCAGAAGATATGTCACCTCGAGTAATGCGCCGAAAACAAATTTCCAGACACGGCGAGCAAAGGAGTTTCAGAAAATATTCAAACCGCGCTAGTTCAATTTGCAAGCGCACAGGTGCCCCAAAAGTAAAAAAGAGCACGGTTCTGCGGAAACAGTGCTGTTCTTCTGTGCTGCTGTTGAGGCTAACACCAAAAGTGTGACACTGACCGTTCTGGTTGTCCACCCGCTGGCAGGGCACGAAGAAAAACGAGTGTTTTCGTTTGTGCGATGCGTTTTACTTTTGGGGCACTTGTATATAGTCGGTTTAGAGCGAAATCTCTACTAGTCTATGTAGAACCCAAGCTTTCGCCTGGCTCCGACTTAGTAACATTGAAACCAGAAAAAAATTAAACCATGCACACCACTCAAGGTTAGCAATGTAAAATCATTTATAGCAAAAGCACAATAACTGTCATACTTCTCGGTGGATACCTAACCCACGCCGTAAGGGAAGGGAGAAAGGTTGGTGTCAAAGAGAGGCTGTAGTGGAGGGTTACAAAATAATTTTGACCATCTGGGGATTTTTAACGTGCGCTCATATCGCACAGCACGAGGAACGCGACCATCAAAACGCGGCCGCCGCGACCTGGTTTAAACTCGGGTCCTCTGGTTCAGTAGCCAATGATTTTTATTACTGAGCCAACGCGGCGGCTGCTTTCGCTCGTTACAACCGGATTGAAGAAGGGCTGAAGATCCACCATATATATTTTTTTACTACCTGCACAAATCAGATATGGAGCGTTTGGTAATTTTACACTCCAAAACACCTGTCATCTGCTCTGTGGATGACCGGGTAACGATAAAATGCACACGTCAAGAAGCAGCGGTGCTCACAGAGAAATGTTTTGTACGTGGACTCAAGAACGCCTTTGCTAGGACGAGATGCTCTACGTTTTTTTTTTTTTTACGTAACACAATATCGCAAATGTAACGTAACATAGCAGCAAAGGCAACACTGATAATAAAGAGTTCGCGCTCTTCCGCTGTTGGTAGCAACCAGCACCAGCTCGCCCTGTCGTCAGCTTAGCCGAAGTTGCGTGGTATTTTCCGGCATTATTCCTCTGAAAACAAGGAACATCACAAGTGAGGTATTCTTACGTATCGGCACTCTAGATCACTCTATAGAAGCATCGCCGTCTCTTCTGAGCACCGGAAATCGTTTTCTGTGGCTGTTTGCTGCGCTTTTCACGTGTTCTGTATCTTTTAAAAATTCACTTTTGTCTGCGAAAGGAGTCATTATGAATAAAAAACCGGAATACCGGATCACTTCAGTTGAAGAGGTTCTGTCAGGTAGTCTACACAGATAAGCCACGTTTCCCGACATCGAGAGCCTGCTGAGGGTGACGAGAGCCAGGTGCCCCAGTCGGTAGCGGCGCCGGCACCCCTTAGAGATGAGTTCCCCGTTGCTGCCTAGCTGGAAGATTTTCAGGCACCACGCGCCGGCGAAGCGCAGGCTCAGGATCATCAGCTTGCGCGATGGCACGTGTACCGCGAGAGGGAGTAGGACACCTGCGATGGATATAGGCACATTCTATCAGTGTCGATCGCCCTACAAGGAATGTTTACTGGGCACAACGGGGAAGTTAGCTTAACGTGCTACCGCGAGGTGTCGTCCTGTTTTTTAGAGCCGAAGTCTAATGCGCCCGTTCGGCGGTTCAGCCACGTCACCCTTGCTGCTGATGCCTGTGTAACCGAGCGAAAGGGAGTCACGAGAGAGTCACGAAGACGTTCTAAAAAGAAGGAAAAAAGAGTCATGAGCTATATTTAGCTCGCGGGGAAAAACTGCGCTTTGTAAATGCACATACATGCATAGATACAAGAATCTCCCAAATTCCTTGCCTCAATACATCGCAAAAACCGCTCAAATTGCTGCTCTCAAATTTTACATTAACATGTATCGTTATCGTCCTTAGATTTTTTTTGTCGGGAATGAGTAAGGGGCCTTCAAGGAAGGTATTAATGCATTCTAATCTCCCTGGACTGTGTCAACTTTCGCAAGGTAAACCTTGTGGAGCCCTGCTCCGCGCACGAGTCGGCGCCGCGCGCCAGCCACATTTGAAAGGCGCGTTGCTTCCCGGCACTCCCTGTGCACTGCCCCACTGTCCCTCTCCTCTCCCGTCGATGGGGAAAGAAGTCCTTGACCGGTCCCCGCTCGGACCCCATAAAACGAGGCGCGCGAGCGTCTCGCACCCTCTTCGTTCACCTGCTACCCGCTTGCTGACCGCTTACTGGCTGCTCTCCCGACCTGACAACCGCACGACCCCCTGACCCCCCGATCTGCCTGACTAACCTTCCTGCGCCTGAGTGAGATAAAAATGTTTGTTTCACGGCCCGCTGCGTGTGTGTCTTGCATGCCCCTCGGGTAGAGGAATCGCCCACAAAATGGCACTCAACTGGAGCTGAATTAGCCCCCATGTGGATGATTTCTCTGCCAACGTGAGAGCGCACGGCAAGGTGAGCTCGCGGCGGGCGTCCTTTGTGTGATAGGCGCAACGCCATTTTGAGTTTAGGGCTATCGTGTATGTGGATGAGGCGGAATGTACTATAGTGGTGTTTGTACAGTGTTTTATTCTGTTTTGAGTTATGTGTGTGTTTTTTAGTGGCGGGCGGTTTGTGCTTGAATTTTTTTTTTCATATCTTGTACATAGACGTGAGGGTTGTCACCGCGATTAGCCTTTGTGACTAGCCTCTTGACGCGGGCTAGGTGGTAGTCGTGCACGAGCAGTTGTTCTGCCCCTTCCGGTCGGCCTTAAAGACGTGGCAGATAGGACCGCCGCTTCGGATACCGTTGCGTCCGAGAGTGAGGCAAGCGACGAGGCGAAGCGCGCACAGGTTCCCAACGCAGCCGCTCTTATGCAGCACATGACCGCAATGCTGTCTGTGTTCACCAGTCAGCTCGGCTCGGTGGCTAGCACCAACCAAGCCGCAGCTGCGGCGACAGTCTCGCGTCTGCGGATAAATGTAGAGGTGCGCTCCTTTTCCGGCTACACGGACGTGAACTCAATCCACAAGCTCTTACAAGAACTCGAGGATTATCAGACGGCACTGGATTCCCCAGACGACGCGGTGCTGGCGCAGGTGATTCCCGTAGCACTTGAGAGCGCGGCGCGATCGAGACGCTGCCAGCCGGCCTTCTAGTCGATGACTGACTGGCTTCACTGATCGCTTCCGCGCCGAGTTCTTGCCGCCCGATTACGAGCACTGGATGCTAGAAGCTCGCGTGGCGCACACAGCACCCAGAGGAGAGCCTCCTCGAGTATGCACGCGCAATGCGAGAGCTCTACAAGAGGGCAGATCCCACGGCAACCGATCTTGATCAGGTCGCGCGCGCGATCAGGCAGTGCCATCCGCGCTTCAAGCCATATTTGCGTGGACGCGGTTTTGCAAACCTCGAGGCCCTACCATAGGAAGCGAAGGTAGTGCAGGCGGATTTACTCGCTTAATCGTGCTACCAGCCACCACTCAGGTAAGCCTAATCGCTAGAGTTGCGATGCGCGTGTGCCGGAGGCCAAGACTCCGCGCCGCGCGCCAGAGGCGCAGACCTATTGACGGTAGGAAGAAAAGCCAGCATAAGGCTCCGCTATTTCTCGAGCTGTTGGCCCTACGCGTTCGAGCAGCGGCGTCGAGCTATACTAATCAGCGAAGTTGGCGCGGAAAGAGGTGAAAGACTTCTCCAACCGCTTCGTGGAACGCGGCATCCACCGACCGCGCGGCAGGTGAACGATCGGCTTTGCTGGAATTGCAACCAGCCGGGCCACGTGGCACGCGAGTGTCAAGCAAGGCGTATGCAGGGAAACGCGGACCGCCGGCGGCGATAATTGGTAGCACTAGCCTGTCGCTGCCGGCGGGAGAATTTCGCGGTAGGCACGGCGGAAAATGGGAAGCGCACTCCCACGCCACGTCACCGGGCGACCGCCCCGGCGGCGGAGAGGCTTTTGTTCCCCTCGCCTGTAGAGAGCAAGGGGTGTTGTCGGGCTCAGCCCCCCCCCCTCTACTTCATTGGACAGCAGCCTGCAGAACCGCCCGCGGCTTCCTACAGCTCCCCGGACCTGGGAGACACCCTGGTGGCACGAGAACCCTGCCTCCCCCATCGCAATGGACCACGTGTTGCTGTGGATCCTGGCGACCTACCCGCCGCGCTGCTGCTGCTACAGCAGTTCCTGGCGGCCTCCCCAGTTGCCGCCCGACCTCGTCGTCGCGGTGACTCCCTGCTGACATCTTTGTGATGCCTCAGTCCTCGCTGCGCTCGTGCTTCTTGCCAAGCCAGCACGCTTGCCACGCGCAAGCCACCCGCCGTCCTCGCAGCACCAGTGGTGTGCGCCAAGGCGGCTCCACCTCGCCGCCATGGACCATGTGTTTTCGCGAATCCTGACACTTCCTCCTGTTGTATCCGGATACTCCTGGACAGCTTCCCGTGGGCTCCTTGCTCGCGGGCCTCGGCGCGCGGTCTACGGACGTTCTCCTCAGCGCCACCCGCCGTGCTGCTGTCTTGGCAGCAGTCTGTCGCGGTCCCCTCCTGCTGCGGCGATGTCCCAATCGCCGTGGCGTCCTGCTGTCACCAGCAGTCCTCCCTGTGCCTCGCAGAGGCGCCGTACCAGGCTTCGCCTGGAACACCCATAAGCGCTGCGGCACCGGGGCCTCCACGCCGACCGGCCGATGTTCACCGGGCTGTTTGCTTGGTGCGGGCCAAAATGATCTCCACCCCACCCCTCCCCACATCCCACTTCCCCATCACTGGGGCACCAAGGGTGCCGCCGCGACATTAGGCCAGAATAACCCGTGTCCGGTATCCCCCCCCCCCCCTGTGAATATCCTAAAGTCCCCAACCAACCTTTCATGATTGTGCAGTTATTTGGTCAAAGCTACTGTCGTTGAGATGGGTTCAACACTGTCACCGGTCGGTGACGACGTGTTCGAGGCCTGCCGTAAGTGTAACATCCGTGTCAGGCGAGCTGAAACCCCTTTGAGGGAGCAGTGCGCCTCGTGGTGCGCTTTGACGGCAGAACGCGGAGGCATATTGCTTCGTCTACCTGCCAGGCTTGGCCATACCAGTTATTCTGGGTAGGGATTTTCTTTTGAGGGAAGGCATTGTGCTGGACACGGGGGAGAATGGCTAGTGCTACAGTCACTTCACCCCCCTCATATCCTTTGTTAGCGCACCTAGGCAGGAATGCCTCGCCCAGCGGGCGAGTGTCCACGCTTGTGTGGCAGACAACTCCCCCGTGAAGCTGAAAGTCGGTGGACCATTAGAAGCAATTATCGCGTCTTTCTCAGGCCACGGTTCACACAGAAACCAGGCAGAACCGACGTGCTTTAGCACGAGATTGAAACGGGTAATACGCGCCCTTTCAGGTCTAACCCGCGTCCGGTAAGCACGCATAAGAGACAGCTTCTCAAACAGCGCCCTTGACGAGATGATTGATACCGGCGCGGTGAGACCCTCACAAAGTCCCTAGGCATCCCCATTGGTTCTAGTGCCAAAGAAAGATAGTTCGGTGAGGCTGTGTTTCGATTATCGAAAGCTCAACGCACTGACGCCTATGGTTGCATACCCTTTCCAGTCAATCCAGGCTGTGATGTACACGTAATGGAACGCAAGGTTATTCATAGTCCTGGATATAAGTAGAGAGTACCTGCAGATTGAGATGGCGGAATGTGACATTTAGAAAACTGCATTCACCTCCCACCGCGGGCTCTTCGAATTTGCTCAACTCCCGTTTGGTTTGTTAATGCACCGAGCAAATTCATGCGATTGATGGACATCGTGCTGGGTGATGCAAGGTTCAACTACGCGATGACGTACCTCGACGGCGTCGTGACATTCTCACAGTAGCTCGAAGAGCCTCTCATTGACCTGAATTTTGTTCTTGAAGGAATGAAACGCATGGGTCTAATGATCAACCCAAAGAAAGTGCTGCTGCCATCAAAAAGAGTGAACCTCTTGGGCTTCGTGGCTGATGATGGCACTTTGAGACCGAACGATCACAAACTGCAGTCAACTACCCCTGCCCGATGGACGGGAAACGCTTGCAAAAATTTTTGGAAATGGTTACTCGCAAAGCCGCTGAACCTGTTGTTGCGTAAAGGCTCGAAGTGGGTCCGGAACAAGGAGCAACCGCGCTAAATGTTAAACAGAACACACCTGTCCCGTTCGTCTTTATGTGTGTTTTGTCTAACATTTAGCGCTGTTTTTTCCTTTGGTTAAACACAATGTAGGAGATTCACGGGTTGACTTACTCGCATTCACCCGCATCATAGTGAGACATTACTTGCGCATCTGTGTACCTAACCGACTCATCAAGAGGTCTCCAGCCTCAGTTGTGCCTGCTGTTGTTCTCGATCCGCATAGAAATTTTCACAAGAAGCTCGAAAAACAGTTGCGCTGCACAGTCTGTCACAAAAAGTCGAAATGCTGTTGCGAAAAGTGCAATGTTACACTTTGCATAAAGCATGGCTGCTTCAATACGTTTCACGCACCGCGCTAACTTCCGCATTACTACGGGAAGCACCCAGCGTACTTTCTAAAGTACAGTGTTACTGAACCAATAAAGGTAAAGGTGCAAAACTTTACATATGGTGTTATTTATCTTAGTTAATAAGATATGTAAAATGTAGTAGAAATCGTACGACTAGGCTTGGCATGGGCCTTAACGGGTTAATTGAGTCCCCGGCTTTCCGGTGAGAAAGGTGGCTTGGAAGGCATCAGCACGAGTCCTCGGCCGCCAGTATAGAAAAAAAAAACGATCAGCATGGCCATAACCCTGCAATTTTATAAACGGCAGTACATGACCGACCGAGTGAAGATATGGGGTCAAATTTCGCGCCCCCTTAATAGGACTGCCCCCCATCTGCGCACGCCTCCTATGGCCATGCTTGAGTTTCCTCCTGTTTCTCGGCGCACACAGTGCAGTGGCGACGCCTTGGCGGCATCGTGAAAAGCGCATGCCAATGGCACATCGTGAGCGAGCCGAGTACTTGGCCGCAGAATCAACACCGCATTTAGATTTAGAGCTTGCGCACTTTTGGAGAAACAAACAAGCCTCTTACCCAAAATTTGATTTCCTTGCTACGAACTTGTCAGTCCTTATAACCACAAGTTAGAGCACTGAAGGAAACTTCAGTGTTGGCCCATTCATCATCCAGGGCAGCCGCTAATGCCCCAAGCCTTCAACAATGCAGGAATTTTATGCACATACTAAGTTACAATGATAATTCAAGGATTATGCTGTGCCTCTATATATTCTGCAAATTTATCCTGCAAAACGTGAGAACTCAATATTTCAAGTCCTCAGCTAAACTCGTCATCTTCAAATTATTTCTTTCTGTATCTCCGCGCTCCAACTTCAATCATAGGACTTCGGGCCGGACCGGGCCCAATCCTTTCAGTCTGAGCCCCGGGCCGGACCCTTCAGCCATCTCAGTGTCGGGTCGGGCCGGGTTCGTGTGTGCTGGATAGGGCCCGGGCCAGACTCGGGCAAAGAACTTTGACCCGCGCACACAACGAAGGAGCAAGGCCCGTTTCTCCGCATTTTGATCTGGGCAATACGAGATAACACTGCAAGTCGGAGCAAGCACCCGTAAGCATTTTTTCACGCTTCGAGGACAAAATTTTGCTGGGCATAAGCCCCGACTCCAAACGCACACGCGTCATGCGCTGACGCGTCAACGTCATCGCGCGCGTCAACCAAACCCGGTCTGCGCATGCGCGCGGCACTTGACGCGAGCATCGCGAGCGCTGACGCTCCGATCTGTCCCTGCCAGATTTGCGCGTAAGCGCCCGCGCTACGCGTGTCGGAAACTAGCGACGGGGTTAAACGATACGAGGGGACCGCGCAGCTGTCCCCTACTCCTTTTTTCTCGTCTTCAAGGTTATTAGGTTATTAGCTCCCTCTGCTCCTTTTCTTCACAGACTGGGTGCCTTTCAATTCTCCTCTGCTCTTCACGGTTTTCAAATTTTCTCAGTCAGCGCGAGAGACTGAACGAGCCAGCACCATGAGCGTGCAGGCGCATTCCCCTTTTGCGACGCCCGCGTGACGCCTGCGTTGGCGTCGCGGCGTGGGGAAAGTGCTTTGGAGTCCCCGCTATAAATTATCCGCGCGCAAGGAACAAACCGCGTTCCACAAATAAGTATGGAATGGCGTATCACGGCACTCGGCCAGGCGAAATTCTCTGTTTGAAATTGGAACAGCGTTTCAAAGCCCGACCTTGCGGCGCACTCCCCTACCCTTCGGCCCTTTCAGTCTTCAGCTCGAGGCCAAGTGAAGCTGATAAATAAATTCATTGTCATCGCATAAATGACAAGGGTGACAATATTTGATAAAAGACCAGCAGCAGAAGCAGAGCGTTGACTGCGGCTTGGCTTTTAGGGCATCTCACTAATGTAGGGAAACTACTAATGGCATATGATGATTGAGCGCTTAGGTGACGTGAGGCAAGCGGATGACAAGTAGCATAGTCTGTGGCGCCGTCCAAAATATGCAAATGCAAGTAGCTGCGCTGGTAATCCAACACCGTGTCCAGACTCCGCAGGACGTGCGGTCTGGATGCCCTCCCAGCACTAGTTCGCTCACATGAAAACGGTTAACATGAATTGAAAGCACAATGTTGCCCAACCTCGAAGCAGTTTCTCTCACCGTCTATTATGCGGCGCGACTCTCTTCTTCTTCCAGTGCATTTGCTTTAGGTTGCAGTGTAGACATCTGTAGCTTTGGCAAAAAAATGTAATACGTACGCATCTGGAAATGGACACAATGCACTTGGAAGAAGCAGTGTAACTCGGTGCAATTTCTTTCTCGACAATATTTTTGCATAGCCACCACCCACGAGCTTGTTGCGAGCTGCTATGTTGAAACGGTAAAGAGGACGAAGACTGTTCCGCGTTTCGCCAAACAGTTCAGGCACCGTTTTCAGCTCTTCGACCTTCTACGCTTTTCCCGCCACGTCATGGACAACGACGACCAGCCGATGTGGTTTCTGGCACGACTGTTCACATTCCGTGCAATCTCGGCCAAAGATATGTGCATTGCGGCGGCCATTTGCCTCTTTGTCGCCGGTATCCTCACCCTGGTTTGGCTGAACATTCAGGCTGCGCAGACCGTCCGTTTGCTACATCATCCAAGATAGGTTCGTGCCTTCGCGTGAGCCTATAGTGACGCATGCAGGATACCGACAAGCCTTTTGACCGAACTGTTCTTTAAAACCCCGACTGATGATGTGTGTGCTGTGTTTCCCATCTGATGATCATGACATGGAACAGTGTGTGAATTTTTCGCTCTCTCGAGACTCCCCTGTGCACATTTCCGTGAATCCACCGCTACACCTCCGTCGCATTGACTTCCGCGAGGGGATGCAGCTTAATCCAGACTCCACGCAACTGAGGCTCTAAAGACTCTTTTTCGAAGGACATGCCATAGAACGTCCTTTTTCACCATGATGATAACTAAATTCATTTCACTGAAACGCTGAAAGTTGAAAAAGATAAATGGATCGTGCTGTGCTGCGAAATAAACCCCTCGGCTCATGAACTGGATGCTCTCCTTTTTTGTTTACTTCCAGCCTATCGTTCGGAGGAACAGGGCTTGGTTGCGCGTATACGTTTTCAACACAGAATTAAGGACACGGCTTCACCGTATTTTCTCCTTATGGCATAAACGGTTCACTGAGACGCGAAATAAGTTCCCAGCTTACCCATTGTCTTATTATTGTCGTCCCTGCGGCGCTGCAGACGCAGGTTTTACTCTCTGGAATGGAAGCTGGTGAGCCAGCTCCAGAGTGATTTGAGTCTTACATTTACTAAAGTGAAGTCTATCTAAGTTATTTAAGACTGCAAAGACTGATCTTCAATTGCCAAAATTGAAAAATGACATTCAGATGAAAGGCGATTTTCTCGACCCCACGGTATCTGTGGAAGATGGAAAACTTAAGTCACTCCCTGAGCACTAACGTGCATACCCCGACCACACAACAACGCCAGTCCCGATCCCCCTTACCAAGGAGGTTCCCTCATCCCACCCAGCCGTCGATATGTAATTCACAGACCCACCTCTACGGCGAGAAAACTAAAACTGGCGTCTTCCGGGAGTAGGGACACCGCAACTAGAGTCAAGATCCTCCACCCGACGATTTTCCGTTACAACAACCTTATCCGACGAATCCAATCACGAACTGTGTAAAAAATCGCGCTCGTGGGTAGCAGAGCTGAATTTTTGGCGATGAGCAGCCGTCTAGCCACGGCCATCAGTAACGTTTTGACGCCTTGGACTGAGGCCGCAGATTCACACCGCCGACGACCACATGCTGACGCCGACTGGTATCTGCACCTTGTGAATACAGATCCGCGGCGTCACTCCAAATACAGGCACTCGTGGCATCGCTGAAGCCATCATGTCGTTGCTACTGGGCCGAGAAGTCTGTGTAACTTCAAGAATAAGCGAACTGGACGTTTTCAGTAAAGAGGCTTCATTGTGATTAAAGCTGCCGTGAACACGAACCTCCTGGCCAATCAAAAACTCTACCTGTAAACTATTACAGAACCCTTGCAGAACTATTTTGCATAAGCTTCTGACAAAACGACAAATTAGTGTCAATAAAGACCCGAGATTAATGTGCCAGTAGCCTTATTGGATCTCTACAAAGAAACTGAATGCGATTTGCTAGCTAGTTGAAGACATTCTGCAAGATGATGGGATACACCGTCGACTAGCCACTTGGCGTCATCTGCTCTCGTGGCAACGAAATATCATCATCATCATCATCAGCCTGATTATACCCACAGCAGGGCGAAGGCCTCTCCCATATTTCTCCACTTAACCCGGTTCTGTGCTAGCTGCATCCACTTGACCCCTGCGAACTTCTTAATCTCATCTGCCCACCTAACTTTCTTCCGCCCCCTGCTACGCTTTCCTTCCCTTGAAATTCAGTTTGTTATCCTCAGCGACCATCGGTTATCCTCTCTTCGTACTACATGTCCTGCCCATGTCCATTTCTTCTCCTTAATTTCTACTGGAATGTCTGTAACTTGAGTTATTTCTCTGACCCACTCTGCACGCTTTCTATCTCTTAATGTTACCCCTACCATTTTTTGTTCCATAGCCCTCTGGGTTGTCCTCAACTTAAGCACAACTCTCTTGGTTAGCCTCCAAGTTTCAGCCCCATAGGTGAGTACAGGCAAGATGCAACTGTTGTATACATTCCTCTTGAGCGATACCGGTAAGCTGCTAGTCATAATCTGCGAGTGCTTGCCAAATGCGCTCCACCCCAATCGTATTCTTCTTGTTATTTCCTTTTCGTGGTCGGAATCTGCGGTTACTACCTGTCCTAAGTAGACATATTCGCCTACTACTTCCAGTATTTCGCTGACTAATGTAAACTGCTGTTCCTTCCCGAGGCTGTTGAACATTACCTTAGTCTTCTGCATATTGACCCTACAATTGTGCTTCTATTGCCGATGAGTGAACAAATTAAGTTTTGCGCCAGAAATACGCCTTTTTTTTTTAGTTGGCTTCCCACAATACGCTTTTTTTAAATGCCATCGCACCAATACAATAGAAACGTAAGCAGTCTCTCTATTTTAGGACGTAGCAGTTAACGCGATTTCCGCGATAATACGCCCAGCGATGCCACTTTAAAAGCGTCATTGCGAGAAACCACTTCTATAATGCGCATTTTTGACATCACACACATACAAATGCACTACGGAAGAAGAAATATTAAAAACCAGGCTCAACTTCTATGTTGACAGCCTTCAGTTTATTATAATGCTAGCCCTTCACATCAAAAATGAAACCGTTGATTACTCCATTTTAGTTATTTTGTCACTGAGCTCTATCACATGCACAATGTTTGCCCTGCTTTACAATCAAATCTGAGCAGACTGCACTGGAGTATGTCTCGCACGGTTTAAAACAACGACCTGTAAAAAAAAAGCACCTGGTATACTCCACTCAGGCCAGCATAAAATATTCCGACAGGAGGCCGTGCTGGCGTACTTTATTTTTTTTCTCGATCTTTTTTTTTCTTTTTTTTTTTGTCGTGGTGGTGGGGCTTTTTCTACGGCTTGTGCATCTGTTGTTTGGAGACGCAAGAGAGCACCTCGCGGAATCATGGGTGGACCAGAATCTTCTTGAGGCGCTCCAGCGATCTGGACGAACCATTCCTCCATTTTGTCTGACTTAATGAGGCACTTGACGTCCTGAAAGCCGGAGCAGTCGATAAGGATATCTACGAAGGCGTCCTCGTATCGGGCGATGATCGCGAAGAATTCTTCATGATCCCTTTCGACGTACACACTGGGGGGCAACAAAAAGTTCGGCAGAAGATAGGTCACCTCGAGTAATGCGCCGAAAACAAATATCCAGACACGGCGAGCAAAGGAGTTTCAAAAAATATTCAAACCGCGCTAGTTCAATTTGCAACCGCACAGGTACCCCAAAAGTAAAATGGAGCACGGTTCTGCGGAAAAAGTGCTGTTCTTCTGTGCTGCTGATAAGGCAAACACCAGAAGTGTGACACCTATCGTTCTGGTTGTCCACCCGCTGGCAGCGCACGAAGAAAAACGAATGTTTTCGTTGGTGCGATGCGTTATACTTTTGGGGCACTTGTATATGGTCGGTTTAGAGCAAAATCTCTACTAGTCTATGTAGAACCCAGGCATTCGCCTGGCTCCGACTTAGTGACTTTGAAACCAGACCAAAATTAAACCATGCACACCACTCAAGGTTAACGATGTATGTAAATTGATTTATAGGAAAAGCACAATAACTGTCATACTTCTCGGTGGATACGTAACCCACGCCGTAAGGGAAGGGAGAAAGGTTGGTGTCAAAGAGAGGCAGTAGTGGAGGGCTACGGAATAATTTTGACAATCTGGGGATTTTTAACGCGCGCTCATATCGCAGAGCACAAGGAGCGCAACCATTAAAACGCGGCCGCTGCGACCTGGTTTAAACTCGGGTACTCTGGTTCAGGAGCAAATGATTTTTATTACTGAGCCAACGCGGCGGCTGCTTTCGCTCGTTACAACCGGGTTGAAGAAGGGCTGAAGATCCGCCATATATATTTTTTTACTACCTGCACAAATCAGATATAGAGCGTTTGGTAATTTTACACTCCAAAACACCTGTCATCTGCTCTGTGGATGACCGGGTAACGATAAAATGCACACGTCAAGAAGCAGCGGTGCTCAGAGAGAAATGTTTTGTACGTGGACCCAAGAACGCCTTTGCTAGGACAAGATGCTCTACGTTTTTATCGCAAATGTAACGTAACATAGCAGCAAAGGCAACACTGATAATGAACAGTTCGCGCTCTTCCGCTGTTGGTAGCAACCAGCACCAGCTCGCCCTGTCGTCAGCTTAGCCGAAGTTGCGTGGGATTTTCCGGCATTATTTTTCTAAAAACAAGGAACATCACAAGTGAGGTATTCTTACGTATCGGCACTCTAAATCACTCGATAGAAGCATCGCCGTCTCTTCTGAGCACCGGAAATCGTTTTCTGTGGCTGTTTGCTGCGCTTTTCGCGTGTTCTGTATCTTTTAAAAATTCACTTATGTCTGCGAAAGGAGTCATTATGAATAAAAAAGCGGAATACCAGATCACTTCAGTTGAAGAGGTTCTGTCAGGTAGTCTACACAGATAAGCCACGTTTCCGGACATCGAGAGCCTGCTGAGGGTGACGAGAGCCAGGTGCCCCAGTCGGTAGCGGCGCCGGCACCCCTTAGAGATGAGTTCCCCGTTGCTGCCTAGCTGGAAGATTTTCAGGCACCACGCGCCGGCGAAGCGCAGGTTCAGGATCATCACCTTGCGCGATGGCACGTGTACCGCGAGAGGGAGTAGGACACCTGCGATGGATACAGGCACATTCTATCAATGTCGATCGCCCTACAAGTAATGTTTACTGGGCACAACGGGGAAGTTAGCTTAACGTGCTACCGCGAGGCGTCGTCCTGTTTTTTAGAGACGAAGTCTAATGGGCCCGTTCGGCGGTTCAGCCACGTCACCCTTGGTGCTGATGCCTGTGTAACCGAGCAAAAGGGAGTCACGAGAGAGTCACGAAGACGTTCTAAAAAGAAGGAAAAAAAGAGTCATGAGCTCTATTTAGCTCGTGGGGAAAAACTGCGCTTTGTAAATGCACATACATGCATGGATACAAGAATCTCCAAAATTCCTTGCCTCAATACATCGCAAAAACCGCCAAATTGCTGCTCTCAAATTTTACATTAACATGTATCGTTATCGTCCTTAGAATTTTTGTGTGTCGGGAATGAGTAAGGGGCCTTCAAAGAAGTTATTAATGCATTCTAATCTCCTTGGACTGTGTCAACTTTCGCAAGGTGAACCTTGTGGAGCCCTGCTCCGCGCACGAGTCGGAGCCGCGCGCCAGCCACATTTGAAAGGCGCGTCGCTTCCCGGCACTCCCTGTGCACTGCCCTACTGTTCCTCTCCTCTCCCGTCGATGGGGAAAGAAGTCCTTGAGCGGTCCCCGCTCGGACCCCATAAAACGAGGCGCGCGATCCTCTCGCACCCTCTTCGTTCACCTGGTACCCGCTTGCTGCCCGCTTCCTGGCTGCTCTCCCGACCTGACAACCGCACGACCCCCTGACCCCCCCGATCTGCCTGACGAACCTTCCTGCGCCTGAGTGAGATAAAAATGTTTGTTTCACGTCCCGCTGCGTGTGTGTCTTGCATGCCCCTCTGGTAGAGGAATCGCCCACAAAATAACACTCAACTGGAGCTGAATTAGCCCCCATGTGGATGATTTCTCTGCCAACGTGGGAGCGCACGGCAAGGTGAGCTCACGGCGGGCGTCCTTTGTGTGATAGGCGCCACGCCATTTTGAGTTTAGGGCTATCGTGTATGTGGATGAGGCAGAATCTAGTATAGTGGTGTTTGTACAGTGTTTTATTTTGTTTTGGGTTATGTGTGTGTTTTTTAGTGCCGGGCGGTTTGTGGTTCCATTTTTTTTCATATCTTGAACATAGACGTGAGGGTTGTCACCGCGATTAGCCTTTGTGACTAGCCTCTTGACGCGGGCTAGGTGGTAGTCGTGCACGAGCAGTTGTTCTGCCTCTTCCGGTCGGCCTTAAAGACGTGGCAGATAGGACCGCCGCTTCGGATACCGTTGCGTCCGAGAGTGAGGCAAGCGACGAGGCGAAGCGCGCACAGGTTCCCAACGCAGCCGCTCTTATGCAGCACATGACCGCAATGCTGTCTGTGTTCACCCGTCAGCTCGGTTCGGTGGCTAGCACCAACCAAGCCGCAGCTGAGGCGACAGTCTCGCGTCCGCGGATAAATGTAGAGGTCCCTTCCTTTTCCAGCTAAACGGACGTGAAGTCAATTCAAAAGCTCTTACTAGAACTCGAGGATTATCAGACGGCACTGGATTCCCCAGACGACCTGGTGCTAGCGCAGGTGATTCCCGTAGCACTTGAGAGCGCGGCGCGATGGGGACCCTGCCAGCCGGCCTTCCAGTCGATGACAGACTGGCTTCACTGATCGCATCCGCGCCGAGTTCTTGCCGCCCAATTACGAGCGCTGGATGCGAGAAGCTCGCGTGGCGCACACAGCACCCAGAGGAGAGCCTGCTCTAGTATGCACGCGCAATGCAAGAGCTCTACAAGAGGGCAGATCTCACGGCAACCGATCTTGATCAGGTCGCGCGCGCGATCAGGCAGTGCCATCCGCGCTTCAAGCCATATTTGCGGGGACGCGGTTTTGCAAACCTCGAGGCCCTACCATAGGAAGCGAAGGTAGTGCAGGCGGATTTACTCGCTTAATCGTGCTACCAGCCACCACTCAGGTAAGCCTAATCGCTAGAGTTGCGATGCGCGTGTGCCGGAGGCCAAGACTCCGCGCCGCGCGCTGGAGGCGCAGACCTATTGACGGTAGCAAGAAAAGATAGCATAAGGCTCCGCTATTTCTCGAGCTGTTGGCCCTACGCGTTCGAGCAGCGGCGTCGAGCTATACTAATCAGCGACGTTGGCGCGGAGAGAGGTGAAAGACGTGTCCAAGCGCTTCGTGGAACGCAGCATCCACCGACCGCGCGGCAGGTGAACGATCGGCTTTGCTGGAATTGCAACCAGCCGGGCCACGTGGCACGCGAGTGTCAAGCAAGGCGTATGCAGGGAAACGCGGACCGCCGGCGGCGATAATTGGTAGCACTAGCCTGTCGCTGCCCGCGGGAGAATTTCGCGGTAGGCACGGCGGAAAATGGGAAGCGCACTCCCACGCCACGTCACCGGGCGACCGCCCCGGCGGCGGAGAGGCTTTTGTTCCCCTCGCCTGTAGAGAGCAAGGGGTGTTGTCGGGCTCAGCCCCCCCCCCCCCTTCTTCTACTTCATTGGACAGCAGCCTGCAGAACCGCCCACGGCTTCCTGCAGCTCCCCGGACCTGGGACACACCCTGGTGGCACGAGAACCCTGCCTCCCCCATCGCAATGGACCACGTGTTGCTGTGGATCCTGGCGACCTACCCGCCGCGCTGCTGCTGCTACAGCAGTTCCTGGCGGCCTCTCCAGTTGCCGCCCGACCTCGTCGTCGCGGTGACTCCCTGCTGACATCTTTGTGATGCCGCAGTCCTCGCTGCGCTCGTGCTTCTTGCCAAGCCAGCACGCTTGCCACGCGCAAGCCACCCGCCGTCCTCGCAGCACCAGTGGTGTGCGCCAAGGCGGCTCCACCTCGCCGCCATGGACCATGTGTTTTCGCGAATCCTGACACTTCCTCCTGTTGTATCCGGATACTCCTGGACAGCTTCCCGTGGGCTCCCTGCTCGCGGGCCTCGGCGCGCGGTCTACGGACGGTCTCCTCAGCGCCACCAGCCGTGCTGCTCTCTTGGCAGCAGTCTGTCGCGGTCCCCTCCTGCTGCGGCGATGTCCCAATCGCCGTGGCGTCCTGCTGTCACCAGCAGTCCTCCCTGTGCTTCGCAGAGGCGCCGTACCAGGCTTCGCCTGGAACACCCATAAGCGCTGCGGCACCGGGGCCTCCACGCCGACCGGCCGATGTTCACCGGGCTGTTTGCTTGGTGCGGGCCAAAATGATGTCCCCCCACCCCTCCCCACGTCCCACTTCCCCATCACCCGGGCACCAAGGGTGCCGCCGCGACATTAGGCCAGAATAACCCGTGTCCGGTATCCCCCTCCCCCTTGTGAATATCCTAAAGTCCCCAACCAACCTTTCATGATAGTGCAGTTATCTGGTCAAAGCTACTGTCGTTGAGACGGGTTCAACGCTGTCACTGGTCGGTGACGACGTGTTCGAGGCCTGCCGTAAGTGTAACATCCGTGTCAGGCGAGCTGAAACCCCTTTGAGGGAGCAGTGCGCCTCGTGGTGCGCTTTGACGGCAGAAAGCGGAGGCATATTGCTTCGTCTACCTGCCAAGCTTGGCCATACCAGTTATTCTGGGTAGGGATTTTCTTTTGAGGGAAGGCATTGTGCTCGACACGGGGGAGAATGGCTAGTGCTACAGTCACTTCACCCTCCTCATACCCTTTGTTAGCGCACCCAGGCAGGAATGCCTCGCCCAGCGGGCGAGTGTCCACGCTTGTGTGGCAGACAACTCCCCCGTGAAGCTGAAAGTCGGTGGACCATTAGAAGCAATTATCGCGTCTTTCTCAGGCCACGGTTCACACAGAAACCAGGCAGAACCGACGTGCTTTAGCACGAGATTGAAACGGGTAGTACGCGCCCTTTCAGGTCTAACCCGCGTCCGGTAAGCACGCATAAGAGACAGCTTCTCGACAGCGCCCTTGACGAGATGATTGATACCGGCGCGGTGAGACCCTCACAAAGTCCCTAGGCATCCCCATTGGTTCTAGTGCCAAAGAAAGATAGTTCGGTGAGGCTGTGTTTCGATTATCGAAAGCTCAACGCACTGACGCCTATGGTTGCATACCCTTTCCAGTCAATCCAGGCTGTGATGTACACGTAAAGGAACGCAAGGTTCTTCATAGTCCTGGATATAAGTAGAGAGTACCTGCAGATTGAGATGGCGGAATGTGACATTTAGAAAACTGCATTCACCTCCCACCGTGGGCTCTTCGAATTTGCTCAACTCCCGTTTGGTTTGTTAATGCACCGAGCACATTCATGCGATTGATGGACATCGTGCTGGGTGATGCAAGGTTCAACTACGCGATGACGTACCTCGACGGTGTCGTGACATTCTCACAGTAGCTCGAAGAGCCTCTCATTCACCTGAATTTTGTTCCTGAAGGAATGAGACGCATGGGTCTAATGATCAACCCAAAGAAAGTGCTGCTGCCATCAAAAAGGGTGAACCTCTTGGGCTGCGTGGCTGATGATGGCACTTTGAGACCGAACGATCACGAACTGCAGTCAACTACCCCTGCCCGATGGACGGGAAACGCTTGCAAAAGTTTTTGGAAATGGTTACTCGCAAAGCCGCTGAACCTGTTGTTGCGTAAAGGCTCGAAGTTGGTCCGGAACAAGGAGCAACCGCGCTAAATGTTAGACAGAACACACCTGTCCCGTTCGTCTTTATGTGTGTTTTGTCTAAAATTTAGCGCTGTTTTTTCCTTTGGTTAAACACAATGTAGAAGATTCACGGGTTGACTTACTCGCATTCACCCGCATCATAGTGAGACATTACTTGCGCATCTGTGTACCTAACCGACTCATCAAGAGGTCTCCAGCCTCAGTTGTGCCTGCTGTTGTTCTCGATCCGCATAGAAATTTTCACAAGAAGCTCGAAAAACAGTTGCGCTGCACAGTCTGTCACAAAAGGTCAAAATGCTGTTGCGAAAAGTGCAATGTTACACTTTGCATAAAGCATGGCTGCTTCAATACGTTTCACGCACCGCGCTAACTTCCGCATTACTATGGGAAGCACCCAGCGTACTTTCTAAAGTACAGTGTTATAACTTCTGAACCAATAAAGGTAAAGGTGCAAAACATTACATGTGGTGTTATTTATCTTAGTTAATAAGATATGTAAAATGTAGTAGAAATCGTACGACTAGGCTTGGCATGGGCCTTAACGGGTTAATTGAGTCCCCGGCTTTCCGGTGAGAAAGGTGGCTTGGAAGGCATCAGCACGAGTCCTCGGCCGCCAGTATAGAAAAAAAAACGATCAGCATGGCCATAACCCTGCAATTTTATAAACGGCAGTACATGACCGACAGAGTGAAGATATGGGGTCAAATTTCGCCCCCCCCCCCCTTAGAGGACTGCCCCCCATCTGCGCACGCCTATGGCCATGCTTGAGTTTCCTCCTGTTTCTCGGCGCACGCAGTGCAGTGGCGGCGTCTTGGCGGCATCGTGAAAAGCGCATGCCAATGGCACACGGTGAGCGAGCCGAGTACTTGGCCGCAGAATCAACACCGCGTTTAGATTTAGAGCTCGCGCACTTTTGGAGAAGCAAACAAGCCCCTTACCCAAAATTTGATTTCCTTGCTACGAACTTCTCTGTCATTATAACCACAAGTTAGAGCACTGAAGGAAACTTCAGTGTTGGCCCATTCATCATCCAGGGCAGCCGCTAATGCCCCAAGCCTTCAACAATGCAGGAATTTTATGCGCATACTAAGTTAGAATGATAATTCAAGGATTATGCTGTGCCTCTATATATTCTGCAAATTTATCCTGCAAAACGTGAGAACTCAATATTTCAAGTCCTCAGTTAAACTCGTCATCTTCAAATTATTTCTTTCTGTATCTCCGCGCTCCAACTTCAATCATAGGACGTCGGGCCGGACCGGGCCCAATCCTTTCAGTCTGAGCCCCGGGCCGGACCCTTCAGCCATCTCAGTGTCGGGCCGGGCCGGGTTCGGGTGTGCTGGATAGGGCCCGGGCCAAACTCGGGCAAAGAAATTTGACCCGCGCACACAACGAAGGAGCAAGGCCCGTTTCTCCGCATTTTGATCTGGGCAATACGAGATAACACTGCAAATCGGAGCAAGCACCCGTAAGCATTTTTTCACGCTTCGAGGACAAAATTTTGCAGGGCATAAGCCCCGACTCCAAACGCACACGCGTCATGCGCTGACGCGTCAACGCCATCGCGCGCGTCAACCAAACCCGGTCTGCGCATGCGCGCGGCACTTGACGCGAGCTTCGCGAGCGCTGACGCTCCGATCTGTCCCGGCCAGATTTGGCGCTGAAGCGCGCGCGCTACGCGTGTCGGAAGCAAGCGACGGGGTTAAACGATACCAGGGGACCGCGCAGCTGTCCCCTACTCCTTTCTTCTCGTCTTCAAGGTTATTAGGTTATTAGCTCCCTCTGCTCCTTTTCTTCACAGACTGGGTGCCTTTCAATTCTCCTCTGCTCTTCACGGTTTTCAAATTTTCACAGTGAGCGCGAGAGAGTGAGCGAGCCAGCACCATGAGCGTGCAGGCGCATTCCCCTTTTGCGACGCCCGCGTGACGCCTGCGTTGGCGTCGCGGCGTGGGGAAAGTGCTTTGGAATCCCCGCTATAAATTATCCGCGCGCAAGGAACAAACCGCGCCCCACAAATAAGTATCGAATGGCGTATCACGACACCCGGCCAGGCGAAATTCTCTGTTTGAAATTGGAACAGCGTTTCAAAGCCCGACCTTGCGGCGCACTCCCCTACCCTTCGACCCTTTCAGTCTTCAGCTCGAGGCCAAGTGAAGCTGATAAATAAGTTCATTGTCATCGCATAAATGACAAGGGTGACAATATTTGATGAAAGACCAGCAGCAGAAGCAGAGCGTTGACTGCGGCTTGGCTTTTAGGGCATCTCACTAATGTAGGGAAACTACTAATGGCATATGATGATTGAGCGCTTAGGTGACGTGAGGCAAGCGAATGACAAGTAGCATAGTCTGTGGCGCCGTCCAAAATATGCAAATGCATGTAGCTGCGCTTGTAATCCAACACCGTGTCCAGACTCCGGAGGACGTGCGGTCTGGATACCCTCCCAGCACTAGTTCGATCACATGAAAACGGTTAACATAAATTGAAAGCACAATGTTGCCCAACATCGAAGCAGTTTCTCTCACCGTCTATTATGCGGCGCGACTCTCTTCTTCTTCCAGTGCATTTGCTCCTTAGTTTGCAGTGTAGACATCTGTAGCTTTGGCAAAAAATGTAATACGTACGCATCTGGAAATGGACACAATGCACTTGGAAGAAGCATTGTAACTCGGTGCAATTTCTTTCTCGACAATATTTTTGCATAGCCACCACCCACGAGCTTGTTGCGAGCTGCTATGTTGAAACGGTAAAGAGGACGAAGACTGTTCCGCATTTCGCCAAACAGTTCAGGCACCGTTTTCAGCTCCTCGACCTTCTACGCTTTTCCCGCCACGTCATGGACAACGACGACCAGCCGATGTGGTTTCTGGCACGACTGTTCACATTCCATGCAATCTCGGCCAAAGATATGTGCATTGCGGCGGCCATTTGCCTCTTTGTCGCCGGTATCCTCACCCTGGTTTGGCTGAACATTCAGGCTGCGCAGACCGTCCGTTTCCTACATCATCCAAGATAGGTTCGTGCCTTCGCGTGAGCCTATAGTGACGCATGCAGGATACCGACAAGCCTTTTGACCGGACTGTTCTTTAAAACCCCGACTGATGATGTGTATGCTGTGTTTCCCATCTGATGATCATGACATGGAACAGTGTGTGAATTTTTCGCTCTCTCGAGACTCCCCTGTGCACATTTCCGTGAATCCACCGCAACACCTTCGTCGCTTTGACTTCCGCGAGGGGATGCAGCTTAATCCAGACTCCACGCAACTGAGGCTCTAAAGACTCTTTTTCGAAGGACATGCCGTAGAACGTCCTTTTTCACCATGATGATGACTAAATTCATTTCACTGAAACGCTGAGAGTTGAAAAAGATAAATGGATCGTGCTGTGCTGCGAAATAAACCCCTCGGCTCATGAACTGGATGCTCTCCTTTTTTGTTTACTTCCAGCCTATCGTTCGGAGGAACAGGGCTTGGTTGCGCGTATACGTTTTCAACACAGAATTAAGGACACGGCTTCACTGTATTTCCTCCTTATGGCATAAACGGTTCACTGAGACGCGAAATAAGTTCCCAGCTTACCCATTGTCTTATTATTGTCGTCCCTGCGGTGCTGCAGACGCAGGTTTTACTCTCTGGATTGTAAGCTGGTGAGCCAGCTCCAGAGTGATTTGAGTCTTACATTTACTAAAGTGAAGTTATCTAAGTTATTTAAGACTGCAGACTGATCTTCAATTGCCTAAATTGAAAAATGACATTCAGATGAAAGTCGATTTTCTCGACCCCACGGTATCTGTGGAAGATGGAAAACTTAAGTCACTCCCTGAGCACTAACGTGCATACCCCGACCACACAACAACGTCAGTCCCGATCCCCCTTACCAAGGAGGTTTCCTCATCCAACCCAGCCGTCGATATGTAATTCACAGACCCACCTCTACGGCGAGAAAACTAAAACTGGCGTCCTCCAGGAGTAAAGACACCGCAACTAGAGTCAAGATCCTCCACCCGACGATTTTCCGTTACAACAACCTTATCCGACGAATCCAATCACGAACTGTGTAAAAAATCGCGCTCGTGGGTAGCAGAGCTGAATTTTTGGCGATGAGCAGCCGTCTAGCCACGGCCATCAGTAACGTTTTGACGCCTTGGACTGAGGCCGCAGATTCACACCGCCGACGACAACATGCTGACGCCGACTGGTATCTGCACCTTGTGAATACAGATCCGCGGCGTCACTCCAAATACAGGCACTCGTAGCATCGCTGAAGCCATCATGTCGTTCTACTGGGCCGAGAAGTCTGTGCAAGAATAAGCTAACTGGACGTTTTCAGTAAAGAGGCTTCATTGTGATTAAAGCTGCCGTGAACACGAACCTCCTTTCAAATCGAAAACTCTACCTGTAAACTATTACAGAACCCTTGCAGAACTATTTTGCTTAAGCTTCTGACAAAACGACAAATTAGTGTCAATAAAGACCCGAGATTAATGTGCCAGTAGCCTTATTGGATCTCTACAAAGAAACTGAATGCGATTTGCTAGCTAGTTGAAGACATTCTGCAAGATGATGGGATACACCGTCGCCTAGCCACTTGGCGTCATCTGCTCTCGTGGCAACGAAATATCATCATCATCATCATCATCATCATCATCAGCCTGATTATACCCACTGCAGGGCGAAGGCCTCTCCCATATTTCTCCACTTAACCCGGTTCTGTGCTAGCTGCATCCACTTGACCCCTGCGAACTTCTTAATCTCATCCGCCCACCTAACTTTCTTTTGCCCCCTGCTACGCTTTCCTTCCCTTGGAATCCAGTTTGTTACCCTCAGTGACCATCGGTTATCCTCTCTTCGCACTACATGTCCTGCCCATGTCCATTTCTTCTCCTTAACTTCTACTGGAATGTCGGTAACTTGAGTTATTTCTCTGACCCACTCTGCACGCTTTCTATCTCTTAATGTTACCCCTACCATTTTCGTTCCATAGCCCTCTGGATTGTCCTCAACTTAAGCACTACTCTCTTGGTTAGCCTCCACGTTTCAGCCCCATAGGTGAGTACAGGCAAGATGCTTCTGTTGTATACATTCCTCTTGAGCGATACCGGTAAGCTGCTAGTCATAATCTGCGAGTGCTTGCCAAATGCGCTCCATCCCAATCGTATTCTTCTTGTTATTTCCTTTTCGTGGTCGGGATCTGCGGTTACTACCTGTCCTAAGTAGACATATTCGCCTACTACTTCCAGTATTTCGCTACCTAATGTAAACTGCTGTTCCTTCCCGAGGCTGTTGAACATTACCTTAGTCTTCTGCATAGTGACCCTACAATTGTGCTTCTATTGCCGATGAGTGAACAAATTAAGTTTTGCGCCAGAAATACGCTTTTTTTTTTTAGTTGGCTTCCCACAATACGCTTTTTTTAAATGCCATCGCACCAATACAATAGACACGTAAGCAGTCTCTCTATTTTAGGACGTAGCAGTCAACGCGATTTCCGCGATAATACGCAGGCGATGCCACTTTAAAAGCGTCATTGCGAGAAACCACTTCTATAATGCGCAATTTTGACATCACACACATAGAAATGCACTACGGAAGAAGAAAAATTAAAAACCAGGCTCAACTTCTATGTTGACAGCCTTCAGTTTATTATAATGCTAGCCCTTCACATCAAAAATGAAACCGTTGATTACTCCATTTTAGTTATTTTGTCACTGAGCTCTATCACATGCACAATGTTTGCCCTGCTTTACAATCAAATCTGAGCAGACTGCACTGGAGTATGTCTAGCACGGTTTAAAACAACGACCTGTAAAAAAAAAAAAGTACCTGGTATACTCCACTCAGGCCCAGCATGAAATATTCCGTCAGGAGGCCGTGCTGGCGTACTTTATTTTTTTTCTCGATCTTTTTTTTTTTTTTTTTTTTTTTTTGTCGTGGTGGTGGGGCCTTTTCTACGGCTGGTGCATCTCTTGTTTGAAGACGCAAGAGAGCACCTCGCGGAATGATGGATGGACCAGAATCTTCTTGAGGCGCTCCAGCGATCTGGACGAACCATTCCTCCATTTTGTCTGACTTAATGAGGCATTTGACGTCCTGAAAGCCGGATCAGTCGATAAGGATATCTACGAAGGCGTCCTCGTATCGGGCAATGATCGCGAGGAATTCTTCATGATCCCTTTCGACGTACACACTGGGGGGCAACAAAAAGTGCGGAAGAAGATAAGTCACCTCGAGTAATGCGCCGAAAACAAATATCCAGACACGGCGAGCAAAGGAGTTTCAGAAAAAATTCAAACCGCGCTAGTTCAATTTGCAAGCGCACAGGTACCCCAAAAGTAAAATGGAGCACGGTTCTGCGGAACAAGTGCTGTTATTCTGTGCTGCTTGATAAGGCAGACACCAGAAGTGTGACACCTCTCGTTCTGGTTGTCCACCCGCTGGCAGCGCACGAAGAAAAACGAGTGTTTTCGTTTGTGCGATGCGTTTTACTTTTGGGGCACTTGTATATAGTCGGTTTAGAGCGAAATCTCTACTAGTCTATGTAGAACACAAGCATTCGCCTGGCTCCGACTTAGTGACTTTGAAACCAGACCAAAATTAAACCATGCACACCACTCAAGGTTAACGATGTATGTAAATTGATTTATAGAAAAAGACAATAACTGTCATACTTCTCGGTGGATACCTAACCCACGCCGTAAGGGAAGGGAGAAAGGTTGGTGTCAAATAGAGGCTGCAGTGGAGGACTACGGAATAATTTTGACCATCTGGGGATTTTTAACGTGCGCTCATATCGCAGAGCACAAGGAAGGCGACCATCAAAACGCGGCCGCTGCGACCTGGTTTAAACTCGGGTGCTCCGGTTCAGTAGCAAATGATTTTTATTACTGAGCCAACGCGGCGGCTGCTTTCGCTCGTTACAACCGGATTGAAGAAGGGCTGAAGATCCACCATATATATTTTTTACTACCTGCACAAATCAGATATAGAGCGTTTGGTAATTTTACACTCCAAAACACCTGTCATCTGCTCTGTGGATGACCGGGTAACGATAAAATCCACACGTCAAGAAGCAGCGGTGCTCACAGAGAAATGTTTTGTACGTGGACTCAAGAACGCCTTTGCTAGGACGAGATACTCTAAGTTTTTATCGCAAATGTAACGTAACATAGCAACAAAGGCAACACTGATAATGAACAATTCGCGCTCTTCCGCTGTTGGTAGCAACCAGCACCAGCTCCCCCTGTCGTCAGCTTAGCCGAAGTTGCGTGGGATTTTCCGGCATTATTTCTCTGAAAACAAGGAACATCACAAGTGAGGTATTCTTACGTATCGGCACTCTAGATAACTCGAAATAAGCATCACCATCTCTTCTGAGCACCGGAAATCGTTTTCTGTGGCTGCTTGCTGCGCTTTTCACGTGTTCTGTATCTTTAAAAATTCACTTATGTCTGCGAAAGAAGTTATTATGAATAAAAAAGCGGAATACCGTATCCCTTCGGTTGAAGAGATTCTGTCTGGTAGTCTACACAAATAAGCCACGTTTCCGGACATCGAGAGCCTGCTGAGGGTGACGAGAGCCAGGTGCCCCAGTCGGTAGCGGCGCCGGCACTCCTTAGACGTGAGTTCCCCGTTGCTGCCTAGCTGGAAGATTTTGAGGCACCACGCGCCGGCGAAGCGCAGGTTCAGGATCATTAGCTTGCGCGATGGCACGTGTACCGCGAGAGGGAGTGGGACACCTGCGATGGATATAGGCACATTCTATCAATGTCGATCGCCCTACAAGGACTGTTCACTGGGCACAACGGGGAAGTTAGCTTAACGTGCTACCGCGAGGCGTCGTCCTGTTTTTTAGAGCCGAAGTCTAATGCGCCCGTTCGGCGGTTCAGCCACGTCACCCTTGCTGCTGATGCCTGTGTAACCGAGCAAAAGGGAGTCACGAGAGAGTCACGAAGACGTTCTAAAAAGAAGGAAAAAAAGAGTCATGAGCTCTATTTAGCTCGTGGGGAAAAACTGCGCTTTGTAAATGCACATACATGTATAGATACAAGAATCTAACAAATTCCTTGCCTCAATACATTGCAAAAACCGCTCAAATTGCTGCTCTCAAATTTTACATTAACGTGTATCGTAATCGTCCTTACAATTTTTGTGTGTCGGGAGTGAGTAAGGGGCCTTCAAGGAAGTTATTAATGCAATCTAATCTCCCTTGACTGTGTAAACTCTCGCAAGGTAAACCTTGTGGAGCCCTCCTCCGCGCACGAGGCGGCGCCGCGCGCCAGCCACATTTGAAAGGCGCGCCGCTTCCCGGCACTCCCTGTGCACTGCCCCACTGTCCCTCTCCTCTCCCGTCGATGGGGAAAGAAGTCCTTGAGCGGTCCCCGCTCGGACCCCATAAAACGAGGCGCGCGAGCGTCTCGCACCCTTTTCGTTCACCTGCTACCCGCTTGCTGCCCGCTTCCTGGCTGCTCTCACGACCTGACAACGGCAAGACCCCCTGACCCCCCCGATCTACCTGACGAACCTTCCTGCCCCTGAGAGAGATAAAAATGTTTGTTTCACGTCCCGCTGCGTATGTCTTGCATGCCCTTTTTGCAGAGGAATCGCCCAGAACTTGGCACTCAACTGAAGCTGAATTAGCCCCTATGTGGATGATTTTTCTGCCAACGTGAGAGTGCACAGCAAGGTGAGCTCACGGCGGGCGTCCTTTGTGTGATAGGCGCAACGCCATTTTGAGTTTAGGGCTATCGTGTATGTGGATGAGGCGGAATGTAGTATAGTAGTGTTTGTACAGTGTTTTATTTTGTTTTGGGTTATGTGTGTGTTTTGTAGTGCCGGGCGGTTTGTGCTTGAATTTGATTTTGATATCTTGTACATAGGCGTGAGGGCTGTCACCGCGATTCGCCTTTGTGAGTAGCCTCTTGACGCGGGCTAGGTGGTAACCGTGCACGAGCAGTTGATCTGCCCCTTCCGGTCTGCCTTAAAGACGTGGGAGATAGGGCCGCCGCTTCGGATACCGGTGCGTCCGGGAGTGAGGCAAGGGACGACGCAGAGCGCGCACAGCTTCCCAACACAGCCGCTCTTATGCAGCACATGACCGCAATGCTGCCTGTGTTCACCCGTCAGCTCGGTTCGGTGGCTAGCACCAACCAAGCCGCAGCTGCGGCGACAGTCTCACGTCCGTGGATAAATGTAGACGTCCCCTCCTAATCCACAAGCTCTTACAAGAACTCGAGGATTATCAGACGGCACTGGATTCCCCAGACGACGTGGTGTTAGCGCAGGTGATTCCCGTAGCACTTGAGAGCGCGGCGCGATGGAGACGCTGTCAGCCGGCCTTCCAGTCGATGACAGACTGGCTTCACTGATCGCTTACGCGCCGAGTTGTTGCCGCCAGATTACGTGCGCCGGATGCTTGAGAAGCTCGCGTTGCGCACACAGCACCCAGAGGAGAGCCTCTTCGAGTATGCACGCGCAATGCAAGAGCTCTACAAGTGGGCAGATCCCACGGCAACCGATCTTGATCAGGTCGCGCGCGCGATCAGGCAGTGCCATCCGCGCTTCAAGCCATATTTGCGGGGACATGGTTTTGCAAAGCTCGAGGCCCTAGCATAGGAAGCAAAGGTAGTGCAGGCGGACTTACTCGCTTAATCGTGCTACCAGCCACCACTCAGGTCTGCCTAATCGCTAGAGTTGCGATGCGCGTGGGCCGGAGGCCAAGACTCCGCGCCGCGCGCCAGAGGCGCATTCGTATTGACGGTAGCAAAAAAAGCCAGCATAAGGCTCCGCTATTTCTCGAGCTGTTGGCCCTACGCGTTCGAGCAGCGGCGTCGAGCTATACTAGTCAGCGACGTTGGCGCCGAGAGAGGTGAAAGACGTCCACAACGCTTCGTGGAACGCGGCATCCACCGACCGCGCGGCAGGTGAACGATCGGCTTTCCTGGAATTGCAACCAGCCGGGCCACGTGGCACGCGAGTCACGAGTGTCAAGCAAGGCGTAAGCATTGAAACGCGGACCGCCGGCGGCGATAATTGGTAGCACTAGCCTATCGCTGCTGGCGGGAGATTTTCGCGGTAGGCACGGCGAAAAATGGGAAGGGCACTCCCGCGCCACGTCACCGGGCGACCGCCCCGGCGGCGGAGAGGCTTTTGTTCCCCTCGCCTGTAGAGCGCAAGGGATGTTGTCGGGCTCAGGACCCCCCTCCCCCTCTACTTCATAGACAGCAGCCTGCAGAACCGCCCGCGGCTTCCTGCAGCTCCCCGGACCTGGGACACACCCTGGTGGCACGAGAACCCTGCCTCCCCCATCGCAATGGAACACGTGTTGCTGTGGATCCTGGCGACCTACCCGCCGCGCTGCTGCTGCTGCAGCAGTTCCCGGCGGCCTCCCTAGTTGCCGCCCGACCTCGTCGTCGCGGTGACTCCCTGCTGACATCTTTGTGATGCCGCAGTCCTCGCTGCGCTCGTGCTTCTTGCCAAGCCAGCACGCTTGCCACGCGCAAGCCACCCGCCGTCCTCGCAGCACCAATGGTGCGCGCCAAGGCGGCTCCACATCGCCGCCATGAACCATGTGTTTCCGTGAATCCGGACGCCCCCTTTTGCTGTACCCAGATACTCCTGGACAGCTTCCCGTGGGCTTCCTGCTCGCGGGCCTCGGCGCGCGGTCTACGGACGGTCTCCTCAGTGCCACCCGCCGCGCTGCTGCCTTGCCGGCAGTCTGTCGCGGTCACCTCCTGCTGCGGCGATGTCCCAATCGCCGTGGCGTCCTGCTGTCACCAGCAGTCCTCCCTGTGCCTCGCAGAGGTGCAGTACCAGGCTTCGCCTGGAACACCCATAAGCGCTGCTGCACCGGGGCCTCCACGCCGACCGGCCGATGTTCACCGGGCTGTTTGCTTGGTGCGGGCCAAAATGATCTCCCCCCCACCCCTCCCCACGTCCCACTACCCCATCCCCCTTGCACCAAGTGTGCCGCCGCGACATTAGGCCGGAATAACCCGTGTCCGTTATCCCCCCCCCCACCTGTGAATATCCTAAAGTCCCCAACCAACCTTTCATGCTAGTGCGGTTAGCTGGTCAAAGCTACTCTCGTTGAGACGCGCTCAACGCTGTCACTGGTCGGTGACGACGTGTTCGAGGCTTGCCGTAAGTGTAACATCCGTGTCAGGCGAGCTGAAACCCCTTTGAGGGAGCAGTGCGTCTCGTGGTGCGCTTTGACGGCAGAAAGCGGAGGCATATTGCTTCGTCTACCTGCCATGGGCTTGGCCATACCAGTTATTCTGGGTAGAGATTTTTTTTTAAGGAAGGCATTGTGCTCGACACGGGGGAGAAAGGCTATTGCTACAGTCACTTCACCCCCCTCATGCCCTTTGTTAGCGCACCCAGGCAGGAATGTCTCGCCCAGCGGGCGAGTGTCCACGCTTGTGTGGCAGACGACTCCCCCGTGAAGCTGAAAGTCGGTGGACCATTAGAAGCAATTATCGCGTCTTTCTCAGGCCACGGTTCACACAGAAACCGGGCAGAACCGACGTGCTTTAGCACGAGATTGAAACGGGTAATACGCGCCCTTTCAGGTCTAACCCGCGTCCGGTAAGCACGCATAAGAGACAGCTTCTCGACAGCGCCCTTGACGAGATGATTGATACCGGCGCGGTGAGACCCTCACAAAGTCCCTGGGCATCCCCATGGTTCTAGTGCCAAAGAAAGATAGTTCGGTGTGGCTGTGTTTCGATTATCGAAAGCTCAACGCACTGACGCCTATGGTTGCATACCCTTTCCAGTCAATCGAGGCTGTAATGTACACGGAAGGGAACGCAAGATTATTCATATTACTGGATGTAAGTAGAGAGTACCTGCAGATTGAGATGGCAGAATGTGACATTTAGAAAACTGCATTCAACTCCCACCGCGGGCTCTTCGAATTTGCTCAACTCCCGTTTGGTTTGTTAATGCACCGAGCACATTCATGCGATTGATGGACATCGTGCTGGGTGATGCAAGGTTCAACTACGCGATGGCGTACCTCGACGACGTCGTGACATTCTTACAGTAGCTCGAAGAGCCTCTCGTTCACCTGAATTTTGTTCTTGAAGGAATGAGACGCATGGGTCTAATGATCGACCCAAAGAAAGTGCTGCTGCCATCAAAAAGGGTGAACCTCTTGGGCTTCGTGTCTGATGATGGCACTTTGAGACCGAACGATGACAAACTGCAGGCAACTACCCCTGCCCGATGGACGGGAAACGCTTGCATAGGTTTTTGGAAATGGTTGCTCGCAAAGCCGCTGAACCTGTTGTTGCGTAAAGGCTCGAAGTGATTCCGGAACAAGGAACAACAACGCTAAATGTTAGACAGAACACACCTGTCCTGTCCGTCTTTGAGTGTGTTTCATGTAACATTTAGCGCTGTTTTTTTTATTTTGGTTAAACACAATGTAGAAGATTCACGGGTTGACTTACTCGCATTCACGCGCATAATAGTGAGACATTACTTGCGCATCTGTGTACCTAACCGACTCATCAAGAGGTCTCCAGCCTCTGTTGTGCCTGCTGTTGTTCTCGATCCGCATGGAAATTTTCACAAGAAGCTCGAAAAACAGTTGCGCTGCACAGTCTGTCACAAAAGGTCGAAATGCTGTTGCGAAAAGTGCAATGTTACACTTTGCATAAAGCATGGCTGCTTCAATACGTTTCACGCACCGCGCTAACTTCCGCATTACTGTGGGAAGCACCCAGCGTACTTTCTAAAGTACAGTGTTGTAACTTCTGAACCAATAAAGGTAAAGTTGCAAAGCTTTACAAATGGTGTTATTTATCATAGTTAATAAGATATGTAAAAGGTAGTAGAAATCGTACGACTAGGTTTGGCATGGGCCTTAACGGGTTAATTGAGTCCCGGCTTTCCGGTGAGAAAGGTGGCTTGGAAGGCAACAGCACGAGTCCTCGGCCGCCAGTATGAAAAAAAAAAAAAGATCAGCATGGCCATAACCTTGCAATTTTATAAACGGCAGTACATGACCGACAGAGTGAAGATATGGGGTCAAATTCCCCCCCCCCCCTTAAGAGGACTGCCCCCCATCTGCGCACGCCTATGGCCATGCTTGAGTTTCCACCTGTTTCTCGGCGCACGCAGTGCAGTGGCGGCGCCTTGGCGGCATCGTGAAAAGCGCATGCCAATGGCACACGGTGAGCGAGCCGAGCACTTGGCCGCAGAAAAAACACCGCGTTTAGATTTAGAGCTTGCGCACTTTTGGACAAGCAAAGAAGCCTCTTACCCAAAATTTGATTTCCTTGCTACGAACTTGTCAGTCATTATAACCACAAGTTAGAGCACTAAAGCAAACTTCAGTGTTGGCCCATTCATCATCTAGGGCAGCCGCTAATGCCACAAGCCTTCAACAATGCAGGATTTTATGCACATACTAAGAAATATGGGAGAGGCCTTCGCCCTGCAGTGGGTATAATCAGGCTGAGGATGATGATGATGACTAAGTTAGAATGATAATTCAAGGATTATGCTGTGCCTCTATATATTCTCAAATTTATCCTGTAAAACGCGAGAACTCAATATTTCAAGACCTCAGTTAAACTCGTCACCTTCAAAATTTTTTTTTTGTATCTCCGCGCTTCAACTTCAATTATAGGACGTCGGGCCGGACCGAGCCTAATCCTTTCAGTCTGAGCCCCGGGCCGGACCCTTCAGCACTCTCAGTGTTGGGCCGGGCCGGGTTCGGGTGTGCAGGATAGGGCCCGGGCCAGACTCGGGCAAAGAATTTTGACCCGTGCACACCTCGAAGGAGCAAGGCCCGTTTCTCCTCATTTTGATCTGGGCAACACGAGATAACACTGCAAATCGCAGCAAACATCCGTAAGCATTTTTTCACGCTTCGAGGACAAAAATTTGCTGGGCATAAGCCCCGACTCCAAACGCACACGCGTCATGCACTGACGCGTCAACGTCATCGCGCGCGTCAACCAAACCCGGTCTGCCAAGCGCGCGGCACTAGACGCGAGCATCGCGAGCGCTGACGCTCCGATCTGTCCCTGCCAGATTTGGCGCGTAAGCTCGCGCGCTACGCGTATCGGAAACTAGCGACGGGGTTAAACGATATGAGGGGACCGCGCAGCTGTCCCCTACTCCTTTCTTCTTGTCTTCAAGGCTATTAGGTTATTAGCTCCCTCTGCTCCCTCTCTTCACAGACCGGGTGCCTTTCAATTCTCTGCTCTTCACGGTTTTCTAATTTTCTCAGTCCGCGCGAGAGAGTGAGTGAGCCAGCACGATGAGCATGCAGGCGCATTCCCCTTTTGCGACGCCCGCGTGACGCCTGCGTTGGCGTCGTGGCATAGGGAAAGTGCTTTGGAATCCCCGCTATAAATTATCCGCGCGCAAGGAACAAACCGCGACCCACAAATAAGTATCGAATGGCGTATCACGACACCCGGCCAGGCGAAATTCTCTGTTTGAAATTGGTACAGCGTTTCAAAGCCCGATCTTGCGGCGCACTCCCCTACCCTTCGACCCTTTCAGACTTCAGCTCGAGGCCAATTGAAGCTGATAAATAAGTTCATTGCCATCGCATAAATGACAAGGGTGACAATATTTGATAAAAGACCAGCAGCAGAAGCAGAGCGTTGACTGCGGCTTGGCTTTTAGGGCATCTCACTAATGTAGGGAAACTACTAATGGCATATGATGATTGAGCGCTTAGGTGACGTGAGGCAAGCGGATGACGAGTAGCATAGTCTGTGGCGCCGTCCAAAATATGCAAACGCATGTAGCTGCGTTGGTAATCCAACACCGTGTCCAGACTCCGCAGGACGTGCGGTCTGGATGCCCTCCCAGCACTAGTTCGATCACATGAAAACGGACGAACCATTCCTCCATTTTGTCTGCCTTAATGAGGCACTTGACGTCCTGAAAGCTGGATCAGTCGATAAGGATATCTATGAAGGCGTCCTCGTATCGGGCGAAGATCGCGAACAATTCTTCATGATCCCTTTCGACGTACACACTGGGGGGGCAACAAAAAGTTCGGCAGAAGATAAGTCACCTCGAGTAATGCGCCGAAAACAAATATCCAGACACGGCGAGCAAAGGAGTTTCAGAAAATATGCAAACCGCGCTAGATCAATTTGCAAGCACATAGGTGCCCCAAAAGTAAAATGGCGCACGGATCTGCGGAAACAGTGCTGTTCTTCTGTGCTGCTGTTGAGGCTAACACCAAAAGTGTGACACTGATCGTTCTGGTTGTCCACCCGCTAGCAGGGCACGAAGAAAAACGAGTGTTTTCGTTTGTGCGATGCGTTTTACTTTTGGGGCACTTGTATATAGTCAGTTTAGAGCGAAATCTCTACTAGTCTATGTAGAACCCAGGCTTTCGCCTGGCTCCGACTTAGTGACTTTGAAACCAGACCAAAATTAAACCATGCACACCACTCAAGGTTAAGTATGTATGTAAATTCATTTATAGTAAAAGCACAATAACTGTCATACTTCTCGGTGGATACCTAACCCACGCCGTAAGGGAAGAGAGAAAGGTTGGTGTCAAAGAGAGGCCGTAGTGGGGGGCTACGGAATAATTTTGACCATCTGGGGATTTTTAATGAGCACTCATATCGCAGAGCACAAGGAACGCGACTATCAAAACGCGGCCGCTGCGACCTGGTTTAAACCCGGGTACTCTAGTTCAGTAGCCAATGATTTTTATTACTGAGCCAACGCGGCGGCTGCTTTCGCTCGTTACAACCGGGTTGAAGCAGGGCTGAAGATCCATCATATATATTTTACTACCTGCACAAATCATATAGAGCGTTTGGTAATTTTACACTCCAAAGCACCTGTCGTGTGCTCTGTGGATGACTCGGTAGCGACAAAATGCACACCTCGAGAAGGAGCGACATGCTCACAGAGAAAAATTTTGTACGTGGACTCAAGAACGCCTTTGCTAGGACGAGATGCTCTACGTTTTTTTACGCAACACAATATCGCAAATGTAACGTAACATAGCAGCAAAGGCAACACTAATAATGAACAATTCGCGCTCTTCCGTTGTTGGTAGCAACCAGCACCAGCTCCCACTGTCGTCAGCTTAGCCGAAGTTGCGTGGGATTTTCCGGCATTATTTCTCTGAAAACAAGGAACATCACAACTGAGGTATTCTTACGTATCGGCACTCTAGATCACTCGAAAGAAGCATCACCGTCTTTTCTGAGCACCGGAAATCGTTTTCTGTGGCTGTTTGCTGCGCTTTTCACGTGTTCTGTATCTTTAAAAATTCACTTATGTCTGCGAAAGAAGTTATTATGAATAAAAAAGCGGAATACCGTATCCCTTCGGTTGAAGAGATTCTGTCTGGTAGTCTACACAAATAAGCCACGTTTCCGGACATCGAGAGCCTGCTGAGGGTGACGAGAGCCAGGTGCCCCAGTCGGTAGCGGCGCCGGCACCCCTTAGAGATGAGTTCCCCGTTGCTGCCTAGCTGGAAGATTTTCAGGCACCACGCGCCGGCGAAGCGCATGCTCAGGATCACCAGCTTGCGCGACGGCACGTGTCCCGCGAGAGGGAGTGGGACACCTGCGATGGCTATAGGCACATTCTATCAATGTCGATCACCCTACAAGGACTGTTTACTAGGCACAACGGGGAAGTTAGCTTAACGTGCTACCGCGAGGCGTCGTCCTGTTTTTTAGAGCCGAAGTCTAATGCGCCCGTTCGGCGGTTCAGCCACGTCACCCTTGGTGCTGATGCCTGTGTAGCCGAGCAAAAGGGAGTCACGAGCGAGTCACGAAGACGTTCTAAAAAGAAGGAAAAAAAGAGTCATGAGCTATATTTAGCTCGTGGGGAAAAACAGTGCTTTGTAAATGCACATACATGTATAGATACAAGAATCTAACAAATTCCTTGCCTCAATACATCGCAAAAACCGCTCAAATTGCTGCTCTCAAATTTTACATTAACGTGTATCGTAATCGTCCTTAGAATTTTTGTGTGTCGGGAGTAAGGGGCCTTCAAGGAAGTTATTAATGCAATCTAATCTCCCTTGACTGTGTCAACTTTCGCAAGGTAAACCTTGTGGAGCCCTGCTCCGCGCACGAGGCGGCGCCGCGCGCCAGCCACATTTGAAAGGCGCGCCGCTTCCCGGCACTCCCTGCGCGCTGCCCCACTGTCCCTCTCCTCTCCCGTCGATGGGGAAAGAAGTCCTTGAGCGGTCCCCGCTCGGACCCCATAAAACGAGGCACGCGAGCGTCTCGCACCCGTTTCGTTCACCTGCTACCCGCTTGCTGCCCGCTTCCTGGCTGCTCTCACGACCTGACAACGGCAAGACGCCCTGACCCCCCCGATCTACCTGACGAACCTTCCTGCCCCTGAGTGAGATAAAAATGTTTGTTTCACGTCCCGCTGCGTGTGTCTTGCATGCCCTTTGGGCAGAGGAATCGCCCACAAATTGGCACTCAACTGGAGCTGAATTAGCCCCCATGTGGATGATTTCTCTGCCAACGTGAGAGCGCACAGCAAGGTGAGCGCACGGCGAGCGTCCTTTGTGTGATAGGCGCAACGCCATTTTGAGTTTAGGGCTATCGTGTATGTGGATGAGGCGGAATGTAGTATAGTAGTGTTAGTACAGTGTTTTATTTTGTTTTGGGTTATGTGTGTGTTTTGTAGTGCCGGGCGGTTTGTGCTTGAATTTGTTTTTGATATCTTGTACATAGACGTGAGGGCTGTCACCGCGATTAGCCTTTGTGACTAGCCTCTTGACGCGGGCTAGTTGGTAGCCGTGCACGAGCAGTTGATCTGCCCCTTCCGGTCTGCCTTAAAGACGTGGGAGATAGGGCCGCCGCTTCGGATACCGGTGCGTCCGGGAGTGAGGCAAGGGACGACGCAGAGCGCGCACAGGTTCCCAACGCAGCCGCTCTTATGCAGCACATGACCGCAATGCTGCCTGTGTTCACCCGTCAGCTCGGTTCGGTGGCTAGCACCAACCAAGCCGCAGCTGCGGCGACAGTCTCACGTTCGCGGATAAATGTAGAGGTCCCCTCCTAATCCACAAGCTCTTACAAGAACTCGAGGATTATCAGACGGCACTGGATTCCCCAGACGACGTGGTGTTAGCGCAGGTGATTCCCGTAGCACTTGAGAGCGCGGCGCGATGGAGACGCTGCCAGCCGGCTTTCCAGTCGATGACAGACTGGCTTCACTGATCGCTTACGCGCCGAGTTCTTGCCGCCAGATTACGAGCGCCGGATGCTTGAGAAGCTCGCGTTGCCGCACACAGCACCCAGAGGAGAGCCTCCTCGAGTATGCACGCGCAATGCAAGAGCTCTACAAGAGGGCAGATCCCACGGCAACCGATCTTGATCAGGTCGCGCGCGCGATCAGGCAGTGCCATCCGCGCTTCAAGCCATATTTGCGGGGACGTGGTTTTGCAAAGCTCGAGGCCCTAGCATAGGAAGCAAAGGTAGTGCAGGCGGATTTACTCGCTTAGTCGTGCTACCAGCCACCACTCAGGTCAGCCTAATCGCTAGAGTTGCGATGCGCGTGGGCCGGAGGCCAAGACTCCGCGCCGCGCGCCAGAGGCGCTGACGTATACGCCATGCGCAGCGCCTATAGGGGCGCCACTGAAAGCCGCGTAGTGGCGGCTGTCGGAACCCGAGGCGGGCCTCATGCAGCAAGCGTGGCCGTGGTGCGCGCGTGCGATCTGCCGTTTGTGAGCGTCTCGCGGACAATTTCGCGGTGACTGTGTGCGCAAGGGGATCGCACTTTATAATAGTGGGCATGTGATCGATATCACGGCCGTCTAGAACTACATCGCCTCCATGTGCATCAGTGTCTGCTGCAGACGAGCGTCAACAAGGTTGCGTACGAAGTGGAGCTCATTTTGAATGTCTCGCTTTCATTACAACGCCACGCTAATTCGTTCATTCCTTGACCTATGAACCAATGTTCTTTCTTTGCTTAATGGTACAGGCTTGCTTCGTTTACATGCAATATATTGCTATAGTAAACTAGGCAGTGTCGTCGAAACTGCGAGCGGTTTCGTACCTGTGCGACCGTAGGAAAAGCCAGCGAGCCTGCAAACCAGCATTCTGAGCATCAGAAAGATAGCGCATATTGGGCTCCTGTAGCAAGAGTTCAGATTTTTCATGCTTGCGCTTTACTACTGCCTGTACAGCACGGATTTCACGTATTTCGTCGTCAAAAAAAGCAGAGTGGGTAGATAATTTCATGGGAGAGTGAGATATCAGCAGATGCAATATCTGAAAAGCTGCATAACGGGTTAGCCAAAAGCATATAAGATTTAAATTTTATATCCTATTTTATAATTGTAGTATCACCTTAATTTCGTTTGTATCACTCTAGCGCACACCTGCAGAATTACAGGGCGCTTTATAAAAAGCTCTACAGCCCTTAGTCTGAATAGCAAGTGCAGCGGCATGTTATGTTTTCGCAATTTTGCCAGACAACAGGAACACTGGCTCTGGTCTTCAATGCAATTGCATGGCAGGCTTCAAAACGGATATTGGCAAATATCTGTTCAGTAACCCGCCGCAGTGGCTCAAGCTACTGAGGAGGACCGAGTTATCCGGACCGAAGTCGAGCGCGCCGCCCGCGTTTAGGTGGAGGAGAAACGCAAAATGCAACCGTGTGCTCTGCGATGTCAATGCACGCTAAAGATCGTCTGGTTAAGCGTTTCACAAATCTAATACATATTGTATCTTCCCGGGTAGCGGACGCGACGAAGTTTCAACAATAAGTGTTCACGGAAGGTGCAGTGACCAAGCAGAAAACACTAAATCACTCAGCCCTGCTGCACGGCAAATTTAATGCCTTTTCCATCGAATGACACTCGTTCAAAATGATATTTGTTTGCTGCTACATGAGAAAATATAATGACATTCGATGAAAACGACATTAGGCATCGAATGAGTTTGAGGTACTCATCCGATTGCGATCAACGAGGAAATGTGTTATGTCGACACCAGACACTCGGTGAGAGGATACACCCAAAATAAACTACAAAAGGGCCACCTGCATTAAATACTACTGTGATCCTATAAATTTGCAGCCAGTCATCTATGTGAAATATGCCAAATTGCATTGTAAAAAAAAAAAAGAAAAAAAAAACTGGCACCCCTCGCTGCCAGCCAACCCGTAGCCACTCAGCGCGGGCGGAGCAGGTCGCTTCTGCTTCCGCGGTCCGTCGGCGCCAAGTCGCCGACACGGCGCATTTCTTTCGCCACCTTCAGAAAAGCCTGCTCTGTTCATCTTAAATAATATGCCCTTGATTTGAGGAAGGAATTAAAAAAAGTTATCGTTACTGAGGAGCGCTGTTATGGAAGCGTTGTTATTTTGGAAGAAGTGGCAACAGCAATACAAGCAAATTTCTGCTTTTAGCAGCTGCCGCCAGTGTGAAGCAGCTCATCCGATTTCGTTCTCTAGCTTCCGTGTACTGCAAGACAATTTGTGAGACAACTGAACTGATAGTAAGGCAATTTATGAATAGGAAATTTACGATTTCCAAAGCACTTCCATCTATGGCTTTTATGCGAAACCGTTTAGGCGTAGCTACAACTAGGGCCTTGCACACGGCCATGGTGCCGTCGTCGGCCGCTTTCGCGGGCAGCGTCTTTGCGGTAAGCTCGCGGCATCCGATCTAATAAGCGTTACGAATATGCGGTATTCTTTCTTGATGAGGCTATAAGTTCGAGAATTTTTCGACGGGCCTTAATACGCCGAGCGAACGATCTGGCGAAAACGTACAGGAGTGAACAGGGCTGTAGTACGCTGCGCCGTAGGGCGATACTCGAAGGTTCTATAAAATCGCCGTCAGACAGTACACTAGATACCTATTTTATGTATTGATCTTCAAACTTGGTTTAGTGCGGAAAGTGTACGTTGTTGAAACTTGTATGCGTTTCACAGTCGAGCGCAGACATGCGCACCTTCCGTACCCTTTCGTAAACAAACGCCGCCGCCACAGCCGCGAACTTCGTAATTGATAGTCCTAATCAAAAGCTTCGCTACAAGGTATGCAAGACATGAATGCAAATTTAAAGGCTGCTTTCGTTTACAGCGCCTTCATCTTCGCAACATATTGAAGGCACTGCAATATTTGCACATCAATCACAATTATCATAATTTGGAAATGGCATTAGCTGTAGTCGTGTAGCAGCACGTCGAAAAAATGACATTAACCTGAACAAATGTCATTTGGGTGCGATTGCTTGCTTTCTGCGTCGAACAGCGCGATTCATGACCCCCGTCGTTCTCGTGAAGCATCACTGAAACTTATACAAACAAGTTTCCGGCAAGGTTTTTTTTTTGTGTTCAAAAAACCAACTACGCAGCAATTCTTCCCGGACATTGCTAATGGTTGACAGCGGCGTTATATCTGTTAAACCGCGACCGAAGACAAAAACACGACGCGCGCGCATAGACGCTGACACGAACAGCGCTCGACCGAGCCCGCCTACGCTTTGCGGCTTTGACGACAGGCGGCGTTGTCAGCGTTTTGCGCATCGCATATTGACGGTAGAAAAAAAAGCCAGCATAAGGCTCCGCTATTTCTCGAGCTGTTGGCCCTACGCGTTCGAGCAGCGGCGTCGAGCTAGACTAGTCAGCGACGTTGGCGCCGAGAGAGGTGAAAGACGTCCACAACGCTTCGTGGAACGCGGCATCCACCGACCGCGCGTCAGGTGAACGATCTGCTTTCCTGGAATTGCAACCAGCCGGGCCACGTGGCACGCGAGTCACGAGTGTCAAGCAAGGCGTAAGCAGGGAAACGCGGACCGCCGGCGGCGATAATTGGTAGCACTAGCCTATCGCTGCCGGCGGGAGAATTTCGCGGTAGGCGCGGCGAAAAATGGGAAGGGCACTCCCACGCCACGTCACCGGACGACCGCTCCGGCGGCGGAGAGGCTTTTGTTCCCCTCGCCTGTAGAGCGCAAGGGATGTTGTCGGGCTCGGGCCCCCCCTCCCCCTCTACTTCATGGACAGCAGCCTGCAGAACCGCCCGCGGCTTCCTGCAGCTCCCCGGACCTGGGACACACCCTGGTGGCACGAGAACCCTGCCTCCCCCATCGCAATGGACCACGTGTTGCTGTGGATCCTGGCGACCTACCCGCCGCGCTGCTGCTGCTGCAGCAGTTCCCGGCGGCCTCCCCAGTTGCCGCCCGACCTCGTCGTCGCGGTGACTCCCTGCTGACATCTTTGTGATGCCGCAGTCCTCGCTGCGCTCGTGCTTCTTGCCAAGCCAGCACGCTTGCCACGCGCAAGCCACCCGCCGTCCTCGCAGCACCAGTGGTGCGCGCCAAGGCGGCTCCACATCGCCGCCATGAACCATGTGTTTCGGCGAGTCCGGACGCCCCCTTTTGCTGTACCCAGATACTCCTGGACAGCTTCCCGTGTGCTCCCTTCTCGCGGGCCTCGGCGCGCGGTCTACGGACGGTCTCCTCAGCGCCACCCGCCGCGCTGCTGCCTTGCCAGCCGTCTGTCGCGGTCCCCTCCTGCTGCGGCGATGTCCCAATCACCGTGGCGTCCTGCTGTCACCAGCAGTCCTCCCTGTGCCTCGCTGAGGAGCAGTACCAGGCTTCACCTGGAACACCCATAAGCGCTGCTGCACCGGGGCCTCCACGCCGACCGGCCGATGTTCACCGGGCTGTTTGCTTGGTGCGGGCCAAAATGATCTCCCCCCCACCCCTCCCCACGTCCCACTTCCCCATCCCCCTTGCACCAAGAGTGCCGCCGCGACATTAGGCCGGAATAACCCGTGTCCGCTATCCCCCCCCCCCTGTGAATATCCTAAAGTCCCCAACCAACCTTTCATGCTAGTGCGGTTAGCTGCTCAAAGCTACTCTCGTTGAGACGGGTTCAACGACGACGTGTTCGAGGCCTGCCGTAAGTGTAACATCCGTGTCAGGCGAGCTGAAACCCCTTTGAGGGAGCAGTGCGTCTCGTGGTGCGCTTTGACGGCAGAAAGCGGAGACATATTACTTCGTCTACCTGCCAGGCTTGGCCATACCAGTTATTCTGGGTAGGGACTTTCTTTTGAAGGAAGGCATTGTGCTCGACACGGGGGAGAATGGCTACTGCTACAGTCACTTCACCCCCCTCATGCCCTTTATTAGCGCACCCAGGCCGGAATGCCTCACTCAGCGGGCGAGTGTCCACGCTCGTGTGGCAGACGACTTCCCCGTGAAGCTGAAAGTCGGTGGACCATTAGAAGCAATTATCGCGTCTTTCTCAGGCCACGGTTCACACAGAAACCGGGCAGAACCGACGTGCTTTAGCACGAGATTGAAACGGGTAATATGCGCGCTTTCAGGTCTAACCCGCGTCCGGTAAGCACGCATAAGAGACAGCTTCTCGACAGCGCCCTTGACGAGATGATTGATACCGGCGCGGTGAGACCCTCACAAAGTCCCTGGGCATCCCCATGGTTCTAGTGCCAAAGAAAGATAGTTCGGTGTGGCTGTGTTTCGATTATCCAAAGCTCAACGCACTGACGCCTATGGTTGCATACCCTTTCCAGTCAATCGAGGCTGTGATGTACACGGAAGGGAACGCAAGGTTATTCATAGTCCTGGATGTAAGTAGAGAGTACCTGCAGATTGAGATGGCGGAATGTGACATTTAGAAAACTGCATTCACCTCCCACCGCGGGCTCTTCGAATTTGCTCAACTCCCGTTTGGTTTGTTAATGCACCGAGCACATTCATGCGATTGATGGACATCGAGCTGGGTGATGCAAGGTTCAACTACGCGATGGCGTACGTACCTCGACGACGTCGTGACATTCTCACAGTAGCTCGAAGAGCCCCTCATTCACCTGAATTTTGTTTTTGAAAGAATGAGACGCATGGGTCTAATGATCAACCCAAAGAAAGTGCTGCTGCCATCAAAAAGGGTGAACCTCTTGGGCTTCGTGTCTGATGATGGCACTTTGAGACCGAACGATGACAAACTGCAGGCAACTACCCCTGCCCGATGGACGGGAAACGCTTGCAAAGGTTTTTGGAAATGGTTACTCGCAAAGCCGCTGAACCTGTTGTTGCGTAAAGGGTCGAAGTGGGTCCGGAACAAGGAACAACAACGCTAAATGTTAGACAGAACACACCTGTCCCGTCCGTCTTTGAGTGTGTTTCATCTAACATTTAGCGCTGTTTTTTGCCTTTGGTTAAACACAATGCAGAAGATTCACGGGTTGACTTACTCGCATTCACCCGCATAATAGTGAGACATTACTTGTGCATCTCTGTACCTAACCGACTCATCAAGAGGTCTCCAGCCTCTGTTGTGCCTGCTGTTGTTCTCGATCCGCATGGAAATTTTCACAAGAAGCTCGAAAAACAGTTGCGCTGCACAGCCTGCCACAAAAGGTCGAAATGCTGTTGCGAAAAGTGCAATGTTACACTTTGCATAAAGCATGGCTGCTTCAATACGTTTCACGCACCGCGCTAACTTCCGCATTACTGTGGGAAGCACCCAGCGTACTTTCTAAAGTACAGTGTTGTAACTTCTGAACCAATAAAGGTAAAGTTGCAAAGCTTTACAAATGGTGTGATTTATCTTAGTTAATAAGATATGTAAAAGGTAGTAGAAATCGTACGACTAGGCTTGGCATGGGCCTTAACGGGTTAATTGAGTCCCGGCTTTCCGGTGAGAAAGGTGGCTTGGAAGGCAACAGCACGAGTCCTCGGCCGCCAGTATAGAGAAAAAAAAAGATCAGCATGGCCATAACCTTGCAATTTTATAAACGGCAGTACATGACCGACACAGTGAAGATATGGGGTCAAATTTCGCCCCCCCCCCCTTAAGAAGACTGCCCCCCATCTGCGCACGCCTATGGCCATCCATGAGTTTCCTCCTGTTTCTCGGCGCACGCAGTGCAGTGGCGGCGCCTTGGCGGCATCGTGTAAAGCCCATGCCAATGGCACACGGTGAGCGAGCCGAGTACTTGGCCGCAGAATTAACACCGCGTTTAGATTTAGAGCTTGCGCACTTTTGGAGAAGCAAACAAGCCTCTTACCCAAAATTTGATTTCCTTGCTACGAACTTCTCAGTCATTATAACCACAAGTTAGAGCACTGAAGGAAACTTCAGTGTTGGCCCATTCATCATCCAGGGCAGCCGCTAATGCCCCAAGCCTTCAACAATGCAGGAATTTTATGCACATACTAAGTTAGAATGATAATTCAAGGATTATGCTGTGCCTCTATATATTCTGCAAATTTATCCTGCAAAACGTGAGAACTCAATATTTCAAGACCTCAGTTAAATTCGTCATCTTCAAATTATTTCTTTCTGTATCTCCGCGCTTCAACTTCAATCATAGGACGTCGGGCCGGACTGGGCCCAATCCTTTCAGTCTGAGCCCCGGGCCGGACCCTTCAGTCATCTCAGTATCGGGCCGGGCGGGTTCGGGTGTGCTGGATAGTGCCCGGGCCAGACTCGGGCAAAGAATTTTGACCCGCGCACACAACGAAGGAGCAAGGCCCGTTTCTCCGCATTTTGATCTGGGCAATACGAGATAACACTGCAAATCGGAGCAAGCACCCGTAAGCATTTTTTCACGCTTCGAGGACAAAATTTTGCTGGGCATAAGCCCCGACTCCAAACGCACACGCGTCATGCGCTGACGCGTCAACGTCATCGCGCGCGTCAACCAAACCCGGTCTGCGCATGCGCGCGGCACTTGACGCGAGCATCGCGAGCGCTGACGCTCCGATCTGTCCCTGCCAGATTTGGCGCGTAAGCTCGCGCGCTACGCGTGTCGGAAGCTAGCGACGGGGTTAAACGATACGAGCGGACCGCGCAGCTGTCCCCTACTCCTTTCTTCTCGTCTTCAAGGTTATTAGGTTATTAGCTTCCTCTGCTCCTTTTCTTCACAGACTGGGTGCCTTTCAATTCTCTGCTCTTCACGGTTTTCAAATTTTCACAGTGAGCGCGAGAGAGTGAGCGAGCCAGCACCATGAGCGTGCAGGCGCATTCCCCTTTTGCGACGCCCGCGTGACGCCTGCGTTGGCGTCGCGGCGTGGGGAAAGTGCTTTTGAATCCCCGCTATAAATTATCCGCGCGCATGGAACAAACCGCGTTCCACAAATAAGTATCGAATGGCGTATCACGACACCCGGCCAGGCGAAATTCTCTGTTTGAAATTATAACAGCGTTTCAAAGCCCGACCTTGCGGCGCACTCCCCTACCCTTCGACCCTTTCCGTCTTCAGCTCGAGGCCAAGTGAAGCTGATAAATAAGTTCATTGTCATCGCATAAATGACAAGGGTGACAATATTTGATAAAAGACCAGCAGCAGAAGCAGAACGTTGACTGCGGCTTGGCTTTTAGGGCATCTCACTAATGTAGGGAAACTACTAATGGCATATGATGATAGAGCGCTTAGGTGACGTGAAGCAAGCGGATGACAAGTAGCATAGTCTGTGGCGCCGTCCAAAATATGCAAATGCATGTAGCTGCGCTGGTAATCCAACACCGTGTCCAGACTCCGCAGGACGTGCGGTCTGGATGCCCTCCCAGCACTAGTTCGATCACATGAAAACGGTTAACATAAATTGAAAGCACAATGTTGCCCAACCTCGAAGCAGTTTCTCTCACCGTCTATTATGCGGCGCGACTCTCTTCTTCCAGTGCATTTGCTCCTTAGGTTGCAGTGTAGACATCTGTAGCTTTGGCAAAAAATGTAATACTTACGCATCTGGAAATGTACACAATGCACTTGGAAGAAGCAGTGTAACTCGGTGCAATTTCTTTCTCGACAATATTTTTGCATAGCCACTACCCACGAGCTTGTTGCGAGCTGCTATGTTGAAACGGTAAAGAGGACGAAGACTGTTCCGCGTTTCGCCAAACAGTTCAGGCACCGTTTTCAGCTCTTCGACCTTCTACGCTTTTCCCGCCACGTCATGGACAACGACGACCAGCCGATGTGGTTTCTGGCACGACTGTTCACATTCCGTGCAATCTCGGCCAAAGATATGTGCATTGCGGCGGCCATTTGCCTCTTTGTCGCCGGTATCCTCACCCTGGTTTGGCTGAACATTCAGGCTGCGCAGACCGTCCGTTTATTACATCATCCAAGATAGGTTCGTGCCTTCGCGTGAGCCTATAGTGACGCATGCAGGATACCGACAAGCCTTTTGACCGGACTGTTCTTTAAAACCCCGACTGATGATGTGTATGCTGTGTTTCCCATCTTTGGTTCATGACATGGAACAGTGTGTGAATTTTTCGCTCTCTCGAGACTCCCCTGTGCACATTTCCGTGAATCCACCGCTACACCTTCATCGCTTTGACTTCCGCCAGGGGATGCAGCTTAACCCAGACTGAGGCTCTAAAGACGCTTTTTCGAAGGACATGCCGTAGAACGTCCTTTTTCACCATGATGATGACTAAATTCAGTTCACTGAAATGGTGAATGTTGAAAAAGATAAATGGATCGTGCTGTGCTGCGAAATAAACCCCTCGGCTCATGAACTGGATGCTCTCCTTTTTTGTTTACTTCCAGCCTATCGTTCGAAGGAACAGGGATTGGTTGCGTATACGTTTTCAACACAGAATTAAGGACACGGCTTCACTGTATTTCCTCCTTATGGCATAAACGGTTCACTGAGACGCGAAATAAGTTCCCAGCTTACCCATTGTCTTATTATTGTCGTCCCTGCGGTGCTGCAGACGCAGGTTTTACTCTCTGGATTGTAAACTGGTGAGCCAGCTCCAGAGTGATTTGAGTCTTACATTTACTAAAGTGAAGTTTATCTAAGTTATTTAAGACTGCAGACTGATCTTCAATTGCCTAAATTGAAAAATGACATTCAGATGAAAGTCGATTTTCTCGACCCCACGATATCTTTGGAAGATGGAAAACTTGAAAGTCACTCCCTGCGCACTAACGTGCATACCCCGACCACACAACAACGCCAGTCCCGATCCCCCTTGCCAAGGAGGTTTCCTCATCCCACCAAGCCGTCCATATGTAATTCACAGACCCACCTCTTCGGCGAGAAAACTAAAACTGGCGTCCTCCGGGAGTAGGGACACCGCAACTAGAGTCAAAAGCCTCCACCCGACGATTTTCCGTTACAACAACCTGACCCGACGAATCCAATCACGAACTGTGTAAAAACCTGCGCTCATGGATAGCAGAGCTGATTTTTTTGGCGATGAGCAGCCGTCTAGCCACGGCCATCAGTAACGTTTTGACGCCTTGGACTGAGGCCGCAGATTCACACCGCCGGCTACAACATGCTGACGCCGACTGATATCTGCACCTTGTGAATACAGATCCGCGGCGTCACTCCAAATACAGGCACTCGTGGCATCGCTGAAGCCATCATGTCGTACGTTGCTACTGGGCCGAGAAGTCTGTGCAAGAATAAGCAAACTGGACGTTTTCAGTAAAGAGGCTTCATTGTGATTAAAGCTGCCGTGAACACGAACCTCCTTTCAAATCAAAAACTCTACCTGTAAACTATTACAGAACCCTTGCAGAACTGTTTCATAAGCTTCTGACAAAACGACAAATTATTGTCAATAAAGGCCCGAGATTAATGTGCCAGTAGCCTTATTGGATCTCTACAAAGAAGCTGAATGCGATTTGGTAGCTAGTTCAAGACATTCTGCAAGATGATGGGATACACCGTCGACTAGCCAGTTTGCGTCATCTGCTCTGGTGGCAACGAAATATGGGATCCTACAATTGTGCTTTTATTGCCGATGAGTGAACAAATTAAGTTTTGCGCCAGAAATACGCATTTTTATTTAGTTGGCTTCCCACAAAGAACATTTTTTAAATGCCATCGCACCAATACAATAGAAACGTAAGCAGTCTCTCTATTTTATGACGTAGCAGTTAACGCGATTTCCGCGATAATACGCCCACCGATGCCACTTTAAAAACGTCATTGCGAGAAAGCAATGCGCATTTTTGACATCACACACATAGAAATGCACTACGGAAGAAGAAAAATTAAAATCCAGACTCAACTTCTATGTTGACAGCCTAAAAGTTAATATAATGCTAGCCCTTCATATCAAAACTGAAACCATTGGTTAGTCCATTTTAGTTATTTTGTCACTGAGCTCTATCACATGCACAATATTTGCCCAGCTTTACAATCAAATCTGAGCAGACTGCACTGGGGTATATCTCGCACGGTTTAAAACAACGACCTGCAAAAAAAAAGCACCTGGTATACTCCACTCAGGCCCAGCATAAAATATTCCGACAGGAGGCTGTGCTGGTGTACTTTATTTTTTTTTTTCTCGCGGTGGTGGGGCCTTTTCTACGGCTTGTGCATCTGTTGTTTGAAGACGCAAGAGAGCACCTCGCGGAATGATGGGTGGACCAGAATCTTCTTGAGGCGCTCCAGCGATCTGGACGAACCATTCCTCCATTTTGTCTGACTTAATGAGGCACTTGACGGCCTGAAAGCCGGATCAGTCGATAAGGATATCTACGAAGGCGTCCTCGTATCGGGCGATGACCGCGAAGAATTCTTCATGATCCCTTTCGACGTACACACTGGGGGGCAACAAAAAGTTCGGCAGAAGATAGGTCACCTCGAGTAATGCGCCGAAAACAAATATCCAGACACGGCGAGCAAAGGAGTTTCAGAAAATATTCAAACCGCGCTAGTAAAATTTGCAAGCGCACAGGTGCCCCAAAAGTAAAATGGAGCATGGTTCTGCGGAAACAGTGCTGTTCTTCTGTACTGCTGTTGAGGCTAACACCAAAAGTGTGACACTGACCGTTCTGGTTGTCCACCCGCTGGCAGGCCACGAAGAAAAACGAGTGTTTTCGTTTGTGCGATGCGTTTTACTTTTGGGGCACTTGTATATAGTCGGTTTAGAGCGAAATCTCTACTAGTCTATGTAGAACCCAGGCTCAAGCCTGGCTCCGACTGAGTGACTTTGAAACCAGAAAAAAATTAAACCATGCACACCACTCAAGGTTAACAATGTAAAATCATTTATAGCAAGAGCACAATAACTGTCATACTTCTCGGTGGATACCTAACCCACGCCGTAAGGGACGGGAGAAAGGTTGGTGTCAAAGAGAGGCAGTAGTGGAGGGTTACAAAATAATTTTGACCATCTGGGGATTTTTAACGTGCGCTCATATCGCACAGCACGAGGAACGCGACCATCAAAACGCGGCCGCTGCGACCTGGTTTAAACTCGGGTACTCTGGTTCAGTAGCAAATGATTTTTATTACTGAGCTAACGCGGCGGCTGCTTTCGCTCGTTACAACCGGATTGAAGAAGGGCTGAAGATCCGCCATATATATTTTTTTACTACCTGCACAAATCAGATATAGAGCGTTTGGTAATTTTACACTCCAAAACACCTGTCATCTGCTCTGTGGATGACCGGGTAACGATAAAATGCACACGTCAAGAAGCAGCGGTGCTCACAGAGAAATGTTTTGTACGTGGACTCAAGAACGCCTTTGCTAGGACGAGATGCTCTACGTTTTTTTTTTTTTTTTTTTTTTTTTACGTAACACAATATCACAAATGTAACGTAACATAGCAGCAAAGGCAACACTGATAATAAAGAGTTCGCGCTCTTCCGCTGTTGATAGCAACCAGCACCAGCTCGCCCTGTCGTCAGCTTAGCCGAAGTTGCGTGGGATTTTCCGGCATTATTTCTCTGAAAACAAGGAACATCACAAGTGAGGTATTCTTACGTATCGGCACTTTAGATCACTCAATAGAAGCATCGTCGTCTCTTCTGAGCACCGGAAGTCGTTTTCAGTGGCTGTTTGCTGCGCTTTTCACGTGTTCTGTATCTTTTAAAAATTCACTTATGTCTGCGAAAGGAGTCATTATGAATAAAAAACCGGAATACCGGATCACTTCAGTTGAAGAGGTTCTGTCAGGTAGTCTACACAGATAAGCCACGTTTGCGGACATCGAGAGCCTGCTGAGGGTGACGAGAGCCAGGTGCCCCAGTCGGCAGCGGCGCCGGCACCCCTTAGAGATGAGTTCCCCGTTGCTGCCTAGCTGGAAGATTTTCAGGCACCACGCGCCGGCGAAGCGCAGGCTCAGGATCATCAGCTTGCGCGATGGCACGTGTACCGCAAGAGGGAGTAGGACACCTGCGATGGATATAGGCACATTCTATCAATGTCGATCGCCCTACAAGGAATGTTTACTGGGCACAACGGGGAAGTTAGCTTAACGTGCTACCGCGAGGCGTCGTCCTGTTTTTTAGAGCCGAAGTCTAATGCGCCCGTTCGGCGGTTCAGCCACGTCACCCTTGGTGCTGATGCCTGTGTAACCGAGCAAAAGGGAGTCACGAGAGAGTCACGAAGACGTTCTAAAAAGAAGGAAAAAAGAGCCATGAGCTCTATTTAGATCGTGGGGAAAAACTGCGCTTTGTAAATGCACATACATGCATAGATACAAGAATCTCCCAAATTCCTTGCCTCAATACATCGCAAAGACCGCTCAAATTGCTGCTCTCAAATTTTACATTAACATGTATCGTTATCGTCCTTAGATTTTTTTTGTCGGGAATGAGTAAGGGGCCTTCAAGGAAGTTATTAATGCATTCTAATCTCAATGGACTGTGTCAACTTTCGCAAGGTAAACCTTGTGGAGCCCTGCTCCGCGCACGAGTCGGAGCCGCGCGCCAGCCACATTTGAACGGCGCGTCGCTTCCCGGCACTCCCTGTGCACTGCCCTACTGTCCCTCTCCTCTCCCGTCGATGGGGAAAGAAGTCCTTGAGCGGTCCCCGCTCTGATCCCATAAAACGAGGCGCGCGAGCGTCTCGCACCCTCTTCGTTCACCTGCTACCCGCTTGCTGACCGCTTACTGGCTGCTCTCCCGACCTGACAACCGCACGACCCCCTGACCCCCCCGATCTGCCTGACGAACCTTACTGCGCCTGAGTGAGATAAAAATGTTTGTTTCACGGCCCGCTGCGTGTGTGTCTTGCATGCCCCTCGGGTAGAGGAATCGCCCACAAAATGGCACTCAACTGGAGCTGAATTAGCCCCCATGTGGATGATTTCTCTGCCAACGTGAGAGCGCACGGCAAGGTGAGCTCACGGCGGGAGTCCTTTGTGTGATAGGCGCAACGCCATTTTGAGTTTAGGGCTATCGTGTATGTGGATGAGGCGCAATGTACTATAGTGGTGTTTGTACAGTGTTCTTTTTTTTGTTTTGAGTTATGTGTGTGTTTTTTAGTGGCGGGCGGTTTGTGCTTGAATTTTTTTTTCATATCTTGTACATAGACGTGAGGGTTGTCACCGCTATTAGCCTTTGTGACTATCCTCTTGACGCGGGCTAGGTGGTAGTCGTGCACGAGCAGGTTTCTGCCCCTTCCGGTCGGCCTTAAAGACGTGGCAGATAGGACCGCCGCTTCGGATACCGTTGCGTCCGGGAGTGAGGCAAGGGACGAGGCGAAGCGCGCACAGGTTCCCAACGCAGCCGCTCTTATGCAGCACATGACCGCAATGCTGTCTGTGTTCACCAGTCAGCTCGGCTCGGTGGCTAGCACCAACCAAGCCGCAGCTGCGGCGACAGTCTCGCGTCCGCGGATAAATGTTGAGGTCCGCTCCTTTTCCGGCTACACGGACGTGAACTCAATCCACAAGCTCTTACAAGAACTCGAGGATTATAAGACGGCACTGGATTCCCCAGACGACGTGGTGCTAGCGCAGGTAATTCCCGTAGCACTTGAGAGCGCGGCGCGATCGAGACGCTGCCAGCCGGCCTTCCAGTCGATGACAGACTGGCTTCACTGATCGCTTCCGCGCCGAGTTCTTGCCGCCCGATTACGAGCGCTGGATATTAGAAGCTCGCGTGGCGCACACAGCACCCAGAGGAGAGCCTCCTCGAGTATGCACGCGCAATGCGAGAGCTCTACAAGAGGGCAGATCCCACGGCAACCGATCTTGATCAGGTCGCGCACGCGATCAGGCAGTGCCATCCGCGCTTCAAGCCATATTTGCGGGGACGTGGTTTTGCAAACCTCGAGGCCCTACCATTGGAAGCGAAGGTAGTGCAGGCGAATTTACTCGCTTAATCGTGCTACCAGCCACCACTAAAGTCAGCCTAATCGCTAGAGTTGCGATGCGCGTGGACCGGAGGCCAAGACTCCGCGCCGCGCGCCAGAGGCGCAGACGTATTGACGGTAGCCAGAAAAGCAAGCATAAGGCTCCGATATTTCTCGAGCTGTTGGCCCTACGCGTTCGAGCTGCGGCGTCGAGCTAGACTAGTCAGCGACGTTGGCGCGCAGAGAGGTGAAAGACGTCCCGAACCACCTACCACGCGGCAGGTGAACGATTGGCTTTGCTGGAATTGCAACCAGCCGGGCCACCTGCCACGCGAGTGTCAAGCAAGGCGTATGCAGGGAAACGCGGACCGCCGGCGGCGATAATTGCTAGCACTAGCCTGTCGCTGCCGGCGGGAGAATTTCGCGGTAGGCACGGCGAAAAATGGGAAGGGCACTCCCACGCCACGTCACCAGGCGACCGTCCCGGCGGCGGAGAGGCTTTTGTTCCCCTCGTCTGTAGAGCGCAAGGAATGTTGTCGGGCTCAGGCCCCCGCTCCCCCTCTACTTCATGGACAGCAGCCTGCAGAACCGCCCGCGGCTTCCTGCAGCTCCCCGGACCTGGGACACACCCTGGTGGCACGAGAACCCTGCCTCCTCCATCGCAATGGACCACGTGTTGCTGTGGATCCTGGCGACCTACCCGCCGCGCTGCTGCTGCTGCAGCAGTTCCCGGTGGCCTCCCCAATTGCCGCCCGACCTCGTCGTTGCGGTGACTCCCTGCTGACATCTTTGTGATGCCGCTTCTTCTTGCCAAGCCAGCACGCTTGCCACGCGCAAGCCACGCGCCGTCCTCGCAGCACCAGTAGCGTGTGCCAAGGCGGCTCCACCTCGCCGCCATGGACCATGTGTTTCTGGGAATCCTGACGCCCCCTCCTGCTGTACCCGGATACTCCTGGACAGCTTCCTGTGGGCTCCCTGCTCTCGGGCCTCGGCGCGCGGTCTACGGACGGTTTCATCAGCGCCACCCGCCGCGCTGCTGCCTTGGCAGCAGTCTGTCGCGGTCCCCTCCTGCTGCGGCGATGTCGCAATCGCCGTGGCGTCCTGCTGTCACCAGCAGTCCTCCCTGTGCCTCGCAGAGGCGCAGTACCAGGCTTCGCCTGGAACACCCATAAGCGCTGCTGCACCGGGGCCTCCACGCCGACCTGCCGATGTTCACCGGGCTGTTTGCTTGGTGCGGGCCAAAATGATCACCCCCCCACCCCTCCTCACGTCCCACTTCCCCATCCCCCGGGCAGCAAGAGTGCCGCCGCGACATTAGGCCGGAATAACCAGTGTCCGGTATCCACCCTCCCCCCCCCCTGTGAATATCCTAAAGTCCCCAACCAATCTTTCATGCTAGTGCGGTTAGCTGGTCAAAGCTACTCTCGTTGAGACGGGCTCAACGCTGTCACTGGTCGGTGACGACGTGTTCGAGGCCTGCCGTAAGTGTAACATCCGTGTCAGGCGAGCTGAAACCCATTTGAGGGAGCAGTGCGTCTCGTGGTGCGCTTTGACTGCAGAAAGCGGAGGCATATTGCTTCGTCTACCTGCCAGGCTTGGCCATACCAGTTATTCTGGGAAGGGATGTTCTTTTCAGGGAAGGCATTGTGTTCGACATGGGGGAGAATGGCTATTGCTACAGCCACTTCACCCCCCTCATGCCCTTTGTTAGCGCACCCAGGCAGGAATGTCTCGCCCAGCGGGCGAGTGTCCACGCTTGTGCGGCAGACGACTCCCCCGTGAAGCTGATAGTCGGTGGACCATTAGAAGCAGTTATCGCGTCTTTCTCAGGCCACGGTTCACACAGAAACCGGGCAGAACCGACGTGCTTTAGCACGAGATTGAAACGGGTAATACGCACCCTTTCAGGTCTAACCCACGTTCGGTAAGCACGCATAAGAGACAGCTTCTCGATAGCGCCCTTGACGAGATGATTGATACCGGCGCTGTGAGACCCTCACGAAGTCCCTGGGCATCCCCATTGGTTCTAGTACCAAAGAAAGATAGTTCGGTGAGGCTGTGGTTTGATTATCGAAAGCTCAGATCACCGACGCCTATGGTTGCATACCCTTTCCAGTCAATCGAGGCTGTGATGTACACGTAAGGGAACGCAAGGTTATTCATAGTCCTGGATGTAAGTAGAGAGTACCTGCAGATTGAGATGGCGGAATGTGACATTTAGAAAACTGCATTCAATCAATCAATCAATCAATCAAAGTGATCTTTATTTGTAGGAAACGAAATACATAAAGAATATTTGGACCGATAGCCGCGGGGCTAGTGGGCGGTCCAGTACATAATAAACTTGGTCAGGCAGCTGTAATGAGCGCATACAAACACACACACACACACACACACACACACAAAAAAAACGACTAAAACAGACAAGCAAAAAGAATCAACATGCACGGAGGAAAATACTTTTCAGCAAGCAATTCATAGGCAATTAATACAAAACGCAAGCGCACACACAAAAAAATAGGGGGGGGGGGATGGCGGGGAGGGGATCATAACTCTTCTTGGCTGTTAATAAAGAACATTTTACAACTCATTTTAAAGTTACCTGCAAGTTTCACATTAATAGGCAACGTGTTCCAATGTTTTGCTCCAGAAAATTGCACTAAACGTTCTCCGTACACATTGTGGCAGGCAGGGAGGTTGAAATTGCCATTTAATGCGTGTCTTGTATTGCGAGATGGCAACAAGAAAATATCAAGTGGCAAAGGAATACTAGTATTAATGATGTTATTTACCAGTACACAGATTTTGTATTTAAGCATGGATTCTAAAGAAAGCACTCGATTTTCTAGAAATAAATTATTGTTGCTGCAGTTGAAAGATACGTGGTATATTATACGCAATGCTCTCTTCTGCAGTCTCTGTAAGGAAAGTAGATAAGTTTTGTACGTTTGTCCCCAAGATTCACAGCAGTAGCTGATGTGGGAGTGAAATAACGAAAAATACAGGGAACGTAGTATGGTGTACGGGAAATACCTTTTCGCCTTGGTAAGCGCGTAGCAACTGAAAGCTAGCTTTTTATATAGCCTATCTATCTGCTCTTGCCAGTGCAAGTGTTGGTCAAAGATGATACCAAGGTATTTGAAAGAACAAACTTGCTGAACACAATCGCTGTTTAGAGATATGTGAATCGTACTAGGGTCAATGTTTCTTCTCTTGGAGTGGAATACTACATATTTAGTTTTGTCTACGTTTATTGTTAGTTTATTAGCACGAAACCATTCTGAAACATTAAACAGTTCGGACGTTATCGTATTTTCTAGGCCCAAGAGTGACGTAGATGTGAACAAAAGAGCAGTGCCATCTGCATACATAAAGACTTTTGAAAATTGAACGGCCTGTGGTAGGTCGTTCACAAAGAGGGAAAACAAAACAGGACCCAATACAGATCCTTGCGGGACCCCGCAAGTCACGGGTAGTAGTGTGGAGTGTCTGTCACTCAGCACTACTTTTTGTTTTCTAGCGGAAAGGTAGCTATCAAAGAACTGGAGAGAGGCATTAGTAATACCACACGATTTTAATTTTTCCAATAACTCTGAGTGATAGACACACTCAAATGCCTTTTTTATGTCGAGGAATATTACTATTGCAATTTGATTTTTGTGAAGAGCAGTGTTAATATGGTGAGAAAGTGATGTGACAGCAGTGGTTGTTGATTTGGCTGAGATAAAGCCATGCTGCTCAGCACAGATTACATTATTATCAAGCAGAAACTTGTTCAATTGTAAGGATATTAATTTTTCAAAAACAGTATTGATTATACTAAGCACAGATATGGGTCTGTAACTACTGGGGTCATTGGGATCTCCTGTCTTGTAGACTGGCACAACTTTCGCAATCTTCAAGCTTATTGGATACTGAGAGCTAACCATCGCATGGTTAATTATGTTGCATAAGGGGGTGCAAAGAATGTCGATATTGTCTTTTAGCACCTTCGATGGTATTCCGTCATAACCACAAGCTTTGTTTTCTCGCAGAGTTTTAACTACTGACCTCATTTCTTCTTCAGTTATCTCCCGGAAAGCGAAGGTATTATTTGTTGCAATAGGTCTTCCTAGGTGAGGCGTTGTTGAAGGAAAGCCATTAACCAGCTTTCTTCCTCGATCGACGAAATTATTATTGAAGGTATCAGCCATCTCCTCTGAGATTAAGTCTGGAAGAATATGTTCTTTTTTCTTTAATCCAACAACATCGCTCACAATTCCCCATATCTTTTTGGAATTTCCTTCCTGTCTCATAATTAGATTAGTGTAGTATTGTTTCTTTGAGTTTCTCATCATGGCGACCGATTTGTTTCTGTAGCATCGAAACTATTCCCGGTAATACCTATTAGTCCGATTGTTTTTCCACTTATGATAGTATGAATCTTTCTTTTTCGGGACTTCAAGTATAGCTTTTGTCATCCAAGGGCATATACCATGGTCGTAGTTACGCCTAGTGTATGTGTAAGTGGATCGGTCAATGACGTCTGTGATTTTCCTTACCAGGTATTGATACTCAATATCTATGTCATCATCATGCACACCTTCGAAATCTGTGCACAGAAGCAGCGATCGCACTTGAGCGTAATCGATTCGGGTGGTAAGTTTTTTAAACTGCTTGGGAGGATAAAGCAAAGGGTGACAGGGATAAAGAATAAAGATGGGATTGTGGTCTGAGATGGCAATGTCGCACACACCAGCAAACACATTTATGTCCTTGTTGCAAAGCACATGGTCAATCAGAGAGGCGGATTGGTTAGTGACTCGAGTTGGCTCACCTATAACATTTGTCAAGTTAAAGGACTGTATCAGCAAGAGGTAATCACGGCAATCATCTTTCAACAAATCAATGTTGAAATCACCACAGACAATCAAAGACGATTTACCCGTCGCAAGTGATAATAGCGTAGTTTCCATTACGGAATAGAATTTGTTTAGACAAGCGCTAAGTGGGCGGTAAACAACACCTATAATGATGCCACACTTCATTTCAGTGAACAGTGTTTCAACTACACCTGCTTCATAACTAGCATTGCATTTACAGCAGTAGTCGATCCCTTTTCGAGCAAAAAGTGCGAGGCCACCACCACGTGATACACTATCCCGCGGTCGCGAGAGGAAATTGTACCCAGGAATTTCAACAGTTTCACCTTGCTTGAGCCATGTTTCTGTCAGCGCAATAACATCAAAACGATACGAGTAATGTGACAGATAAGCAACCAAATGATCGAGGTTTTTCCTAGCACTCCGGATGTTGCAGTGTAACACAGATACCTGACCGCGCCCAAGCCATTTGTCTTCGATTTGAGCAGAAGTGTAAGTCATTCGGAGATACAGCGATTAGGGTAGCCTATTTATTACTGTACCTGGGCGAGGTCAGCCATTCGCGTCACCTGCAGTACGTGCGAGTTGTCTGTCTTGCGCATCAAGATTTTACCTTCTATGACCCAGGCATACTTCCAACCCTTCTCTTTTTTTGCCTTCAAAGCGTAGCCCAGCAGCACTTTCTTTGCCGGGCACAAATGCTCGTTTACATAGACTGGTGAACTCTTTTCTTCTGAGCTGTTGAAACCCAGGTGAAATGTGTTTAGTCTTTGTTTTTTGGCAGCTTTCAGCATTTTGTCTCTAGCGGCATAGGAATGAAATTTGACCACCACATTTGACTCTTTTTTGTTCATCGATGGCACTCGGTGAACGACATTAATGTCACTCTCACTGATTTCAATTTGCAAATGGCGTGATATATCTGTCAAAGTAGCGACAAGGTTTTCACCCTGGACTACAGGAAGCCCCTTGATTTCCAGATTACTTCTCCTGCTGTACTGCAAGTCAATCACCTCTTTCTTCACGTCTTCTAGTTCTTTTGAGAGGCGATCGTTGTCTTTCTTTCTTTCTACGCTTTCAGCTTTCACATATTTCAGTTCCTTTTTCATTTCAGCTATTTCTGCATTACGCTCCTCAAAAATTGTGTTAATGAACTCCATGGATTTCCGCACTGGCTCAAGCTCATCTTCAATTACCTTTTTGAGGGCCTCTTTCAGCTGTAGCTGATTTGTCTCAAAGTGTGCTGACATGTCAGCAAGTGCTTTCACGACTTCCTTTATAGTCAAAGGTGCCTTGTCTCCCATAATATCATGTACAGACGGACGGAGCAGTCCAAGAGCCGCTATATAGCAACAAGCACCTTAAGTAAAAGAAGGCTCACACACGTACCTGCACAGAATGAAGCAGGCAGTTAGTTGCAGTTCAACGTTACGGCGTCCTGGACGGCTCCGGAATGGTGCTGAGGGTGGGCTAGACAGCGGATTTTATAGCCTTCCTGTAACGTCGATGGCCCTTCGAGCTGTGCAAGCGCAGCTGACTGCCGGATGATAAAGTGTCGCCGACGGCCCTCCAACAGTCCAACAGCAAAGCGCAGGCACAACAGGTATCTGGCAGACGCAGCACGTGGACGCTCGATGTAGGCAATAAGCAGGGTTTCAGGCGATGGCTTGAGGATTTTCCCGATGACAGGCTGCACAGAATGAAGCAGGCAGTTAGTTGCAGCTCAACGTTACGGCGTCCTGGACTGCTCCGGAATGGTGCTGAGGGTGGGCTAGACAGCGGATTTTATAGCCTTCCTATGACGTCGATGGCCCTTCGAGCTGCGCAAGCGCAGCTGACTGCCGGATGATAAAGTGTCGCCGACGGCCCTCCAACAGTCCAACAGCAAACCGCAGGCACAACAGGTATCTGGCAGACGCAGCACGTGGACGCTCGATGTAGGCAATAAGCAGGGTTTCAGGCGATGGCTTGAGGATTTTTTTCCCGATGACAGGCTGCACAGAATGAAGCAGGCAGTTAGTTGCAGCTCAACGTTACGGCGTCCTGGACTGCTTTGGAATGGACCTCCCACCGCGGGCTCTTCGAATTTGCTCAACTCCCGTTTGGTTTGTCTAATGCACCGAACACGTTCATGACATTTATGGACATCGCGCTGGGCGATGCAAGGTTCAGCTACGCGATGGCGTACCTCGACGACGTCGTGACATTCTCACAGTAGCTCGAAGAGCCCCTCATACACCTGAATTTTGTTCTTGAAAGAATGAGACGCATGGGTCTAATGATCAACCCAAAGAAAGTGCTGCTGCCATCAAAAAGGGTGAACCTCTTCGGCTTCGTGGCTGATGATGGCACTTTGAAACCGAACGATGACAAACTGCAGGCAACTACACCTGCCCGAAGGACGGAAAACGCTTGCAAAGGTTTTTGGAAATGGTTACTCGCAAAGACGCTGAACCTGTTGTTGCGTAAAGGCTCTAAGTGGGTCCGGAACAAGGAGCAACAGCGCTAAATGTTATACAGAACGCACCTGTCCCGTTCGTCTTTATGTGTGTTTTGTCTGACATTTAGCGCTGTTTTTTCCTTTGGTTAAACACAATGTAGAAGATTCACGGGTTGACCTACTCGCATTCACCCCTCATGATAGTGAGACATTACTTGCGCATCTGTGTACCTAACCGACTCATCAAGAGGTCTCCAGCCTCAGTTGTGCCTGCTGTTGTTCTCGATCCACATAGAAATTTTCACAAGAAGCTCGAAAAACAGTTGCGCTGCACAGTCTGTCACAAAAGGTCGAAATGCTGTTGCGAAAAGTGCAATGTTACACTTTGCATAAAGCATGGCTGCTTCAATACGTTTCACGCACTGCGCTAACTTCCGCATTACTATGGGAAGCACCCAGCGCACTTTCTAAAGTACAGTGTTATAACGTCTGAACCAATAAAGGTAAAGTTGCAAAACTTTACAAATGGTGTTATTTTTCTTAGTTATTAAGATATGTAAAATGTAGTAGAAATCGTACGACTAGGCTTGGCATGGGCCTTAACGGGTTAATTGAGTTCCCGGCTTTCCGGTGAGAAAGGTGGCTTGGAAGGCATCAGCACGAGTCCTCGGCCGCCAGTATAGAAAAAAAACGATCAGCATGGCCATCCATAACCCTGCAATTTTATAAACGGCAGTACATGACCGACAGAGTGAAGATATGGGGTCAAATTTCGCGCCCCCTTAATAGGACTGCCCCCCATCTGCGCACGCCTCCTATGGCCATGCTTGAGTTTCCTCCTGTTTCTCGGCGCACGCAGTGCAGTGGCGGCGTCTTGGCGGCATCGTGAAAAGCGCATGCCAATGGCACACGGTGAGCGAGCCGAGTACTTGGCCCCAGAATCAACACCGCGTTTAGATTTAGAGCTTGCGCACTTTTGGAGAAGCAAACAAGCCTCTTACCCAAAATTTGATTTCCTTGCTACGAACTTCTCAGTCATTATAACCTCAAGTTAGAGCACTGAAGGAAACTTCAGTGTTGGCCCATTCATCATCCAGGGCAGCCGCTAATGATCCAAGCCTTCAACAATGCAGGAATTTTATGCACATACTAAGTTAGAATGATAATTCAAGGATTATGCTGTGCCTCTATATATTCTGCAAATTTATCCTGCAAAACGTGAGAACTCAATATTTCAAGTCCTCAGTTAAACTCGTCATCTTCAAATTATTTCTTTCTGTATCTCCGCGCTCCAACTTCAATCATAGGACGTCGGGCCCGACCGGGCCCAATCCTTTCAGTCTGAGCCCCGGGCCGGACCCTTCAGCCATCTCAGTGTCGGGCCGGGCCGGGTTCGGGTGTGCTGCATAGGGCCCGGGCCAGACTCGGGCAAAGAATTTTGACCCGCGCACACAACGAAGGAGCAAGGCCCGTTTCTCCGCATTTTGATCTGGGCAATACGAGCTAACACTGCAAATCGGAGCAAGCACCCGTAGGCATTTTTTCACGCTTCGAGGACAAAATTTTGCTGGGCATAAGCCCCGACTCCAAACGCACACACGTCATGCGCTGACGCGTCAACGTCATCGCGTGCGTCAACCAAACCCGGTCTGCGCATGCGCGCGGCACTTGACGCGAGCATCGCGAGCGCTGACGCTCCGATCTGTCCCTGCCAGATTTGGCGCGTAAGCGCGCGCGCTACGCGTGTCGGAAACTAGCGACGGGGTTAAACGATACGAGGGGACCGCGCAGCTGTCCCCTACTCCTTTCTTCTCGTCTTCAAGGTTATTAGGTTATTAGCTCCCTCTGCTCCTTTTCTTCACAGACTGGGTGCCTTTCAATTCTCCTCTGCTCTTCACGGTTTTCAAATTTTCTCAGTCCGCGCGAGAGAGTGAGAGAGCCAGCACCATGAGCATGCAGGCGCATTCCCCTTTTGCGACGCCCGCGTGACGCCTGCGTTGGCGTCGCGGCGTGGGGAAAGTGCTTTGGAGTCCCCGCTATAGATTATCCGCGCGCAAGGAACAAACCGCGTTCCACAAATAAGTATGGAAAGGCGTATCACGGCACCCGGCCAGGCGAAATTCTCTGTTTGAAATTGGAACAGCGTTTCAAAGCCCGACCTTGCGGCGCACTCCCCTACCCTTCGACCCTTTCAGTCTTCAGGTCGAGGCCAAGTGAAGCTGATAAATAAGTTCATTGTCATCGCATAAATGACAAGGGTGACAATATTTGATAAAAGACCAGCAGCAGAAGCAGAGCGTTGACTGCGGCTTGGCTTTTAGGGCATCTCACTAATGTAGGGAAACTACTAATGGCATATGATGATTGAGCGCTTAGGCGACGTGAGGCAAGCGGATGACAAGTAGCATAGTCTGTGGCGCCGTCCAAAATATGCAAATGCATGTAGCTGCGCTGGTAATCCAACACCGTGTCCAGACTCCTCAGGACGTGCGGTCTGGATGCCCTCCCAGCACTAGTTCGATCACATGAAAACGGTTAACATAAATTGAAAGCACAATGTTGCCCAACCTCGAAGCAGTTTCTCTCACCGTCTATTATGCGGCGCGACTCTCTTCTTCCAGTGCATTTGCTCCTTAGGTTGCAGTGTAGACATCTGTAGCTTTGGCAAAAAAATGTAATACGTACGCATCTGGAAATGGAGGCAGTGCACTTGGAAGAAGCAGTGTACCTCGGTGCAATTTCTTTCTCGACAATATTTTTGCATAGCCACCACCCACGAGCTTGTTGCGAGCTGCTATGTTGAAACGGTAAAGAGGACGAGGACTGTTCCGCGTTTCGCCAAACAGTTCAGGCACCGTTTTTAGCTCTTCGACCTTCTACGCTTTTCCCGCCACGTCATGGACAACGACGACCAGCCGATGTGGTTTCTGGCCCGACTGTTCACATTCCCTGCAATCTCGGCCAAAGATATGTGCATTGCGGCGGCCATTTGCCTCCTTGTCGCCGGTATCCTGACCCTGGTTTGGCTGAACATTCAGGCTGCGCAGACCGTCCGTTTCCTACATCATCCAAGATAGGTTCGTGCCTTCACGTGAGCCTATAGTGACGCATGCAGGATACCGACAAGCCTTTTGACCGGACTGTTCTTCAAAACTCCGACTGATGATGTGTATGCTGTGTTTCCCATCTTTGGTTCATGACATGGAACAGTGTGTGAATTTTTCGCTCTCTCGAGACTCCCCTGTGCACATTTCCGTGAATCCACCGCTACACCTTCATCGCTTTGACTTCCGCCAGGGGATGCAGCTTAACCCAGACTGAGGCTCTAAAGACTCTTTTTCGAAGAACATGCCGTAGAACGTCCTTTTTCACCATGGTGATGACTAAATTCATTTCACTGAAACGGTGAATGTTGAAAAATATAAATGGATCGTGCTGTGCTGCGAAATAAACCCCTCGGCTCATGAACTGGATGCTCTCCTTTTTTGTTTACTTCCAGCCTATCGTTCGGAGGAACAGGGCTTGGTTGCGCGTACACGTTTTCAACACAGAATTAAGGACACGGCTTCACTGTATTTCCTCCTTATGGCATAAACGGTTCACTGAGACGCGAAATAAGTTCCCAGCTTACCCATTGTCTTATTATTGTCGTCCCTGCGGTGCTGCAGACGCAGGTTTTACTCTCTGGATTGTAAGCTGGTGAGCCAGCTCCAGAGTGATTTGAGTCTTACATTTACTAAAGTGAAGTTTATCTAAGTTATTTAAGACTGCAGACTGATCTTCAATTGCCTAAATTGAAAAATGACATTCAGATGAAAGTCGATTTTCTCGACCCCACGATATCTTTGGAAGATGGAAAACTTGAAAGTCACTCCCTGCGCACTAACGTGCATACCCCGACCACACAACAACGCCAGTCCCGATCCCCCTTGCCAAGGAGGTTTCTTCAACCCACCAAGCCGTCCATATGTAATTCACAGACCCACCTCTACGGCGAGAAAACTAAAACTGGCGTCTTCCGCGAGTAGGGACACCGCAACTAGAGTCAAGAGCCTCCACCTGACAATTTTCCGTTACAACAACCTTATCCGACGAATCCAGTCACCAACTGAATAAAAAATCGCGCTCCTGGGTAGCAGAGCTGAATTTTTGGCGATGAGCAGCCGTCTGGCCACGGCCATCAGTAACGTTTTGACGCCTTGGACTGAGGCCGCAGATTCACACCACCGGCGACCACATGCTGACGCCGACTGGTATCTGCACCTTGTGAATACAGATCCGGGGCATCACTCCAAATACAGGCACTCGTGGCATCGCTGAAGCCATCATGTCGCTGCTACTGGGCCGAGAAGTCTGTGTAACTTCAAGAATAAGCGAATTGGACGTTTTCAGTAAAGAGGCTTCATTGTGATTAAAGCTGCCGTGAACAGGAACCTCCTGGCAGATCAAAAACTCTACCTGTAAACTATTACAGAACCCTTGCAGAACTTTTTTGCATAAGCTTCTGACAAAACGACAAATTAGTGTCAATAAAGGCCCCAGATTAATGTGCCAGTAGCCTTATTGGATCTCACAAAGAAACTGAATGCGATTTTGTAGCTAGTTCAAGACAGTCTGCAAGATGATGGGATACACCGTCGACTAGCCAATTGGCGTCATCTGCTCTCGTGGCAACGAAATATGGGACCCTACAATTCTGCTTTTATTGCCGATGAGTGAACAGATTAGGTTTTGCGCCAGAAATACGCATTTTTATTTAGTTGGCTTCCCACAATGCACATTTTTTAAATGCCATCGCGCAAATACAATAGAAACGTAAGCAGTCTCTCTATTTTATGACGTAGCAGCTAACGCTATTTCCGTGATACGTTCAGCGATGCCACTTTAAAAACGTCATTGCGGGAAATCACTTCTATAATGCGCATTTTTGATATCAAGCACATACAAATGCACTACGGAAAAAGAAAAATCAAAAACCGGACTCAACTTCTATGTTGACAGCCTTCAAGTTAATATAATGCTAGCCCTTCATATCAAAAATGAAACCGTTGGTTAGTCCATTTTAGTTATTTTGTCACTGAGCTCTATCACATGCACAATGTTCGCCCTGCTTTACAATCAAATCTGCGCAGACTGCACTGGAGTATGTCTCGCACGGTTTAAAACAACGACCTGTAAAAAAAAAAAGCACCTGCTATACTCCACTCAGGCCGAGCATACAATATTCCGACAGGAGGCTGTGCTGGTGTACTTTATTTTTTTCTTTTTTTTTGTCGTGGTGGTGGGGCCTTTTCTATGGCTGATGCATCTGTTGTTTGAAGACGCAAGAGAGCACCTCGAGGAATGATAGGTGGACCAGAATCTTCTTGAGGCGCTCCAGCGATCTGGACGAACCATTCCTCCATTTTGTCTGACTTAAATGAGGCACTTGACGTCCTGAAAGCCGGATCAGTCGATAAGGATATCTACGAAGGCGTCCTCATATCGGGCGATGATCGCGAAGAATTCTTCATGATCCCTTTCGACGTACACACTGGAGGGCAAGAAAAAGTTCGGCAGAATATAGGTCACCTCGAGTAATGCGCCGAAAACAAATATCCAGACACGGCGAGCAAAGGAGTTTCAGAAAATATTCAAACCGCGCTAGTTCAATTTGAAACCGCACAGGTACCCCAAAAGTAAAATGGAGCACGGTTCTGCTGAAAAAGTGCTGTTCTTCTGTTCTGCTGATAAGGCAAACACCAGAAGTGTGACACCGATCGTTCTGGTTGTCCACCCGCTGGCAGCGCACGAAGAAAAACGAATGTTTTCGTTTGTGCGATGCGATTTACTTTTGGGGCACTTGTATATAGTCGGTTTAGAGCAAAATCTCTACTAGTCTATGTAGAACCCAAGCTTTCGCCTGGCTCCGACTTAGTGACATTGAAACCAGACCAAAATTAAACCACGCACACCACTCAAGGTTAACGATGTATGTAAATTGATTTATAGGAAAAGCAAAATAACTGTCATACTTCTCGGTGGATACCTAACCCACGCCGTAAGGGAAGGGAGAAAGGTTGGTGTCAAATAGAGGCTGCAGTGGAGGGCTACGGAATATTTTTAAAATCTGGGCATTTTTAACGTGCGCTCATATCGCAGAGCACAAGGAACGCGACCATCAAAACGCGGCCGCTGCGACCTGGTTTAAACTCGGGTGCTCTGGCTCAGTAGCAAATGATTTTTATTACTGAGCCAACGCGGCGGCTGCTTTTGCTTGTTACAACCGGGTTGAAGAAGGGCTGAAGATCCGCCATATATATTTTTTTACTACCTGCACAAATCAGATATAGAGCGTTTGGTAATTTTACACTCCAAAACACCTGTCATCTGCTCTGTGGATGACCGGGTAACGATAAAATGCACACGTCAAGAAGCAGCGGCGTTCACAGAGAAATCTTTTGTACGTGGACTCAAGAACGCCTTTGCTAGGACGAGATGCTCTACGTTTTTATCGCAAATGTAACGTAACAAAGCAGCAAAGGCAACACTGATAATGAACAGTTCGCGCTCTTCCGCTGTTGGTAGCAACCAGCACCAGCTCGCCCTGTCGTCAACTTAGCCGAAGTTGCGTGGGATTTCCCGGCATTATTTTTCTGAAAACAAGGAACATCACAAGTGAGGTATTCTTACGTATCGGCACTCTAGATCACTCGATAGAAGCATCGCCGTCTCTTCTGAGCACCGGAAATCGTTTTCTGTGGCTGTTTGCTGCGCTTTTCACGTGTTCTGTATCTTTTCAAAATTCACTTATGTCTGCGAAAGGAGTCATTATGAATAAAAAAGCGGAGTACCAGATCACTTCAGTTGAAGAGGTTCTGTCAGGTAGTCTACACAGATGAGCCACGTTTCCGGACATCGAGAGCCTGCTGAGGGTGACGAGAGCCAGGTGCCCCAGTCGGTAGCGGCGCCGGCACCCCTTAGAGATGAGTTCCCCGTTGCTGCCTAGCTGGAAGATTTTCAGGCACCACGCGCCGGCGAAGCGCAGGCTCAGGATCATCAGCTTGCGCGATGGCACGTGTACCGCGAGAGGGAGTGGGACACCTGCGATGGATATAGGCACATTCTATCAATGTCGATCGCCCTACAAGTAATGTTTACTGGGCACAACGGGGAAGTTAGCTTAACGTGCTACCGCGAGGCGTCGTCCTGTTTTTTAGAGCCGAAGTCTAATGCGCCCGTTCGGCGGTTCAGCCACGTCACCCTTGGTGCTGATGCCTGTGTAACCGAGCAAACGGGAGTCACGAGAGAGTCACGAAGACGTTCTAAAGAGAAGGAAAAAAAGAGTCATGAGCTCTATTTAGCTCGTGGGGAAAAACTGCGCTTTGTAAATGCACATACATGTATGGATACAAGAATCTTCCAAATTCCTTGCCTCAATACATCGCAAAAACCGCTCAAATTGCTGCTCTAAAATTTTACATTAACATGTATCGTTATCGTCCTTAGAATTTTTGTGTGTCGGGAATGAGTAAGCGGCCTTCAGGGAAGTTATTAATGCATTCTAATCTCCCCGGACTGTGTCAACTTTCGCAAGGTGAACCTTGTGGAGCCCTGCTCCGCGCACGAGTCGGAGCTGCGCGCCAGCCACATTTGAACGGCGCGTCGCTTCCCGGCACTCCCTGTGCACTGCCCTACTGTCCCTCTCCTCTCCCGTCGATGGGGAAAGAAGTCCTTGAGCGGTCCCCGCTCTGATCCCATAAAACGAGGCGCGCGAGCGTCTCGCATCCTCTTCGTTCACCTGGTACCCGCTTGCTGCCCGCTTCCTGGCTGCTCTCCCGACCTGACAACCGCACGACCCCGTGACCCCCCCCCCCCCCCTATCTGCCTGACGAACCTTCCTGCGCATGAGTGAGATAAAAATGTTTGTTTCACAGCCCGCTGCGTGTGTGTCTTGCATGCCCCTCGGGTAGAGGAATCGCCCACAAAATGACACTCAACTGGAGCTGAATTAGCCTCCATGTGGATGATTTCTCTGCCAACGTGGGAGCGCACGGCAAGGTGAGCTCACGGCGGGCGTCCTTTTTGTGATAGGCGCCACACCATTTTGAGTTTAGGGCTATCGTGTATGTGGATGAGGCGGAATCTAGTATAGTGGTGTTTGTACAGTGTTTTATTTTGTTTTGGGTTATGTGTGTGTTTTTTAGTGCCGGGCGGTTTGTGCTTCAATTTTTTTTCATATCTTGTACATAGACGTGAGGGTTGTCACCGCGATTAGCCTTTGTGACTAGCCTCTTGACGCGGGCTAGGTGGTAGTCGTGCACGAGCAGTTGTTCTGCCCCTTCCGGTCGGCCTTAAAGACGTAACAGATAGGACCGCCGCTTCGGATACCGGTGCGTCCGGGAGTGAGGCAAGGGACGAGGCGAAGCGCGCACAGGTTCCCAACGCAGGCGCTCTTATGCAGCACATGACCGCAATGCTGTCTGTGTTCACCCGTCAGCTCGGTTCGGTGGCTAGCACCAACCAAGCCGCAGCTGAGGCGACAGTCTGGCGTCCGCGGATAAATGTAGAGGTCCCTTTCTTTTCCAGCTAAACAGACGTGAAGTCAATTCAAAAGCTCTTACAAGAACTCGAGGATTATCAGACGCAACTGGATTCCCCAGACGACGTGGTGCTAGCGCTGGTGATTCCCGTAGCACTTGAGAGCGCGGCGCGATGGAGACCCTGCCAGCCGGCCTTCCAGTCGATGACAGACTGGCTTCACTGATCGCATCCGCGCCGAGTTCTTGCCGCCCAATTACGAGCGCTGGATGCGAGAAGCTCGCGTGGCGCACACAGCACCCAGAGGAGAGCCTGCTCTAGTATGCACGCGCAATGCAAGAGCTCTACAAGAGGGCAGATCTCACGGCAACCGATCTTGATCAGGTCGCGCGCGCGATCAGGCAGTGCCATCCGCGCTTCAAGCCATATTTGCGGGGACGCGGTTTTGCAAACCTCGAGGCCCTACCATAGGAAGCGAAGGTAGTGCAGGCGGATTTACTCGCTTAATCGTGCTACCAGCCACCACTCAGGTAAGCCTAATCGCTAGAGTTGCGATGCGCGTGTGCCGGAGGCCAAGACTCCGCGCCGCGCGCCAGAGGCGCAGACCTATTGACGGTAGCAAGAAAAGCCAGCATAAGGCTCCGCTATTTCTCGAGCCGTTGGCCCTACCCGTTCGAGCAGCGGCGTCGAGCTATACTAATCAGCGAAGTTGGCGCGGAGAGAGGTGAAAGACGTCTCCAACCGCTTCGTGGAACGCGGCATCCACCGACCGCGCGGCAAGTGAACGATCGGTTTTGCTGGAATTGCAACCAGCCGGGCCACGTGGCACGCGAGCGCCAAGCAAGGCGTATGCAGGGAAACGCGGACCGCCGGCGGCGATAATTGGTAGCACTAGCCTGTCGCTGCCGGCGGGAGAATTTCGCGGTAGGCACGGCGGAAAATGGGAAGCGCACTCCCACGCCACGTCACCGGGCGACCGCCCCGGCGGCGGAGAGGCTTTTGTTCCCCTCGCCTGTAGAGAGCAAGGGGTGTTGTCGGGCTCAGCCCCCCCCCCTCTACTTCATTGGACAGCAGCCTGCAGAACCGCCCGCGGCTTCCTGCAGCTCCCCGGACCTGGGACACACCCTGGTGGCACGAGAACCCTGCCTCCCCCATCGCAATGGACCACGTGTTGCTGTGGATCCTGGCGACCTACCCGCCGCGCTGCTGCTGCTACAGCAGTTCCTGGCGGCCTCCCCAGTTGCCGCCCGACCTCGTCGTCGCGGTGGCTCCCTGCTGACATCTTTGTGATGTCGCAGTCGTCGCTGCGCTCGTGCTTCTTGCCAAGCCAGCACGCTTGCCACGCGCAAGCCACCCGCCGTCCTCGCAGCACCAGTGGTGTGCGCCAAGGCGGCTCCACCTCGCCGCCATGGACCATGTGTTTCCGCGAATCCTGACACCCCCTCCTGTTGTATCCGGATACTCCTGGACAGCTTCCCGTGGGCTCCCTGCTCGCGGGACTCGGCGCGCGGTCTACGGACGGTCTCCTCAGCGCCACCCGCCGTGCTGCTGTCTTGGCAGCAGTCTGTCGCGGTCCCCTCCTGCTGCGGCGATGTCCCAATCGCCGTGGCGTCCTGCTGTCACCAGCAGTCCTCCCTATGCCTCGCAGAGGCGCCGTACCAGGCTTCGCCTGGAACACCCATAAGCGCTGCGGCACCGGGGCCTCCACGCCGACCGGCCGATGTTCACCGGGCTGTTTGCTTGCTGCGGGCCAAAATGATCTCCCCCCCACTCCTCCCCACGTCCCACTTCCCCATCACCCGGGCACCAAGGGTGCCGCCGCGACATTAGGCCAGAATAACCCGTGTCCGGTATCCCCCCCCCCCCCCCTGTGAATATCCTAAAGTCCCCAACCAACTTTTCATGATAGTGCAGTTATCTGGTCAAAGCCACTGTCGTTGAGACGGGTTCAACGCTGTCACTGGTCGGTGTCGACGTGTTCGAGGCCTGCCGTAAGTGTAACATCCGTGTCAGGCGAGCTGAAACCCCTTTGAGTGAGCAGTGCGTCTCGTGGTGCGCTTTGACGGCAGAAAGCGGAGGCATATTGCTTCGTCTACCTGCCAGGCTTGGCCATACCAGTTATTCTGGGTAGGGATTTTCTTTTGAGGGAAGGCATTGTGCTCAACACGGGGGAGAATGGCTATTGCTACAGTCACTTCACCCCCCTCATACCCTTTGTTAGCGCACCCAGGCAGGAATGCCTCGCCCAGCGGGCGAGTGTCCACGCTTGTTTGGCAGATGACTCCCCCGTGAAGCTGAAAGTCGGTGGACCATTAGAAGCAATTATCGCGTCTTTCTCAGGCCACGGTTCACACAGAAACCAGGCCGAACCGACGTGCTTTTACACGAGATTGAAACGGGTAATACGCGCCCTTTCAGGTCTAACCCGCGTCCGGTAAGCACGCATAAGAGACAGCCTCTCGACAGCGCCCTTGACGAGATGATTGATACCGGCGCGGTGAGACCCTCACAAAGTCCCTGGGCATCCCCATTGGTTCTAGTGCCAAAGAAAGATAGTTCGGTGAGGCTGTGTTTCCATTATCGAAAGCTCAACGCACTGACGCCTATGGTTGCATACCCTTTCCAGTCAATCGAGGCTGTGATGTACACGGAAGGGAACGCAAGGTTATTCATAGTCCTGGATATAAGTAGAGAGTACCTGCAGATTGAGATGGCGGAATGTGACATTTAGAAAACTGCATTGACCTCCCACCGCGGGCTCTTCGAATTTGCTCAACTCCCGTTTGGTTTGTTAATGCACCGAGCACATTCATGCGATTGATGGACATCGTGCTGGGTGATGCAAGGTTCAACTACGCGATGACGTACCTCGATGACGTCGTGACATTCTCACAGTAGCTCGAAGAGCCTCTCATTCATCTGAATTTTGTTCTTGAAGGAATGAGACGCATGCGTCTAATGATCAACCCAAAGAAAGTGCTGCTGCCATCAAAAAGGGTGAACCTCTTGGGCTTCGTGGCTGATGATGGCACTTTGAGACCGAACGATGACAAACTGCAGTCAACTACCCCTGCCCGGTGGACGGGAAACGCTTGCAAAAGTTTTTGGAAATGGTTACTCGCAAAGCCGCTGAACCTGTTGTTGCGTAAAGGCTCGAAGTGGGTCCGGAACAAGGAGGAACAGCGCTAAATGTTAGACAGAACACACCTGTCCCGTTCATCTTTATGTGCGTTTTGTCTAACATTTAGCGCTGTTTTTTCCTTTGGTTAAACACAATGTAGAAGATTCACGGGTTGACTTACTCGCATTCACCCCTCATGATAGTGAGACATTACTTGCGCATCTGTGTACCTAACCGACTCATCAAGAGGTCTCCAGCCTCAGTTGCGCCTGCTGTTGTTCTCAATCCGCATAGAAATTTTCACAAGAAGCTCGAAAAACAGTTGCACTGCACAGTCTGTCACAAAAGGTCGAAATGCTGTTGCGAAAAGTGCAATGTTACACTTTGCATAAAGCATGGCTGCTTCAATACGTTTCACGCACCGCGCTAACTTCCGCATTACTATGGGAAGCACCCAGCGTACTTTCTAAAGTACAGTGTTATAACTTCTGAACCAATAAAGGTAAAGGTGCAAAACTGTACATATGGTGTTATTTATCTTAGTTATTAAGATATGCAAAATGTAGTAGAAATCGTACGACTAGGCTTGGCATGGGCCTTAACGGGTTAATTGAGTTCCCGGCTTTCCGGTGAGAAAGGTGGCTTGGAAGGCATCAGCACGAGTCCTCGGCCGCCAGTATAGAAAAAAAAACGATCAGCATGGCCATCCATAACCCTGCAATTTTATAAACGGCAGTACATGACCGACAGAGTGAAGATATGGGGTCAAATTTCGCGCCCCCTTAATAGGACTGCCCCCCATCTGCGCACGCCTCCTATGGCCATGCTTGAGTTTCCTCCTGTTTCTCGGCGCACACAGTGCAGTGGCGGCGCCTTGGCGGCATCGTGAAAAGCGCATGCCAATGGCACATTGTGAGCGAGCCGAGTACTTGGCCGCAGAATCAACACCGCGTTTAGATTTAAGGCTTGCGCACTTTTGAAGAAGAACAAGCTTCTTACCCAAAATTTGATTTCCTTGCTACGAACTTCTCAGTCATTATAACCTCAAGTTAGAGCACTGAAGGAAACTTCAGTGTTGGCCCATTCATCATCCAGGGCAGCCGCTAATGCCCCAAGCCTTCAACAATGCAGGAATTTTATGCACATACTAAGTTAGAATGATAATTCAAGGATTATGCTGTGCCTCTATATATTCTGCAAATTTATCCTGCAAAACGTGAGAACTCAATATTTCAAGTCCTCAGTTAAACTCGTCAGCTTCAAAATATTTCTTTCTGTATCTCCGCGCTCCAACTTCAATCATAGGACGTCGGGTCGGACCGGACCCAATCCTTTCAGTCTGAGCCCCGGGCCGGACCCTTCAGCCATCTCAGTGTCGGGCCGGGCCGGGTTCGGGTGTGCTGCATAGGGCCCGGGCCAGACTCGGGCAAAGAATTTTGACCCGCGCACACAACGAAGGAGCAAGGCCCGTTTCTCCGCATTTTGATCTGGGCAATACGAGATAACACTGCAAATCGGAGCAAGCACCCGTAGGCATTTTTTCACGCTTCGAGGACAAAATTTTGCTGGGCATAAGCCCCGACTCCAAACGCACACACGTCATGCGCTGACGCGTCAACGTCATCGCGCGCGTCAACCAAACCCGGTCAGCGCATGCGCGCGGCACTTGACGCGAGCATCGCGAGCGCTGACGTTCCGATCTGTCCCTGCCAGATTTGGCGCGTAAGCGCGCGCGCTACGCGTGTCGGAAACTAGCGACGGGGTTAAACGATACGAGCGGACCGCGCAGCTGTCCCCTACTCCTTTCTTCTCGTCTTCAAGGTTATTAGGTTATTAGCTCCCTCTGCTCCTTTTCTTCACAGACTGGGTGCCTTTCAATTCTCCTCTGCTCTTCACGGTTTTCAAATTTTCTCAGTCCGCGCGAGAGAGTGAGAGAGCCAGCACCATGAGCATGCAGGCGCATTCCCCTTTTGCGACGCCCGCGTGACGCCTGCGTTGGCGTCGCGGCGTGGGGAAAGTGCTTTGGAGTCCCCGCTATAGATTATCCGCGCGCAAGGAACAAACCGCGTCCCACAAATAAGTATGGAAAGGCGTATCACGACACCCGGCCAGGCGAAATTCTTTGTTTGAAATTGGAACAGCGTTTCAAAGCCCGACCTTGCGGCGCACTCCCCTACCCTTCGACCCTTTCAGTCTTCAGCTCGAGGCCAAGTGAAGCTGATAAATAAGTTCATTGTCATCGCATAAATGACAAGGGTGACAATATTTGATAAAAGACCAGCAGCAGAAGCAGAGCGTTGACTGCGGCTTGGCTTTTGGGGTATCTCACTAATGTAGGGAAAATACTAATGGCATATGATGATTGAGCGCTTAGGTGACGTGAGGCAAGTGAATGACAAGTAGCATAGTCTCTGGCGCCGTCCAAAATATGCAAATGCATGTAGCTGCGCTGGTAATCCAACACCGTGTCCAGACTCCGCAGGACGTGCGGTCTGGATGCCCTCCCAGCACTAGTTCGATCACATGAAAATGGTTAACATAAATTGAAAGCACAACGTTGCCCAACCTCGAAGCAGTTTCTCTCACCGTCTATTATGCGGCACGACTCTCTTCTTCTTCCAGTGCATTTGCTCCTTAGGTTGCAGTGTAGACATCTGTAGCTTTGGCAAAAAAATGTAATACGTACGCATCTGGAAATGGACACAATGCACTTGGAAGAAGCATTGTAACTCGGTGCAATTTCTTTCTCGACAATATTTTTGCATAGCCACCACCCACGAGCTTGTTGCGAGCTGCTATGTTGAAACGGTGAAGAGGACCAAGAGTCTTCCGCATTTCGCCAAAGAGTTCAGGCACCGTTTTCAGCTCCTCGACCTTCTACGCTTTTCCCGCCACGTCATGGACAACGACGACCAGCCGATGTGGTTTCTGGCACGACTGTTCACATTCCATGCAAGCTCGGCCAAAGATATGTGCATTGCGGCGGCCATTTGCCTCTTTGTCGCCGGTATCCTCACCCTGGTTTGGCTGAACATTCAGGCTGCGCAGACCGTCCGTTTCCTACATCATCCAAGATAGGTTCGTGCCTTCGCGTGAGCCTATAGTGACGCATGCAGGATACCGACAAGCCTTTTGACCGGACTGTTCTTCAAAACTCCGACTGATGATGTGTATGCTGTGTTTCCCATCTTTGGTTCATGACACGGAACAGTGTGTGAATTTTTCGCTCTCTCGAGACTCCCCTGTGCACATTTCCGTGAATCCACCGCTACACCTTCATCGCTTTGACTTCCGCCAGGGGATGCAGCTTAATCCAGACTGAGGCTCTAAAGACTCTTTTTCGAAGGACATGCCGTAGAACCTTTTTCACCATGATGATGACTAAATTCTTTTCACTGAAACGGTGAATGTTGAAAAAGATAAATGGATCGTGCTGTGCTGCGAAATAAACCCCTCGGCTCATGAACTGGATGCTCTCCTTTTTTGTTTACTTCCAGCCTATCGTTCGGAGGAACAGGGCTTGGTTGCGCGTATACGTTTTCAACACAGAATTAAGGACACGGCTTCACTGTATTTCTTCCTTATGGCATAAACGGTTCACTGAGACGCGAAATAAGTTCCCAGCTTACCCATTGTCTTATTATTGTCGTCCCTGCGGTGCTGCAGACGCAGGTTTTACTCTCTGGATTGTAAGCTGGTGAGCCAGCTCCAGAGTGATTTGAGTCTTACATTTACTAAAGTGAAGTTTATCTAAGTTATTTAAGACTGCAGACTCATCTTCAATTGCCTAAATTGAAAAATGACATTCAGATGAAAGTCGATTTTCTCGACCCCACGGTATCTGTGGAAGATGGAAAACTTAAGTCACTCCCTGAGCACTAACGTGCATACCCCGACCACACAACAACGCCAGTCCCGATCCCCCTTACCAAGGAGGTTTCCTCATCCCACCGAGCCGTCGATATGTAATTCACAGACCCACCTCTACGGCGAGAAAACTAAAACTGGCGTCCTCTGGGAGTAGGGACACCGCAACTAGAGTCAAAAGCCTCCACCCGACGATTTTCCGTTACAACAACCTCATCCGACGAATCCTATCACGAACTGTGTAAAAAATCGCGCTCGTGGGTAGCAGAGCTGAATTTTTGGCGATGAGCAGCCGTCTAGCCACGGCCATCAGTAACGTTTTGACGCCTTGGACTGAGGCCGCAGATTCACACCGCCGGCGACCACATGCTGACGCCGACTGGTATCTGCACCTTGTGAATACAGATCCGGGGCGTCACTCCAAATACAGGCACTCGTGGCATCGCTGAAGCCATCATATCGCTGCTACTGGGCCGAGAAGTCTGTGTAACTTCAAGAATAAGCGAACTGGACGTTTTCAGTAAAGAGGCTTCATTGTGATTAAAGCTGCCGTGAACTGGAACCTCGTGGCCGATCAAAAACTCTACGTGTAAACTATTACAAACCCTTGCAGAACTGTTTTGCATAAGCTTCTGACAAAACGACAAATTAGTGTCAATAAAGGCCCCAGATTAATGTGCCAGTAGCCTTATTGGATCTCACAAAGAAACTGAATGCGATTTTGTAGCTAGTTCAAGACATTCTGCAAGATGATGAAATACACCGTCGACTAGCCAATTGGCGTCATCTGCTCTCGTGGCAACGAAATATGGGACCCTACAATTCTGCTTTTATTGCCGATGAGTGAACAAATTAGGTTTTGCGCCAGAAATACGCATTTTTATTTAGTTGGCTTCCCACAATGCACATTTTTTAAATGCCATCGCGCCAATACAATAGAAACGTAAGCAGTCTCTCTATTTTATGACGTAGCAGCTAACGCTATTTCCGTGATACGTTCAGCGATGCCACTTTAAAAACGTCATTGCGGGAAATCACTTCTATAATGCGCATTTTTGATATCAAGCACACACAAATGCACCACGGAAAAAGAAAAATCAAAAACCGGACTCAACTTCTTGTTGACAGCCTTCAAGTTAATATAATGCTAGCCCTTCATATCGAAAATGAAACCGTTGGTTAGTCCATTTTAGTTATTTTGTCACTGAGCTCTATCACATGCACAGTGTTCGCCCTGCTTTACAATCAAACCTGAGCAGACTGCACTGGAGTATGTCTCGCACGGTTTAAAACAACGACCTGTAAAAAAAAAAGCACCTGCTATACTCCACTCAGGCCCAGCATAAAATATTCCGACAGGAGGCTGTGCTGGTGTACTTTATTTTTTTTTTGTCGTGGTGGTGGGGCCTTTTCTACGGCTGATGCATCTGTTGTTTGAAGACGCAAGAGAGCACCTCGAGGAATGATAGGTGGACCAGAATCTTCTTGAGGCGCTCCAGCGATCTGGACGAACCATTCCTCCATTTTGTCTGACTTAAATGAGGCACTTGACGTCCTGAAAGCCCGATCAGTCGATAAGGATATTTACGAAGGCGTCCTCGTATCGGGCGATGATCGCGAAGAATTCTTCATGATCCCTTTCGACGTACACACTGGAGGGCAAGAAAAAGTTCGGCAGAATATAGGTCACCTCGAGTAATGCGCCGAAAACAAATATCCAGACACGGCGAGCAAAGGAGTTTCAGAAAATATTCAAACCGCGCTAGTTCAATTTGCAACCGCACAGGTACCCCAAAAGTAAAATGGAGCACGGTTCTGCTGAAAAAGTGCTGTTCTTCTGTTCTGCTGATAAGGCAAACACCAGAAGTGTGACACCGATCGTTCTGGTTGTCCACCCGCTGGCAGCGCACGAAGAAAAACAAATGTTTTCGTTTGTGCGATGCGATTTACTTTTGGGGCACTTGTATATAGTCGGTTTAGAGCAAAATCTCTACTAGTCTATGTAGAACCCAAGCTTTCGCCTGGCTCCGACTTAGTGACATTGAAACCAGACCAAAATTAAACCACGCACACCACTCAAGGTTAACGATGTATGTAAATTGATTTATAGGAAAAGCAAAATAACTGTCATACTTCTCGGTGGATACCTAACCCACGCCGTAAGGGAAGGGAGAAAGGTTGGTGTCAAATAGAGGCTGCAGTGGAGGGCTACGGAATATTTTTAAAATCTGGGCATTTTTAACGTGCGCTCATATCGCAGAGCACAAGGAACGCGACCATCAAAACGCGGCCGCTGCGACCTGGTTTAAACTCGGGTGCTCTGGCTCAGTAGCAAATGATTTTTATTACTGAGCCAACGCGGCGGCTGCTTTTGCTTGTTACAACCGGGTTGAAGAAGGGCTGAAGATCCGCCATATATATTTTTTTACTACCTGCACAAATCAGATATAGAGCGTTTGGTAATTTTACACTCCAAAACACCTGTCATCTGCTCTGTGGATGACCGGGTAACGATAAAATGCACACGTCAAGAGGCAGCGGCGTTCACAGAGAAATCTTTTGTACGTGGACTCAAGAACGCCTTTGCTAGGACGAGATGCTCTACGTTTTTATCGCAAATGTAACGTAACAAAGCAGCAAAGGCAACACTGATAATGAACAGTTCGCGCTCTTCCGCTGTTGGTAGCAACCAGCACCAGCTCGCCCTGTCGTCAACTTAGCCGAAGTTGCGTGGGATTTCCCGGCATTATTTTTCTGAAAACAAGGAACATCACAAGTGAGGTATTCTTACGTATCGGCACTCTAGATCACTCGATAGAAGCATCGCCGTCTCTTCTGAGCACCGGAAATCGTTTTCTGTGGCTGTTTGCTGCGCTTTTCACGTGTTCTGTATCTTTTCAAAATTCACTTATGTCTGCGAAAGGAGTCATTATGAATAAAAAAGCGGAGTACCAGATCACTTCAGTTGAAGAGGTTCTGTCAGGTAGTCTACACAGATGAGCCACGTTTCCGGACATCGAGAGCCTGCTGAGGGTGACGAGAGCCAGGTGCCCCAGTCGGTAGCGGCGCCGGCACCCCTTAGAGATGAGTTCCCCGTTGCTGCCTAGCTGGAAGATTTTCAGGCACCACGCGCCGGCGAAGCGCAGGCTCAGGATCATCAGCTTGCGCGATGGCACTTGTACCGCGAGAGGGAGTGGGACACCTGCGATGGATATAGGCACATTCTATCAATGTCGATCGCCCTACAAGTAATGTTTACTGGGCACAACGGGGAAGTTAGCTTAACGTGCTACCGCGAGGCGTCGTCCTGTTTTTTAGAGCCGAAGTCTAATGCGCCCGTTCGGCGGTTCAGCCACGTCACCCTTGGTGCTGATGCCTGTGTAACCGAGCAAACGGGAGTCACGAGAGAGTCACGAAGACGTTCTAAAGAGAAGGAAAAAAAGAGTCATGAGCTCTATTTAGCTCGTGGGGAAAAACTGCGCTTTGTAAATGCACATACATGTATGGATACAAGAATCTTCCAAATTCCTTGCCTGAATACATCGCAAAAACCGCTCAAATTGCTGCTCTAAAATTTTACATTAACATGTATCGTTATCGTCCTTAGAATTTTTGTGTGTCGGGAATGAGTAAGCGGCCTTCAGGGAAGTTATTAATGCATTCTAATCTCCCCGGACTGTGTCAACTTTCGCAAGGTGAACCTTGTGGAGCCCTGCTCCGCGCACGAGTCGGAGCTGCGCGCCAGCCACATTTGAACGGCGCGTCGCTTCCCGGCACTCCCTGTGCACTGCCCTACTGTCCCTCTCCTCTCCCGTCGATGGGGAAAGAAGTCCTTGAGCGGTCCCCGCTCTGATCCCATAAAACGAGGCGCGCGAGCGTCTCGCATCCTCTTCGTTCACCTGGTACCCGCTTGCTGCCCGCTTCCTGGCTGCTCTCCCGACCTGACAACCGCACGACCCCGTGACCCCCCCCCCCCTATCTGCCTGACGAACCTTCCTGCGCATGAGTGAGATAAAAATGTTTGTTTCACAGCCCGCTGCGTGTGTGTCTTGCATGCCCCTCGGGTAGAGGAATCGCCCACAAAATGACACTCAACTGGAGCTGAATTAGCCTCCATGTGGATGATTTCTCTGCCAACGTGGGAGCGCACGGCAAGGTGAGCTCACGGCGGGCGTCCTTTTTGTGATAGGCGCCACACCATTTTGAGTTTAGGGCTATCGTGTATGTGGATGAGGCGGAATCTAGTATAGTGGTGTTTGTACAGTGTTTTATTTTGTTTTGGGTTATGTGTGTGTTTTTTAGTGCCGGGCGGTTTGTGCTTCAATTTTTTTTCATATCTTGTACATAGACGTGAGGGTTGTCACCGCGATTAGCCTTTGTGACTAGCCTCTTGACGCGGGCTAGGTGGTAGTCGTGCACGAGCAGTTGTTCTGCCCCTTCCGGTCGGCCTTAAAGACGTAACAGATAGGACCGCCGCTTCGGATACCGTTGCGTCCGGGAGTGAGGCAAGGGACGAGGCGGAGCGCGCACAGGTTCCCAACGCAGGCGCTCTTATGCAGCACATGACCGCAATGCTGTCTGTGTTCACCCGTCAGCTCGGTTCGGTGGCTAGCACCAACCAAGCCGCAGCTGAGGCGACAGTCTGGCGTCCGCGGATAAATGTAGAGGTCCCTTTCTTTTCCAGCTAAACAGACGTGAAGTCAATTCAAAAGCTCTTACAAGAACTCGAGGATTATCAGACGCAACTGGATTCCCCAGACGACGTGGTGCTAGCGCTGGTGATTCCCGTAGCACTTGAGAGCGCGGCGCGATGGAGACCCTGCCAGCCGGCCTTCCAGTCGATGACAGACTGGCTTCACTGATCGCATCCGCGCCGAGTTCTTGCCGCCCAATTACGAGCGCTGGATGCGAGAAGCTCGCGTGGCGCACACAGCACCCAGAGGAGAGCCTGCTCTAGTATGCACGCGCAATGCAAGAGCTCTACAAGAGGGCAGATCTCACGGCAACCGATCTTGATCAGGTCGCACGCGCGATCAGGCAGTGCCATCCGCGCTTCAAGCCATATTTGCGGGGACGTGGTTTTGCAAACCTCGAGGCCCTACCATTGGAAGCGAAGGTAGTGCAGGCGAATTTACTCGCTTAATCGTGCTACCAGCCACCACCAAAGTCAGCCTAATCGCTAGAGTTGCGATGCGCGTGGGCCGGAGGCCAAGACTCCGCGCCGCGCGCCAGAGGCGCAGACGTATTGACGGTAGCCAGAAAAGCAAGCATAAGGCTCCGATATTTCTCGAGCTGTTGGCCCTACGCGTTCGAGCAGCGGCGTCGAGCTAGACTAGTCAGCGACGTTGGCGCGGAGAGAGGTGAAAGACGTCCCCAACCACCTACCGCGCGGCAGGTGAACGATCAGCTTTGCTGGAATTGCAACCAGGCGGGCCACGTGGCACGCGAGTATCAAGCAAGGCGTATGCAGGGAAACGCGGACCGCCGGCGGCGATAATTGGTAGCACTAGCCTGTCGCTGCCGGCGGGAGAATTTCGCGGTAGGCACGGCGAAAAATGGGAAGGGCACTCCCACGCCACGTCACCAGGCGACCGTCCCGGCGGCGGAGAGGCTTTTGTTCCCCTCGTCTGTAGAGCGCAAGGGATGTTGGCGGGCTCAGGCCCCCCCTCCCCCTCTACTTCATGGACAGCAGCCTGCAGAACCGCCCGCGGCTTCCTGCAGCTCCCCGGACCTGGGACACACCCTGGTGGCACGAGAACCCTGCCTCCCCCATCGCAATGGACCACGTGTTGCTGTGGATCCTGGCGACCTACCCGCCGCTCTGCTGCTGCTGCTGCAGCAGTTCCCGGCGGCCTCCCCAGTTGCCGCCCGACCTCGTCGTTGCGGTGACTCCCTGCTGACATCTTTGTGATGCCGCTTCTTCTTGCCAAGCCAGCACGCTTGCCACGCGCAAGCCACCCGCCGTCTTCGCAGCACCAGTGGCGTGCGCCAAGGCGGCTCCACCTCGCCGCCATGGACCATGTGTTTCTGGGAATCCTGACGCCCCCTCCTGCTGTACCCGGATACTCCTGGACAGCTTCCTGTGGGCTCCCTGCTCGCGGGCCTCGGCGCGCGGTCTACGGACGGTTTCCTCAGCGCCACCCGCCGCACTGCTGCCTTGGCAGCAGTCTGTCGCGGTCCCCTCTTGCTGCGGCGATTTCCCAATCGCTGTGGCGTCCTGCTGTCACCAGCAGTCCTCCCTGTGCCTCGCAGAGGCGCAGTACCAGGCTTCGCCTGGAACACCCATAAGCGCTGCTGCACCGGGGCCTCCACGCCGACCTGCCGATGTTCACCGGGCTGTTTGCTTGGTGCGGGCCAAAATGATCACCCCCCCACCCCTCCTCACGTCCCACTTCCCCATCCCCCGGGCAGCAAGAGTGCCGCCGCGACATTAGGCCGGAATAACCAGTGTCCGGTATCCCCCAACTGTGAATATCCTAAAGTCCCCAACCAACCTTTCATGCTAGTGCGGTTAGCTGGTCAAAGCTACTCTCGTTGAGACGGGCTCAACGCTGTCACTGGTCGGTGACGACGTGTTCGAGGCCTGCCGTAAGTGTAACATCCGTGTCAGGCGAGCTGAAACCCATTTGAGGGAGCAGTGCGTCTCGTGGTGCGCTTTGACGGCAGAAAGCGGAGGCATATTGCTTCGTCTACCTGCCAGGCTTGGCCATACCAGTTATTCTGGGAAGGGATGTTCTTTTCAGGGAAGGCATTGTGTTCGACATGGGGGAGAATGGCTATTGCTACAGCCACTTCACCCCCCTCATGCCCTTTGTTAGCGCACCCAGGCAGGAATGTCTCGCCCAGCGGGCGAGTGTCCACGCTTGTGCGGCAGACGACTCCCCCGTGAAGCTGAAAGTCGGTGGACCATTAGAAGCAATTATCGCGTCTTTCTCAGGCCACGGTTCACACAGAAACCGGGCAGAACCGACGTGCTTTAGCACGAGATTGAAATGGGTAATACGCACCCTTTCAGGTCTAACCCACGTCCGGTAAGCACGCACAAGAGACAGCTTCTCGATAGCGCCCTTGACGAGATGATTGATACCGGCGCGGTGAGACCCTCACAAAGTCCCTGGGCATCCCCATTGGTTCTAGTGCCAAAGAAAGATAGTTCGGTGAGGCTGTGTTTCGATTATCGAAAGCTCAACGCACTGACGCCTATGGTTGCATACCCTTTCCAGTCAATCGAGGCTGTGATGTACACGTAAGGGAACGCAAGGTTATTCATAGTCCTGGATATAAGTAGAGAGTACCTGCAGATTGAGATGGCGGAATGTGACATTTAGAAAACTGCATTCAATCAATCAATCAATCAATCAAAGTGATCTTTATTTGTAGGACAGAAATACATAAAGAATATTTGGACCGATAGCCGCGGGGCTAGTGGGCGGTCCAGTACATAATGAACTTGGTCAGGCAGCTGTAATGAGCGCATACAAACACACACACACACAAAAAAAACGACTAAAACAGACAAGCAAAAAGAATCAACAGGCACGGAGGAAAATGCTTTTCAGCAAGCAATTCATAGGCAATTAATACAAAACGCAAGCGCACACACAAAAAAAAATAGGGGGGGGGGATGGCGGGGAGGGGATCATAACTCTTCTTGGCTGTTAATAAAGAACATTTTACAACTCATTTTAAAGTTACCTGCAAGTTTCACATTAATAGGCAACGTGTTCCAATGTTTTGCTCCAGAAAATTGCACTAAACGTTCTCCGTACACATTGTGGCAGGCAGGGAGGTTGAAATTGCCATTTAATGCGTGTCTTGTATTGCGAGATGGCAACAAGAAAATATCAAGTGGCAAAGGAATACTAGTATTAATGATGTTATTTACCAATACACAGATTTTGTATTTAAGCATGGATTCTAAAGAAAGCACTCGATTTTCTAGAAAAAAATTATTGTTGCTGCAGTTGAAAGATACGTGGTATATTATACGCAATGCTCTCTTCTGCAGTCTCTGTAAGGGAAGTAGATAAGTTTTGTACGTTTGTCCCCAAGATTCACAGCAGTAGCAGATGTGGGAGTGAAATAACGAAAAATACAGGGAACGTAGTATGGTGTACGGGAAATACCTTTTCGCCTTGGTAAGCGCGTAGCAACTGAAAGCTAGCTTTTTAGATAGCCTATCTATCTGCTCTTGCCAGTGCAAGTGTTGGTCAAAGATGATACCAAGGTATTTGAAAGAACAAACTTGCTGAACACAATCGTTGTTTAGAGATATGTGAATCGTACTAGGGTCAATGTTTCTTCTCTTGGAGTGGAATACTACATATTTAGTTTTGTCTACGTTTATTGTTAGTTTATTAGCACGAAACCATTCTGAAACATTAAACAGTTCGGACGTTATCGTATTTTCTAGGCCCAAGAGTGACGTAGATGTGAACAAAAGAGCAGTGTCATCTGCATACATAAAGACTTTTGAAAATTGAACGGCCTGCGGTAGGTCGTTCACGAAAATGGAAAACAAAACAGGACCCAATACAGATCCTTGCGGGGCCCCGCAAGTCACGGGTAGTAGTGTGGAGTGTCTGTCACTCAGCACTACTTTTTGTTTTCTAGCGGAAAGGTAGCTATCAAAGAACTGGAGAGAGGCATTAGTAATACCACACGATTTTAATTTTTCCAATAACTCTGAGTGATAGACACACTCAAATGCCTTTTTTATGTCGAGCAATATTACTATTGCAATTTGATTTTTGTGAAGAGCAGTGTTAATATGGTGAGAAAGTGATGTGACAGCAGTGGTTGTTGATTTGGCTGAGATAAAGCCATGCTGCTCAGCACAGATTACATTATTATCAAGCAGAAACTTGTTCAATTGTAAGGATATTAATTTTTCAAAAACAGTATTGATTATACTAAGCACAGATATGGGTCTGTAACTACTGGGGTCATTGGGATCTCCTGTCTTGTAGACTGGCACAACTTTCGCAATCTTCAAGCTTATTGGATACTGAGAGCTAACCATCGCATGGTTAATTATGTTGCATAAGGGGGTGCAAAGAATGTCGATATTGTCTTTTAGCACCTTCGATGGTATTCCGTCATAACCACAAGCTTTGTTTTCTCGCAGAGTTTTAACTACTGACCTCATTTCTTCTTCAGTTATCTCCCGGAAAGCGAAGGTATTATTTGTTGCAATAGGTCTTCCTAGGTGAGGCGTTGTTGAAGGAAAGCCATTAACCAGCTTTCTTCCTCGATCGACGAAATTATTATTGAAGGTATCAGCCATCTCCTCTGAGATTAAGTCTGGAAGAATATGTTCTTTTTTCTTTAATCCAACAACATCGCTCACAATTCCCCATATCTTTTTGGAATTTCCTTCCTGTCTCATAATTAGATTAGTGTAGTATTGTTTCTTTGAGTTTCTCATCATGGCGACCGATTTGTTTCTGTAGCATCGAAACTGTTCCCGGTCATACGACCCACACATCGCCGTCATTACAGAAACCTGGTTGCATAGTGCGGTCAGCAATGATGATCTAGTTCCGCCAGCATTCAAAATTTATCGCAAAGACAGACCAACTAGGGGCGGAGGTGTAGCTGTAATAACCAAATCTGATATAGAAACCGTTCTGCTTCCAGATGTCAAAGATGTTGAATGTTTATGCTTAAAAGTGAACCTATTTGGGCATGTTTTCTTATTGTATGCAGTATATAGACCACCAGAGTCGATTCCCGACCTTCTAATAAAGCTCAGAGATCATATGAGGGATTACAGTAAACACAAGATGATATTGGTTGGTGATTTCAACCTTCCGTGCATTCATTGGAACCGCTTGTTTTCCAGGCCCGACTCTGAAAATGAAGCCAATGCTATGTTCGATATCATGTTTGAAAATAATCTCGTTCAAATTGTCAATGAGCCCACGCGTGTAGACGGTCCGTCTAGTTCTGTCCTTGATTTGGTTTTTCTTGATCGTTGTTTTGATGATTATGTTGTGTCGGTCGATTCAGGCTTATCCGATCATAAAATAGTATCTGTTTGCTTGGAATTTGTTTCCAAACGTGTAAAAAATAATCCAGTGGTTAGAACGGTGAAGGATTTTGAACGTGCCGATGATGATGCCATTTTAGATTACTTAGAATCGCAGATTACTGACTTCTCTGAAGATGATGCTGCTGTTCTTTGGAACAAATTTAAGAAGATATGCCACTTTTGCTTGAGCAATTTTGTGCCTGATAGAACAAAGAAAACAGGCAAATACACACCATGGATGAATAGACATATAATACATTTAAAACGAAAGGCCAAACGCCTACGAAAGAAAAGAACAGCATCTCATGCTTTCAGCGAAGCTCGCGCAGCTCTGTCTGCTGCCATTGTACGTGCAAAGTCTTTTTATTTTAATACTACTCTCCCGAACTTTATTTCTGAGGATCCTCAAAGGTTCTGGAACTTTATGAAGGAAAACAAAAGGAGTGTACAACAAATATCTCATAACGGTGCAGTTTTAACTAATCCTAAGATTATTGCACAAAACTTTAACCAATACTTCCACAGTGTCTTCTCTACTTCAGCTGGACCTTCACTTTCTACTTTCCCCTCGCATTTCCTTAATGTTACCGACTTGATTTCAAACGAAGGGGTATTGAACATGCTGCTTAGACTAAAAGTTAAATCTTCTCCAGGACCTGATGGTATACCAGGCGCATTCCTTCGCCGTTTTGCTGAAACACTGTGCAAGTTTCTCGTTTTGATATTTCGAGCTTCTATTAGAACTGCATCCATACCTGAAGACTGGAAGACTGCGCGTGTGGTGCCCGTCCTGAAGAAGGGGGACCCACTTTTATTATCTAACTACCGACCCATATCTATATTATGCTCTTCTTGTAAATTCATGGAGCATATCGTAGCCGACCTCATTTCTAAATTTCTCCAAGATAATAACATTTTGTCGGAACACCAGCATGGCTTCAGGAAAGGGTTTTCTACGGTCACACAGTTAGTCACTTTATTTCACTTTCTTGCTTCCGTCGTGGATAGGACCGGCCAGGTAGACTTAATTTTTTTGGATTACAGCAAGGCGTTCGACCTAGTACCGCATAACAAACTAATAGAGAAACTTCAAATGATAGGATTGCCCGATTTCCTAGTTGCCTGGGTTTCTATGTATTTATTACAACGCAAACAGTATGTTACAATTAACGGAGAAAGTTCTTGTGCTCTTCCGGTTACATCTGGTATCCCTCAGGGCAGTGTTCTTGGGCCGCTGCTGTTTTTGATATATTGCAATGATATTGTCAATATAGTTAATGAGCCTGTGCAGATCCGCATGTATGCTGATGACTGCATTATTTTTAATGAGATCCGGTCAGTTGACGACCAGGTAGCACTAAACATGACCCTTAACGACATATTCACATGGTGTTGTAAATGGGGAATGAAACTAAACTCGGAAAAGACGGTGTTACTACGTGTTACAAGAAAACATAATCCGTTAAAATACTCTTTTTCTTTGGATTCAGGTCTAATAGCTGAAGTTAACGAATTTAAATATCTTGGTGTGACATTAACAAGCAACTTAAACTGGAACACTCATATCTCTAACACTTGCTCGTCTGCATTTCGAAAACTTTGCTTGTTGCGCCATAAGCTAAAGGATGCCCCTCTCAAAGTTAAAAGATTAGCATACGAAACTTTTATAAGGACTAAATTAGAGTATGCCTGTATTGTATGGGACCCGTATACTGTCACCAACATAAACGCTCTAGAGCGGATCCAAAGGAAAGCCGTCCGTTTCATGTTTTCGCAGTACTGTCGAACAATCTCTGTCTCTACACTGATGCAATCGAATTCAATACCTACCCTTCAATCCCGGCGAAAATTCCTTCGACTGAAATTTTTATACTTATTGTTTAACCATAAACTTGGAATAGATTCTTCACCGTACCTGCTAGTATCGAACACCAGACAAACCCGACACTCTCACCCCCTTTCTCTTACCCCGTACTTTGCTAAGACTAGGTTATTTCAACACTCTTTCTTTCCGCAGACCATCAGTGATTGGAATAACTTGCCAGCTACCTGCCTACAGTCTCTTGACCTGATTTATGACCATGTTTAGCTTTGGTTATGCTGTGCCATTATCTTTTTCATTTACCGCTGTTTGTGCTTTGTTCTGTTCGCATCTTGGTATTATTGCTCACTCGTAATAACTTGTTTGTAATCCACTCCTGCTTGGGCCTCACGGCCTGCAGTATGTACTAAATAAAATAAATAAAATAATACCTATTAGTCCGATTGTTTTTCCACTTATGATAGTATGAATCTTTCTTTTTCAGGACTTCAAGTATAGCTTTTGTCATCCAAGGGCGTATACCATGGTCGTAGTTACGCCTAGTGTATGTGTAAGTGGATCGGTCAATGACGTCTGTGATTTTCCTTACCAGGTATTGATACTCAATATCTATGTCATCATCATGCACACCTTCGAAATCTGTGCACAGAAGCAGCGATCGCACTTGAGCGTAATCGATTCGGGTGGTACGTTTTTTAAACTGCTTGGGAGGATAAAGCAAAGGGTCACAGGGATAAAGAATAAAGATGGGATTGTGGTCTGAGATGGCAATGTCGCACACACCAGCAAACACATTTATGTCCTTGTTGCAAAGCACATGGTCAATCAGAGAGGCGGATTGGTTAGTGACTCGAGTTGGCTCATCTATAACATTTGTCAAGTTAAAGCACTGTATCAGCAAGAGGTAATCACGGCAATCATCTTTCAACAAATCAATGTTGAAATCACCACAGACAATCAAAGACGATTTACCCGTCGCAAGTGATAATAGCGTAGTTTCCATTACGGAATAGAATTTGTTTAGACAAGCGCTAAGTGGGCGGTAAACAACACCTATAATGATGCCACACTTCATTTCAGTGAACAGTGTTTCAACTACACCTGCTTCATAACTAGCATTGCATTTACAGCAGTAGTCGATCCCTTTTCGAGCAAAAAGTGCGAGGCCACCACCACGTGATACACTATCCCGCGGTCGCGAGAGGAAATTGTACCCAGGAATTTCAACAGTTTCACCTTGCTTGAGCCATGTTTCTGTCAGCGCAATAACATCAAAACGATACGAGTAATGTGACAGATAAGCAACCAAATGATCGAGGTTTTTCCTAGCACTCCGGATGTTGCAGTGTAACACAGATACCTGACCGCGCCCGAGCCATTTGTCTTCGATTTCAGCAGAAGTGTAAGTCATTCGGAGATACAGCGATTAGGGTAGCCTATTTATTACTGTACCTGGGCGAGGTCAGCCATTCGCGTCACCTGCAGTACGTGCGAGTTGTCTGTCTTGCGCATCAAGATTTTACCTTCTATGACCCAGGCATACTTCCAACCCTTCTCTTTTTTTGCCTTCAAAGCGTGGCCCAGTAGCACTTTCTTTGCCGGGCACAAATGCTCGTTTACATAGACTGGTGAACTCTTTTCTTCTGAGCTGTTGAAATCCAGGTGAAATGTGTTTAGTCTTTGTTTTTTGGCAGCTTTCAGCATTTTGTCTCTAGCGGCATAGGAATGAAATTTGACCACCACATTTGACTCTTTTTTGTTCATCGATGGCACTCGGTGAACGACATTAATGTCACTCTCACTGATTTCAATTTGCAAATGGCGTGATATATCTGTCAAAGTAGCGACAAGGTTTTCACCCTGGACTACAGGAAGCCCCTTGATTTCCAGATTACTTCTCCTGCTGTACTGCAAGTCAATCACCTCTTTCTTCACGTCTTCTAGTTCTTTTGAGAGGCGATCGTTGTCTTTCTTTCTTTCTACGCTTTCAGCTTTCACATATTTCAGTTCCTTTTTCATTTCAGCTATTTCTGCATTACGCTCCTCAAAAATTGTGTTAATGAACTCCATGGATTTCCGCACTGGCTCAAGCTCATCTTCAATTACCTTTTTGAGGGCCTCTTTCAGCTCTAGCTGATTTGTCTCAAAGTGTGCTGACATGTCAGCAAGTGCTTTCACGACTTCCTTTATAGTCAAAGGTGCCTTGTCTCCCATAATATCATGTACAGACGGACGGAGCAGTCCAAGAGCCGCTATATAGCAACAAGCACCTTAAGTAAAAGAAGGCTCACACACGTACCTGCACAGAATGAAACAGGCAGTTAGTTGCAGTTCAACGTTACGGCGTCCTGGACTGCTCCGGAATGGTGCTGAGGGTGGGCTAGACAGCGGATTTTATAGCCTTCCTGTAACGTCGATGGCCCTTCGAGCTGCGCAAGCGCAGCTGACTGCCGGATGATAAAGTGTCGCCGACGGCCCTCCAACAGTCCAACAGCAAAGCGCAGGCACAACAGGTATCTGGCAGACGCAGCACGTGGACGCTCGATGTCGGCAATAAGCAGGGTTTCAGGCGATGGCTTGAGGATTTTCCCGATGACAGGCTGCACAGAATGAAGCAAGCAGTTAGTTGCAGCTCAACGTTACGGCGTCCTGGACTGCTCCGGAATGGTGCTGAGGGTGGGCTAGACAGCGGATTTTATAGCCTTCCTATGACGTCGATGGCCCTTCGAGCTGCGCAAGCGCAGCTGACTGCCGGATGATAAAGTGTCGCCGACGGCCCTCCAACAGTCCAACAGCAAAGCGCAGGCACAACAGGTATCTGGCAGACGCAGCACGTGGACGCTCGATGTAGGCAATAAGCAGGGTTTCAGGCGATGGCTTGAGGATTTTTTTCCCGATGACAGGCTGCACAGAATGAAGCAGGCAGTTAGTTGCAGCTCAACGTTACGGCGTCCTGGACTGCTTTGGAATGGACCTCCCACCGCGGGCTCTTCGAATTTGCTCAACTCCCGTTTGGTTTGTCTAATGCACCGAACACGTTCATGAGATTTATGGACATCGTGCTGGGCGATGCAAGGTTCAGCTACGCGATGGCGTACCTCGACGACGTCGTGACATTCTCACAGTAGCTCGAAGAGCCCCTCATACACCTGAATTTTGTTCTTGAAAGAATGAGACGCATGGGTCTAATGATCAACCCGAAGAAAGTGCTGCTGCCATCAAAAAGGGTGAACCTCTTCGGCTTCGTGGCTGATGATGGCACTTTGAGACCGAACGATGACAAACTGCAGGCAACTACCCCTGCCCGAAGGACGAGAAACGCTTGCAAAGGTTTTTGGAAATGGTTACTCGCAAAGACGCTGAACCTGTTGTTGCGTAAAGGCTCTAAGTGGGTCCGGAACAAGGAGCAACAGCGCTAAATGTTATACAGAACGCACCTGTCCCGTTCGTCTTTATGTGTGTTTTGTCTGACATTTAGCGCTGTTTTTTCCTTTGGTTAAACACAATGTAGAAGATTCACGGGTTGACCTACTCGCATTCACCCCTCATGATAGTGAGACATTACTTGCGCATCTGTGTACCTAACCGTCTCATCAAGAGGTCTCCAGCCTCAGTTGTGCCTGCTGTTGTTCTCGATCCACATAGAAATTTTCACAAGAAGCTCGAAAAACAGTTGCGCTGCACAGTCTGTCACAAAAGGTCGAAATGCTGTTGCGAAAAGTGCAATGTTACACTTTGCATAAAGCATGGCTGCTTCAATACGTTTCACGCACTGCGCTAACTTCCGCATTACTATGGGAAGCACCCAGCGTACTTTCTAAAGTACAGTGTTATAACTTCTGAACCAATAAAGGTAAAGTTGCAAAACTTTACAAATGGTGTTATTTACCTTAGTTAATAAGATATGTAAAAGGTAGTAGAAATCGTACGACTAGGCTTGGCATGGGCCTTAATGTGTTAATTGAGTCCCCGGCTTTCCGGTGAGAAAGGTGGCTTGGAAGGCAACAGCACGAGTCCTCGGCCGCCAGTATAGAAAAAAAAACTATCAGCATGGCCATAACCCTGAAATTTTATAAACGGCAGTACATGACCGACAGAGTGAAGATATGGGGTGAAATTTCGCGCCCCCTTAAGAGGACTGCCCTCCATCTGCACACGCCTATGGCCATGCTTGAGTTTCCTCCTGTTTCTCAGCGCACGCAGTGCAGTGGCGGCGCCTTGGCGGCTTCGTGTAAAGCCCATGCCAATGGCACACGGTGAGCGAGCCGAGTACTTGGCCGCAGAATCAACACCGCGTTTAGATTTAGAGCTTGCGCACTTTTGGAGAAGCAAACAAGCCTCTTAGATCATGGCGTCTTGCCCTATCAAGTCCTGGAGCATCAATGGACAAGAAGTGGAAGCTGTGACAGATTTTCTGTTCTTAGGCTCCAAGATTACCTCGGAAGGAGACTGCAGCCATGAAATTAGGAGACGCCTGCTTCTGGGAAAGAGAGCAATGGTTAGCCTTGACCGCCTAGTAAAGAGCAGAGACATTAGTCTGCCAACCAAGATCCGTATAACTCGTGCTATGGTCTTTCCAGTTGTGATGTATGGATGCGAGAGTTGGACTGTGAAAAAGGCTGACCGCCGAAGAATTGACGCGTTTGAATTGTGGTGCTGGCGAAGACTCTTGAGAGTTCCTTGGACTGCCAGAAGATCAAATCAGTCGATATTGTCGACCATAAACCCCGACTACTCATTGGAGGGTCAAATTTTAAAGTTAAAGCTCAGCTACTTTGGTCATCTGATGAGAAGAGAGGAGTCGCTGGAGAAAGATTTGATGTTGGGAAAGGTTGAGGGTTGCCGGAGAAGGGGTAGGCAGCGAACGCGATGGTTAGATGGCATCCTCGAGGCACTGCAGATGAAGTTATGTGATGTTAGGAAGATAGTGAGAGATCGGAAAGCGTGGCGTGACATGGTCCATAGGGTCACGAAGAGTCGGACACGACTGAACGACTGAACTGACTGACTGACCCAAAATTTAATTTCCTTGCTACGAACTTGTCCGTCATTATAACCACAAGTTAGAGCACTGAAGGAAACTTCAGTGTTGGCCCATTCATCATCCAGGGCAGCCGATAATGCCCCAAGCCTTCAACAATGCAGGAATTTTATGCACATACTAAGTTCGAATGATAATTCAAGGATTATGCTGTGCCTCTATATATTCTGCAAATTTATCCTGGAAAACGTGAGAACTCAATATTTCAAGACCTCAGTTAAACTCGTCATCTTCAAATTATTTCTTTCTGTATCTCCGCGCTTCAACTTCAATTATAGGACATCTGGCCGGACCGAGCCATACCTTTCAGTCTGAGCCCCGGGCCGGACACTTCAGCCCTCTCAGTGTCGGGCCGGGCCGGGTTCGGGTGTGCAGGATAGGGCCCGGGCCAGACTAGGGCAAAGAAATTTGACCCGTGCACACCTCGAAGGAGCAACGCCCGTTTCTCCGCATTTTGATCTGGGCAATACGAGATAACACTGCAAATCGGAGCAAGCACCCGTAAGCATTTTTTCACGCTTCGAGGACAAAATTTTGCTGGGCATAAGCCCCGACTCCAAACGCACACGCGTCATGCGCTGACGCGTCAACGTCATCGCGCGCGTCAACCAAACCCGGTCTGCGCATGCGCGCGGCACGACGCGAGCATCGCGAGCGCTGACGCTCCGATCTGTCCCTGCCAGATTTGGCGCGTAAGCGCGCGCGCTACGCCTGTCGGAAACTAGCGACGGGGTTAAACGATACGAGCGGACCGCGCAGCTGTCCCCTACTCCTTTCTTCTCGTCTTCAAGGTTATTAGGTTATTAGCTTCCTCTGCTCCTTTTCTTCACAGACTGGGTGCCTTTCAATTCTCCTCTGCTTTCACGGTTTTCAAATTTTCTCAGTCCGCGCGAGAGAGTGAGTGAGCCAGCACCATGAGCATGCAGGCGCATTCTCCTTTTGCGACGCCCGCGTGACGCCTGCGTTGGCGTCGCGGCGTGGGGAAAGTGCTTTGGAGTCCCCGCTATAGATTATCCGCGCGCAAGGAACAAACCGCGTCCCACAAATAAGTATGGAATGGCGTATCACGACACCCGGCCAGGCGAAATTCTTTGAAATTGGAACAGCGTTTCAAAGCCCGACCTTGCGGCGCACTCCCCTACCCTTCGACCCTTTCAGTCTTCAGCTCGAGGCCAAGTGAAGCTGATAAATAAGTTCATTGTCATCGCATAAATGACAAGGGTGACAATATTTGATAAAAGACCAGCAGCAGAAGCAGAGCGTTGACTGCGGCTTGGCTTTTAGGGTATCTCACTAATGTAGGGAAAATACTAATGGCATATGATGATTGAGCGCTTAGGTGACGTGAGGCAAGCGAATGACAAGTAGCATAGTCTCTGGCGCCGTCCAAAATATGCAAATGCATGTAGCTGCGCTGGTAATCCAACACCGTGTCCAGACTCCGCAGGACGTGCGGTCTGGATGCCCTCCCAGCACTAGTTCGATCACATGAAAACGGTTAACATAAATTGAAAGCACAACGTTGCCCAACCTCGAAGCAGTTTCTCTCACCGTCTATTATGCGGCGCGACTCTCTTCTTCTTCCAGTGCATTTGCTCCTTAGGTTGCAGTGTAGACATCTGTAGCTTTGGCAAAAAATGTAATACGTACGCATCTGGAAATGGACACAATGCACTTGGAAGAAGCATTGTAACTCGGTGCAATTTCTTTCTCGACAATATTTTTGCATAGCCACCACCCACGAGCTTGTTGCGAGCTGCTGTGTTGAAACGGTGAAGAGGACCAAGAGTCTTCCGCATTTCGCCAAAGAGTTCAGGCACCGTTTTCAGCTCTTCGACCTTCTACGCTTTTCCCGCCACGTCATGGACAACGACGACCAGCCGATGTGGTTTCTGGCACGACTGTTCACATTCCGTGCAATCTGGGCCAAAGATATGTGCATTGCGGCGGCCATTTGCCTCTTTGTCGCCGGTATCCTGACCCTGGTTTGGCTGAACATTCAGGCTGCGCAGACCGTCCGTTTCCTACATCATCCAAGATAGGTTCGTGCCTTCGCGTGAGCCTATAGTGACGCATGCAGGATACCGACAAGCCTTTTGACCGGACTGTTCTTCAAAACTCCGACTGATGATGTGTATGCTGTGTTTCCCATCTTTGGTTCATGACAAGAACAGTGTGTGAATTTTTAGCTCTCTCGAGACTCCCCTGTGCACATTTCCGTGAATCCACCGCTACACCTTCGTCTCTTCGACTTCCGCGAGGGGATGCAGCTTAATCCAGACTCCACGCAACTGAGGCTCTAAAGACTCTTTTTCGAAGGACATGCCGTAGAACGTCCTTTTTCACCATGATGATGACTAAATTCATTTCACTGAAACGGTGAATGTTGAAAAAGATAAATGGGTCATGCTGTGCTGCGAAATAAACCCCTCGGCTCAAGAACTGGATGCTCTCCTTTTTTGTTTACTTCCAGCCTATCGTTCGGAGGAACAGGGCTTGGTTGCGCGTATACGTTTTCAACACAGAATTAAGGACACGGCTTCACTGTATTTCCTCCTTATGGCATAAACGGTTCACTGAGACGCAAAATAAGTTCCCAGCTTACCCATTGTCTTATTATTGTCGTCCCTGCGGTGCTGCAGACGCAGGTTTTACTCTCTGGATTGTAAGCTGGTGAGCCAGCTCCAGAGAGATTTGAGTCTTACATTTACTAAAGTGAAGTCTATCTAAGTTATTTATGACTGCGAAGACTGATCTTCAATTGCCAAAATTGAAAAATGACATTCAGATGAAAGGCGATTTTCTCGACCCCACGGTATCTGTGGAAGATGGAAAACTTAAGTCACTCCCTGAGCACTAACGTGCATACCCCGACCACACAACATCGCCAGTCCCGATCCCCCTTACCAAGGAGGTTTCCTCATCCAACCCAGCCGTCGATATGTAATTCACAGACCCACCTCTACGGCGAGAAAACTAAAACTGGCGTCCTCTGGGAGTAGGGACACCGCAACTAGAGTCAAAAGCCTCCACCCGACGATTTTCCGTTACAACAACCTTATCCGACGAATCCAATCACGAACTGTGTAAAAAATCGCGCTCGTGGGTAGCAGAGCTGAATTTTTGGCGATGAGCAGCCGTCTAGCCACGGCCATCAGTAACGTTTTGACGCCTTGGACTGAGGCCGCAGATTCACACCGCCGACGACCACATGCTGACGCCGACTGGTATCTGCACCTTGTGAATACAGATCCGCGGCGTCACTCCAAATACAGGCACTCGTGGCATTGCTGAAGCCATCATGTCGTTCTACTGGGCCGAGAAGTCTGTGCAAGAATGAGCTAACTGGACGTTTTCAGTAAAGAGGCTTCATTGTGATTAAAGCTGCCGTGAACACGAACCTCCTGGCCAATCAAAAACTCTACCTGTAAACTATTACAGAACCCTTGCAGAACTATTTTGCATAAGCTTCTGACAAAAGGACAAATTAGTGTCAATAAAGACCCGAGATTAATGTGCCAGTAGCCTTATTGGATCTCTACAAAGAAACTGAATGCGATTTGCTAGCTAGTTGAAGACATTCTGCAAGATGATGGGATACACCGTCGACTAGCCACTTGGCGTCATCTGCTCTCGTGGCAACGAAATATCATCATCATCATCAGCCTGATTATACCCACTGCAGGGCGAAGGCCTCTCCCATATTTCTCCACTTAACCCGGTTCTGTGCTAGCTGCATCCACTTGACCGCTGCGAACTTCTTAATCTCATCCGCCCACCAAACTTTCTGCCGCCCCCTGCTACGCTTTCCTTCCCTTGGAATCCAGTTTGTTACCCTCAGCGACCATCGGTTATCCTCTCTTCGCACTACATGTCCTGCCCATGTCCATTTCTTCTTCTTAATTTCTACTGGAATGTCTGTAACTTGAGTTATTTCTCTGACCCACTCTGCACGCTTTCTATCTCTTAATGTTACCCCTACCATTTTTCATTCCATAGCCCTCTGGGTTGTCCTCAACTTAAGCACAACTCTCTTGGTTAGCCTCCACGTTTCAGCCCCATAGGTGAGTACAGGCAAGATGCAACTGTTGTATACATTCCTCTTGAGCGATACCGGTAAGCTGCTAGTCATAATCTGCGAGTGCTTGCCAAATGCGCTCCACCCCAATCGTATTCTTCTTGTTATTTCCTTTTCGTGGTCGGGATCTGCGGTTACTACCTGTCCTAAGTAGACATATTCGCCTACTACTTCCAGTATTTCGATGCCTAATGTAAACTGCTGTTCCTTCCCGAGGCTGTTGAACATTACCTTAGTCTTCTGCATATTGACCCTACAATTGTGCTTCTATTGCCGATGAGTGAACAAATTAAGTTTTGCGCCAGAAATACGCCTTTTTTTTTAGTTGGCTTCCCACAATACGCTTTTTTTAAATGCCATCGCACCAATACAATAGAAACGTAAGCAGTCTCTCCATTTTAGGAAGTAGCAGTTAACGCGATTTCCGCGATAATACGCACAGCGATGCCACTTTAAAAGCGTCATTGCGAGAAACCACTTCTATAATGCGCATTTTTGACATCACACACATACAAATGCACTACGGAAGAAGAAAAATTAAAAACCAGGCTCAACTTCTATGTTGACAGCCTTCAGTTTATTATAATGCTAGCCCTTCACATCAAAAATGAAACCGTTGATTACTCCATTTTAGTTATTTTGTCACTGAGCTCTATCACATGCACAATGTTTGCCCTGCTTTACAATCAAATCTGAGCAGACTGCACTGGAGTATGTCTCGCACGGTTTAAAACAACGACCTGTAAAAAAAAAAGCACCTGGTATACTCCACTCAGGCCAGCATAAAATATTCCGACAGGAGGCCGTGCTGGCGTACTTTATTTTTTTTTCTCGATCTTTTTTTTTTCTTTTTTTTTTGTCGTGGTGGTGGGGCTTTTTCTACGGCTTGTGCATCTGTTGTTTGGAGACGCAAGAGAGCACCTCGCGGAATCATGGGTGGACCAGAATCTTCTTGAGGCGCTCCAGCGATCTGGACGAACCATTCCTCCATTTTGTCTGACTTAATGAGGCACTTGACGTCCTGAAAGCCGGAGCAGTCGATAAGGATATCTACGAAGGCGTCCTCGTATCGGGCGATGATCGCGAAGAATTCTTCATGATCCCTTTCGACGTACACACTGGGGGGCAACAAAATGTTCGGCAGAAGATAGGTCACCTCGAGTAATGCGCCGAAAACAAATATCCAGACACGGCGAGCAAAGGAGTTTCAGAAAATATGCAAACCGCGCTAGTTCAATTTGCAAGCGCATAGGTACCCCAAAAGTAAAATGGAGCACGGTTCTGCGGAAAAAGTGCTGTTCTTCTGTGCTGCTGATAAGGCAAACACCAGAAGTGTGACACCTATCGTCCTGGTTGTCCACCCGCTGGCAGCGCACGAAGAAAAACGAATGTTTTCGTTGGTGCGATGCGTTATACTTTCGGGGCACTTGTATATAGTCGGTTTAGAGCAAAATCTCTACTAGTCTATGTAGAACCCAAGCATTTGCCTGGCTCCGACTTAGTGACTTTGAAACCAGACCAAAATTAAACCATGCACACCACTCAAGGTTAACGATGTATGTAAATTGATTTATAGGAAAAGCACAATAACTGTCATACTTCTCGGTGGATACGTAACCCACGCCGTAAGGGAAGGGAGAAAGGTTGGTGTCAAAGAGAGGCAGTAGAGGAGGGCTACGGAATAATTTTGACAATCTGGGGATTTTTAACCTGCGCTCATATCGCAGAGCACAAGGAACGCGACCATCAAAACGCGGCCGCTGCGACCTGGTTTAAACTCGGGTGCTCTGGTTCAGGAGCAAATGATTTTTATTACTGAGCCAACGCGGCGGCTGCTTTCGCTCGTTACAACCGGGTTGAAGAAGGGCTGAAGATCCGCCATATATATTTTTTTACTACCTGCACAAATCAGATATCGAGCGTTTGGTAATTTTACACTCCAAAACACCTGTCATCTGCTCTGTGGATGACCGGGTAACGATAAAATGCACACGTCAAGAAGCAGCGGTGCTCAGAGAGAAATGTTTTGTACGTGGACTCAAGAACGCCTTTGCTAGGACAAGATGCTCTACGTTTTTACCGCAAATGTAACGTAACATAGCAGCAAAGGCAACACTGATAATGAACAGTTCGCGCTCTTCCGCTGTTGGTAGCAACCAGCACCAGCTCGCCCTGTCGTCAGCTTAGCCGAAGTTGCGTGGGATTTTCCGGCATTATTTTTCTAAAAACAAGGCACATCACAAGTGAGGTATTCTTACGTATCGGCACTCTAAATCACTCGATAGAAGCATCGCCGTCTCTTCTGAGCCCCGGAAATCGTTTTCTGTGGCTGTTTGCTGCGCTTTTCACATGTTCTGTATCTTTTAAAAATTCACTTATGTCTGCGAAAGGAGTCATTATGAATAAAAAAGCGGAATACCAGATCACTTCAGTTGAAGAGGTTCTGTCAGGTAGTCTACACAGATAAGCCACGTTTCCGGACATCGAGAGCCTGCTGAGGGTGACGAGAGCCAGGTGCCCCAGTCGGTAGCGGCGCCGGCACCCCTTAGAGATGAGTTCCCCGTTGCTGCCTAGCTGGAAGATTTTCAGGCACCACGCGCCGGCGAAGCGCAGGTTCAGGATCATCACCTTGCGCGATGGCACGTGTACCGCGAGAGGGAGTAGGACACCTGCGATGGATATAGGCACATTCTATCAGTGTCGATCGCCCTACAAGGAATGTTTACTGGTCACAACGGGGAAGTTTGCTTAACGTGCTACCGCGAGGCGTCGTCCTGTTTTTTAGAGACGAAGTCTAATGCGCCCGTTCGGCGGTTCAGCCACGTCACCCTTGGTGCTGATGCCTGTGTAACCGAGCAAAAGGGAGTCACGAGAGAGTCACGAAGACGTTCTAAAAAGAAGGAAAAAAAGAGTCATGAGCTCAATTTAGCTCGTGGGAAAAAACTGCGCTTTGTAAATGCACATACATGCATGGATACAAGAATCTCCCAAATTCCTTGCCTCAATACATCGCAAAAACCGCCAAATTGCTGCTCTCAAATTTTACATTAACATGTATCGTTATCGTCCTTAGAATTTTTGTGTGTCGGGAATGAGTAAGGGGCCTTCAAAGAAGTTATTAATGCATTCTAATCTCCTTGGACTGTGTCAACTTTCGAAAGGTGAACCTTGTGGAGCCCTGCTCCACGCACGAGTCGGAGCCGCGCGCCAGCCACATTTGAAAGGCGCGTCGCTTCCCGGCACTCCCTGTGCACTGCCCTACTGTTCCTCTCCTCTCCCGTCGATGGGGAAAGAAGTCCTTGAGCGGTCCCCGCTCGGACCCCATAAAACGAGGCGCGCGATCGTCTCGCACCCTCTTCGTTCACCTGGTACCCGCTTGCTGCCCGCTTCCTGGCTGCTCTCTCGACCTGACAACCGCACGACCCCCTGACCCCCCCGATCTGCCTGACGAACCTTCCTGCGCCTGAGTGAGATAAAAATGTTTGTTTCACGGCCCGCTGCGTGTGTATCTTGCATGCCCCTCGGGTAGAGGAATCGCCCACAAAATGACGCTCAACTGGAGCTGAATTAGCCCCCATGTGGATGATTTCTCTGCCAACGTGGGAGCGCACGGCAAGATGAGCTCACGGCGTGCGTCCTTTGTGTGGTAGCCGCAACGCCATTTTGAGTTTAGGGCTATCGTGTATGTGGATGAGGCGGAATCTAGTATAGTGGTGTTTGTACAGTGTTTTATTTTGTTTTGGGTTATGTGTGTGTTTTTTAGTGCCGTGCGGTTTGTACTTAAATTTTTTTTCATATCTTGTACATAGACGTCAGGGTTGTCACCGCGATTAGCCTTTGTGACTAGCCTCTTGACGCGGGCTAGGTGGTAGTCGTGCACGAGCAGTTGTTCTGCCCCTTCCGGTCGGCCTTAAAGACGTGACAGATAAGACCGCCGCTTCGGATACCGGTGCGTCCGGGAGTGAGGCAAGGGACGATGCGGAGCGCGCACAGGTTCCCAACGCAGCCGCTCTTATGCAGCACATGACCGCAATGCTGTCTGTGTTCACCCGTCAGCTCGGTTCGGTGGCTAGCACCAACCAAGCCGCAGCTGCGGCGACAGTCTCGCGTCCGCGGATAAATGTAGAGGTCCCCTCTTTTTCCAGCTAAACGGACGTGAAGTCAATCCACAAGCTCTTACAAGAACTCGAGGATTATCAGACGGCACTGGATTCCCCAGACGACGTGGTGCTAGCGCAGGTGATTCCCGTAGCACTTGAGAGCGCGGCGCGATGGAGACGCTGCCAGCCGGCCTTCCAGTCGATGACAGACTGGCTTCGCTGATCGCTTCCGCGCCGAGTTCTTGCCGCCCGATTACGAGCGCTGGATGCGAGAAGCTCGCGTGGCGAACACAACACCCAGATGAGAGCCTCCTCAAGTATGCACGCGCAATGCAAGAGCTCTACAAGAGGGCAGATCCCACGGCAACCGATCTTGATCAGGTCGCGCGCGCGATCAGGCAGTGCCATCCGCGCTTCAAGCCATATTTGCGAGGACGTGGTTTTGCAAACCTCGAGGCCCTACCATAGGAAGCGAAGGTAGTGCAGGCGGATTTACTCGCTTAATCGTGCTACCAGCCACCACTCAGGTCAGCCTAATCGCTAGAGTTGCGATGCGCGTGGGCCGGAGGCCAAGACTCCGCGCCGCGCGCCAGAGGCGCAGACCTATTGACGGTAACAAGAAAAGCCAGCATAAGGATCCGCTATTTCTCGAGCTGTTGGCCCTACGCGTTCGAGCAGCGGCGTCGAGCTAGACTAGTCAGCGACGTTGGCGCGGAGAGAGGTGAAAGACGTCTCCAACCGCTTCGTGGAACGCGGCATCCACCGACCGCGCGGCAGGTGAACGATCGGTATTTGCTGGAATTGCAACCAGCCGGGCCACGTGGCACGCGAGTGTCAAGCAAGGCGTATGCAGGGAAACGCGGACCGCCGGCGGCGATAATTGGTAGCACTAGCCTGTCGCTGCCGGCGGGAGAATTTCGCGGTAGGCACGGCGGAAAATGGGAAGCGCACTCCCACGCCACGTCACCGGGCGACCGCCCCGGCGGCGGAGAGGCTTTTGTTCCCCTCGCCTGTAGAGAGCAAGGGGTGTTGTCGGGCTCAGCCCCACCCCCTTCTACTTCATTGGACAGCAGCCTGCAGAACCGCCCGCGGCTTCCTGCAGCTCCCCGGACCTGGGACACACCCTGGTGGCACGAGAACCCTGCCTCCCCCATCGCAATGGACCACGTGTTGCTGTGGATCCTGGCGACCTACCCGCCGCGCTGCTGCTGCTACAGTAGTTCCTGGCGGCCTCCCCAGTTGCCGCCCGCCCTCGTCGTCGCGGTGACTCCCTGCTGACATCTTTGTGATGCCGCAGTCCTCGCTGCGCTCGTGCTTCTTGCCAAGCCAGCACGCTTGCCACGCGCAAGCCACCCGCCGTCCTCGCAGCACCAGTGGTGTGCGTCAAGGCGGCTCCACCTCGCCGCCATGGACCATGTGTTTCCGCGAATCCTGACGCCCCCTCCTGCTGTACCCAGATAATCCTGGACAGCTTCCCGTGGGCTCCCTGCTCGCGGGCCTCGGCGCGCGGTCTACGGACGGTCTCCTCAGCGCCACCCGCCGTGCTGCTGTCTTGGCAGCAGTCTGTCGCGGTCCCCTCCTGCTGCGGCGATGTCCGAATCGCCGTGGCGTCCTGCTGTCACCAGCAGTCCTCCCTGTGCCTCGCAGAGGCGCCGTACCAGGCTTCGCCTGGAACACCCATAAGCGCTGCTGCCCTGGGGCCTCCACGCCGACCGGCCGATGTTCACCGGGCTGTTTGCTTGGTGCGGGCCAAAATGATCTCCCCCCCCACCCCTCCCCACGTCCCACTTCCCCATCACCCGGGCACCAAGGGTGCCGCCGCGACATTAGGCCAGAATAACCCGTGTCCGGTATCCCCCCCCCCCCCTGTGAATATCCTAAACTCCCCAACCAACCTTTCATGCTAGTGCGGTTAGCTGGTTAAAGCTACTGTCGTTGAGACGGGCTCAACGCTGTCACTGGTCGGTGACGACGTGTTCGAGGCCTGCCGTAAGTGTAAGATCCGTGTCAGGCGAGCTGAAACCCCTTTGAGGGAGCAGTGCGCCTCGTGGTGCGCTTTGACGGCAGAAAGCGGAGGCATATTGCTTCGTCTACCTGCCAGGCTTGGCCATACCAGTTATTCTTGGCAGGGATTTTCTTTTGAGGGAAGGCATTGTGCTCGACACGGTGGAGAATGGCTATTGCTACAGTCACTTCACCCCCCTCATACCCTTTGTTAGCGCACCCAGGCAGGAATGCCTCGCCCAGCGGGCGAGTGTCCACGCTTGTGTGGCAGATGACTCCCCCGTGAAGCTGAAAGTCGGTGGACCATTAGAAGCAATTATCGCGTCTTTCTCCGGCCACGGTTCACACAGAAACCGGGCCGAACCGACGTGCTTTAGCACGAGATTGAAACGGGTAATACGCGCCCTTTCAGGTCTAACCCGCGTCCGGTAAGCACGCATAAGAGACAGCTTCTCGACAGCGCCCTTGACGAGATGATTGATACCGGCGCGGTGAGACCCTCACAAAGTCCCTGGGCATCCCCATTGGTTTTAGTGCTAAAGAAAGATAGTTCGGTGAGGCTGTGTTTCCATTATCGAAAGCTCAACGCACTGACGCCTATGGTTGCATACCCTTTCCAGTCAATCGAGGCTGTTATGTACACGGAAGGGAACGCAAGGTTATTCATAGTCCTGGATATAAGTAGAGAGTACCTGCAGATTGAGATAGCGGAATGTGACATTAAGAAAACTGCATTCACCTCCCACCGCGGGCTCTTCGAATTTGCTCAACTCCCGTTTGGTTTGTTAATGCACCGAGCACATTCATGCGATTGATGGACATCGTGCTGGGTGATGCAAGGTTCAACTACGCGATGACGTACCTCGACGACGTCGTGACATTCTCACAGTAGCTTGAAGAGCCTCTCATTCATCTGAATTTTGTTCTTGAAGGAATGAGACGCATGCGTCTAATGATCAACCCAAAGAAAGTGCTGCTGCCATCAAAAAGGGTGACCTCTTGGGCTTCGTGGCTGATGATAGCACTTTGAGACCGAACGATGACAAACTGCAGTCAACTACCCCTGCCCGATGGACGGGAAACGCTTGCAAAAGTTTTTGGAAATGGTTACTCGCAAAGCCGCTGAACCTGTTGTTGCGTAAAGGCTCGAAGTGGGTCCGGAACAAGGAGCAACAGCGCTAAATGTTAGACAGAATACACCTGTCCCGTTCGTCTTTGTGTGTGTTTTGTCTAACATTTAGCGCTGTTTTTTCATTTGGTTAAACACAATGTAGAAGATTCACGGGTTGACTTACTCGCATTCACCCCTCATGATAGTGAGACATTACTTGCGCATCTGTGTACCTAACCGACTCATCAAGAGGTCTCCAGCCTCAGTAACGCCTGCTGTTGTTCTCGATCCGCATAGAAATTTTCACAAGAAGCTCAAAAAACAGTTGCGCTGCACAGTCTGTCACAAAAGGTCGAAATGCTGTTGCGAAAAGTGCAATGTTACACTTTGCATAAAGCATGGCTGCTTCAATACGTTTCACGCACCGCACTAACTTCCGCATTACTATGGGAAGCACCCAGCGTACTTTCTAAAGTACAGTGTTATAACTTCTGAACCAATAAAGATAAAGGTGCAAAACTTTACATATGGTGTTATTTATCTTAGTTAATAAGATATGTAAAATGTAGTAGAAATCGTACGACTAGGCTTGGCATGGGCCTTAACGGGTTAATTGAGTTCCCGGCTTTCCGGTGAGAAAGGTGGCTTGGAAGGCATCAGCACGAGTCCTCGGCCGCCAGTATAGAAAAAAAACGATCAGCATGGCCATAACCCGGCAATTTTATAAACGGCAGTACATGACCGACAGAGTGAAGATATGGGGTCAAATTTCGCGCCCCCTTAATAGGACTGCCCCCCATCTGCGCACGCCTCCCATGGCCATGCTTCAGTTTCCTCCTCTTTCAAGGCGCACACAGTGCAGTGGCGGCGCCTTGGCGGCATCGTAAAAAGCGCATGCCAATGGCACATAGTGAGCGAGCCGAGTACTTGGCCGCAGAATCAAAACCGCGTTTAGATTTAGAGCTTGCGCAGTTTTGGAGAAGAACAAGCCTCTTACCCAAAATTTGATTTCCTTGCTACGAACTTCTCAGTCATTATAATATCAAGTTAGAGCACTGAAGGAAACTTCAGTGTTGGCCCATTCATCATCCAGGGCAGCCGCTAATCCCCAAGCCTTCAACAATGCAGGAATTTTATGCACATACTAAGTTAGAATGATAATTCAAGGATTATGCTGTGCCTCTATATATTCTGCAAATTTATCCTGCAAAACGTGAGAACTCAATATTTCAAGTCCTCAGTTAAACTCGTCATCTTCAAATTATTTCTTTCTGTATCTCCGCGCTCCAACTTCAATCATAGGACGTCGGGCCGGACCGGGCCCAATCCTTTCAGTCTGAGCCCCGGGCCGAACCCTTCAGCCATCTCAGTATCGGGCCGGGCCGGGTTCGGGTGTGCTGGATAGTGCCCGGGCCAGACTCGGGCAAAGAATTTTGACCCGCGCACACAACGAAGGAGCAAGGCCCGTTTCTCCGCATTTTGATCTGGGCAATACGAGATAACACTGCAAATCGGAGCAAGCACCCGTAAGCATTTTTTCACGCTTAGAGGACAAAATTTTGCTGGGCATAAGCCCCGACTCCAAACGCACACGCGTCATGCGCTGACGCGTCAACGTCATCGCGCGCGTCAACCAAACCCAGTCTGCGCATGCGCGCGGCACTTGACGCGAGCATCGCGAGCGCCGACGCTCCGATCTGTCCCTGCCAGATTTGGCGCATAAGCGCGCGCGCTACGCGTGTCGGAAGCGAGCGACGGGGTTAAACGATACGAGGGGACCGCGCAGCTGTCCCCTACTCCTTTCTTCTCGTCTTCAAGGTTATTAGGTTATTAGCTTCCTCTGCTCCTTTTCTTCACAGACTGGGTGCCTTTCAATTCTCCTCTGCTTTCACGGTTTTCAAATTTTCTCAGTCCGCGCGAGAGAGTGAGTGAGCCAGCACCATGAGCATGCAGGCGCATTCCCCTTTTGCGACGCCCGCGTGACGCCTGCGTTGGCGTCGCGGCGTGGGGAAAGTGCTTTGGAATCCCCGCTATAGATTATCCGCGCGCAAGGAACAAACCGCGCCCCACAAATAAGTATCGAATGGCGTATCACGACACCCGGCCAGGCGAAATTCTCTGTTTGAAATTGGAACAGCGTTTCAAAGCCCGACCTTGCGGCGCACTCCCCTACCCTTCAACCCTTTCAGTCTTCAGCTCGAGGCCAAGTGAAGCTGATAAATAAGTTCATTGTCATCGCATAAATGACAAGGGTGACAATATTTGATAAAAGACCAGCAGCAGAAGCAGAGCGTTGACTGAGGCTTGAATTTTAGGGCATCTCACTAATGTAGGGAAACTACTAATGGCATATGATGGTTGAGCGCTTAGGTGACGTGAGGCAAGCGGATGACAAGTAGCATAGTCTGTGGCGCCGTCCAAAATATGCAAATGCATGTAGCTGCGCTGGTAATCCAACACCGTGTCCAGACTCCGCAGGACGTGCGGTCTGCATGCCCTCCCAGCACTAGTTCGATCACATGAACGGTTAACATAAATTGAAAGCACAATGTTGCCCAACCTCGAAGCAGTTTCTCTCACCGTCTATTATGCGGCGCGACTCTCTTCTTCTTCCAGTGCATTTGCTCCTTAGGTTGCAGTGTAGACATCTGTATCTTTGGCAAAAAATGTAATACGTACGCATCTGGAAATGGACACAATGCACTTGGAAGAAGCAGTGTAACTCGGTGCAATTTCTTTCTCGACAATATTTTTGCATAGCCACTACCCACGAGCTTGTTGCGAGCTGCTATGTTGAAACGGTAAAAAGGACGAAGACTGTTCCGCGTTTCGCCAAACAGTTCAGGCACCGTTTTCAGCTCTTCGACCTTCTACGCTTTTCCCGCCACGTCATGGACAACGACGACCAGCCGATGTGGTTTCTGGCACGACTGTTCACATTCCCTGCAATCTCGGCCAAAGATATGTGCATTGCGGCGGCAATTTGCCTCCTTGTCGCCGGTATCCTGACCCTGGTTTGGCTGAATATTCAGGCTGCGCAGACCGTCCGTTTCCTACATCATCCAAGATAGGTTCGTGCCTTCGCGTGAGCCTATAGTGACGCATGCAGGATACCGACAAGCCTTTTGACCGAACTGTTTTTCAAAACTCCGACTGATGATGTGTATGCTGTGTTTCTCATCTTTGGTTCATGACATGGAACAGTGTGTGAATTTTTCGCTCTCTCGAGACTCCCCTGTGCACATTTCCGTGAATCCACCGCTACACCTTCATCGCTTTGACTTCCGCCAGGGGATGCAGCTTAACCCAGACTGAGGCTCTAAAGACTCTCTTTCGAAGGACATGCCGTAGAACGTCCTTTTTCACCATGATGATGACTAAATTCGTTTCACTGAAATGATGAATGTTGAAAAAGATAAATGGATCGTGCTGTGCTGCGAAATAAACCCCTCGGCTCATGAACTGGATGCTCTCCTTTTTTGTTTACTTCCAGCCTATCGTTCGGAGGAACAGGGCTTGGTTGCGCGTACACGTTTTCAACACAGAATTAAGGACACGGCTTCACTGTATTTCCTCCTTATGGCATAAACGGTTCACTGAGACGCGAAATAAGTTCCTAGCTTACCCATTGTCTTATTATTGTCGTCCCTGCGGTGCTGCAGACGCAGGTTTTACTCTCTGGATTGTAAGCTGGTGAGCCAGCTCCAGAGTGATTTGAGTCTTACATTTACTAAAGTGAAGTTTATCTTAGTTATTTAAGACTGCAGACTGATCTTCAATTGCCTAAATTGAAAAATGACATTCAGATGAAAGTCGATTTTCTCGACCCCACGATATCTTTGGAAGATGGAAAACTTGAAAGTCACTCCCTGCGCACTAACGTGCATACCCCGACCACACAACAACGCCAGTCCCGATCCCCCTTGCCAAGGAGGTTTCCTCAACCCACCAAGCCGTCCATATGTAATTCACAGACCCACCTCTACGGCGAGAAAACTAAAACTGGCGTCTTCCGCGAGTAGGGACACCGCAACTAGAGTCAAGAGCCTCCACCTGACAATTTTCCGTTACAACAACCTTATCCGACGAATCCAGTCACCAACTGAATAAAAAATCGCGCTCGTGGGTAGCAGAGCTGAATTTTTGGCGATGAGCAGCCGTCTGGCCACGGCCATCAGTAACGTTTTGACGCCTTGGACTGAGGCCGCAGATTCACACCACCGGCGACCACATGCTGACGCCGACTGGTATCTGCACCTTGTGAATACAGATCCGGGGCATCACTCCAAATACAGGCACTCGTGGCATCGCTGAAGCCATCATGTCGCTGCTACTGGGCCGAGAAGTCTGTGTAACTTCAAGAATAAGCGAACTGGACGTTTTCAGTAAAGAGGCTTCATTGTGATTAAAGCTGCCGTGAACAGGAACCTCCTGGCCGATCAAAAACTCTACCTGTAAACTATTACAGAACCCTTGCAGAACTGTTTTGCATAAGCTTCTGACAAAACGACAAATTAGTGTCAATAAAGGCCCCAGATTAATGTGCCAGTAGCCTTATTGGATCTCACAAAGAAACTGAATGCGATTTTGTAGCTAGTTCAAGACATTCTGCAAGATGATGGGATACACCGTCGACTAGCCAATTGGCGTCATCTGCTCTCGTGGCAACGAAATATGGGACCCTACAATTCTGCTTTTATTGCCGATGAGTGAACAGATTAGGTTTTGCGCCAGAAATACGCATTTTTATTTAGTTGGCTTCCCACAATGCACATTTTTTAAATGTCATCGCGCAAATACAATAGAAACGTAAGCAGTCTCTCTATTTTATGACGTAGCAGCTAACGCTATTTCCGTGATACGTTCAGCGATGCCACTTTAAAAACGTCATTGCGGGAAATCACTTCTATAATGCGCATTTTTGATATCAAGCACATACAAATGCACTACGGAAAAAGAAAAATCAAAAACCGGACTCAACTTCTATGTTGACAGCCTTCAAGTTAATATAATGCTAGCCCTTCATATCAAAAATGAAACCGTTGGTTAGTCCATTTTAGTTATTTTGTCACTGAGCTCTATCACATGCACAATGTTCGCCCTGCTTTACAATCAAATCTGCGCAGACTGCACTGGAGTATGTCTCGCACGGTTTAAAACAACGACCTGTAAAAAAAAAAAGCACCTGCTATACTCCACTCAGGCCCAGCATAAAATATTCCGACAGGAGGCTGTGCTGGTGTACTTTATTTTTTTTTTGTCGTGGTGGTGGGGCCTTTTCTACGGCTGATGCATCTGTTGTTTGAAGACGCAAGAGAGCACCTCGAGGAATGATAGGTGGACCAGAATCTTCTTGAGGCGCTCCAGCGATCTGGACGAACGATTCCTCCATTTTGTCTGACTTAATGAGGCACTTGACGTCCTGAAAGCCGGATCAGTCGATAAGGATATCTACGAAGGCGTCCTCATATCGGGCGATGATCGCGAAGAATTCTTCATGATCCCTTTCGACGTACACACTGGAGGGCAAGAAAAAGTTCGGCAGAATATAGGTCACCTCGATTAATGCGCCGAAAACAAATATCCAGACACGGCGAGCAAAGGAGTTTCAGAAAATATTCAAACTGCGCTAGTTCAATTTGCAACCGCACAGGTACCCCAAAAGTAAAATGGAGCACGGTTCTGCTGAAAAAGTGCTGTTCTTCTGTTCTGCTGATAAGGCAAACACCAGAAGTGTGACACCGATCGTTCTGGTTGTCCACCCGCTGGCAGCGCACGAAGAAAAACGAATGTTTTCGTTTGTGCGATGCGATTTACTTTTGGGGCACTTGTATATAGTCGGTTTAGGGCAAAATCTTTACTAGTCTAATAAAAACTAAGCTTTCGCCTGGCTCCGACTTAGTAACATTGAAACCAGACCAAAATTAAACCACGCACACCACTCAATTTTAACGATGTATGTAAATTGATTTATAGGAAAAGCACAATACCTGTCATACTTCTCGGTGGATACGTAACCCACGCCGTAAGGGAAGGGAGAAAGGTTGGTGTCAAAGAGAGGCAGTAGTGGAGGGCTACGGAATAATTTTCACCATCTGGGGATTTTTAACGTGCGCGCATATCGCAGAGCACAAGGAACGCGACCATCAAAACGCGGCCGCTGCGACCTGGTTTAAACTCGGGTGCTCTGGTTCAGTAGCAAATGATTTTTATTACTGAGCCAACGTGGCGGCTGCTTTCGCTCGTTACAACCGGGTTGAAGAAGGGCTGAAGATCCGCCATATATATTTTTTTACTACCTGCACAAATCAGATATAGAGCGTTTGGTAATTTTACACTCCAAAACACCTGTCATCTGCTCTGTGGATGACCGGGTAACGATAAAATGCACACGTCAAGAAGCAGCGGCGTTCACAGAGAAATGTTTTGTACGTGGACTCAAGAACGCCTTTGCTAGGACGAGATGCTCTACGTTTTTATCGCAAATGTAACGTAACAAAGCAGCAAAGGCAACACTGATAATGAACAGTTCGCGCTCTTCCGCTGTTGGTAGCAACCAGCACCAGCTCGCCCTGTCGTCAACTTAGCCGAAGTTGCGTGGGATTTCCCGGCATTATTTTTCTGAAAACAAGGAACATCACAAGTGAGGTATTCTTACGTATCGGCACTCTAGATCACTCGATAGAAGCATCGCCGTCTCTTCTGAGCACCGGAAATCGTTTTCTGTGGCTGTTTGCTGCGCTTTTCACGTGTTCTGTATCTTTTAAAAATTCACTTATGTCTGCGAAAGGAGTCATTATGAATAAAAAAGCGGAATACCGGATCACTTCAGTTGAAGAGGTTCTGTCAGGTAGTCTACACAGATGAGCCACGTTTCCGGACATCGAGAGCCTGCTGAGGGTGACGAGAGCCAGGTGCCCCAGTCGGCAGCGGCGCCGGCACCCCTTAGAGATGAGTTCCCCGTTGCTGCCTAGCTGGAAGATTTTCAGCCACCACGCGCCGGCGAAGCGCAGGCTCAGGATCATCAGCTTGCGCGATGGCACGTGTACCGCGAGAGGGAGTGGGACACCTGCGATGGATACAGGCACATTCTATCAATGTCGATCGCCCTACAAGTAATGTTTACTGGGCACAATGGGGAAGTTAGCTTAACGTGCTACCGCGAGGCGTCGTCCTGTTTTTTAGAGCCGAAGTCTAATGCGCCCGTTTGGCGGTTCAGCCACGTCACCCTTGGTGCTTATGCCTGTGTAACCGAGCAAAAGGGAGTCACGAGAGAGTCACGAAGACGTTCTAAAAAGAAGGAAAAAAAAGTCATGAGCTCTATTTAGCTCGTGGGGAAAAACTGCGCTTTGTAAATGCACATACATGTATGGATACAAGAATCTCCCAAATTCCTTGCCTCAATACATCGCAAAAACCGCTCAAATTGCTGCTCTCAAATTTTACATTTACATGTATCGTTATCGTCCTTAGAATTTTTGTGTGTCGGGAATGAGTAAGGGGCCTTCAAGGAAGTTATTATTGCATTCTAATCTCCCCGGACTGTGTCAACTTTCCCAAGGTGAACCTTGTGGAGCCCTGCTCCGCGCATGAGGCGGAGCCGCGCGCCAGCCACATTTCAACGGCGCGTCGCTTCCCGGCACTCCCTGTGCACTGCCCTACTGTCCCTCTCCTCTCCCGTCGATGGGGAAAGAAGTCCTTGAGCGGTCCCCGCTCTGATCCCATAAAACGAGGCGCGCGAGCGTCTCGCACCCTCTTCGTTCACCTGGTACCCGCTTGCTGCCCGCTTCCTGGCTGCTCTCCCGACCTGACAACCGGACGACCCCCTGACCCCCCCGATCTGCCTGACGAACCTTCCTGCGCCTGAGTGAGATAAAAATGTTTGTTTCACGGCCCGCTGCGTGTGTGTCTTGCATGCCCCTCTGGTAGAGGAATCGCCCACAAAATGACACTCATGGAGCTGAATTAGCCCCCATGTGGATGATTTCTCTGCCAACGTGGGAGCGCACGGCAAGGTGAGCTCACGGCGGGCGTCCTTTGTGTGATAGGCGCCACGCCATTTTGAGTTTAGGGCTATAGTGTATGTGGATGAGGCGGAATCTAGTATAGTGGTGTTTGTACAGTGTTTTATTTTGTTTTGGGTTATGTGTGTGTTTTTTAGTGCCGGGCGGTTTGTGCTTCAATTTTTTTTCATATCTTGTACATAGACGTCAGGGTTGTCACCGCGATTAGCCTTTGTGACTAGCCTCTTGACGCGGGCTAGGTGGTAGTCGTGCACGAGCAGTTGTTCTGCCCCTTCCGGTCGGCCTTAAAGACGTGGCAGATAGGACCGCCGCTACGGATACCGGTGAGTCCGGGAGTGAGGCAAGGGACGAGGCGGAGCGCGCAATGGTTCCCAACGCAGGCGCTCTTATGCAGCACATGACCGCAATGCTGTCTGTGTTCACCCGTCAGCTCGGTTCGGTGGCTAGCACCAACCAAGCCGCCGCTGAGGCGACAGTCTCGCGTCCGCGGATAAATGTAGAGGTCCCTTCCTTTTCCAGCTAAACGGACGTGAAGTCAATTCAAAAGCTCTTACAAGAACTCGAGGATTATCAGACGGCACTGGATTCCCCAGACGACGTGGTGCTAGCGCAGGTGATTCCCGTAGCACTTGAGAGCGCGGCGCGATGGGGACGTTGCCAGCCGGCCTTCCAGTCGATGACAGACTGGCTTCACTGATCGCATCCGCGCCGAGTTCTTGCCGCCCAATTACGAGCGCTCGCGTGGCGCACACAGCACCCAGAGGAGAGCCTGCTCTAGTATGCACGCGCAATGCAAGAGCTCTACAAGAGGGCAGATCCCACGGCAACCGATCTTGATCAGGTCGCGCGCGCGATCAGGCAGTGCCATCCGCGCTTCAAGCCGTATTTGCGGGGACGCAGTTTTGCAAACCTCGAGGCCCTACCATAGGAAGCGAAGGTAGTGCAGGCGGATTTACTCGCTTAATCGTGCTACCAGCCACCACTCAGGTAAGCCTAATCGCTAGAGTTGCGATGCGCGTGTGCCGGAGGCCAAGACTCCGCGCCGCGCGCCAGAGGCGCAGACCTATTGACGGTAGCAAGAAAAGCCAGCATAAGGCTCCGCTATTTCTCGAGCTGTTGGCCCTACGCGTTCGAGCAGCGGCGTCGAGCTATACTAATCAGCGACGTTGGCGCGGAGAGAGGTGAAAGAGGTCTCCAAGCGCTTCGTGGAACGCGGCATCCACCGACCGCGCGGCAGGTGAACGATCGGCTTTGCTGGAATTGCAACCAGCCGGGCCACGTGGCACGCGAGTGTCAAGCAAGGCGTATGCAGGGAAACGCGGACCGCCGGCGGCGATAATTGGTAGCACTAGCCTGTCGCCGCCGGCGGGAGAATTTCGCGGTAGGCACGGCGGAAAATGGGATGCGCACTCCCACGCCACGTCACCGGCCGACCGCCCCGGCGGCGGAGAGGCTTTTGTTCCCCTCGCCTGTAGAGAGCAAGGGGTGTTGTCGGGCTCAGCCCCACCCCCTTCTACTTCATTGGACAGCAGCCTGCAGAACCGCCCGCGGCTTCCTGCAGCTCCCCGGACCTGGGACACACCCTGGTGGCACGAGAACCCTGCCTCCCCCATCGCAATGGACCACGTGTTGCTGTGGATCCTGGCGACCTACCCGCCGCGCTGCTGCTGCTACAGCAGTTCCTGGCGGCCTCCCCAGTTGCCGCCCGACCTCGTCGTCGCGGTGACTCCCTGCTGACATCTTTGTGATGCCGCAGTCCTCGCTGCGCTCGTGCTTCTTGCCAAGCCAGCACGCTTGCCACGCACAAGCCACCCGCCGTCCTCGCAGCACCAGTGGTGTGCGCCAAGGCGGCTCCACCTCGCCGCCATGGACCATGTGTTTTCGCGAATCCTGACACCCCCTCCTGTTGTATCCGGATACTCCTGGACAGCTTCCCGTGGGCTCCCTGCTCGCGGGCCTCGGCACGCGGTCTACGGACGGTCTCCTCAGCGCCACCCGCCGTGCTGCTTTCTTGGCAGCAGTCTGTCGCGGTCCCCTCCTGCTGCGGCGATGTCCCAATCGCCGTGGCGTCCTGCTGTCACCAGCAGTCCTCCCTGTGCCTCGCAGAGGCGCCGTACCAGGCTTCGCCTGGAACACCCATAAGCGCTGCGGCACCGGGGCCTCCACGCTGACCGGCCGATGTTCACCTGGCTGTTTGCTTGATGCAGGCCAAAATGATCTCCCCCCCACCCCTCCCCACGTCCCACTTCCCCATCACCCGGGCACCAAGGGTGCCGCCGCGACATTAGGCCAGAATAACCCGTGTCCGGTATCCCCCCCCCTGTGAATATCCTAAAGTCCCCAACCAACCTTTCATGATAGTGCAGTTATCTGGTCAAAGCTACTGTCGTTGAGACGGGTTCAACGCTGTCACTGGTCGGTGACGACGTGTTCGAGGCCTGCCGTAAGTGTAACATCCGTGTCAGGCGAGCTGAAACCCCTTTGAGGGAGCAGTGCGCCTCGTGGTGCGCTTTGACGGCAGAAAGCGGAGGCATATTGCTTCGTCTACCTGCCAGGCTTGCCCATACCAGTTATTCTGGGTAGGGATTTTCTTTTGAGGGAAGGCATTGTGCTCGACACGGGGGAGAATGGCTAGTGCTACAGTCACTTCACCCTCCTCATACCCTTTGTTAGCGCACCCAGGCAGGAATACTTCGCCCACGCTTGTGTTGCAGACAACTCCCCCGTGAAGCTGAAAGTCGGTGGACCATTAGAAGCAATTATCGCGTCTTTCTCAGGCCACGGTTCACACAGAAACCAGGCAGAACCGACGTGCTTTAGCACGAGATTGAAACGGGTAGTACGCGCCCTTTCAGGTCTAACCCGCGTCCGGTAAGCACGCATAGGAGACAGCTTCTCGACAGCGCCCTTGACGAGATGATTGATACCGGCGCGGTGAGACCCTCACAAAGTCCCTAGGCATCCCCATTGGTTCTAGTGCCAAAGAAAGATAGTTCGGTGAGGCTGTGTTTCGATTATCGAAAGCTCAACGCACTGACGCCTATGGTTGCATACCCTTTCCAGTCAATCCAGGCTGTGATGTACACGTAAAGGAACGCAAGGTTATTCATAGTCCTGGATATAAGTGGAGAGTACCTGCAGATTGAGATGGTGGAATGTGACATTTAGAAAACTGCATTCACCTCTCACCGCGGGCTCTTCGAATTTGCTCAACTCCCGTTTGGTTTGTCTAATGCACCGAGCACATTCATGCGATTGATGGACATCGTGCTGGGTGATGCAAGGTTCAACTACGCGATGACGTACCTCGACGGCGTCGTGACATTCTCACAGTAGCTCGAAGAGCCTCTCATTCACCTGAATTTTGTTCTTGAAGGAATGAGACGCATGGGTCTAATGATCAACCCAAAGAAAGTGCTGCTGCCATCAAAAAGGGTGAACCTCTTGGGCTTCGTGGCTGATGATGGCACTTTGAGACCGAACGATCACGAACTGCAGTCAACTACCCCTGCCCGATGGACGGGAAACGCTTGCAAAAGTTTTTGGAAATGGTTACTCGCAAAGCCGCTGAACCTGTTGTTGCGTAAAGGCTCGAAGTTGGTCCGGAACAAGGAGCAACCGCGCTAAATGTTAGACAGAACACACCTGTCCCGTTCGTCTTTATGTGTGTTTTGTCTGAAATTTAGCGCTGTTTTTTCCTTTGGTTAAACACAATGTAGAAGATTCACTGGTTGACTTACTCGCATTCACCCGCATCATAGTGAGACATTACTTGCGCATCTGTGTACCTAACCGACTCATCAAGAGGTCTCCAGCCTCAGTTGTGCCTGCTGTTGTTTTCGATCCGCATAGAAATTTTCACAAGAAGCTCGAAAAACAGTTGCGCTGCACAGTCTGTCACAAAAGGTCAAAATCCTGTTGCGAAAAGTGCAGTGTTACACTTTGCATAAAGCATGCCTGCTTCAATACGTTTCACGCACCGCGCTAACTTCATCATTACTATGGGAAGCACCCAGCGTACTTTCTAAAGTACAGTGTTATAACTTCTGAACCAATAAAGGTAAAGGTGCAAAACTTTACATGTGGTGTTATTTATCTTAGTTAATAAGATATGTAAAATGTAGTAGAAATCGTACGACTAGGCTTGGCATGGTCCTTAACGGGTTAATTGAGTCCCCGGCTTTCCGGTGAGAAAGGTGGCTTGGAAGGCATCAGCACGAGTCCTCGGCCGCCAGTATAGAAAAAAAACGATCAGCATGGCCATAACCCTGCAATTTTATAAACGGCAGTACATGACCGACCGAGTGAAGATATGGGGTCAAATTTCGCCCCCCCTTAAGAGGACTGCCCCCCATCTGCGCACGCCTATGGCCATCCATGAGTTTCCTCCTGTTTCTCGGCTCACGCAGTGCAGTGGCGGCGCCTTGGCGGCATCGTGAAAAGCGCATGCCAATGGCACACGGTGAGCGAGCCGAGTACTTGGCCGCAGAATCAACACCGCGTTTAGATTTAGAGCTTGCGCACTTTTGGAGAAGCAAACAAGCCTCTTACCCAAAATTTGATTTCCTTGCTACGAACTTCTCAGTCATTATAACCACAAGTTAGAGCACTGAAGGAATCTTCAGTGTTGGCCCATTCATCATCCAGGGCAGCCGCTAATGCCCCAAGCCTTCAATAATGCAGGAATTTTATGCACATACTAAGTTAGAATGATAATTCAAGGATTATGCTGTGCCTCTATATATTCTGCAAATTTATCCTGCAAAACGTGAGAACTCAATATTTCAAGACCTCAGTTAAACTCGTCATCTTCAAATTATTTCTTTCTGTATCTCCGCGCTTCAACTTCAATCATAGGACGTCGGGCCGGACCGGGCCCAATCCTTCCAGTCTGAGCCCCGGGCCGGACCCTTCAGCCATCTCAGTGTCGGGCCGGGCCGGGTTCGGGTGTGCTGGATAGGGCCCGGGCCAGATTTGGGCAAAGAATTTTGACCCGCGCACACCTCGAAGGAGCAAGGCCCGTTTCTCCGCATTTTGATCTGGGCAATACGAGATAACACTGCAAATCGGAGCAAGCACCCATAAGCATTTTTTCACGCTTCGAGGACAAAATTTTGCTGGGCATAAGCCCCGACTCCAAACGCACACGCGTCATGCGCTGACGCGTCAACGTCATCGCGTGCGTCAACCAAACCCGGTCTGCGCATGCGCGCGGCACTTGACGCGAGCATAGCGAGCGCTGACGCTCCGATCTGTCCCTGCCAGATTTGGCGCGTAAGCGCGCGCGCTACGCGTGTCGGAAACTAGCGACGGGGTTAAACGATACGAGGGGACCGCGCAGCTGTCCCCTACCCCTTTCTTCCCGTCTTGAAGGTTATTAGGTTATTAGCTCCCTCTGCTCCTTTTCTTCACAGACTGGGTGCCTTTCAATTCTCCTCTACTCTTCACGGTTTTCAAATTTTCTCAGTCCGCGCGAGAGAGTGAGTGAGCCAGCAACATGAGCATGCAGGCGCATTCCCCTTTTGCGACGCCCGCGTGACGCCTGCGTTGGCGTCGCGGCGTGGGGAAAGTGCTTTGGAGTCCCCGCTATAGATTATCCGAGCGCAAGGAACAAACCGCGTCCCACAAATAAGTATCGAATGGCGTATCACGACACCCGGCCAGGCGAAATTCTCTGTTTGAAATTGGAACAGCGTTTCAAAGCCCGACCTTGCGGCGCACTCGCCTACCCTTCGACCCTTTCAGTCTTCAGCTCGAGGCCAAGTGAAGCTGATAAATAAGTTCATTGTCATCGCATAAATGACAAGAGTGACAATATTTGATAAAAGACCAGCAGCAGAAGCAGAGCGTTGACTGCGGCTTGGCTTTTGGGGTATCTCACTAATGTAGGGAAAATACTAATGGCATATGATGATTGAGCGCTTAGGTGACGTGAGGCAAGCGGATGACAAGTAGCATAGTCTGTGGCGCCGTCCAAAATATGCAAATGCATGTAGCTGCGCTGGTAATCCAACACCGTGTCCAGACTCCGCAGGACGTGCGGTCTGGATGCCCTCCCAGCACTAGTTCGAACACATGAAAACGGTTAACATAAATTGAAAGCACAACGTTGCCCAACCTCGAAGCAGTTTCTCTCACCGTCTATTATGCGGCGCGACTCTCTTCTTCTTCCAGTGCATTTGCTCCTTAGGTTGCAGTGTAGACATCTGTAGCTTTGGCAAAAAAATGTAATACGTACGCATCTGGAAATGGACACAATGCACTTGGAAGAAGCATTGTAACTCGGTGCAATTTCTTTCTCGACAATATTTTTGCATAGCCACCACCCACGAGCTTGTTGCGAGCTGCTATGTTGAAACGGTAAAGAGGACGAAGACTGTTCCGCATTTCGCCAAACAGTTCAGGCAGCGTTTTCAGCTCCTCGACCTTCTACGCTTTTCCCGCCACGTCATGGACAACGACGACCAGCCGATGTGGTTTCTGGCACGACTGTTCACATTCCATGCAATCTCGGCCAAAGATATGTGCATTGCGGCGGCCATTTGCCTCTTTGTCGCCGGTATCCTCACCCTGGTTTGGCTGAACATTCAGGCTGCGCAGACCGTCCGTTTCCTACATCATCCAAGATAGGTTCGTGCCTTCGCGTGAGCCTATAGTGACGCATGCAGGATACCGACAAGCCTTTTGACCGGACTGTTCTTTAAAACCCCGACTGATGATATGTATGCTGTGTTTCCCATCTGATGATCATGACATGGAACAGTGTGTGAATTTTTCGCTCTCTCGAGACTCCCCTGTGCACATTTCCGTGAATCCACCGCAACACCTTCGTCGCTTTGACTTCCGCGAGGGGATGCAGCTTAATCCAGACTCCACGCAACTGAGGCTCTGAAGACTCTTTTTCGAAGGACATGCCGTAGAACGTCCTTTTTCACCATGATGATGACTAAATTCGTTTCACTGAAACGCTGAAAGTTGAAAAAGATAAATGGATCGTGCTGTGCTGCGAAATAAACCCCTCGGCTCATGAACTGGATGCTCTCCTTTTTTGTTTACTTCCAGCCTATCGTTCGGAGGAACAGGGCTTGGTTGCGCGTACACGTTTTCAACACAGAATTAAGGACACGGCTTCACTGTATTTCCTCCTTATGGCATAAACGGTTCACTGAGACGCGAAATAAGTTCCTAGCTTACCCATTGTCTTATTATTGTCGTCCCTGCGGTGCTGCAGACGCAGGTTTTACTCTCTGGATTGTAAGCTGGTGAGCCAGCTCCAGAGTGATTTGAGTCTTACATTTACTAAAGTGAAGTTTATCTAAGTTATTTAAGACTGCAGACTGATCTTCAATTGCCTAAATTGAAAAATGACATTCAGATGAAAGTCGATTTTCTCGACCCCACGGTATCTGTGGAAGATGGAAAACTTAAGTCACTCCCTGAGCACTAACGTTCATACCCCGACCACACAACAACGCCAGTCCCGATCCCCCTTACCAAGGAGGTTTCCTCATCCCACCCATCCGTCGATATGTAATTCACAGACCCACCTCTACGGCGAGAAAACTAAAACTGGCGTCCTCTGGGAGTAGGGACACCGCAACTAGAGTCAAAAGCCTCCACCCGACGATTTTCCGTTACAACAACCTCATCCGACGAATCCAATCACGAACTGTGTAAAAAATCGCGCTCGTGAGTAGCAGAGCTGAATTTTTGGCGATGAGCAGCCGTCTAGCCACGGCCATCAGTAACGTTTTGACGCCTTGGACTGAGGCCGCAGATTCACACCGCCGGCGACCACATGCTGACGCCGACTGGTATCTGCACCTTGTGAATACAGATCCGGGGCGTCACTCCAAATACAGGCACTCGTGGCATCGCTGAAGCCATCATGTCGCTGCTACTGGGCCGAGAAGTCTGTGTAACTTCAAGAATAAGCGAACTGGACGTTTTCAGTAAAGAGGCTTCATTGTGAATAAAGCTGCCGTGAACAGGAACCTCCTGGCCGATCAAAAACTCTACCTGTAAACTATTACAGAACCCTTGCAGAACTGTTTTGCATAAGCTTCTGACAAAACGACAAATTAGTGTCAATAAAGGCCCCAGATTAATGTGCCAGTAGCCTTTTTGGATCTCACAAAGAAACTGAATGCGATTTTGTAGCTAGTTCAAGACATTCTGCAAGATGATGAGATACACCGTCGACTAGCCAATTGGCGTCATCTGCTCTCGTGGCAACGAAATATGGGACCCTACAATTCTGCTTTTATTGCCGATGAGTGAACAAATTAGGTTTTGCGCCAGAAATACGCATTTTTATTTAGTTGGCTTCCCACAATGCACATTTTTTAAATGCCATCGCGCCAATACAATAGAAACGTAAGCAGTCTCTCTATTTTATGACGTAGCAGCTAACGCTATTTCCGTGATACGTTCAGCGATGCCACTTTAAAAACGTCATTGCGGGAAATCACTTCTATAATGCGCATTTTTGATATCAAGCACATACAAATGCACTACGGAAAAAGAAAAATCAAAAACCGGACTCAACTTCTATGTTGACAGCCTTCAAGTTAATATAATGCTAGCCCTTCATATCAAAAATGAAACCGTTGGTTAGTCCATTTTAGTTATTTTGTCACTGAGCTCTATCACATGCACAGTGTTCGCCCTGCTTTACAATCAAATCTGAGCAGACTGCACTGGAGTATGTCTCGCACGGTTTAAAACAACGACCTGTAAAAAAAAAAAGCACCTGCTATACTCCACTCAGGCCCAGCATAAAATATTCCGACAGGAGGCTGTGCTGGTGTACTTTATTTTTTTTTTGTCGTGGTGGTGGGGCCTTTTCTACGGCTGATGCATCTGTTGTTTGAAGACGCAAGAGAGCACCTCGAGGAATGATAGGTGGACCAGAATCTTCTTGAGGCGCTCCAGCGATCTGGACGAACGATTCCTCCATTTTGTCTGACTTAATGAGGCACTTGACGTCCTGAAAGCCGGATCAGTCGATAAGGATATCTACGAAGGCGTCCTCGTATCGGGCGATGATCGCGAAGAATTCTTCATGATCCCTTTCGACGTACACACTGGGGGGCAACAAAAAGTTCGGCAGAAGATAAGTCGCCTCGAGTAATGCGCCGAAAACAAGTATCCAGACACGGCGAGCAAAGGAGTTTCAGAAAATATTCAAACCGCGCTAGTTCAATTTGCAAGCGCACAGGTGCCCCAAAAGTAAAATGGAGCACGGTACTGCGGAAACAGTGCTGTTCTTCTGTGCTGCTGTTGAGGCTAACACCAAAAGTTTGACACTGACCGTTCTGGTTGTCCACCCGCTGGCAGGCCACGAAGAAAAACGAGTGTTTTCGTTTGTGCGATGCGTTTTACTTTTGGGGCACTTGTATATCGTCGGTTTAGAGCGAAATCTCTACTAGTCTATGTAGAACCCAGGCTTAAGCCTGGCTCCGACTGAGTGACTTTGAAACTAGAAAAAAATTAAACCATGCACACCACTCAAGGTTAACAATGTAAATTCATTTATAGCAAAAGCACAATAACTGTCATACTTCTCGGTGGATACCTAACCCACGCCGTAAGGGAAGGGAGAAAGGTTGGTGTCAAAGAGAGGCTGTAGTGGAGGGTTACAAAATAATTTTGACCATCTGGGGATTTTTAACGTGCGCTCATATCGCACAGCACGAGGAACGCGACCATCAAAACGCGGCCGCCGCGACCTGGTTTAAACTCGGGTCCTCTGGTTCAGTAGCAAATGATTTTTATTACTGAGCCAACACGGCGGCTGCTTTCGCTCGTTACAACCGGGTTGAAGAAGGGCTGAAGATCCACCATATATATTTTTTTACTACCTGCACAAATCAGATATAGAGCGTTTGGTAATTTTACACTCCAAAACACCTGTCATCTGCTCTGTGGATGACCGGGTAACGATGAAATGCACACGTCAAGAAGCAGCGGTGCTCACAGAGAAATGTTTTGTACGTGGACTCAAGAACGCCTTTGCTAGGACGAGATGCTCTACGTTTTTTTTTACGTAACACAATATCGCAAATGTAACGTAACATAGCAGCAAAGGCAACACTGATAATAAAGAGTTCGCGCTCTTCCGCTGTTGGTAGCAACTAGCACCAGCTCGCCCTGTCGTCATAGAGGTGAAAGACGTCTCCAACCGCTTCGTGGAACGCGGCATCCACCGACCGCGCGGCAGGTGAACGATCGGCTTTGCGGGAATTGCAACCAGCCGGGCCACGTGGCACGCGAGCGCCAAGCAAGGCGTATGCAGGGAAACGCGGACCGCCGGCGGCGATAATTGGTAGCACTAGCCTGTCGCAGCCGGCGGGAGAATTTCGCGGTAGGCACGGCGGAAAATGGGAAGCGCACTCCCACGCCACGTCACCGGGCGACCGCCCCGGCGGCGGAGAGGCTTTTGTTCCCCTCGCCTGTAGAGAGCAAGGGGTGTTGTCGGGCTCAGCCCCCCCCACTCTACTTCATTGGACAGAAGCCTGCAGAACCGCCCGCGGCTTCCTGCAGCTCCCCGGACCTGGGACACACCCTGGTGGCACGAGAACCCTGCCTCCCCCATCGCAATGGACCACGTGTTGCTGTGGATCCTGGCGACCTACCCGCCGCGCTGCTGCTGCTACAGCAGTTCCTGGCGGCCTCCCCAGTTGCCGCCCGACCTCGTCGTCGCGGTGGCTCCCTGCTGACATCTTTGTGATGCCGCAGTCGTCGCTGCGCTCGTGCTTCTTGCCAAGCCAGCACGCTTGCCACGCGCAAGCCACCCGCCGTCCTCGCAGCACCAGTGGTGTGCGCCAAGGCGGCTCCACCTCGCCGCCATGGACCATGTGTTTCCGCGAATCCTGACACCCCCTCCTGTTGTATCCGGATACTCCTGGACAGCTTCCCGTGGGCTCCCTGCTCGCGGGCCTCGGCGCGCGGTCTACGGACGGTCTCCTCAGCGCCACCCGCCGTGCTGCTGTCTTGGCAGCAGTCTGTCGCGGTCCCCTCCTGCTGCGGTGATATCCCAATCGCCGTGGCGTCCTGCTGTCACCAGCAGTCCTCCCTGTGCCTCGCAGAGGCGCCGTACCAGGCTTCGCCTGGAACACCCATAAGCGCTGCGGCACCGGGGCCTCCACGCCGACCGGCCGATGTTCACCGGGCTGTTTGCTTGCTGCGGGCCAAAATGATCTCCCCCCCACTCCTCCCCACGTCCCACTTCCCCATCACCCGGGCACCAAGGGTGCCGCCGCGACATTAGGCCAGAATAACCCGTGTCCGGTATCATCCCCCCCCCCTGTGAATATCCTAAAGTCCCCAACCAACTTTTCATGATAGTGCAGTTATCTGGTCAAAGCCACTGTCGTTGAGACGGGTTCAACGCTCTCACTGGTCGGTGTCGACGTGTTCGAGGCCTGCCGTAAGTGTAACATCCGTGTCAGGCGAGCTGAAACCCCTTTGAGGGAGCAGTGCGTCTCGTGGTGCGCTTTGACGGCAGAAAGCGGAGGCATATTGCTTCGTCTACCTGCCAGGCTTGGCCATACCAGTTATTCTGGGTAGGGATTTTCTTTTGAGGGAAGGCATTGTGCTCGACACGGGGGAGAATGGCTATTGCTACAGTCACTTCACCCCCCTCATACCCTTTGTTAGCGCACCCAGGCAGGAATGCCTCGCCCAGCGGGCGAGTGTCCACGCTTGTTTGGCAGATGACTCCCCCGTGAAGCTGAAAGTCGGTGGACCATTAGAAGCAATTATCGCGTCTTTCTCAGGCCACGGTTCACACAGAAACCAGGCCGAACCGACGTGCTTTTACACGAGATTGAAACGGGTAATACGCGCCCTTTCAGGTCTAACCCGCGTCCGGTAAGCACGCATAAGAGACAGCCTCTCGACAGCGCCCTTGACGAGATGATTGATACCGGCGCGGTGAGACCCTCACAAAGTCCCTGGGCATCCCCATTGGTTCTAGTGCCAAAGAAAGATAGTTCGGTGAGGCTGTGTTTCCATTATCGAAAGCTCAACGCACTGACGCCTATGGTTGCATACCCTTTCCAGTCAATCGAGGCTGTGATGTACACGGAAGGGAACGCAAGGTTATTCATAGTCCTGGATATAAGTAGAGAGTACCTGCAGATTGAGATGGCGGAATGTGACATTTAGAAAACTGCATTGACCTCCCACCGCGGGCTCTTCGAATTTGCTCAACTCCCGTTTGGTTTGTTAATGCACCGAGCACATTCATGCGATTGATGGACATCGTGCTGGGTGATGCAAGGTTCAACTACGCGATGACGTACCTCGATGACGTCGTGACATTCTCACAGTAGCTCGAAGAGCCTCTCATTCATCTGAATTTTGTTCTTGAAGGAATGAGACGCATGCGTCTAATGATCAACCCAAAGAAAGTGCTGCTGCCATCAAAAAGGGTGAACCTCTTGGGCTTCGTGGCTGATGATGGCACTTTGAGACCGAACGATGACAAACTGCAGTCAACTACCCCTGCCCGGTGGACGGGAAACGCTTGCAAAAGTTTTTGGAAATGGTTACTCGCAAAGCCGCTGAACCTGTTGTTGCGTAAAGGCTCGAAGTGGGTCCGGAACAAGGAGCAACAGCGCTAAATGTTAGACAGAACACACCTGTCCCGTTCATCTTTGTGTGCGTCTTGTCTAACATTTAGCGCTGTTTTTTCCTTTGGTTAAACACAATGTAGAAGATTCACGGGTTGACTTACTCGCATTCACCCCTCATGATAGTGAGACATTACTTGCGCATCTGTGTACCTAACCGACTCATCAAGAGGTCTCCAGCCTCAGTTGCGCCTGCTGTTGTTCTCGATCCGCATAGAAATTTTCACAAGAAGCTCGAAAAACAGTTGCACTGCACAGTCTGTCACAAAAGGTCGAAATGCTGTTGCGAAAAGTGCAATGTTACACTTTGCATAAAGCATGGCTGCTTCAATACGTTTCACGCACCGCGCTAACTTCCGCATTACTATGGGAAGCACCCAGCGTACTTTCTAAAGTACAGTGTTATAACTTCTGAACCAATAAAGGTAAAGGTGCAAAACTGTACATATGGTGTTATTTATCTTAGTTATTAAGATATGCAAAATGTAGTAGAAATCGTACGACTAGGCTTGGCATGGGCCTTAACGGGTTAATTGAGTTCCCGGCTTTCCGGTGAGAAAGGTGGCTTGGAAGGCATCAGCACGAGTCCTCGGCCGCCAGTATAGAAAAAAAACGATCAGCATGGCCATCCATAACCCTGCAATTTTATAAACGGCAGTACATGACCGACAGAGTGAAGATATGGGGTCAAATTTCGCGCCCCCTTAATAGGACTGCCCCCCATCTGCGCACGCCTCCTATGGCCATGCTTGAGTTTCCTCCTCTTTCTCGGCGCACACAGTGCAGTGGCGGCGCCTTGGCGGCATCGTGAAAAGCGCATGCCAATGGCACATTGTGAGCGAGCCGAGTACTTGGCCGCAGAATCAACACCGCGTTTAGATTTAAGGCTTGCGCACTTTTGAAGAAGAACAAGCCTCTTACCCAAAATTTGATTTCCTTGCTACGAACTTCTCAGTCATTATAACCTCAAGTTAGAGCACTGAAGGAAACTTCAGTGTTGGCCCATTCATCATCCAGGGCAGCCGCTAATGCCCCAAGCCTTCAACAATGCAGGAATTTTATGCACATACTAAGTTAGAATGATAATTCAAGGATTATGCTGTGCCTCTATATATTCTGCAAATTTATCCTGCAAAACGTGAGAACTCAATATTTCAAGTCCTCAGTTAAACTCGTCATCTTCAAAATATTTCTTTCTGTATCTCCGCGCTCCAACTTCAGTCATAGGACGTCGGGCCGGACCGGGCCCAATCCTTTCAGTCTGAGCCCCGGGCCGGACCCTTCAGCCATCTCAGTGTCGGGCCGGGCCGGGTTCGGGTGTGCTGCATAGGGCCCGGGCCAGACTCGGGCAAAGAATTTTGACCCGCGCACACAACGAAGGAGCAAGGCCCGTTTCTCCGCATTTTGATCTGGGCAAATCGAGATAACACTGCAAATCGGAGCAAGCACCCGTAGGCATTTTTTCACGCTTCGAGGACAAAATTTTGCTGGGCATAAGCCCCGACTCCAAACGCACACACGTCATGCGCTGACGCGTCAACGTCATCGCGCGCGTCAACCAAACCCGGTCAGCGCATGCGCGCGGCACTTGACGCGAGCATCGCGAGCGCTGACGCTCCGATCTGTCCCTGCCAGATTTGGCGCGTAAGCGCGCGCGCTACGCGTGTCGGAAACTAGCGACGGGGTTAAACGATACGAGCGGACCGCGCAGCTGTCCCCTACTCCTTTCTTCTCGTCTTCAAGGTTATTAGGTTATTAGCTCCCTCTGCTCCTTTTCTTCACAGACTGGGTGCCTTTCAATTCTCCTCTGCTCTTCACGGTTTTCAAATTTTCTCAGTCCGCGCGAGAGAGTGAGAGAGCCAGCACCATGAGCATGCAGGCGCATTCCCCTTTTGCGACGCCCGCGTGACGCCTGCGTTGGCGTCGCGGCGTGGGGAAAGTGCTTTGGAGTCCCCGCTATAGATTATCCGCGCGCAAGGAACAAACCGCGTCCCACAAATAAGTATGGAATGGCGTATCACGACACCCGGCCAGGCGAAATTCTTTGTTTGAAATTGGAACAGCGTTTCAAAGCCCGACCTTGCGGCGCACTCCCCTACCCTTCGACCCTTTCAGTCTTCAGCTCGAGGCCAAGTGAAGCTGATAAATAAGTTCATTGTCATCGCATAAATGACAAGGGTGACAATATTTGATAAAAGACCAGCAGCAGAAGCAGAGCGTTGACTGCGGCTTGGCTTTTGGGGTATCTCACTAATGTAGGGAAAATACTAATGGCATATGATGATTGAGCGCTTAGGTGACGTGAGGCAAGCGAATGACAAGTAGCATAGTCTCTGGCGCCGTCCAAAATATGCAAATGCATGTAGCTGCGCTGGTAATCCAACACCGTGTCCAGACTCCGCAGGACGTGCGGTCTGGATGCCCTCCCAGCACTAGTTCGATCACATGAAAACGGTTAACATAAATTGAAAGCACAACGTTGCCCAACCTCGAAGCAGTTTCTCTCACCGTCTATTATGCGGCACGACTCTCTTCTTCTTCCAGTGCATTTGCTCCTTAGGTTGCAGTGTAGACATCTGTAGCTTTGGCAAAAAAATGTAATACGTACGCATCTGGAAATGGACACAATGCACTTGGAAGAAGCATTGTAACTCGGTGCAATTTCTTTCTCGACAATATTTTTGCATAGCCACCACCCACGAGCTTGTTGCGAGCTGCTATGTTGAAACGGTGAAGAGGACCAAGAGTCTTCCGCATTTCGCCAAAGAGTTCAGGCATCGTTTTCAGCTCCTCGACCTTCTACGCTTTTCCCGCCACGTCATGGACAACGACGACCAGCCGATGTGGTTTCTGGCACGACTGTTCACATTCCATGCAAATCTCGGCCAAAGATATGTGCATTGCGGCGGCCATTTGCCTCTTTGTCGCCGGTATCCTCACCCTGGTTTGGCTGAACATTCAGGCTGCGCAGACCGTCCGTTTCCTACATCATCCAAGATAGGTTCGTGCCTTCGCGTGAGCCTATAGTGACGCATGCAGGATACCGACAAGCCTTTTGACCGGACTGTTCTTCAAAACTCCGACTGATGATGTGTATGCTGTGTTTCCCATCTTTGGTTCATGACATGGAACAGTGTGTGAATTTTTCGCTCTCTCGAGACTCCCCTGTGCACATTTCCGTGAATCCACCGCTACACCTTCATCGCTTTGACTTCCGCCAGGGGATGCAGCTTAATCCAGACTGAGGCTCTAAAGACTCTTTTTCGAAGGACATGCCGTAGAACGTCCTTTTTCACCATGATGATGACTAAATTCATTTCACTGAAACGGTGAATGTTGAAAAAGATAAATGGATCGTGCTGTGCTGCGAAATAAACCCCTCGGCTCATGAACTGGATGCTCTCCTTTTTTGTTTACTTCCAGCCTATCGTTCGGAGGAACAGGGCTTGGTTGCGCGTATACGTTTTCAACACAGAATTAAGGACACGGCTTCACTGTATTTCCTCCTTATGGCATAAACGGTTCACTGAGACGCGAAATAAGTTCCCAGCTTACCCATTGTCTTATTATTGTCGTCCCTGCGCTGCTGCAGACGCAGGTTTTACTCTCTGGATTGTAAGCTGGTGAGCCAGCTCCAGAGTGATTTGAGTCTTACATTTACTAAAGTGAAGTTTATCTAAGTTATTTAAGACTGCAGACTCATCTTCAATTGCCTAAATTGAAAAATGACATTCAGATGAAAGTCGATTTTCTCGACCCCACGGTATCCGTGGAAGATGGAAAACTTAAGTCACTCCCTGAGCACTAACGTGCATACCCCGACCACACAACAACGCCAGTCCCGATCCCCCTTACCAAGGAGGTTTCCTCATCCCACCCAGCCGTCGATATGTAATTCACAGACCCACCTCTACGGCGAGAAAACTAAAACTGGCGTCCTCTGGGAGTAGGGACACCGCAACTAGAGTCAAAAGCCTCCACCCGACGATTTTCCGTTACAACAACCTCATCCGACGAATCCTATCACGAACTGTGTAAAAAATCGCGCTCGTGGGTAGCAGAGCTGAATTTTTGGCGATGAGCAGCCGTCTAGCCACGGCCATCAGTAACGTTTTGACGCCTTGGACTGAGGCCGCAGATTCACACCGCCGGAGACCACATGCTGACGCCGACTGGCATCTGCACCTTGTGAATACAGATCCGGGGCGTCACTCCAAATACAGGCACTCGTGGCATCGCTGAAGCCATCATGTCGCTGCTACTGGGCCGAGAAGTCTGTGTAACTTCAAGAATAAGCGAACTGGACGTTTTCAGTAAAGAGGCTTCATTGTGATTAAAGCTGCCGTGAACAGGAACCTCGTGGCCGATCAAAAACTCTACCTGTAAACTATTACAAACCCTTGCAGAACTGTTTTGCATAAGCTTCTGACAAAACGACAAATTAGTGTCAATAAAGGCCCCAGATTAATGTGCCAGTAGCCTTATTGGATCTCACAAAGAAACTGAATGCGATTTTGTAGCTAGTTCAAGACATTCTGCAAGATGATGAAATACACCGTCGACTAGCCAATTGGCGTCATCTGCTCTCGTGGCAACGAAATATGGGACCCTACAATTCTGCTTTTATTGCCGATGAGTGAACAAATTAGGTTTCGCGCCAGAAATACGCATTTTTATTTAGTTGGCTTCCCACAATGCACATTTTTTAAATGCCATCGCGCCAATACAATATAAACGTAAGCAGTCTCTCTATTTTATGACGTAGCAGCTAACGCTATTTCCGTGATACGTTCAGCGATGCCACTTTAAAAACGTCATTGCGGGAAATCACTTCTATAATGCGCATTTTTGATATCAAGCACATACAAATGCACCACGGAAAAAGAAAAATCAAAAACCGGACTCAACTTCTATGTTGACAGCCTTCAAGTTAATATAATGCTAGCCCTTCATATCAAAAATGAAACCGTTGGTTAGTCCATTTTAGTTATTTTGTCACTGAGCTCTATCACATGCACAGTGTTCGCCCTGCTTTACAATCAAACCTGAGCAGACTGCACTGGAGTATGTCTCGCACGGTTTAAAACAACGACCTGTAAAAAAAAAAAAAAGCACCTGCTATACTCCACTCAGGCCCAGCATAAAATACTCCGACAGGAGGCTGTGCTGGTGTACTTTATTTTTTTTTTGTCGTGGTGGTGGGGCCTTTTCTACGGCTGATGCATCTGTTGTTTGAAGACGCAAGAGAACACCTCGAGGAATGATAGGTGGACCAGAATCTTCTTGAGGCGCTCCAGCGATCTGGACGAACCATTCCTCCATTTTGTCTGACTTAAATGAGGCACTTGACGTCCTGAAAGCCCGATCAGTCGATAAGGATATTTACGAAGGCGTCCTCGTATCGGGCGATGATCGCGAAGAATTCTTCATGATCCCTTTCGACGTACACACTGGAGGGCAAGAAAAAGTTCGGCAGAATATAGGTCACCTCGAGTAATGCGCCGAAAACAAATATCCAGACACGGCGAGCAAAGGAGTTTCAGAAAATATTCAAACCGCGCTAGTTCAATTTGCAACCGCACAGGTACCCCAAAAGTAAAATGGAGCACGGTTCTGCTGAAAAAGTGCTGTTCTTCTGTTCTGCTGATAAGGCAAACACCAGAAGTGTGACACCGATCGTTCTGGTTGTCCACCCGCTGGCAGCGCACGAAGAAAAACAAATGTTTTCGTTTGTGCGATGCGATTTACTTTTGGGGCACTTGTATATAGTCGGTTTAGAGCAAAATCTCTACTAGTCTATGTAGAACCCAAGCTTTCGCCTGGCTCCGACTTAGTGACATTGAAACCAGACCAAAATTAAACCACGCACACCACTCAAGGTTAACGATGTATGTAAATTGATTTATAGGAAAAGCACAATAACTGTCATACTTCTCGGTGGATACGTAACCCACGCCGTAAGGGAAGGGAGAAAGGTTGGTGTCAAAGAGGGGCAGTAGTGGAGGGCTACGGAATAATTTTCACCATCTGGGGATTTTTAACGTGCGCTCATATCGAGAGCACAAGGAACGCGACCATCAAAACGCGGCCGCTGCGACCTGGTTTAAACTCGGGTGCTCTGGTTCAGTAGCAAATGATTTTTATTACTGAGCCAACGCGGCGGCTGCTTTCGCTCGTTACAACCGGGTTGAAGAAGGGCTGAAGATCCGCCATATATATTTTTTTACTACCTGCACAAATCAGATATAGAGCGTTTGGTAATTTTACACTCCAAAACACCTGTCATCTGCTCTGTGGATGACCGGGTAACGATAAAATGCACACGTCAAGAAGCAGCGGCGTTCACAGAGAAATCTTTTGTACGTGGACTCAAGAACGCCTTTGCTAGGACGAGATGCTCTACGTTTTTATCGCAAATGTAACGTAACAAAGCAGCAAAGGCAACACTGCTAATGAACAGTTCGCGCTCTTCCGCTGTTGGTAGCAACCAGCACCAGCTCGCCCTGTCGTCAACTTAGCCGAAGTTGCGTGGGATTTCCCGGCATTATTTTTCTGAAAACAAGGAACATCACAAGTGAGGTATTCTTACGTATCGGCACTCTAGATCACTCGATAGAAGCATCGCCGTCTCTTCTGAGCACCGGAAATCGTTTTCTGTGGCTGTTTGCTGCGCTTTTCACGTGTTCTGTATCTTTTCAAAATTCACTTATGTCTGCGAAAGGAGTCATTATGAATAAAAAAGCGGAATACCAGATCACTTCAGTTGAAGAGGTTCTGTCAGGTAGTCTACACAGATAAGCCACGTTTCCGGACATCGAGAGCCTGCTGAGGGTGACGAGAGCCAGGTGCCCCAGTCGGTAGCGGCGCCGGCACCCCTTAGAGATGAGTTCCCCGTTGCTGCCTAGCTGGAAGATTTTCAGGCACCACGCGCCGGCGAAGCGCAGGCTCAGGATCATCAGCTTGCGCGATGGCACGTGTACCGCGAGAGGGAGTGGGACACCTGCGATGGATATAGGCACATTCTATCAATGTCGATCGCCCTACAAGTAATGTTTACTGGGCACAACGGGGAAGTTAGCTTAACGTGCTACCGCGAGGCGTCGTCCTGTTTTTTAGAGCCGAAGTCTAATGCGCCCGTTCGGCGGTTCAGCCACGTCACCCTTGGTGCTGATGCCTGTGTAACCGAGCAAAAGGGAGTCACGAGAGAGTCACGAAGACGTTCTAAAAAGAAGGAAAAAAAGAGTCATGAGCTCTATTTAGCTCGTGGGGAAAAACTGCGCTTTGTAAATGCACATACATGTATGGATACAAGAATCTCCCAAATTCCTTGCCTCAATACATCGCAAAAACCGCTCAAATTGCTGCTCTAAAATTTTACATTAACATGTATCGTTATCGTCCTTAGAATTTTTGTGTGTCGGGAATGAGTAAGGGGCCTTCAAGGAAGTTATTAATGCATTCTAATCTCCCCGGACTGTGTCAACTTTCGCAAGGTGAACCTTGTGGAGCCCTGCTCCGCGCACGAGTCGGAGCTGCGCGCCAGCCACATTTGAACGGCGCGTCGCTTCCCGGCACTCCCTGTGCACTGCCCTACTGTCCCTCTCCTCTCCCGTCGATGGGGAAAGAAGTCCTTGAGCGGTCCCCGCTCTGATCCCATAAAACGAGGCGCGCGAGCGTCTCGCATCCTCTTCGTTCACCTGGTACCCGCTTGCTGCCCGCTTCCTGGCTGCTCTCCCGACCTGACAACCGCACGACCCCGTGACCCCCCCGATCTGCCTGACGAACCTTCCTGCGCATGAGTGAGATAAAAATGTTTGTTTCACAGCCCGCTGCGTGTGTGTCTTGCATGCCCCTCTGGTAGAGGAATCGCCCACAAAATGACACTCAACTGGAGCTGAATTAGCCTCCATGTGGATGATTTCTCTGCCAACGTGAGAGCGCACAGCAAGGTGAGCTCACGGCGGGCGTCCTTTGTGTGATAGGCGCAACGCCATTTTGAGTTTAGGGCTATCGTGTATGTGGATGAGGCGGAATCTAGTATAGTGGTGTTTGTACAGTGTTTTATTTTGTTTTGGGTTATGTGTGTGTTTTTTAGTGCCGGGCGGTTTGTGCTTCAATTTTTTTTCATATCTTGTACATAGACGTGAGGGTTGTCACCGCGATTAGCCTTTGTGACAAGCCTCTTGACGCGGGCTAGGTGGTAGTCGTGCACGAGCAGTTGTTCTGCCCCTTCCGGTCGGCCTTAAAGACGTAACAGATAGGACCGCCGCTTCGGATACCGGTGCGTCCGGGAGTGAGGCAAGGGACGAGGCGGAGCGCGCACAGGTTCCCAACGCAGGCGCTCTTATGCAGCACATGACCGCAATGCTGTCTGTGTTCACCCGTCAGCTCGGTTCGGTGGCTAGCACCAACCAAGCCGCAGCTGAGGCGACAGTCTCGCGTCCGCGGATAAATGTAGAGGTCCCTTCCTTTTCCAGCTAAACAGACGTGAAGTCAATTCAAAAGCTCTTACAAGAACTCGAGGATTATCAGACGCAACTGGATTCCCCAGACGACGTGGTGCTAGCGCTGGTGATTCCCGTAGCACTTGAGAGCGCGGCGCGATGGAGACCCTGCCAGCCGGCCTTCCAGTCGATGACAGACTGGCTTCACTGATCGCATCCGCGCCGAGTTCTTGCCGCCCAATTACGAGCGCTGGATGCGAGAAGCTCGCGTGGCGCACACAGCACCCAGAGGAGAGCCTGCTCTAGTATGCACGCGCAATGCAAGAGCTCTACAAGAGGGCAGATCTCACGGCAACCGATCTTGATCAGGTCGCACGCGCGATCAGGCAGTGCCATCCGCGCTTCAAGCCATATTTGCGGGGACGTGGTTTTGCAAACCTCGAGGCCCTACCATTGGAAGCGAAGGTAGTGCAGGCGAATTTACTCGCTTAATCGTGCTACCAGCCACCACCAAAGTCAGCCTAATCGCTAGAGTTGCGATGCGCGTGGGCCGGAGGCCAAGACTCCGCGCCGCGCGCCAGAGGCGCAGACGTATTGACGGTAGCCAGAAAAGCAAGCATAAGGCTCCGATATTTCTCGAGCTGTTGGCCCTACGCGTTCGAGCAGCGGCGTCGAGCTAGACTAGTCAGCGACGTTGGCGCGGAGAGAGGTGAAAGACGTCCCCAACCACCTACCGCGCGGCAGGTGAACGATCAGCTTTGCTGGAATTGCAACCAGGCGGGCCACGTGGCACGCGAGTGTCAAGCAAGGCGTATGCAGGGAAACGCGGACCGCCGGCGGCGATAATTGGTAGCACTAGCCTGTCGCTGCCGGCGGGAGAATTTCGCGGTAGGCACGGCGAAAAGTGGGAAGGGCACTCCCACGCCACGTCACCAGGCGACCGTCCCGGCGGCGGAGAGGCTTTTGTTCCCCTCGTCTGTAGAGCGCAAGGAATGTTGGCGGGCTCAGGCCCCCCCTCCCCCTCTACTTCATGGACAGCAGCCTGCAGAACCGCCCGCGGCTTCCTGCAGCTCCCCGGACCTGGGACACACCCTGGTGGCACGAGAACCCTGCCTCCCCCATCGCAATGGACCACGTGTTGCTGTGGATCCTGGCGACCTACCCGCCGCTCTGCTGCTGCTGCTGCAGCAGTTCCCGGCGGCCTCCCCAGTTGCCGCCCGACCTCGTCGTTGCGGTGACTCCCTGCTGACATCTTTGTGATGCCGCTTCTTCTTGCCAAGCCAGCACGCTTGCCACGCGCAAGCCACCCGCCGTCTTCGCAGCACCAGTGGCGTGCGCCAAGGCGGCTCCACCTCGCCGCCATGGACCATGTGTTTCTGGGAATCCTGACGCCCCCTCCTGCTGTACCCGGATACTCCTGGACAGCTTCCTGTGGGCTCCCTGCTCGCGGGCCTCGGCGCGCGGTCTACGGACGGTTTCCTCAGCGCCACCCGCCGCGCTGCTGCCTTGGCAGCAGTCTGTCGCGGTCCCCTCTTGCTGCGGCGATTTCCCAATCGCTGTGGCGTCCTGCTGTCACCAGCAGTCCTCCCTGTGCCTCGCAGAGGCGCAGTACCAGGCTTCGCCTGGAACACCCATAAGCGCTGCTGCACCGGGGCCTCCACGCCGACCTGCCGATGTTCACCGGGCTGTTTGCTTGGTGCGGGCCAAAATGATCACCCCCCCAACCCTCCTCACGTCCCACTTCCCCATCCCCCGGGCAGCAAGAGTGCCGCCGCGACATTAGGCCGGAACAACCAGTGTCCGGTATCCCCCCCCTGTGAATATCCTAAAGTCCCCAACCAACCTTTCAGGCTAGTGCGGTTAGCTGGTCAAAGCTACTCTCGTTGAGACAGGCTCAACGCTGTCACTGGTCGGTGACGACGTGTTCGAGGCCTGCCGTAAGTGTAACATCCGTGTCAGGCGAGCTGAAACCCATTTGAGGGAGCAGTGCGTCTCGTGGTGCGCTTTGACGGCAGAAAGCGGAGGCATATTGCTTCGTCTACCTGCCAGGCTTGGCCATACCAGTTATTCTGGGAAGGGATGTTCTTTTCAGGGAAGGCATTGTGTTCGACATGGGGGAGAATGGCTATTGCTACAGCCACTTCACCCCCCTCATGCCCTTTGTTAGCGCACCCAGGCAGGAATGTCTCGCCCAGCGGGCGAGTGTCCACGCTTGTGCGGCAGACGACTCCCCCGTGAAGCTGAAAGTCGGTGGACCATTAGAAGCAATTATCGCGTCTTTCTCAGGCCACGGTTCACACTGAAACCGTGCAGAACCGACGTGCTTTAGCACGAGATTGAAATGGGTAATACGCACCCTTTCAGGTCTAACCCACGTCCGGTAAGCACGCATAAGAGACAGCTTCTCGATAGCGCCCTTGACGAGATGATTGATACCGGCGCTGTGAGACCCTCACGAAGTCCCTGGGCATCCCCATTGGTTCTAGTACCAAAGAAAGATAGTTCGGTGAGGCTGTGGTTTGATTATCGAAAGCTCAGCTCACTGACGCCTATGGTTGCATACCCTTTCCAGTCAATCGAGGCTGTGATGTACACGTAAGGGAACGCAAGGTTATTCATAGTCCTGGATGTAAGTAGAGAGTACCTGCAGATTGAGATGGCGGAATGTGACATTTAGAAAACTGCATTCAATCAATCAATCAATCAATCAATCAAAGTGATCTTTATTTGTAGGAAACGAAATACATAAAGAATATTTGGACCGATAGCCGCGGGGCTAGTGGGCGGTCCAGTACATAATAAACTTGGTCAGGCAGCTGTAATGAGCGCATACAAACACACACACACACAAAAAAAAACGACTAAAACAGACAAGCAAAAAGAATCAACAGGCACGGAGGAAAATATTTTTCAGCAAGCAATTCATAGGCAATTAATACAAAACGCAAGCGCACACACAAAAAAATAGGGGGGGGGGGGGGGATGGCGGGGAGGGGATCATAACTCTTCTTGGCTGTTAATAAAGAACATTTTACAACTCATTTTAAAGTTACCTGCAAGTTTCACATTAATAGGCAACGTGTTCCAATGTTTTGCTCCAGAAAATTGCACTAAACGTTCTCCGTACACATTGTGGCAGGCAGGGAGGTTGAAATTGCCATTTAATGCGTGTCTTGTATTGCGAGATGGCAACAAGAAAATATCAAGTGGCAAAGGAATACTAGTATTAATGATGTTATTTACCAATACACAGATTTTGTATTTAAGCATGGATTCTAAAGAAAGCACTCGATTTTCTAGAAATAAATTATTGTTGCTGCAGTTGAAAGATACGTGGTATATTATACGCAATGCTCTCTTCTGCAGTCTCTGTAAGGGAAGTAGATAAGTTTTGTACGTTTGTCCCCAAGATTCACAGCATTAGCTGATGTGGGAGTGAAATAACGAAAAATACAGGGAACGTAGTATGGTGTACGGGAAATACCTTTTCGCCTTGGTAAGCGCGTAGCATCTGAAAGCTAGCTTTTTAGATAGCCTATCTATCTGCTCTTGCCAGTGCAAGTGTTGGTCAAAGATGATACCAAGGTATTTGAAAGAACAAACTTGCTGAACACAATCGTTGTTTAGAGATATGTGAATCGTACTAGGGTCAATGTTTCTTCTCTTGGAGTGGAATACTACATATTTAGTTTTGTCTACGTTTATTGTTAGTTTATTAGCACGAAACCATTCTGAAACATTAAACAGTTCGGACGTTATCGTATTTTCTATTCCCAAGAGTGACGTAGATGTGAACAAAAGAGCAGTGTCATCTGCATACATAAAGACTTTTGAAAATTGAACGGCCTGCGGTAGGTCGTTCACGAAAATGGAAAACAAAACAGGACCCAATACAGATCCTTGCGGGACCCCGCAAGTCACGGGTAGTAGTGTGGAGTGTCTGTCACTCAGCACTACTTTTTGTTTTCTAGCGGAAAGGTAGCTATCAAAGAACTGGAGAGAGGCATTAGTAATACCACACGATTTTAATTTTTCCAATAACTCTGAGTGATAGACTCACTCAAATGCCTTTTTTATGTCGAGCAATATTACTATTGCAATTTGATTTTTGTGAAGAGCAGTGTTAATATGGTGAGAAAGTGATGTGACAGCAGTGGTTGTTGATTTGGCTGAGATAAAGCCATGCTGCTCAGCACAGATTACATTATTATCAAGCAGAAACTTTTTCAATTGTAAGGATATTAATTTTTCAAAAACAGTATTGATTATACTAAGCACAGATATGGGTCTGTAACTACTGGGGTCATTGGGATCTCCTGTCATGTAGACTGGCACAACTTTCGCAATCTTCAAGCTTATTGGATACTGAGAGCTAACCATCGCATGGTTAATTATGTTGCATAAGGGGGTGCAAAGAATGTCGATATTGTCTTTTAGCACCTTCGATGGTATTCCGTCATAACCACAAGCTTTGTTTTCTCGCAGAGTTTTAACTACTGACCTCATTTCTTCTTCAGTTATCTCCCGGAAAGCGAAGGTATTATTTGTTGCAATAGGTCTTCCTAGGTGAGGCGTTGTTGAAGGAAAGCCATTAACCAGCTTTCTTCCTCGATCGACGAAATTATTATTGAAGGTATCAGCCATCTCCTCTGAGATTAAGTCTGGAAGAATATGTTCTTTTTTCTTTAATCCAACAACATCGCTCACAATTCCCCATATCTTTTTGGAATTTCCTTCCTGTCTCATAATTAGATTAGTGTAGTATTGTTTCTTTGAGTTTCTCATCATGGCGACCGATTTGTTTCTGTAGCATCGAAACTGTTCCCGGTAATACCTATTAGTCCGATTGTTTTTCCACTTATGATAGTATGAATCTTTCTTTTTCAGGACTTCATGTATAGCTTTTGTCATCCAAGGGCGTATACCATGGTCGTAGTTACGCCTAGTGTATGTGTAAGTGGATCGGTCAATGACGTCTGTGATTTTCCTTACCAGGTATTGATACTCAATATCTATGTCATCATCATGCACACCTTCGAAATCTGTGCACAGAAGCAGCGATCGCACTTGAGCGTAATCGATTCGGGTGGTACGTTTTTTAAACTGCTTGGGAGGATAAAGCAAAGGGTCACAGGGATAAAGAATAAAGATGGGATTGTGGTCTGAGATGGCAATGTCGCACACACCAGCAAACACATTTATGTCCTTGTTGCAAAGCACATGGTCAATCAGAGAGGCGGATTGGTTAGTGACTCGAGTTGGCTCATCTATAACATTTGTCAAGTTAAAGCACTGTATCAGCAAGAGGTAATCACGGCAATCATCTTTCAACAAATCAATGTTGAAATCACCACAGACAATCAAAGACGATTTACCCGTCGCAAGTGATAATAGCGTAGTTTCCATTACGGAATAGAATTTGTTTAGACAAGCGCTAAGTGGGCGGTAAACAACACCTATAATGATGCCACACTTCATTTCAGTGAACAGTGTTTCAACTACACCTGCTTCATAACTAGCATTGCATTTACAGCAGTAGTCGATCCCTTTTCGAGCAAAAAGTGCGAGGCCACCACCACGTGATACACTATCCCGCGGTCGCGAGAGGAAATTGTACCCAGGAATTTCAACAGTTTCACCTTGCTTGAGCCATGTTTCTGTCAGCGCAATAACATCAAAACGATACGAGTAATGTGACAGATAAGCAACCAAATGATCGAGGTTTTTCCTAGCACTCCGGATGTTGCAGTGTAACACAGATACCTGACCGCGCCCAAGCCATTTGTCTTCGATTTGAGCAGAAGTGTAAGTCATTCGGAGATACAGCGATTAGGGTAGCCTATTTATTACTGTACCTGGGCGAGGTCAGCCATTCGCGTCACCTGCAGTACGTGCGAGTTGTCTGTCTTGCGCATCAAGATTTTACCTTCTATGACCCAGGCATACTTCCAACCCTTCTCTTTTTTTGCCTTCAAAGCGTGGCCCAGCAGCACTTTCTTTGCCGGGCACAAATGCTCGTTTACATAGACTGGTGAACTCTTTTCTTCTGAGCTGTTGAAACCCAGGTGAAATGTGTTTAGTCTTTGTTTTTTGGCAGCTTTCAGCATTTTGTCTCTAGCGGCATAGGAATGAAATTTGACCACCACATTTGACTCTTTTTTGTTCATCGATGGCACTCGGTGAACGACATTAATGTCACTCTCACTGATTTCAATTTGCAAATGGCGTGATATATCTGTCAAAGTAGCGACAAGGTTTTCACCCTGGACTACAGGAAGCCCCTTGATTTCCAGATTACTTCTCCTGCTGTACTGCAAGTCAATCACCTCTTTCTTCACGTCTTCTAGTTCTTTTGAGAGGCGATCGTTGTCTTTCTTTCTTTCTACGCTTTCAGCTTTCACATATTTCAGTTCCTTTTTCATTTCAGCTATTTCTGCATTACGCTCCTCAAAAATTGTGTTAATGAACTCCATGGATTTCCGCACTGGCTCAAGCTCATCTTCAATTACCTTTTTGAGGGCCTCTCTCAGCTCTAGCTGATTTGTCTCAAAGTGTGCTGACATGTCAGCAAGTGCTTTCACGACTTCCTTTATAGTCAAAGGTGCCTTGTCTCCCATAATATCATGTACACACGGACGGAGCAGTCCAAGAGCCGCTATATAGCAACAAGCACCTTAAGTAAAAGAAGGCTCACACACGTACCTGCACAGAATGAAGCAGGCAGTTAGTTGCAGTTCAACGTTACGGCGTCCTGGACTGCTCCGGAATGGTGCTGAGGGTGGGCTAGACAGCGGATTTTATAGCCTTCCTGTAACGTCGATGGCCCTTCGAGCTGCGCAAGCGCAGCTGACTGCCGGATGATAAAGTGTCGCCGACGGCCCTCCAACAGTCCAACAGCAAAGCGCAGGCACAACAGGTATCTGGCAGACGCAGCACGTGGACGCTCGATGTAGGCAATAAGCAGGGTTTCAGGCGATGGCTTGAGGATTTTTTTCCCGATGACAGGCTGCACAGAATGAAGCAGGCAGTTAGTTGCAGCTCAACGTTACGGCGTCCTGGACTGCTTTGGAATGGACCTCCCACCGCGGGCTCTTCGAATTTGCTCAACTCCCGTTTGGTTTGTCTAATGCACCGAACACGTTCATGAGATTTATGGACATCGTGCTGGGCGATGCAAGGTTCAGCTACGCGATGGCGTACCTCGACGACGTCGTGACATTCTCACAGTAGCTCGAAGAGCCCCTCATACACCTGAATTTTGTTCTTGAAAGAATGAGACGCATGGGTCTAATGATCAACCCAAAGAAAGTGCTGCTGCCATCAAAAAGGGTGAACCTCTTCGGCTTCGTGGCTGATGATGGCACTTTGAGACCGAACGATGACAAACTGCAGGCAACTACCCCTGCCCGAAGGACGGGAAACGCTTGCAAAGGTTTTTGGAAATGGTTACTCGCAAAGACGCTGAACCTGTTGTTGCGTAAAGGCTCTAAGTGGGTCCGGAACAAGGAGCAACAGCGCTAAATGTTATACAGAACGCACCTGTCCCGTTCGTCTTTATGTGTGTTTTGTCTGACATTTAGCGCTGTTTTTTCCTTTGGTTAAACACAATGTAGAAGATTCACGGGTTAACCTACTCGCATTCACCCCTCATGATAGTGAGACATTACTTGCGCATCTGTGTACCTAACCGTCTCATCAAGAGGTCTCCAGCCTCAGTTGTGCCTGCTGTTGTTCTCGATCCACATAGAAATTTTCACAAGAAGCTCGAAAAACAGTTGCGCTGCACAGTCTGTCACAAAAGGTCGAAATGCTGTTGCGAAAAGTGCAATGTTACACTTTGCATAAAGCATGGCTGCTTCAATACGTTTCACGCACTGCGCTAACTTCCGCATTACTATGGGAAGCACCCAGCGTACTTTCTAAAGTACAGTGTTATAACTTCTGAACCAATAAAGGTAAAGTTGCAAAACTTTACAAATGGTGTTATTTACCTTAGTTAATAAGATATGTAAAAGGTAGTAGAAATCGTACGACTAGGCTTGGCATGGGCCTTAATGTGTTAATTGAGTCCCCGGCTTTCCGGTGAGAAAGGTGGCTTGGAAGGCAACAGCACGAGTCCTCGGCCGCCAGTATAGAAAAAAAAACTATCAGCATGGCCATAACCCTGCAATTTTATAAACGGCAGTACATGACCGACAGAGTGAAGATATGGGGTGAAATTTCGCGCCCCCTTAAGAGGACTGCCCTCCATCTGCACACGCCTATGGCCATGCTTGAGTTTCCTCCTGTTTCTCAGCGCACGCAGTGCAGTGGCGGCGCCTTGGCGGCTTCGTTTAAAGCCCATGCCAATGGCACACGGTGAGCGAGCCGAGTACTTGGCCGCAGAATCAACACCGCGTTTAGATTTAGAGCTTGCGCACTTTTGGAGAAGCAAACAAGCCTCTTAGATCATGGCGTCTTGCCCTATCAAGTCCTGGAGCATCAATGGACAAGAAGTGGAAGCTGTGACAGATTTTCTGTTCTTAGGCTCCAAGATTACCTCGGAAGGAGACTGCAGCCATGAAATTAGGAGACGCCTGCTTCTGGGAAAGAGAGCAATGGTTAGCCTTGACCGCCTAGTAAAGAGCAGAGACATTAGTCTGCCAACCAAGATCCGTATAACTCGTGCTATGGTCTTTCCAGTTGTGATGTATGGATGCGAGAGTTGGACTGTGAAAAAGGCTGACCGCCGAAGAATTGACGCGTTTGAATTGTGGTGCTGGCGAAGACTCTTGAGAGTTCCTTGGACTGCCAGAAGATCAAATCAGTCGATATTGTCGACCATAAACCCCGACTACTCATTGGAGGGTCAAATTTTAAAGTTAAAGCTCAGCTACTTTGGCCATCTGATGAGAAGAGAGGAGTCGCTGGAGAAAGATTTGATGTTGGGAAAGGTTGAGGGTTGCCGGAGAAGGGGTAGGCAGCGAACGCGATGGTTAGATGGCATCCTCGAGGCACTGCAGATGAAGTTATGTGATGTTAGGAAGATAGTGAGAGATCGGAAAGCGTGGCGTGACATGGTCCATAGGGTCACGAAGAGTCGGACACGACTGAACGACTGAACTGACTGACTGACCCAAAATTTAATTTCCTTGCTACGAACTTGTCCGTCATTATAACCACAAGTTAGAGCACTGAAGGAAACTTCAGTGTTGGCCCATTCATCATCCAGGGCAGCCGATAATGCCCCAAGCCTTCAACAATGCAGGAATTTTATGCACATACTAAGTTCGAATGATAATTCAAGGATTATGCTGTGCCTCTATATATTCTGCAAATTTATCCTGGAAAACGTGAGAACTCAATATTTCAAGACCTCAGTTAAACTCGTCATCTTCAAATTATTTCTTTCTGTATCTCCGCGCTTCAACTTCAATTATAGGACATCTGGCCGGACCGAGCCATACCTTTCAGTCTGAGCCCCTGGCCGGACACTTCAGCCCTCTCAGTGTCGGGCCGGGCCGGGTTCGGGTGTGCAGGATAGGGCCCGGGCCAGACTAGGGCAAAGAAATTTGACCCGTGCACACCTCGAAGGAGCAACGCCCGTTTCTCCGCATTTTGATCTGGGCAATACGAGATAACACTGCAAATCGGAGCAAGCACCCGTAAGCATTTTTTCACGCTTCGAGGACAAAATTTTGCTGGGCATAAGCCCCGACTCCAAACGCACACGCGTCATGCGCTGACGCGTCAACGTCATCGCGCGCGTCAACCAAACCCGGTCTGCGCATGCGCGCGGCACTTGACGCGAGCATCGCGAGCGCTGACGCTCCGATCTGTCCCTGCCAGATTTGGCGCGTAAGCGCGCGCGCTACGCCTGTCGGAAACTAGCGACGGGGTTAAACGATACGAGCGGACCGCGCAGCTGTCCCCTACTCCTTTCTTCTCGTCTTCAAGGTTATTAGGTTATTAGCTTCCTCTGCTCCTTTTCTTCACAGACTGGGTGCCTTTCAATTCTCCTCTGCTTTCACGGTTTTCAAATTTTCTCAGTCCGCGCGAGAGAGTGAGTGAGCCAGCACCATGAGCATGCAGGCGCATTCCCCTTTTGCGACGCCCGCGTGACGCCTGCGTTGGCGTCGCGGCGTGGGGAAAGTGCTTTGGAGTCCCCGCTATAGATTATCCGCGCGCAAGGAACAAACCGCGTCCCACAAATAAGTATGGAATGGCGTATCACGACACCCGGCCAGGCGAAATTCTTTGAAATTGGAACAGCGTTTCAAAGCCCGACCTTGCGGCGCACTCCCCTACCCTTCGACCCTTTCAGTCTTCAGCTCGAGGCCAAGTGAAGCTGATAAATAAGTTCATTGTCATCACATAAATGACAAGGGTGACAATATTTGATAAAAGACCAGCAGCAGAAGCAGAGCGTTGACTGCGGCTTGGCTTTTAGGGTATCTCACTAATGTAGGGAAAATACTAATGGCATATGATGATTGAGCGCTTAGGTGACGTGAGGCAAGCGAATGACAAGTAGCATAGTCTCTGGCGCCGTCCAAAATATGCAAATGCATGTAGCTGCGCTGGTAATCCAACACCGTGTCCAGACTCCGCAGGACGTGCGGTCTGGATGCCCTCCCAGCACTAGTTCGATCACATGAAAACGGTTAACATAAATTGAAAGCACAACGTTGCCCAACCTCGAAGCAGTTTCTCTCACCGTCTATTATGCGGCGCGACTCTCTTCTTCTTCCAGTGCATTTGCTCCTTAGGTTGCAGTGTAGACATCTGTAGCTTTGGCAAAAAATGTAATACGTACGCATCTGGAAATGGACACAATGCACTTGGAAGAAGCATTGTAACTCGGTGCAATTTCTTTCTCGACAATATTTTTGCATAGCCACCACCCACGAGCTTGTTGCGAGCTGCTGTGTTGAAACGGTGAAGAGGACCAAGAGTCTTCCGCATTTCGCCAAAGAGTTCAGGCACCGTTTTCAGCTCTTCGACCTTCTACGCTTTTCCCGCCACGTCATGGACAACGACGACCAGCCGATGTGGTTTCTGGCACGACTGTTCACATTCCGTGCAATCTGGGCCAAAGATATGTGCATTGCGGCGGCCATTTGCCTCTTTGTCGCCGGTATCCTGACCCTGGTTTGGCTGAACATTCAGGCTGTGCAGACCGTCCGTTTCCTACATCATCCAAGATAGGTTCGTGCCTTCGCGTGAGCCTATAGTGACGCATGCAGGATACCGACAAGCCTTTTGACCGGACTGTTCTTCAAAACTCCGACTGATGATGTGTATGCTGTGTTTCCCATCTTTGGTTCATGACAAGAACAGTGTGTGAATTTTTAGCTCTCTCGAGACTCCCCTGTGCACATTTCCGTGAATCCACCGCTACACCTTCGTCTCTTCGACTTCCGCGAGGGGATGCAGCTTAATCCAGACTCCACGCAACTGAGGCTCTAAAGTCTCTTTGTCGAAGGACATGCCGTAGAACGTCCTTTTTCACCATGATGATGACTAAATTCATTTCACTGAAACGGTGAATGTTGAAAAAGATAAATGGGTCATGCTGTGCTGCGAAATAAACCCCTCGGCTCATGAACTGGATGCTCTCCTTTTTTGTTTACTTCCAGCCTATCGTTCGGAGGAACAGGGCTTGGTTGCGCGTATACGTTTTCAACACAGAATTAAGGACACGGCTTCACTGTATTTCCTCCTTATGGCATAAACGGTTCACTGAGACGCAAAATAAGTTCCCAGCTTACCCATTGTCTTATTATTGTCGTCCCTGCGGTGCTGCAGACGCAGGTTTTACTCTCTGGATTGTAAGCTGGTGAGCCAGCTCCAGAGAGATTTGAGTCTTACATTTACTAAAGTGAAGTCTATCTAAGTTATTTATGACTGCGAAGACTGATCTTCAATTGCCAAAATTGAAAAATGACATTCAGATGAAAGGCGATTTTCTCGACCCCACGGTATCTGTGGAAGATGGAAAACTTAAGTCACTCCCTGAGCACTAACGTGCATACCCCGACCACACAACATCGCCAGTCCCAATCCCCCTTACCAAGGAGGTTTCCTCATCCAACCCAGCCGTCGATATGTAATTCACAGACCCACCTCTACGGCGAGAAAACTAAAACTGGCGTCCTCTGGGAGTAGGGACACCGCAACTAGAGTCAAAAGCCTCCACCCGACGATTTTCCGTTACAACAACCTTATCCGACGAATCCAATCACGAACTGTGTAAAAAATCGCGCTCGTGGGTAGCAGAGCTGAATTTTTGGCGATGAGCAGCCGTCTAGCCACGGCCATCAGTAACGTTTTGACGCCTTGGACTGAGGCCGCAGATTCACACCGCCGACGACCACATGCTGACGCCGACTGGTATCTGCACCTTGTGAATACAGATCCGCGGCGTCACTCCAAATACAGGCACTCGTGGCATTGCTGAAGCCATCATGTCGTTCTACTGGGCCGAGAAGTCTGTGCAAGAATGAGCTAACTGGACGTTTTCAGTAAAGAGGCTTCATTGTGATTAAAGCTGCCGTGAACACGAACCTCCTGGCCAATCAAAAACTCTACCTGTAAACTATTACAGAACCCTTGCAGAACTATTTTGCATAAGCTTCTGACAAAACGACAAATTAGTGTCAATAAAGACCCGAGATTAATGTGCCAGTAGCCTTATTGGATCTCTACAAAGAAACTGAATGCGATTTGCTAGCTAGTTGAAGACATTCTGCAAGATGATGGGATACACCGTCGACTAGCCACTTGGCGTCATCTGCTCTCGTGGCAACGAAATATCATCATCATCATCAGCCTTATTATACCCACTGCAGGGCGAAGGCCTCTCCCATATTTCTCCACTTAACCCGGTTCTGTGCTAGCTGCATCCACTTGACCGCTGCGAACTTCTTAATCTCATCCGCCCACCAAACTTTCTGCCGCCCCCTGCTACGCTTTCCTTCCCTTGGAATCCAGTTTGTTACCCTCAGCGACCATCGGTTATCCTCTCTTCGCACTACATGTCCTGCCCATGTCCATTTCTTCTTCTTAATTTCTACTGGAATGTCTGTAACTTGAGTTATTTCTCTGACCCACTCTGCACGCTTTCTATCTCTTAATGTTACCCCTACCATTTTTCGTTCCATAGCCCTCTGGGTTGTCCTCAACTTAAGCACAACTCTCTTGGTTAGCCTCCACGTTTCAGCCCCATAGGTGAGTACAGGCAAGATGCAACTGTTGTATACATTCCTCTTGAGCGATACCGGTAAGCTGCTAGTCATAATCTGCGAGTGCTTGCCAAATGCGCTCCACCCCAATCGTATTCTTCTTGTTATTTCCTTTTCGTGGTCGGGATCTGCGGTTACTACCTGTCCTAAGTAGACATATTCGCCTACTACTTCCAGTATTTCGATGCCTAATGTAAACTGCTGTTCCTTCCCGAGGCTGTTGAACATTACCTTAGTCTTCTGCATATTGACCCTACAATTGTGCTTCTATTGCCGATGAGTGAACAAATTAAGTTTTGCGCCAGAAATACGCCTTTTTTTTTAGTTGGCTTCCCACAATACGCTTTTTTTAAATGCCATCGCACCAATACAATACAAACGTAAGCAGTCTCTCCATTTTAGGACGTAGCAGTTAACGCGATTTCCGCGATAATACGCACAGCGATGCCACTTTAAAAGCGTCATTGCGAGAAACCACTTCTATAATGCGCATTTTTGACATCACACACATACAAATGCACTACGGAAGAAGAAAAATTAAAAACCAGGCTCAACTTCTATGTTGACAGCCTTCAGTTTATTATAATGCTAGCCCTTCACATCAAAAATGAAACCGTTGATTACTCCATTTTAGTTATTTTGTCACTGAGCTCTATCACATGCACAATGTTTGCCCTGCTTTACAATCAAATCTGAGCAGACTGCACTGGAGTATGTCTCGCACGGTTTAAAACAACGACCTGTAAAAAAAAAAGCACCTGGTATACTCCACTCAGGCCAGCATAAAATATTCCGACAGGAGGCCGTGCTGGCGTACTTTATTTTTTTTTTCTCGATCTTTTTTTTTTTTCTTCTTTTTTGTCGTGGTGGTGGGGCTTTTTCTACGGCTTGTGCATCTGTTGTTTGGAGACGCAAGAGAGCACCTCGCGGAATCATGGGTGGACCAGAATCTTCTTGAGGCGCTCCAGCCATCTGGACGAACCATTCCTCCATTTTGTCTGACTTAATGAGGCACTTGACGTCCTGAAAGCCGGAGCAGTCGATAAGGATATCTACGAAGGCGTCCTCGTATCGGGCGATGATCGCGAAGAATTCTTCATGATCCCTTTCGACGTACACACTGGGGGGCAACAAAATGTTCGGCAGAAGATAGGTCACCTCGAGTAATGCGCCGAAAACAAATATCCAGACACGGCGAGCAAAGGAGTTTCAGAAAATATTCAAACCGCGCTAGTTCAATTTGCAAGCGCATAGGTACCCCAAAAGTAAAATGGAGCACGGTTCTGCGGAAAAAGTGCTGTTCTTCTGTGCTGCTGATAAGGCAAACACCAGAAGTGTGACACCTATCGTCCTGGTTGTCCACCCGCTGGCAGCGCACGAAGAAAAACGAATGTTTTCGTTGGTGCGATGCGTTATACTTTCGGGGCACTTGTATATAGTCGGTTTAGAGCAAAATCTCTACTAGTCTATGTAGAACCCAAGCATTTGCCTGGCTCCGACTTAGTGACTTTGAAACCAGACCAAAATTAAACCATGCACACCACTCAAGGTTAACGATGTATGTAAATTGATTTATAGGAAAAGCACAATAACTGTCATACTTCTCGGTGGATACGTAACCCACGCCGTAAGGGAAGGGAGAAAGGTTGGTGTCAAAGAGAGGCAGTAGAGGAGGGCTACGGAATAATTTTGACAATCTGGGGATTTTTAACGTGCGCTCATATCGCAGAGCACAAGGAACGCGACCATCAAAACGCGGCCGCTGCGACCTGGTTTAAACTCGGGTGCTCTGGTTCAGGAGCAAATGATTTTTATTACTGAGCCAACGCGGCGGCTGCTTTCGCTCGTTACAACCGGGTTGAAGAAGGGCTGAAGATCCGCCATATATATTTTTTTACTACCTGCACAAATCAGATATCGAGCGTTTGGTAATTTTATCCAAAACACCTGTCATCTGCTCTGTGGATGACCGGGTAACGATAAAATGCACACGTCAAGAAGCAGCGGTGCTCAGAGAGAAATGTTTTGTACGTGGACTCAAGAACGCCTTTGCTAGGACAAGATGCTCTACGTTTTTACCGCAAATGTAACGTAACATAGCAGCAAAGGCAACACTGATAATGAACAGTTCGCGCTCTTCCGCTGTTGGTAGCAACCAGCACCAGCTCGCCCTGTCGTCAGCTTAGCCGAAGTTGCGTGGGATTTTCCGGCATTATTTTTCTAAAAACAAGGCACATCACAAGTGAGGTATTCTTACGTATCGGCACTCTAAATCACTCGATAGAAGCATCGCCGTCTCTTCTGAGCACCGGAAATCGTTTTCTGTGGCTGTTTGCTGCGCTTTTCACGTGTTCTGTATCTTTTAAAAATTCACTTATGTCTGCGAAAGGAGTCATTATGAATAAAAAAGCGGAATACCAGATCACTTCAGTTGAAGAGGTTCTGTCAGGTAGTCTACACAGATAAGCCACGTTTCCGGACATCGAGAGCCTGCTGAGGGTGACGAGAGCCAGGTGCCCCAGTCGGTAGCGGCGCCGGCACCCCTTAGAGATGAGTTCCCCGTTGCTGCCTAGCTGGAAGATTTTCAGGCACCACGCGCCGGCGAAGCGCAGGTTCAGGATCATCACCTTGCGCGATGGCACGTGTACCGCGAGAGGGAGTAGGACACCTGCGATGGATATAGGCACATTCGATCAGTGTCGATCGCCCTACAAGGAATGTTTACTGGGCACAACGGGGAAGTTTGCTTAACGTGCTACCGCGAGGCGTCGTCCTGTTTTTTTAGAGACGAAGTCTAATGCGCCCGTTCGGCGGTTCAGCCACGTCACCCTTGGTGCTGATGCCTGTGTAACCGAGCAAAAGGGAGTCACGAGAGAGTCACGAAGACGTTCTAAAAAGAAGGAAAAAAAGAGTCATGAGCTCTATTTAGCTCGTGGGGAAAAACTGCGCTTTGTAAATGCACATACATGCATGGATACAAGAATCTCCCAAATTCCTTGCCTCAATACATCGCAAAAACCGCCAAATTGCTGCTCTCAAATTTTACATTAACATGTATCGTTATCGTCCTTAGAATTTTTGTGTGTCGGGAATGAGTAAGGGGCCTTCAAAGAAGTTATTAATGCATTCTAATCTCCTTGGACTGTGTCAACTTTCGAAAGGTGAACATTGTGGAGCCCTGCTCCGCGCACGAGTCGGAGCCGCGCGCCAGCCACATTTGAAAGGCGCGTCGCTTCCCGGCACTCCCTGTGCACTGCCCTACTGTTCCTCTCCTCTCCCGTCGATGGGGAAAGAAGTCCTTGAGCGGTCCCCGCTCGGACCCCATAAAACAAGGCGCGCGATCGTCTCGCACCCTCTTCGTTCACCTGGTACCCGCTTGCTGCCCGCTTCCTGGCTGCTCTCCCGACCTGACAACCGCACGACCCCCTGACCCCCCCGATCTGCCTGACGAACCTTCCTGCGCCTGAGTGAGATAAAAATGTTTGTTTCACGGCCCGCTGCGTGTGTGTCTTGCATGCCCCTCGGGTAGAGGAATCGCCCACAAAATGACGCTCAACTGGAGCTGAATTAGCCCCCATGTGGATGATTTCTCTGCCAACGTGGGAGCGCACGGCAAGATGAGCTCACGGCGTGCGTCCTTTGTGTGGTAGCCGCAACGCCATTTTGAGTTTAGGGCTATCGTGTATGTGGATGAGGCGGAATCTAGTATAGTGGTGTTTGTACAGTGTTTTATTTTGTTTTGGGTTATGTGTGCGTTTTTTAGTGCCGTGCGGTTTGTACTTAAATTTTTTTTCATATCTTGTACATAGACGTCAGGGTTGTCACCGCGATTAGCCTTTGTGACTAGCCTCTTGACGCGGGCTAGGTGGTAGTCGTGCACGAGCAGTTGTTCTGCCCCTTCCGGTCGGCCTTAAAGACGTGACAGATAAGACCGCCGCTTCGGATACCGGTGCGTCCGGGAGTGAGGCAAGGGACGAGGCGGAGCGCGCACAGGTTCCCAACGCAGCCGCTCTTATGCAGCACATGACCGCAATGCTGTCTGTGTTCACCCGTCAGCTCGGTTCGGTGGCTAGCACCAACCAAGCCGCAGCTGCGGCGACAGTCCCGCGTCCGCGGATAAATGTAGAGGTCCCCTCTTTTTCCAGCTAAACGGACGTGAAGTCAATCCACAAGCTCTTACAAGAACTCGAGGATTATCAGACGGCACTGGATTCCCCAGACGACGTGGTGCTAGCGCAGGTGATTCCCGTAGCACTTGAGAGCGCGGCGCGATGGAGACGCTGCCAGCCGGCCTTCCGGTCGATGACAGACTGGCTTCGCTGATCGCTTCCGCGCCGAGTTCTTGCCGCCCGATTACGAGCGCTGGATGCGAGAAGCTCGCGTGGCGAACACAACACCCAGATGAGAGCCTCAAGTATGCACGCGCAATGCAAGAGCTCTACAAGAGGGCAGATCCCACGGCAACCGATCTTGATCAGGTCGCGCGCGCGATCAGGCAGTGCCATCCGCGCTTCAAGCCATATTTGCGAGGACGTGGTTTTGCAAACCTCGAGGCCCTACCATAGGAAGCGAAGGTAGTGCAGGCGGATTTACTCGCTTAATCGTGCTACCAGCCACCACTCAGGTCAGCCTAATCGCTAGAGTTGCGATGCGCGTGGGCCGGAGGCCAAGACTCCGCGCCGCGCGCCAGAGGCGCAGACCTATTGACGGTAACAAGAAAAGCCAGCATAAGGATCCGCTATATCTCGAGCTGTTGGCCCTACGCGTTCGAGCAGCGGCGTCGAGCTAGACTAGTCAGCGACGTTGGCGCGGAGAGAGGTGAAAGACGTCTCCAACCGCTTCGTGGAACGCGGGATCCACCGACCGCGCGGCAGGTGAACGATCGGTATTTGCTGGAATTGCAACCAGCCGGGCCACGTGGCACGCGAGTGTCAAGCAAGGCGTATGCAGGGAAACGCGGACCGCCGGCGGCGATAATTGGTAGCACTAGCCTGTCGCTGCCGGCGGGAGAATTTCGCGGTAGGCACGGCGGAAAATGGGAAGCGCACTCCCACGCCACGTCACCGGGCGACCGCCCCGGCGGCGGAGAGGCTTTTCTTCCCCTCGCCTGTTGAGAGCAAGGGGTGTTGTCGGGCTCAGCCCCCCCCCCCCCCTCTACTTCATTGGACAGCAGCCTGCAGAACCGCCAGCGGCTTCCTGCAGCTCCCCGGACCTGGGACACACCCTGGTTGCACGAGATTCCTGCCTGCCCCATCGCAATGGACCACGTGTTGCTGTGGATCCTGGCGACCTACCCGCCGCGCTGCTGCTGCTACAGTAGTTCCTGGCGGCCTCCCCAGTTGCCGCCCGCCCTCGTCGTCGCGGTGACTCCCTGCTGACATCTTTGTGATGCCGCAGTCCTCGCTGCGCTCGTGCTTCTTGCCAAGCCAGCACGCTTGCCACGCGCAAGCCACCCGCCGTCCTCGCAGCACCAGTGGTGTGCGTCAAGGCGGCTCCACCTCGCCGCCATGGACCATGTGTTTCCGCGAATCCTGACGCCCCCTCCTGCTGTACCCAGATACTCCTGGACAGCTTCCCGTGGGCTCCCTGCTCGCGGGCCTCGGCGCGCGGTCTACGGACGGTCTCCTCAGCGCCACCCGCCGTGCTGCTGTCTTGGCAGCAGTCTGTCGCGGTCCCCTCCTGCTGCGGCGATGTCCGAATCGCCGTGGCGTCCTGCTGTCACCAGCAGTCCTCCCTGTGCCTCGCAGAGGCGCCGTACCAGGCTTCGCCTGGAACACCCATAAGCGCTGCTGCACCGGGGCCTCCACGCCGACCGGCCGATGTTCACCGGGCTGTTTGCTTGGTGCGGGCCAAAATGATCTCCCCCCCCCACCCCTCCCCACGTCCCACTTCCCCATCACCCGGGCACCAAGGGTGCCGCCGCGACATTAGGCCAGAATAACCCGTGTCCGGTATCCCCCCCCCCCCCTGTGAATATCCTAAAGTCCCCAACCAACCTTTCATGCTAGTGCGGTTAGCTGGTCAAAGCTACTGTCGTTGAGACGGGCTCAACGCTGTCACTGGTCGGTGGCGACGTGTTCGAGGCCTGCCGTAAGTGTAAGATCCGTGTCAGGCGAGCTGAAACCCCTTTGAGGGAGCAGTGCGTCTCGTGGTGCGCTTTGACGGCAGAAAGCGGAGGCATATTGCTTCGTCTACCTGCCAGGCTTGGCCATACCAGTTATTCTGGGAAGGGATGTTCTTTTCAGGGAAGGCATTGTGTTCGACATGGGGGAGAATGGCTATTGCTACAGCCACTTCACCCCCCTCATGCCCTTTGTTAGCGCACCCAGGCAGGAATGTCTCGCCCAGCGGGCGAGTGTCCACGCTTGTGCGGCAGACGACTCCCCCGTGAAGCTGAAAGTCGGTGGACCATTAGAAGCAATTATCGCGTCTTTCTCCGGCCACGGTTCACACAGAAACCGGGCCGAACCGACGTGCTTTAGCACGAGATTGAAACGGGTAATACGCGCCCTTTCAGGTCTAACCCGCGTCCGGTAAGCACGCATAAGAGACAGCTTCTCGACAGCGCCCTTGACGAGATGATTGATACCGGCGCGGTGAGACCCTCACAAAGTCCCTGGGCATCCCCATTGGTTTTAGTGCTAAAGAAAGATAGTTCGGTGAGGCTGTGTTTCCATTATCGAAAGCTCAACGCACTGACGCCTATGGTTGCATACCCTTTCCAGTCAATCGAGGCTGTTATGTACACGGAAGGGAACGCAAGGTTATTCATAGTCCTGGATATAAGTAGAGAGTACCTGCAGATTGAGATAGCGGAATGTGACATTAAGAAAACTGCATTCACCTCCCACCGCGGGCTCTTCGAATTTGCTCAACTCCCGTTTGGTTTGTTAATGCACCGAGCACATTCATGCGATTGATGGACATCGTGCTGGGTGATGCAAGGTTCAACTACGCGATGACGTACCTCGACGACGTCGTGACATTCTCACAGTAGCTTGAAGAGCCTCTCATTCATCTGAATTTTGTTCTTGAAGGAATGAGACGCATGCGTCTAATGATCAACCCAAAGAAAGTGCTGCTGCCATCAAAAAGGGTGACCTCTTGGGCTTCGTGGCTGATGATGGCACTTTGAGACCGAACGATGACAAACTGCAGTCAACTACCCCTGCCCGATGGACGGGAAACGCTTGCAAAAGTTTTTGGAAATGGTTACTCGCAAAGCCGCTGAACCTGTTGTTGCGTAAAGGCTCGAAGTGGGTCCGGAACAAGGAGCAACAGCGCTAAATGTTAGACAGAATACACCTGTCCCGTTCGTCTTTGTGTGTGTTTTGTCTAACATTTAGCGCTGTTTTTTCATTTGGTTAAACACAATGTAGAAGATTCACGGGTTGACTTACTCGCATTCACCCCTCATGATAGTGAGACATTACTTGCGCATCTGTGTACCTAACCGACTCATCAAGAGGTCTCCAGCCTCAGTAACGCCTGCTGTTGTTCTCGATCCGCATAGAAATTTTCACAAGAAGCTCAAAAAACAGTTGCGCTGCACAGTCTGTCACAAAAGGTCGAAATGCTGTTGCGAAAAGTGCAATGTTACACTTTGCATAAAGCATGGCCGCTTCAATACGTTTCACGCACCGCACTAACTTCCGCATTACTATGGGAAGCACCCAGCGTACTTTCTAAAGTACAGTGTTATAACTTCTGAACCAATAAAGGTAAAGGTGCAAAACTTTACATATGGTGTTATTTATCTTAGTTAATAAGATATGTAAAATGTAGTAGAAATCGTACGACTAGGCTTGGCATGGGCCTTAACGGGTTAATTGAGTTCCCGCCTTTCCGGTGAGAAAGGTGGCTTGGAAGGCATCAGCACGAGTCCTCGGCCGCCAGTATAGAAAAAAAACGATCAGCATGGCCATAACCCGGCAATTTTATAAACGGCAGTACATGACCGACAGAGTGAAGATATGGGGTCAAATTTCGCGCCCCCTTAATAGGACTGCCCCCCATCTGCGCACGCCTCCCATGGCCATGCTTCAGTTTCCTCCTCTTTCAAGGCGCACACAGTGCAGTGGCGGCGCCCTGGCGGCATCGTAAAAAGCGCATGCCAATGGCACATAGTGAGCGAGCCGAGTACTTGGCCGCAGAATCAACACCGCGTTTAGATTTAGAGCTTGCGCAGTTTTGGAGAAGAACAAGCCTCTTACCCAAAATTTGATTTCCTTGCTACGAACTTCTCAGTCATTATAATATCAAGTTAGAGCACTGAAGGAAACTTCAGTGTTGGCCCATTCATCATCCAGGGCAGCCGCTAATCCCCAAGCCTTCAACAATGCAGGAATTTTATGCACATACTAAGTTAGAATGATAATTCAAGGATTATGCTGTGCCTCTATATATTCTGCAAATTTATCCTGCAAAACGTGAGAACTCAATATTTCAAGTCCTCAGTTAAACTCGTCATCTTCAAATTATTTCTTTCTGTATCTCCGCGCTCCAACTTCAATCATAGGACGTCGGGCCGGACCGGGCCCAATCCTTTCAGTCTGAGCCCCGGGCCGAACCCTTCAGCCATCTCAGTATCGGGCCGGGCCGGGTTCGGGTGTGCTGGATAGTGCCCGGGCCAGACTCGGGCAAAGAATTTTGACCCGCGCACACAACGAAGGAGCAAGGCCCGTTTCTCCGCATTTTGATCTGGGCAATACGAGATAACACTGCAAATCGGAGCAAGCACCCGTAAGCATTTTTTCACGCTTCGAGGACAAAATTTTGCTGGGCATAAGCCCCGACTCCAAACGCACACGCGTCATGCGCTGACGCGTCAACGTCATCGCGCGCGTCAACCAAACCCGGTCTGCGCATGCGCGCGGCACTTGACGCGAGCATCGCGAGCGCCGACGCTCCGATCTGTCCCTGCCAGATTTGGCGCATAAGCGCGTGCGCTACGCGTGTCGGAAGCGAGCGACGGGGTTAAACGATACGAGGGGACCGCGCAGCTGTCCCCTACTCCTTTCTTCTCGTCTTCAAGGTTATTAGGTTATTAGCTTCCTCTGCTCCTTTTCTTCACAGACTGGGTGCCTTTCAATTCTCCTCTGCTTTCACGGTTTTCAAATTTTCTCAGTCCGCGCGAGAGAGTGAGTGAGCCAGCACCATGAGCATGCAGGCGCATTCCCCTTTTGCGACGCCCGCGTGACGCCGGCGTTGGCGTCGCGGCGTGGGGAAAGTGCTTTGGAGTCCCCGCTATAGATTATCCGCGCGCAAGGAACAAACCGCGTTCCACAAATAAGTATCGAATGGCGTATCACGACACCCGGCCAGGCGAAATTCTCTGTTTGAAATTGGAACAGCGTTTCAAAGCCCGACCTTGCGGCGCACTCCCCTACCCTTCAACCCTTTCAGTCTTCAGCTCGAGGCCAAGTGAAGCTGATAAATAAGTTCATTGTCATCGCATAAATGACAAGGGTGACAATATTTGATAAAAGACCAGCAGCAGAAGCAGAGCGTTGACTGAGGCTTGGATTTTAGGGCATCTCACTAATGTAGGGAAACTACTAATGGCATATGATGGTTGAGCGCTTAGGCGACGTGAGGCAAGCGGATGACAAGTAGCATAGTCTGTGGCGCCGTCCAAAATATGCAAATGCATGTAGCTGCGCTGGTAATCCAACACCGTGTCCAGACTCCGCAGGACGTGCGGTCTGCATGCCCTCCCAGCACTAGTTCGATCACATGAAAACAGTTAACATAAATTGAAAGCACAATGATGCCCAACCTCGAAGCAGTTTCTCTCACCGTCTATTATGCGGCGCGACTATCTTCTTCTTCCAGTGCATTTGCTCCTTAGGTTGCAGTGTAGACATCTGTAGCTTTGGCAAAAAATGTAATACGTACGCATCTGGAAATGGACACAATGCACTTGGAAGAAGCAGTGTAACTCGGTGCAATTTCTTTCTCGACAATATTTTTGCATAGCCACTACCCACGAGCTTGTTGCGAGCTGCTATGTTGAAACGGTAAAAAGGACGAAGACTGTTCCGCGTTTCGCCAAACAGTTCAGGCACCGTTTTCAGCTCTTCGACCTTCTACGCTTTTCCCGCCACGTCATGGACAACGACGACCAGCCGATGTGGTTTCTGGCACGACTGTTCACATTCCCTGCAATCTCGGCCAAAGATATGTGCATTGCGGCGGCAATTTGCCTCCTTGTCGCCGGTATCCTGACCCTGGTTTGGCTGAATATTCAGGCTGCGCAGACCGTCCGTTTCCTACATCATCCAAGATAGGTTCGTGCCTTCGCGTGAGCCTATAGTGACGCATGCAGGATACCGACAAGCCTTTTGACCGAACTGTTCTTCAAAACTCCGACTGATGATGTGTATGCTGTGTTTCTCATCTTTGGTTCATGACATGGAACAGTGTGTGAATTTTTCGCTTTCTCGAGACTCCCCTGTGCACATTTCCGTGAATCCACCGCTACACCTTCATCGCTTTGACTTCCGCCAGGGGATGCAGCTTAACCCAGACTGAGGCTCTAAAGACTCTCTTTCGAAGGACATGCCGTAGAACGTCCTTTTTCACAATGATGATGACTAAATTCGTTTCACTGAAATGGTGAATGTTGAAAAAGATAAATGGATCGTGCTGTGCTGCGAAATAAACCCCTCGGCTCATGAACTGGATGCTCTCCTTTTTTGTTTACTTCCAGCCTATCGTTCGGAGGAACAGGGCTTGGTTGCGCGTACACGTTTTCAACACAGAATTAAGGACACGGCTTCACTGTATTTCCTCCTTATGGCATAAACGGTTCACTGAGACGCGAAATAAGTTCCTAGCTTACCCATTGTCTTATTATTGTCGTCCCTGCGGTGCTGCAGACGCAGGTTTTACTCTCTGGATTGTAAGCTGGTGAGCCAGCTCCAGAGTGATTTGAGTCTTACATTTACTAAAGTGAAGTTTATCTTAGTTATTTAAGACTGCAGACTGATCTTCAATTGCCTAAATTGAAAAATGACATTCAGATGAAAGTCGATTTTCTCGACCCCACGATATCTTTGGAAGATGGAAAACTTGAAAGTCACTCCCTGCGCACTAACGTGCATACCCCGACCACACAACAACGCCAGTCCCGATCCCCCTTGCCAAGGAGGTTTCCTCAACCCACCAAGCCGTCCATATGTATTTCACAGACCCACCTCTACGGCGAGAAAACTAAAACTGGCGTCTTCCGCGAGTAGGGACACCGCAACTAGAGTCAAGAGCCTCCACCTGACAATTTTCCGTTACAACAACCTTATCCGACGAATCCAGTCACCAACTGAATAAAAAATCGCGCTCGTGGGTAGCAGAGCTGAATTTTTGGCGATGAGCAGCCGTCTGGCCACGGCCATCAGTAACGTTTTGACGCCTTGGACTGAGGCCGCAGATTCACACCACCGGCGACCACATGCTGACGCCGACTGGTATCTGCACCTTGTGAATACAGATCCGGGGCATCACTCCAAATACAGGCACTCGTGGCATCGCTGAAGCCATCATGTCGCTGCTACTGGGCCGAGAAGTCTGTGTAACTTCAAGAATAAGCGAACTGGACGTTTTCAGTAAAGAGGCTTCATTGTGATTAAAGCTGCCGTGAACAGGAACCTCCTGGCCGATCAAAAACTCTACCTGTAAACTATTACAGAACCCTTGCAGAACTGTTTTGCATAAGCTTCTGACAAAACGACAAATTAGTGTCAATAAAGGCCCCAGATTAATGTGCCAGTAGCCTTATTGGATCTCACAAAGAAACTGAATGCGATTTTGTAGCTAGTTCAAGACATTCTGCAAGATGATGGGATACACCGTCGACTAGCCAATTGGCGTCATCTGCTCTCGTGGCAACGAAATATGGGACCCTACAATTCTGCTTTTATTGCCGATGAGTGAACAGATTAGGTTTTGCGCCAGAAATACACATTTTTATTTAGTTGGCTTCCCACAATGCACATTTTTTAAATGCCATCGCGCAAATACAATAGAAACGTAAGCAGTCTCTCTATTTTATGACGTAGCAGCTAACGCTATTTCCGTGATACGTTCAGCGATGCCACTTTAAAAACGTCATTGCGGGAAATCACTTCTATAATGCGCATTTTTGATATCAATCACATACAAATGCACTACGGAAAAAGAAAAATCAAAAACCGGACTCAACTTCTATGTTGACAGCCTTCAAGTTAATATAATGCTAGCCCTTCATATCAAAAATGAAACCGTTGGTTAGTCCATTTTAGTTATTTTGTCACTGAGCTCTATCACATGCACAATGTTCGCCCTGCTTTACAATCAAATCTGCGCAGACTGCACTGGAGTATGTCTCGCACGGTTTAAAACAACGACCTGTAAAAAAAAAAAGCACCTGCTATACTCCACTCAGGCCCAGCATAAAATATTCCGACGGGAGGCTGTGCTGGTGTACTTTATTTTTTTCTTTTTTTTTTGTCGTGGTGGTGGGGCCTTTTCTATGGCTGATGCATCTGTTGTTTGAAGACGCAAGAGAGCACCTCGAGGAATGATAGGTGGACTAGAATCTTCTTGAGGCGCTCCAGCGATCTGGACGAACCATTCCTCCATTTTGTCTGACTTAAATGAGGCACTTGACGTCCTGAAAGCCGGATCAGTCGATAAGGATATCTACGAAGGCGTCCTCATATCGGGCGATGATCGCGAAGAATTCTTCATGATCCCTTTCGACGTACACACTGGAGGGCAAGAAAAAGTTCGGCAGAATATAGGTCACCTCGAGTAATGCGCCGAAAACAAATATCCAGACACGGCGAGCAAAGGAGTTTCAGAAAATATTCAAACCGCGCTAGTTCAATTTGCAACCGCACAGGTACCCCAAAAGTAAAATGGAGCACGGTTCTGCTGAAAAAGTGCTGTTCTTCTGTTCTGCTGATAAGGCAAACACCAGAAGTGTGACACCGATCGTTCTGGTTGTCCACCCGCTGGCAGCGCACGAAGAAAAACAAATGTTTTCGTTTGTGCGATGCGATTTACTTTTGGGGCACTTGTATATAGTCGGTTTAGGGCAAAATCTTTACTAGTCTATGTAGAACCTAAGCTTTCGCCTGGCTCCGACTTAGTAACATTGAAACCAGACCAAAATTAAACCACGCACACCACTCAATTTTAACGATGTATGTAAATTGATTTATAGGAAAAGCACAATAACTGTCATACTTCTCGGTGGATACGTAACCCACGCCGTAAGGGAAGGGAGAAAGGTTGGTGTCAAAGAGAGGCAGTAGTGGAGGGCTACGGAATAATTTTCACCATCTGGGGATTTTTAACGTGCGCGCATATCGCAGAGCACAAGGAACGCGACCATCAAAACGCGGCCGCTGCGACCTGGTTTAAACTCGGGTGCTCTGGTTCAGTAGCAAATGATTTTTATTACTGAGCCAACGTGGCGGCTGCTTTCGCTCGTTACAACCGGGTTGAAGAAGGGCTGAAGATCCGCCATATATATTTTTTTACTACCTGCACAAATCAGATATAGAGCGTTTGGTAATTTTACACTCCAAAACACCTGTCATCTGCTCTGTGGATGACCGGGTAACGATAAAATGCACACGTCAAGAAGCAGCGGCGTTCACAGAGAAATCTTTTGTACGTGGACTCAAGAACGCCTTTGCTAGGACGAGATGCTCTACGTTTTTATCGCAAATGTAACGTAACAAAGCAGCAAAGGCAACACTGATAATGAACAGTTCGCGCTCTTCCGCTGTTGGTAGCAACCAGCACCAGCTCGCCCTGTCGTCAACTTAGCCGAAGTTGCGTGGGATTTCCCGGGATTATTTTTCTGAAAACAAGGAACATCACAAGTGAGGTATTCTTACGTATCGGCACTCTAGATCACTCGATAGAAGCATCGCCGTCTCTTCTGAGCACCGGAAATCGTTTTCTGTGGCTGTTTGCTGCGCTTTTCACGTGTTCTGTATCTTTTAAAAATTCACTTATGTCTGCGAAAGGAGTCATTATGAATAAAAAAGCGGAATACCGGATCACTTCAGTTGAAGAGGTTCTGTCAGGTAGTCTACACAGATGAGCCACGTTTCCGGACATCGAGAGCCTGCTGAGGGTGACGAGAGCAAGGTGCCCCAGTCGGCAGCGGCGCCGGCACCCCTTAGAGATGAGTTCCCCGTTGCTGCCTAGCTGGAAGATTTTCAGGCAACACGCGCCGGCGAAGCGCAGGCTCAGGATCATCAGCTTGCGCGATGGCACGTGTACCGCGAGAGGGAGTGGGACACCTGCGATGGATACAGGCACATTCTATCAATGTCGATCGCCCTACAAGTAATGTTTACTGGGCACAATGGGGAAGTTAGCTTAACGTGCTACCGCGAGGCGTCGTCCTGTTTTTTAGAGCCGAAGTCTAATGCGCCCGTTCGGCGGTTCAGCCACGTCACCCTTGGTGCTTATGCCTGTGTAACCGAGCAAAAGGGAGTCACGAGTGAGTCACGAAGACGTTCTAAAAAGAAGGAAAAAAAAGTCATGAGCTCTATTTAGCTCGTGGGGAAAAACTGCGCTTTGTAAATGCACATACATGTATGGATACAAGAATCTCCCAAATTCCTTGCCTCAATACATCGCAAAAACCGCTCAAATTGCTGCTCTCAAATTTTACATTTACATGTATCGTTATCGTCCTTAGAATTTTTGTGTGTCGGGAATGAGTAAGGGGCCTTCAAGGAAGTTATTATTGCATTCTAATCTCCCCGGACTGTGTCAACTTTCCCAAGGTGAACCTTGTGGAGCCCTGCTCCGCGCGTGAGGCGGAGCCGCGCGCCAGCCACATTTGAACGGCGCGTCGCTTCCCGGCACTCCCTGTGCACTGCCCTACTGTCCCTCTCCTCTCCCGTCGATGGGGAAAGAAGTCCTTGAGCGGTCCCCGCTCTGATCCCATAAAACGAGGCGCGCGAGCGTCTCGCACCCTCTTCGTTCACCTGGTACCCGCTTGCTGCCCGCTTCCTGGCTGCTCTCCCGACCTGACAACCGGACGACCCCCTGACCCCCCCGATCTGCCTGACGAACCTTCCTGCGCCTGAGTGAGATAAAAATGTTTGTTTCACGGCCCGCTGCGTGTGTGTCTTGCATGCCCCTCTGGTAGAGGAATCGCCCACAAAATGACACTCATGGAGCTGAATTAGCCCCCATGTGGATGATTTCTCTGCCAACGTGGGAGCGCACGGCAAGGTGAGCTCACGGCGGGCGTCCTTTGTGTGATAGGCGCCACGCCATTTTGAGTTTAGGGCTATAGTGTATGTGGATGAGGCGGAATCTAGTATAGTGGTGTTTGTACAGTGTTTTATTTTGTTTTGGGTTATGTGTGTGTTTTTTAGTGCCGGGCGGTTTGTGCTTCCATTTTTTTTCATATCTTGTACATAGACGTGAGGGTTGTCACCGCGATTAGCCTTTGTGACTAGCCTCTTGACGCGGGCTAGGTGGTAGTCGTGCACGAGCAGTTGTTCTGCCCCTTCCGGTCAGCCTTAAAGACGTGGCAGATAGGACCGCCGCTACGGATACCGGTGAGTCCGGGAGTGAGGCAAGGGACGAGGCGGAGCGCGCAATGGTTCCCAACGCAGGCGCTCTTATGCAGCACATGACCGCAATGCTGTCAGTGTTCACCCGTCAGCTCGGTTCGGTGGCTAGCACCAACCAAGCCGCCGCTGAGGCGACAGTCTCGCGTCCGCGGATAAATGTAGAGGTCCCTTCCTTTTCCAGCTAAACGGACGTGAAGTCAATTCAAAAGCTCTTACAAGAACTCGAGGATTATCAGACGGCACTGGATTCCCCAGACGACGTGGTGCTAGCGCAGGTGATTCCCGTAGCACTTGAGAGCGCGGCGCGATGGGGACGTTGCCAGCCGGCCTTCCAGTCGATGACAGACTGGCTTCACTGATCGCATCCGCGCCGTGTTCTTGCCGCCCAATTACGAGCGCTCGCGTGGCGCACACAGCACCCAGAGGAGAGCCTGCTCTAGTATGCACGCGCAATGCAAGAGCTCTACAAGAGGGCAGATCCCACGGCAACCGATCTTGATCAGGTCGCGCGCGCGATCAGGCAGTGCCATCCGCGCTTCAAGCCGTATTTGCGGGGACGCAGTTTTGCAAACCTCGAGGCCCTACCATAGGAAGCGAAGGTAGTGCAGGCGGATTTACTCGCTTAATCGTGCTACCAGCCACCACTCAGGTAAGCCTAATCGCTAGAGTTGCGATGCGCGTGTGCCGGAGGCCAAGACTCCGCGCCGCGCGCCAGAGGCGCAGACCTATTGACGGTAGCAAGAAAAGCCAGCATAAGGCTCCGCTATTTCTCGAGCTGTTGGCCCTACGCGTTCGAGCAGCGGCGTCGAGCTATACTAATCAGCGACGTTGGCGCGGAGAGAGGTGAAAGAGGTCTCCAAGCGCTTCGTGGAACGCGGCATCCACCGACCGCGCGGCAGGTGAACGATCGGCTTTGCTGGAATTGCAACCAGCCGGGCCACGTGGCACGCGAGTGTCAAGCAAGGCGTATGCAGGGAAACGCGAACCGCCGGCGGCGATAATTGGTAGCACTAGCCTGTCGCCGCCGGCGGGAGAATTTCGCGGTAGGCACGGCGGAAAATGGGAAGCGCACTCCCACGCCACGTCACCGGGCGACCGCCCCGGCGGCGGAGAGGCTTTTGTTCCCCTCGCCTGTAGAGAGCAAGGGGTGTTGTCGGGCTCAGCCCCACCCCCTTCTACTTCATTGGACAGCAGCCTGCAGAACCGCCCGCGGCTTCCTGCAGCTCCCCGGACCTGGGACACACCCTGGTGGCACGAGAACCCTGCCTCCCCCATCGCAATGGACCACGTGTTGCTGTGGATCCTGGCGACCTACCCGCCGCGCTGCTGCTGCTACAGCAGTTCCTGGCGGCCTCCCCAGTTGCCGCCCGACCTCGTCGTCGCGGTGGCTCCCTGCTGACATCTTTGTGATGCCGCAGTCGTCGCTGCGCTCGTGCTTCTTGCCAAGCCAGCACGCTTGCCACGCGCAAGCCACCCGCCGTCCTCGCAGCACCAGTGGTGTGCGCCAAGGCGGCTCCACCTCGCCGCCATGGACCATGTGTTTCCGCGAATCCTGACACCCCCTCCTGTTGTATCCGGATACTCCTGGACAGCTTCCCGTGGGCTCCCTGCTCGCGGGCCTCGGCGCGCGGTCTACGGACGGTCTCCTCAGCGCCACCCGCCGTGCTGCTGTCTTGGCAGCAGTCTGTCGCGGTCCCCTCCTGCTGCGGCGATGTCCCAATCGCCGTGGCGTCCTGCTGTCACCAGCAGTCCTCCCTGTGCCTCGCAGAGGCGCCGTACCAGGCTTCGCCTGGAACACCCATAAGCGCTGCGGCACCGGGGCCTCCACGCCGACCGGCCGATGTTCACCTGGCTGTTTGCTTGATGCAGGCCAAAATGATCTCCCCCCCACTCCTCCCCACGTCCCACTTCCCCATCACCCGGGCACCAAGGGTGCCGCCGCGACATTAGGCCAGAATAACCCGTGTCCGGTATCCCCCCCCCCCTGTGAATATCCTAAAGTCCCCAACCAACTTTTCATGATAGTGCAGTTATCTGGTCAAAGCTACTGTCGTTGAGACGGGTTCAACGCTGTCACTGGTCGGTGTCGACGTGTTCGAGGCCTGCCGTAAGTGTAACATCCGTGTCAGGCGAGCTGAAACCCCTTTGAGGGAGCAGTGCGTCTCGTGGTGCGCTTTGACGGCAGAAAGCGGAGGCATATTGCTTCGTCTACCTGCCAGGCTTGGCCATACCAGTTATTCTGGGTAGGGATTTTCTTTTGAGGGAAGGCATTGTGCTCGACACGGGGGAGAATGGCTATTGCTACAGTCACTTCACCCCGCTCATACCCTTTGTTAGCGCACCCAGGCAGGAATGCCTCGCCCAGCGGGCGAGTGTCCACGCTTGTTTGGCAGATGACTCCCCCGTGAAGCTGAAAGTCGGTGGACCATTAGAAGCAATTATCGCGTCTTTCTCAGGCCACGGTTCACACAGAAACCAGGCCGAACCGACGTGCTTTTACACGAGATTGAAACGGGTAATACGCGCCCTTTCAGGTCTAACCCGCGTCCGGTAAGCACGCATAAGAGACAGCCTCTCGACAGCGCCCTTGACGAGATGATTGATACCGGCGCGGTGAGACCCTCACAAAGTCCCTGGGCATCCCCATTGGTTCTAGTGCCAAAGAAAGATAGTTCGGTGAGGCTGTGTTTCCATTATCGAAAGCTCAACGCACTGACGCCTATGGTTGCATACCCTTTCCAGTCAATCGAGGCTGTGATGTACACGGAAGGGAACGCAAGGTTATTCATAGTCCTGGATATAAGTAGAGAGTACCTGCAGATTGAGATGGCGGAATGTGACATTTAGAAAACTGCATTGACCTCCCACCGCGGGCTCTTCGAATTTGCTCAACTCCCGTTTGGTTTGTTAATGCACCGAGCACATTCATGCGATTGATGGACATCGTGCTGGGTGATGCAAGGTTCAACTACGCGATGACGTACCTCGATGACGTCGTGACATTCTCACAGTAGCTCGAAGAGCCTCTCATTCATCTGAATTTTGTTCTTGAAGGAATGAGACGCATGCGTCTAATGATCAACCCAAAGAAAGTGCTGCTGCCATCAAAAAGGGTGAACCTCTTGGGCTTCGTGGCTGATGATGGCACTTTGAGACCGAACGATGACAAACTGCAGTCAACTACCCCTGCCCGGTGGACGGGAAACGCTTGCAAAAGTTTTTGGAAATGGTTACTCGCAAAGCCGCTGAACCTGTTGTTGCGTAAAGGCTCGAAGTGGGTCCGGAACAAGGAGCAACAGCGCTAAATGTTAGACAGAACACACCTGTCCCGTTCATCTTTGTGTGCGTTTTGTCTAACATTTAGCGCTGTTTTTTCCTTTGGTTAAACACAATGTAGAAGATTCACGGGTTGACTTACTCGCATTCACCCCTCATGATAGTGAGACATTACTTGCGCATCTGTGTACCTAACCGACTCATCAAGAGGTCTCCAGCCTCAGTTGCGCCTGCTGTTGTTCTCGATCCGCATAGAAATTTTCACAAGAAGCTCGAAAAACAGTTGCACTGCACAGTCTGTCACAAAAGGTCGAAATGCTGTTGCGAAAAGTGCAATGTTACACTTTGCATAAAGCATGGCTGCTTCAATACGTTTCACGCACCGCGCTAACTTCCGCATTACTATGGGAAGCACCCAGCGTACTTTCTAAAGTACAGTGTTATAACTTCTGAACCAATAAAGGTAAAGGTGCAAAACTGTACATATGGTGTTATTTATCTTAGTTATTAAGATATGCAAAATGTAGTAGAAATCGTACGACTAGGCTTGGCATGGGCCTTAACGGGTTAATTGAGTTCCCGGCTTTCCGGTGAGAAAGGTGGCTTGGAAGGCATCAGCACGAGTCCTCGGCCGCCAGTATAGAAAAAAAACGATCAGCATGGCCATCCATAACCCTGCAATTTTATAAACGGCAGTACATGACCGACAGAGTGAAGATATGGGGTCAAATTTCGCGCCCCCTTAATAGGACTGCCCCCCATCTGCGCACGCCTCCTATGGCCATGCTTGAGTTTCCTCCTCTTTCTCGGCGCACACAGTGCAGTGGCGGCGCCTTGGCGGCATCGTGAAAAGCGCATGCCAATGGCACATTGTGAGCGAGCCGAGTACTTGGCCGCAGAATCAACACCGCGTTTAGATTTAAGGCTTGCGCACTTTTGAAGAAGAACAAGCCTCTTACCCAAAATTTGATTTCCTTGCTACGAACTTCTCAGTCATTATAACCTCAAGTTAGAGCACTGAAGGAAACTTCAGTGTTGGCCCATTCATCATCCAGGGCAGCCGCTAATGCCCCAAGCCTTCAACAATGCAGGAATTTTATGCACATACTAAGTTAGAATGATAATTCAAGGATTATGCTGTGCCTCTATATATTCTGCAAATTTATCCTGCAAAACGTGAGAACTCAATATTTCAAGTCCTCAGTTAAACTCGTCATCTTCAAAATATTTCTTTCTGTATCTCCGCGCTCCAACTTCAGTCATAGGACGTCGGGCCGGACCGGGCCCAATCCTTTCAGTCTGAGCCCCGGGCCGGACCCTTCAGCCATCTCAGTGTCGGGCCGGGCCGGGTTCGGGTGTGCTGCATAGGGCCCGGGCCAGACTCGGGCAAAGAATTTTGACCCGCGCACACAACGAAGGAGCAAGGCCCGTTTCTCCGCATTTTGATCTGGGCAAATCGAGATAACACTGCAAATCGGAGCAAGCACCCGTAGGCATTTTTTCACGCTTCGAGGACAAAATTTTGCTGGGCATAAGCCCCGACTCCAAACGCACACACGTCATGCGCTGACGCGTCAACGTCATCGCGCGCGTCAACCAAACCCGGTCAGCGCATGCGCGCGGCACTTGACGCGAGCATCGCGAGCGCTGACGCTCCGATCTGTCCCTGCCAGATTTGGCGCGTAAGCGCGCGCGCTACGCGTGTCGGAAACTAGCGACGGGGTTAAACGATACGAGCGGACCGCGCAGCTGTCCCCTACTCCTTTCTTCTCGTCTTCAAGGTTATTAGGTTATTAGCTCCCTCTGCTCCTTTTCTTCACAGACTGGGTGCCTTTCAATTCTCCTCTGCTCTTCACGGTTTTCAAATTTTCTCAGTCCGCGCGAGAGAGTGAGAGAGCCAGCACCATGAGCATGCAGGCGCATTCCCCTTTTGCGACGCCCGCGTGACGCCTGCGTTGGCGTCGCGGCGTGGGGAAAGTGCTTTGGAGTCCCCGCTATAGATTATCCGCGCGCAAGGAACAAACCGCGTCCCACAAATAAGTATGGAATGGCGTATCACGACACCCGGCCAGGCGAAATTCTTTGTTTGAAATTGGAACAGCGTTTCAAAGCCCGACCTTGCGGCGCACTCCCCTACCCTTCGACCCTTTCAGTCTTCAGCTCGAGGCCAAGTGAAGCTGATAAATAAGTTCATTGTCATCGCATAAATGACAAGGGTGACAATATTTGATAAAAGACCAGCAGCAGAAGCAGAGCGTTGACTGCGGCTTGGCTTTTGGGGTATCTCACTAATGTAGGGAAAATACTAATGGCATATGATGATTGAGCGCTTAGGTGACGTGAGGCAAGCGAATGACAAGTAGCATAGTCTCTGGCGCCGTCCAAAATATGCAAATGCATGTAGCTGCGCTGGTAATCCAACACCGTGTCCAGACTCCGCAGGACGTGCGGTCTGGATGCCCTCCCAGCACTAGTTCGATCACATGAAAACGGTTAACATAAATTGAAAGCACAACGTTGCCCAACCTCGAAGCAGTTTCTCTCACCGTCTATTATGCGGCACGACTCTCTTCTTCTTCCAGTGCATTTGCTCCTTAGGTTGCAGTGTAGACATCTGTAGCTTTGGCAAAAAAATGTAATACGTACGCATCTGGAAATGGACACAATGCACTTGGAAGAAGCATTGTAACTCGGTGCAATTTCTTTCTCGACAATATTTTTGCATAGCCACCACCCACGAGCTTGTTGCGAGCTGCTATGTTGAAACGGTGAAGAGGACCAAGAGTCTTCCGCATTTCGCCAAAGAGTTCAGGCATCGTTTTCAGCTCCTCGACCTTCTACGCTTTTCCCGCCACGTCATGGACAACGACGACCAGCCGATGTGGTTTCTGGCACGACTGTTCACATTCCATGCAAATCTCGGCCAAAGATATGTGCATTGCGGCGGCCATTTGCCTCTTTGTCGCCGGTATCCTCACCCTGGTTTGGCTGAACATTCAGGCTGCGCAGACCGTCCGTTTCCTACATCATCCAAGATAGGTTCGTGCCTTCGCGTGAGCCTATAGTGACGCATGCAGGATACCGACAAGCCTTTTGACCGGACTGTTCTTCAAAACTCCGACTGATGATGTGTATGCTGTGTTTCCCATCTTTGGTTCATGACATGGAACAGTGTGTGAATTTTTCGCTCTCTCGAGACTCCCCTGTGCACATTTCCGTGAATCCACCGCTACACCTTCATCGCTTTGACTTCCGCCAGGGGATGCAGCTTAATCCAGACTGAGGCTCTAAAGACTCTTTTTCGAAGGACATGCCGTAGAACGTCCTTTTTCACCATGATGATGACTAAATTCATTTCACTGAAACGGTGAATGTTGAAAAAGATAAATGGATCGTGCTGTGCTGCGAAATAAACCCCTCGGCTCATGAACTGGATGCTCTCCTTTTTTGTTTACTTCCAGCCTATCGTTCGGAGGAACAGGGCTTAGTTGCGCGTATACGTTTTCAACACAGAATTAAGGACACGGCTTCACTGTATTTCCTCCTTATGGCATAAACGGTTCACTGAGACGCGAAATAAGTTCCCAGCTTACCCATTGTCTTATTATTGTCGTCCCTGCGGTGCTGCAGACGCAGGTTTTACTCTCTGGATTGTAAGCTGGTGAGCCAGCTCCAGAGTGATTTGAGTCTTACATTTACTAAAGTGAAGTTTATCTAAGTTATTTAAGACTGCAGACACATCTTCAATTGCCTAAATTGAAAAATGACATTCAGATGAAAGTCGATTTTCTCGACCCCACGGTATCCGTGGAAGATGGAAAACTTAAGTCACTCCCTGAGCACTAACGTGCATACCCCGACCACACAACAACGCCAGTCCCGATCCCCCTTACCAAGGAGGTTTCCTCATCCCACCCAGCCGTCGATATGTAATTCACAGACCCACCTCTACGGCGAGAAAACTAAAACTGGCGTCCTCTGGGAGTAGGGACACCGCAACTAGAGTCAAAAGCCTCCACCCGACGATTTTCCGTTACAACAACCTCATCCGACGAATCCTATCACGAACTGTGTAAAAAATCGCGCTCGTGGGTAGCAGAGCTGAATTTTTGGCGATGAGCAGCCGTCTAGCCACGGCCATCAGTAACGTTTTGACGCCTTGGACTGAGGCCGCAGATTCACACCGCCGGCGACAACATGCTGACGCCGACTGATATCTGCACCTTGTGAATACAGATCCGCGGCGTCACTCCAAATACAGGCACTCGTGGCATCGCTGAAGCCATCATGTCGTACGTTGCTACTGGGCCGAGAAGTCTGTGCAAGAATAAGCGAACTGGACGTTTTCAGTAAAGAGGCTTCATTGTGATTAAAGCTGCCGTGAACAGGAACCTCCTGGCCGATCAAAAACTCTACCTGTAAACTATTACAGAACCCTTGCAGAACTGTTTTGCATAAGCTTCTGACAAAACGACAAATTAGTGTCAATAAACGCCCCAGATTAATGTGCCAGTAGCCTTATTGGATCTCACAAAGAAACTGAATGCGATTTTGTAGCTAGTTCAAGACATTATGCAAGATGATGAAATACACCGTCGACTAGCCAATTGGCGTCATCTGCTCTCGTGGCAACGAAATATGGGACCCTACAATTCTGCTTTTATTGCCGATGAGTGAACAAATTAGGTTTCGCGCCAGAAATACGCATTTTTATTTAGTTGGCTTCCCACAATGCACATTTTTTAAATGCCATCGCGCCAATACAATATAAACGTAAGCAGTCTCTCTATTTTATGACGTAGCAGCTAACGCTATTTCCGTGATACGTTCAGCGATGCCACTTTAAAAACGTCATTGCGGGAAATCACTTCTATAATGCGCATTTTTGATATCAAGCACATACAAATGCACCACGGAAAAAGAAAAATCAAAAACCGGACTCAACTTCTATGTTGACAGCCTTCAAGTTAATATAATGCTAGCCCTTCATATCAAAAATGAAACCGTTGGTTAGTCCATTTTAGTTATTTTGTCACTGAGCTCTATCACATGCACAGTGTTCGCCCTGCTTTACAATCAAACCTGAGCAGACTGCACTGGAGTATGTCTCGCACGGTTTAAAACAACGACCTGTAAAAAAAAAAAAAGCACCTGCTATACTCCACTCAGGCCCAGCATAAAATACTCCGACAGGAGGCTGTGCTGGTGTACTTTATTTTTTTTTTGTCGTGGTGGTGGGGCCTTTTCTACGGCTGATGCATCTGTTGTTTGAAGACGCAAGAGAACACCTCGAGGAATGATAGGTGGACCAGAATCTTCTTGAGGCGCTCCAGCGATCTGGACGAACCATTCCTCCATTTTGTCTGACTTAAATGAGGCACTTGACGTCCTGAAAGCCCGATCAGTCGATAAGGATATTTACGAAGGCGTCCTCGTATCGGGCGATGATCGCGAAGAATTCTTCATGATCCCTTTCGACGTACACACTGGAGGGCAAGAAAAAGTTCGGCAGAATATAGGTCACCTCGAGTAATGCGCCGAAAACAAATATCCAGACACGGCGAGCAAAGGAGTTTCAGAAAATATTCAAACCGCGCTAGTTCAATTTGCAACCGCACAGGTACCCCAAAAGTAAAATGGAGCACGGTTCTGCTGAAAAAGTGCTGTTCTTCTGTTCTGCTGATAAGGCAAACACCAGAAGTGTGACACCGATCGTTCTGGTTGTCCACCCGCTGGCAGCGCACGAAGAAAAACAAATGTTTTCGTTTGTGCGATGCGATTTACTTTTGGGGCACTTGTATATAGTCGGTTTAGAGCAAAATCTCTACTAGTCTATGTAGAACCCAAGCTTTCGCCTGGCTCCGACTTAGTGACATTGAAACCAGACCAAAATTAAACCACGCACACCACTCAAGGTTAACGATGTATGTAAATTGATTTATAGGAAAAGCACAATAACTGTCATACTTCTCGGTGGATACGTAACCCACGCCGTAAGGGAAGGGAGAAAGGTTGGTGTCAAAGAGGGGCAGTAGTGGAGGGCTACGGAATAATTTTCACCATCTGGGGATTTTTAACGTGCGCTCATATCGAGAGCACAAGGAACGCGACCATCAAAACGCGGCCGCTGCGACCTGGTTTAAACTCGGGTGCTCTGGTTCAGTAGCAAATGATTTTTATTACTGAGCCAACGCGGCGGCTGCTTTCGCTCGTTACAACCGGGTTGAAGAAGGGCTGAAGATCCGCCATATATATTTTTTTACTACCTGCACAAATCAGATATAAAGCGTTTGGTAATTTTACACTCCAAAACACCTGTCATCTGCTCTGTGGATGACCGGGTAACGATAAAATGCACACGTCAAGAAGCAGCGGCGTTCACAGAGAAATCTTTTGTACGTGGACTCAAGAACGCCTTTGCTAGGACGAGATGCTCTACGTTTTTATCGCAAATGTAACGTAACAAAGCAGCAAAGGCAACACTGATAATGAACAGTTCGCGCTCTTCCGCTGTTGGTAGCAACCAGCACCAGCTCGCCCTGTCGTCAACTTAGCCGAAGTTGCGTGGGATTTCCCGGCATTATTTTTCTGAAAACAAGGAACATCACAAGTGAGGTATTCTTACGTATCGGCACTCTAGATCACTCGATAGAAGCATCGCCGTCTCTTCTGAGCACCGGAAATCGTTTTCTGTGGCTGTTTGCTGCGCTTTTCACGTGTTCTGTATCTTTTCAAAATTCACTTATGTCTGCGCAAGGAGTCATTATGAATAAAAAAGCGGAATACCAGATCACTTCAGTTGAAGAGGTTCTGTCAGGTAGTCTACACAGATAAGCCACGTTTCCGGACATCGAGAGCCTGCTGAGGGTGACGAGAGCCAGGTGCCCCAGTCGGTAGCGGCGCCGCCACCCCTTAGAGATGAGTTCCCCGTTGCTGCCTAGCTGGAAGATTTTCAGGCACCACGCGCCGGCGAAGCGCAGGCTCAGGATCATCAGCTTGCGCGATGGCACGTGTACCGCGAGAGGGAGTGGGACACCTGCGATGGATATAGGCACATTCTATCAATGTCGATCGCCCTACAAGAAATGTTTACTGGGCACAACGGGGAAGTTAGCTTAACGTGCTACCGCGAGGCGTCGTCCTGTTTTTTAGAGCCGAAGTCTAATGCGCCCGTTCGGCGGTTCAGCCACGTCACCCTTGGTGCTGATGCCTGTGTAGCCGAGCAAAAGGGAGTCACGAGAGAGTCACGAAGACGTTCTAAAAAGAAGGAAAAAAAGAGTCATGAGCTCTATTTAGCTCGTGGGGAAAAACTGCGCTTTGTAAATGCACATACATGTATGGATACAAGAATCTCCCAAATTCCTTGCCTCAATACATCACAAAAACCGCTCAAATTGCTGCTCTAAAATTTTACATTAACATGTATCGTTATCGTCCTTAGAATTTTTGTGTGTCGGGAATGAGTAAGGGGCCTTCAAGGAAGTTATTAATGCATTCTAATCTCCCCGGACTGTGTCAACTTTCGCAAGGTGAACCTTGTGAAGCCCTGCTCCGCGCACGAGTCGGAGCCGCGCGCCAGCCACATTTGAACGGCGCGTCGCTTCCCGGCACTCCCTGTGCACTGCCCTACTGTCCCTCTCCTCTCCCGTCGATGGGGAAAGAAGTCCTTGAGCGGTCCCCGCTCTGATCCCATAAAACGAGGCGCGCGAGCGTCTCGCATCCTCTTCGTTCACCTGGTACCCGCTTGCTGCCCGCTTCCTGGCTGCTCTCCCGACCTGACAACCGCACGACCCCGTGACCCCCCCGATCTGCCTGACGAACCTTCCTGCGCATGAGTGAGATAAAAATGTTTGTTTCACAGCCCGCTGCGTGTGTGTCTTGCATGCCCCTCTGGTAGAGGAATCGCCCACAAAATGACACTCAAGTGGAGCTGAATTAGCCTCCATGTGGATGATTTCTCTGCCAACGTGAGAGCGCACAGCAAGGTGAGCTCACGGCGGGCGTCCTTTGTGTGATAGGCGCAACGCCATTTTGAGTTTAGGGCTATCGTGTATGTGGATGAGGCGGAATCTAGTATAGTGGTGTTTGTACAGTGTTTTATTTTGTTTTGGGTTATGTGTGTGTTTTTTAGTGCCGGGCGGTTTGTGCTTCAATTTTTTTTCATATCTTGTACATAGACGTGAGGGTTGTCACCGCGATTAGCCTTTGTGACTAGCCTCTTGACGCGGGCTAGGTGGTAGTCGTGCACGAGCAGTTGTTCTGCCCCTTCCGGTCGGCCTTAAAGACGTAACAGATAGGACCGCCGCTTCGGATACCGGTGCGTCCGGGAGTGAGGCAAGGGACGAGGCGGAGCGCGCACAGGTTCCCAACGCAGGCGCTCTTATGCAGCACATGACCGCAATGCTGTCTGTGTTCACCCGTCAGCTCGGTTCGGTGGCTAGCACCAACCAAGCCGCAGCTGAGGCGACAGTCTCGCGTCCGCGGATAAATGTAGAGGTCCCTTCCTTTTCCAGCTAAACAGACGTGAAGTCAATTCAAAAGCTCTTACAAGAACTCGAGGATTATCAGACGCAACTGGATTCCCCAGACGACGTGGTGCTAGCGCTGGTGATTCCCGTAGCACTTGAGAGCGCGGCGCGATGGAGACCCTGCCAGCCGGCCTTCCAGTCGATGACAGACTGGCTTCACTGATCGCATCCGCGCCGAGTTCTTGCCGCCCAATTACGAGCGCTGGATGCGAGAAGCTCGCGTGGCGCACACAGCACCCAGAGGAGAGCCTGCTCTAGTATGCACGCGCAATGCAAGAGCTCTACAAGAGGGCAGATCTCACGGCAACCGATCTTGATCAGGTCGCACGCGCGATCAGGCAGTGCCATCCGCGCTTCAAGCCATATTTGCGGGGACGTGGTTTTGCAAACCTCGAGGCCCTACCATTGGAAGCGAAGGTAGTGCAGGCGAATTTACTCGCTTAATCGTGCTACCAGCCACCACCAAAGTCAGCCTAATCGCTAGAGTTGCGATGCGCGTGGGCCGGAGGCCAAGACTCCGCGCCGCGCGCCAGAGGCGCAGACGTATTGACGGTAGCCAGAAAAGCAAGCATAAGGCTCCGATATTTCTCGAGCTGTTGGCCCTACGCGTTCGAGCAGCGGCGTCGAGCTAGACTAGTCAGCGACGTTGGCGCGGAGAGAGGTGAAAGACGTCCCCAACCACCTACCGCGCGGCAGGTGAACGATCAGCTTTGCTGGAATTGCAACCAGGCGGGCCACGTGGCACGCGAGTGTCAAGCAAGGCGTATGCAGGGAAACGCGGACCGCCGGCGGCGATAATTGGTAGCACTAGCCTGTCGCTGCCGGCGGGAGAATTTCGCGGTAGGCACGGCGAAAAGTGGGAAGGGCACTCCCACGCCACGTCACCAGGCGACCGTCCTGGCGGCGGAGAGGCTTTTGTTCCCCTCGTCTGTAGAGCGCAAGGGATGTTGGCGGGCTCAGGCCCCCCCTCCCCCTCTACTTCATGGACAGCAGCCTGCAGAACCGCCCGCGGCTTCCTGCAGCTCCCCGGACCTGGGACACACCCTGGTGGCACGAGAACCCTGCCTCCCCCATCGCAATGGACCACGTGTTGCTGTGGATCCTGGCGACCTACCCGCCGCTCTGCTGCTGCTGCTGCAGCAGTTCCCGGCGGCCTCCCCAGTTGCCGCCCGACCTCGTCGTTGCGGTGACTCCCTGCTGACATCTTTGTGATGCCGCTTCTTCTTGCCAAGCCAGCACGCTTGCCACGCGCAAGCCACCCGCCGTCTTCGCAGCACCAGTGGCGTGCGCCAAGGCGGCTCCACCTCGCCGCCATGGACCATGTGTTTCTGGGAATCCTGACGCCCCCTCCTGCTGTACCCGGATACTCCTGGACAGCTTCCTGTGGGCTCCCTGCTCGCGGGCCTCGGCGCGCGGTCTACGGACGGTTTCCTCAGCGCCACCCGCCGCGCTGCTGCCTTGGCAGCAGTCTGTCGCGGTCCCCTCTTGCTGCGGCGATTTCCCAATCGCTGTGGCGTCCTGCAGTGACCAGCAGTCCTCCCTGTGCCTCGCAGAGGCGCAGTACCAGGCTTCGCCTGGAACACCCATAAGCGCTGCTGCACCGGGGCCTCCACGCCGACCTGCCGATGTTCACCGGGCTGTTTGCTTGGTGCGGGCCAAAATGATCACCCCCCCACCCCTCCTCACGTCCCACTTCCCCATCCCCCGGGCAGCAAGAGTGCCGCCGCGACATTAGGCCGGAACAACCAGTGTCCGGTATCCCCCCCCCCCTGTGAATATCCTAAAGTCCCCAACCAACCTTTCAGGCTAGTGCGGTTAGCTGGTCAAAGCTACTCTCGTTGAGACAGGCTCAACGCTGTCACTGGTCGGTGACGACGTGTTCGAGGCCTGCCGTAAGTGTAACATCCGTGTCAGGCGAGCTGAAACCCATTTGAGGGAGCAGTGCGTCTCGTGGTGCGCTTTGACGGCAGAAAGCGGAGGCATATTGCTTCGTCTACCTGCCAGGCTTGGCCATACCAGTTATTCTGGGAAGGGATGTTCTTTTCAGGGAAGGCATTGTGTTCGACATGGGGGAGAATGGCTATTGCTACAGCCACTTCACCCCCCTCATGCCCTTTGTTAGCGCACCCAGGCAGGAATGTCTCGCCCAGCGGGCGAGTGTCCACGCTTGTGCGGCAGACGACTCCCCCGTGAAGCTGAAAGTCGGTGGACCATTAGAAGCAATTATCGCGTCTTTCTCAGGCCACGGTTCACACTGAAACCGTGCAGAACCGACGTGCTTTAGCACGAGATTGAAATGGGTAATACGCACCCTTTCAGGTCTAACCCACGTCCGGTAAGCACGCATAAGAGACAGCTTCTCGATAGCGCCCTTGACGAGATGATTGATACCGGCGCTGTGAGACCCTCACGAAGTCCCTGGGCATCCCCATTGGTTCTAGTACCAAAGAAAGATAGTTCGGTGAGGCTGTGGTTTGATTATCGAAAGCTCAGCTCACTGACGCCTATGGTTGCATACCCTTTCCAGTCAATCGAGGCTGTGATGTACACGTAAGGGAACGCAAGGTTATTCATAGTCCTGGATGTAAGTAGAGAGTACCTGCAGATTGAGATGGCGGAATGTGACATTTAGAAAACTGCATTCAATCAATCAATCAATCAATCAAAGTGATCTTTATTTGTAGGAAACGAAATACATAAAGAATATTTGGACCGATAGCCGCGGGGCTAGTGGGCGGTCCAGTACATAATAAACTTGGTCAGGCAGCTGTAATGAGCGCATACAAACACACACACACAAAAAAAAAAACGACTAAAACAGACAAGCAAAAAGAATCAACAGGCACGGAGGAAAATACTTTTCAGCAAGCAATTCATAGGCAATTAATACAAAACGCAAGCGCACACACAAAAAAAATAGGGGGGGGGGGGATGGCGGGGAGGGGATCATAACTCTTCTTGGCTGTTAATAAAGAACATTTTACAACTCATTTTAAAGTTACCGGCAAGTTTCACATTAATAGGCAACGTGTTCCAATGTTTTGCTCCAGAAAATTGCACTAAACGTTCTCCGTACACATTGTGGCAGGCAGGGAGGTTGAAATTGCCATTTAATGCGTGTCTTGTATTGCGAGATGGCAACAAGAAAATATCAAGTGGCAAAGGAATACTAGTATTAATGATGTTATTTACCAATACACAGATTTTGTATTTAAGCATGGATTCTAAAGAAAGCACTCGATTTTCTAGAAATAAATTATTGTTGCTGCAGTTGAAAGATACGTGGTATATTATACGCAATGCTCTCTTCTGCAGTCTCTGTAAGGGAAGTAGATAAGTTTTGTACGTTTGTCCCCAAGATTCACAGCAGTAGCTGATGTGGGAGTGAAATAACGAAAAATACAGGGAACGTAGTATGGTGTACGGGAAATACCTTTTCGCCTTGGTAAGCGCGTAGCAACTGAAAGCTAGCTTTTTAGATAGCCTATCTATCTGCTCTTGCCAGTGCAAGTGTTGGTCAAAGATGATACCAAGGTATTTGAAAGAACAAACTTGCTGAACACAATCGTTGTTTAGAGATATGTGAATCGTACTAGGGTCAATGTTTCTTCTCTTGGAGTGGAATACTACATATTTAGTTTTGTCTACGTTTATTGTTAGTGTATTAGCTCGAAACCATTCTGAAACATTAAACAGTTCGGACGTTATCGTATTTTCTAGGCCCGAGTGACGTAGATGTGAACAAAAGAGCAGTGTCATCTGCATACATAAAGACTTTTGAAAATTGAACGGCCTGCGGTAGGTCGTTCACGAAAATGGAAAACAAAACAGGACCCAATACAGATCCTTGCGGGACCCCGCAAGTCACGGGTAGTAGTGTGGAGTGTCTGTCACTCAGCACTACTTTTTGTTTTCTAGCGGAAAGGTAGCTATCAAAGAACTGGAGAGAGGCATTAGTAATACCACACGATTTTAATTTTTCCAATAACTCTGAGTGATAGACACACTCAAATGCCTTTTTTATGTCGAGCAATATTACTATTGCAATTTGATTTTTGTGAAGAGCAGTGTTAATATGGTGAGAAAGTGATGTGACAGCAGTGGTTGTTGATTTGGCTGAGATAAAGCCATGCTGCTCAGCACAGATTACATTATTATCAAGCAGAAACTTTTTCAATTGTAAGGATATTAATTTTTCAAAAACAGTATTGATTATACTAAGCACAGATATGGGTCTGTAACTACTGGGGTCATTGGGATCTCCTGTCATGTAGACTGGCACAACTTTCGCAATCTTCAAGCTTATTGGATACTGAGAGCTAACCATCGCATGGTTAATTATGTTGCATAAGGGGGTGCAAAGAATGTCGATATTGTCTTTTAGCACCTTCGATGGTATTCCGTCATAACCACAAGCTTTGTTTTCTCGCAGAGTTTTAACTACTGACCTCATTTCTTCTTCAGTTATCTCCCGGAAAGCGAAGGTATTATTTGTTGCAATAGGTCTTGCTAGGTGAGGCGTTGTTGAAGGGAAGCCATTAACCAGCTTTCTTCCTCGATCGACGAAATTATTATTGAAGGTATCAGCCATCTCCTCTGAGATTAAGTCTGGAAGAATATGTTCTTTTTTCTTTAATCCAACAACATCGCTCACAATTCCCCATATCTTTTTGGAATTTCCTTCCTGTCTCATAATTAGATTAGTGTAGTATTGTTTCTTTGAGTTTCTCATCATGGCGACCGATTTGTTTCTGTAGCATCGAAACTGTTCCCGGTAATACCTATTAGTCCGATTGTTTTTCCACTTATGATAGTATGAATCTTTCTTTTTCAGGACTTCATGTATAGCTTTTGTCATCCAAGGGCGTATACCATGGTCGTAGTTACGCCTAGTGTATGTGTAAGTGGATCGGTCAATGAGGTCTGTGATTTTCCTTACCAGGTATTGATACTCAATATCTATGTCATCATCATGCACACTTTCGAAATCTGTGCACAGAAGCAGCGATCGCACTTGAGCGTAATCGATTCGGGTGGTACGTTTTTTAAACTGCTTGGGAGGATAAAGCAAAGGGTCACAGGGATAAAGAATAAAGATGGGATTGTGGTCTGAGATGGCAATGTCGCACACACCAGCAAACACATTTATGTCCTTGTTGCAAAGCACATGGTCAATCAGAGAGGCGGATTGGTTAGTGACTCGAGTTGGCTCATCTATAACATTTGTCAAGTTAAAGGACTGTGTCAGCAAGAGGTAATCACGGCAATCATCTTTCAACAAATCAATGTTGAAATCACCACAGACAATCAAAGACGATTTACCCGTCGCAAGTGATAATAGCGTAGTTTCCATTACGGAATAGAATTTGTTTAGACAAGCGCTAAGTGGGCGGTAAACAACACCTATAATGATGCCACACTTCATTTCAGTGAACAGTGTTTCAACTACACCTGCTTCATAACTAGCATTGCATTTACAGCAGTAGTCGATCCCTTTTCGAACAAAAAGTGCGAGGCCACCACCACGTGATACACTATCCCGCGGTCGCGAGAGGAAATTGTACCCAGGAATTTCAACAGTTTCACCTTGCTTGAGCCATGTTTCTGTCAGCGCAATAACATCAAAACGATACGAGTAATGTGACAGATAAGCAACCAAATGATCGAGGTTTTTCCTAGCACTCCGGATGTTGCAGTGTAACACAGATACCTGACCGCGCCCAAGCCATTTGTCTTCGATTTGAGCAGAAGTGTAGGTCATTCGGAGATACAGCGATTAGGGTAGCCTATTTATTACTGTACCTGGGCGAGGTCAGCCATTCGCGTCACCTGCAGTACGTGCGAGTTGTCTGTCTTGCGCATCAAGATTTTACCTTCTATGACCCAGGCATACTTCCAACCCTTCTCTTTTTTTGCCTTCAAAGCGTGTCCCAGCAGCACTTTCTTTGCCGGGCACAAATGCTCGTTTACATAGACTGGTGAACTCTTTTCTTCTGAGCTGTTGAAACCCAGGTGAAATGTGTTTAGTCTTTGCTTTTTGGCAGCTTTCAGCATTTTGTCTCTAGCGGCATAGGAATGAAATTTGACCACCACATTTGGCTCTTTTTTGTTCATCGATGGCACTCGGTGAACGACATTAATGTCACTCTCACTGATTTCAATTTGCAAATATCGTGATATATCTGTCAAAGTAGCGACAAGGTTTTCACCCTGGACTACAGGAAGCCCCTTGATTTCCAGATTACTTCTCCTGCTGTACTGCAAGTCAATCACCTCTTTCTTCACGTCTTCTAGTTCTTTTGAGAGACGATCGTTGTCTTTCTTTCTTTCTACGCTTTCAGCTTTCACATATTTCAGTTCCTTTTTCATTTCAGCTATTTCTGCATTACGCTCCTCAAAAATTGTGTTAGTGAACTCCATGGATTTCCGCACTGGCTCAAGCTCATCTTCAATTACCTTTTTGAGGGCCTCTTTCAGCTCTAGCTGATTTGTCTCAAAGTGTGCTGACATGTCAGCAAGTGCTTTCACGACTTCCTTTATAGTCAAAGGTGCCTTGTCTCCCATAATATCATGTACAGACGGACGGAGCAGTCCAAGAGCCGCTATATAGCAACAAGCACCTTAAGTAAAAGAAGGCTCACACACGTACCTGCACAGAATGAAGCAGGCAGTTAGTTGCAGCTCAACGTTACGGCGTCCTGGACTGCTCCGGAATGGTGCTGAGGGTGGGCTAGACAGCGGATTTTATAGCCTTCCTGTAACGTCGATGGCCCTTCGAGCTGCGCAGGCGCAGCTGACTGCCGGATGATAAAGTGTCGCCGACGGCCCTCCAACAGTCCAACAGCAAAGCGCAGGCACAACAGGTATCTGGCAGACGCAGCACGTGGACGCTCGATGTAGGCAACAAGCAGGGTTTCATGCGATGGCTTGAGGATTTTCCCGATGACAGGCTGCACAGAATGAAGCAGGCAGTTAGTTGCAGCTCAACGTTACGGCGTCCTGGACTGCTCCGGAATGGTGCTGAGGGTGGGCTAGACAGCGGATTTTATAGTCTTCCTATGACGTCGATGGCCCTTCGAACTGCGCAAGCGCAGCTGACTGCCGGATGATAAAGTGTCGCCGACGGCCCTCCAACAGTCCAACAGCAAAGCGCAGGCACAACAGGTATCTGGCAGACGCAGCACGTGGACGCTCGATGTAGGCAATAAGCAGGGTTTCAGGCGATGGCTTGAGGATTTTTTTCCCGATGACAGGCTGCACAGAATGAAGCAGGCAGTTAGTTGCAGCTCAACGTTACGGCGTCCTGGACTGCTTTGGAATGGACCTCCTACCGCGGGCTCTTCGAATTTGCTCAACTCCCGTTTGGTTTGTCTAATGCACCGAACACGTTCATGAGATTTATGGACATCGTGCTGCGCGATGCAAGGTTCAGCTACGCGATGGCGTACCTCGACGACGTCGTGACATTCTCACAGTAGCTCGAAGAGCCCCTCATACACCTGAATTTTGTTCTTGAAAGAATGAGACGCATGGGTCTAATGATCAACCCAAAGAAAGTGCTGCTGCCATCAAAAAGGGTGAACCTCTTCGGCTTCGTGGCTGATGATGGCACTTTGAGACCGAACGATGACAAACTGCAGGCAACTACCCCTGCCCGATGGACGGGAAACGCTTGCAAAGGTTTTTGGAAATGGTTACTCGCAAAGCCGCTGAACCTGTTGTTGCGTAAAGGCTCTAAGTGGGTCCGGAACAAGGAGCAACAGCGCTAAATGTTATACAGAACGCACCTGTCCCGTTCGTCTTTATGTGTGTTTTGTCTGACATTTAGCGCTGTTTTTTCCTTTGGTTAAACACAATGTAGAAGATTCACGGGTTGACCTACTCGCATTCACCCCTCATGATAGTGAGACATTACTTGCGCATCTGTGTACCTAACCGACTCATCAAGAGGTCTCCAGCCTCAGTTGTGCCTGCTGTTGTTCTCGATCCGCATAGAAATTTTCACAAGAAGCTCGAAAAACAGTTGCGCTGCACAGTCTGTCACAAAAGGTCGAAATGCTGTTGCGAAAAGTGCAATGTTACACTTTGCATAAAGCATGGCTGCTTCAATACGTTTCACGCACTGCGCTAACTTCCGCATTACTATGGGAAGCACCCAGCGCACTTTCTAAAGTACAGTGTTATAACGTCTGAACCAATACAGGTAAAGTTGCAAAACTTTACAAATGGTGTTATTTACCTTATTTAATAAGATATGTAAAAGGTAGTAGAAATCGTACGACTAGGCTTGGCATGGGCCTTAATGTGTTGAGTCCCCGGCTTTCCGGTGAGAAAGGTGGCTTGGAAGGCAACAGCACGAGTCCTCGGCCGCCAGTATAGAAAAAAAAAAACTATCAGCATGGCCATAGTTCTGCAATTTTAAAAACGGCAGTACATGACCGACAGAGTGAAGATATGGGGTCAAATTTCGCGCCCCCTTAAGAGGACTGCCCTCCATCTGCACACGCCTATGGCCATCTTGAGTTTCCTCCTGTTTCTCAGCGCACGCAGTGCAGTGGCGGCGCCTTGGCGGCTTCGTGTAAAGCCCATGCCAATGGCACACGGTGGGCGAGCCGAATACTTGGCCGCAGAATCAACACCGCGTTTAGATTTAGAGCTTGCGCACTTTTGGAGAAGCAAACAAGCCTCTTAGATCATGGCGTCTTGCCCTATCAAGTCCTGGAGCATCAATGGACAAGAAGTGGAAGCTGTGACAGATTTTCTGTTCTTAGGCTCCAAGATTACCTCGGAAGGAGACTGCAGCCATGAAATTAGGAGACGCCTGCTTCTGGGAAAGAGAGCAATGGTTAGCCTTGACCGCCTAGTAAAGAGCAGAGACATTAGTCTGCCAACCAAGATCCGTATAACTCGTGCTATGGTCTTTCCAGTTGTGATGTATGGATGCGAGAGTTGGACTGTGAAAAAGGCTGACCGCCGAAGAATTGACGCGTTTGAATTGTGGTGCTGGCGAAGACTCTTGAGAGTTCCTTGGACTGCCAGAAGATCAAATCAGTCGATATTGTCGACCATAAACCCCGACTACTAATTGGAGGGTCAAATTTTAAAGTTAAAGCTCAGCTACTTTGGTCATCTGATGAGAAGAGAGGAGTCGCTGGAGAAAGATTTGATGTTGGGAAAGGTTGAGGGTTGCCGGAGAAGGGGTAGGCAGCGAACGCGATGGTTAGATGGCATCCTCGAGGCACTGCAGATGAAGTTATGTGATGTTAGGAAGATAGTGAGAGATCGGAAAGCGTGGCGTGATATGGTCCATAGGGTCACGAAGAGTCGGACACGACTGAACGACTGAACTGACTGACTGACCCAAAATTTAATTTCCTTGCTACGAACTTGTCCGTCATTATAACCACAAGTTAGAGCACTGAAGGAAACTTCAGTGTTGGCCCATTCATCATCCAGGGCAGCCGCTAATGCCCCAAGCCTTCAACAATGCAGGAATTTTATGCACATACTAAGTTCGAATGATAATTCAAGGATTATGCTGTGCCTCTATATATTCTGCAAATTTATCCTGGAAAACGTGAGAACTCAATATTTCAAGACCTCAGTTAAACTCGTCATCTTCAAATTATTTCTTTCTGTATCTCCGCGCTTCAACTTCAATTATAGGACGTCGGGCCGGACCGAGCCTAATCCTTTCAGTCTGAGCCCCGGGCCGGACACTTCAGCCCTCTCAGTGTCGGGCTGAATAACACTGCAAATCGGAGCAAGCACCCGTAGGCATTTTTTCACGCTTCGAGGACAAAATTTTGCTTGGCATAAGCCCCGACTCCAAACGCACACACGTCATGCGCTGACGCGTCAACGTCATCGCGCGTGTCAACCAAACCCGGTCTGCGCATGCGCGCGGCACTTGACGCGAGCATCGCGAGCGCTGACGCTCCGATCTGTCCCTGCCAGATTTGGCGCGTAAGCGCGCGCGCTACGCGTGTCGGAAACTAGCGACGGGGTTAAACGATACGAGCGGACCGCGCAGCTGTCCCCTACTCCTTTCTTCTTGTCTTCAAGGTTATTAGGTTATTAGCTCCCTCTGCTCCTTTTCTTCACAGACTGGGTGCCTTTCAATTCTCCTCTGCTCTTTACGGTTTTGAAATTTTCTCAGTCCGCGCGAGAGAGTGAGCGAGCCAGGACCATCAGCATGCAGGCGCATTCCCCTTTTGCGACGCCCGCGTGACGCCTGCGTTGGCGTCGCGGCGTGGGGAAAGTGCTTTGGAATCCCCGCTATAGATTATCCGCGCGCAAGGAACAAACCGCGCCCCACAAATAAGTATCGAATGGCGTATCACGGCACCCGGCCAGGCGAAATTCTTTGTTTGAAATTGGAACAGCGTTTCAAAGCCCGACCGTGCGGCGCACTCCCCTACCCTTCGACCCTTTCAGTCTTCAGCTCGAGGCCAAGTGAAGCTGATAAGTTCATTGTCATCGCATAAATCACAAGGGTGACAATATTTGATAAAAGACCAGCAGCAGAAGCAGAGCGTTGACTGCGGCTTGGCTTTTAGGGTATCTCACTAATGTAGGGAAAATACTAATGGCATATGATGATTGAGCGCTTAGGTGACGTGAGGCAAGCGAATGACAAGTAGCATAGTCTCTGGCGCCGTCCAAAATATGCAAATGCATGTAGCTGCGCTGGTAATCCAACACCGTGTCCAGACTCCGCAGGACGTGCGGTCTGGATGCCCTCCCAGCACTAGTTCGATCACATGAAAACGGTTAACATAAATTGAAAGCACAACGTTGCCCAACCTCGAAGCAGTTTCTCTCACCGTCTATTATGCGGCGCGACTCTCTTCTTCTTCCAGTGCATTTGCTCCTTAGGTTGCAGTGTAGACATCTGTAGCTTTGGCAAAAAATGTAATACGTACGCATCTGGAAATGGACACAATGCACTTGGAAGAAGCATTGTAACTCGGTGCAATTTCTTTCTCGACAATATTTTTGCATAGCCACCACCCACGAGCTTGTTGCGAGCTGCTATGTTGAAACGGTGAAGAGGACCAAGAGTCTTCCGCATTTCGCCAAAGAGTTCAGGCACCGTTTTCAGCTCTTCGACCTTCTACGCTTTTCCCGCCACGTCATGGACAACGACGACCAGCCGATGTGGTTTCTGGCACGACTGTTCACATTCCGTGCAATCTGGGCCAAAGATATGTGCATTGCGGCGGCCATTTGCATCTTTGTCGCCGGTATCCTGACCCTGGTTTGGCTGAACATTCAGGCTGCGCAGACCGTCCGTTTCCTACATCATCCAAGATAGGTTCGTGCCTTCGCGTGAGCCTATAGTGACGCATGAAGGATACCGACAAGCCTTTTGACCGGACTGTTCTTCAAAACTCCGACTGATGATGTGTATGCTGTGTTTCCCATCTTTGGTTCATGACATGGAACAGTGTGTGAATTTTTAGCTCTCTCGAGACTCCCCTGTGCACATTTCCGTGAATCCACCGCTACACCTTCGTCTCTTTGACTTCCGCCAGGGGATGCAGCTTAATCCAGACTCCACGCAACTGAGGCTCTAAAGACTCTTTTTCGAAGGACATGCCGTAGAACGTCCTTTTTCACCATGATGATGACTAAATTCATTTCACTGAAACGGTGAATGTTGAAAAAGATAAATGGGTCATGCTGTGCTGCGAAATAAACCCCTCGGCTCATGAACTGGATGCTCTCCTTTTTTGTTTACTTCCAGCCTATCGTTCGGAGGAACAGGGCTTGGTTGCGCGTATACGTTTTCAACACAGAATTAAGGACACGGCTTCACTGTATTTCCTCCTTATGGCATAAACGGTTCACTGAGACGCGAAATAAGTCCCCAGCTTACCCATTGTCTTATTGTCGTCCCTGCGGTGCTGCAGACGCAGGTTTTACTCTCTGGATTGTAAGCTGGTGAGCCAGCTCCAGAGTGATTTGAGTCTTACATTTACTAAAGTGAAGTTTATATAAGTTATTTAAGACTGCAAAGACTGATTTTCAATTGCCAAAATTGTAAAATGACATTCAGATGAAAGTCGATTTTCTCGACCCCCGCGGTATCTGTGGAAGATGGAAAACTTAAGTCACTCCCTGAGCACTAACGTGCATACCCCGACCACACAACAACGCCAGTCCCGATCCCCCTTACCAAGGAGGTTTCCTCATCCAACCCAGCAGTCGATATGTAATTCACAGACCCACCTCTACGGCGAGAAAACTAAAACTGGCGTCCTCCGGGAGTAAAGACACCGCAACTAGAGTCAAGATCCTCCACCCGACGATTTTCCGTTACAACAACCTTATCCGACGAATCCAATCACGAACTGTGTAAAAAATCGCGTTCGTGGGTAGCAGAGCTGAATTTTTGGCGATGAGCAGCCGTCTAGCCACGGCCATCAGTAACGTTTTGACGCCTTGGACTGAGGCCGCAGATTCACACCGCCGACGACAACATGCTGACGCCGACTGGTATCTGCACCTTGTGAATACAGATCCGCGGCGTCACTCCAAATACAGGCACTCGTGGCATCGCTGAAGCCATCATGTCGTTCTACTGGGCCGAGAAGTCTGTGCAAGAATAATCTAACTGGACGTTTTCAGTAAAGAGGCTTCATCGTGATTAAAGCTGCCGTGAACACGAACCTCCTGGCCAATCAAAAACTCTACCTGTAAACTATTACAGAACCCTTGCAGAACTATATTGCATAAGCTTCTGACAAAACGACAAATTATTGTCAATAAAGGCCCGAGATTAATGTGCCAGTAGCCTTATTGGATCTCTACAAAGAAACTGAATGCGATTTGCTAGCTAGTTGAAGACATTCTGCAAGATGATGGGATACACCGTCGACTAGCCACTTGGCGTCATCTGCTCTCGTGGCAACGAAATATCATCATCATCATCATCATCAGCCTGATTATACCCACTGCAGGGCGAAGGCCTCTCCCATATTTCTCCACTTAACCCGGTTCTGTGCTAGCTGCATCCACTTGACCCCTGCGAACTTCTTAATCTCATCCGCCCACCTAACTTTCTGCCGCCCCCTGCTACGCTTTCCTTCCCTTGGAATCCAGTTTGTTACCCTCAGCGACCATCGGTTATCCTCTCTTCGCACTACATGTCCTGCCCATGCCCATTTCTTCTCCTTAATTTCTACTGGAATGTCGGTAACTTGAGTTATTTCTCTGACCCACTCTGCACGCTTTCTATCTCTTAATGTTACCCCTACCATTTTTCGTTCCATAGCCCTCTGGGTTGTCCTCAACTTAAGCACAACTCTCTTGGTTAGCCTCCACGTTTCAGCCCCATAGGTGAGTACAGGCAAGATGCAACTGTTTTATACATTCCTCTTGAGCGATACCGGTAAGCTGCTAGTCATAATCTGCGAGTGCTTGCCAAATGCGCTCCATCCCAATCGTATTCTTCTTGTTATTTCCTTTTCGTGGTCGGGATCTGCGGTTACTACCTGTCCTAAGTAGACATATTCGCCTACTACTTCCAGTATTTCGCTACCTAATGTAAACTGCTGTTCCTTCCCGAGGCTGTTGAACATTACCTTAGTCTTCTGCATATTGACCCTACAATTGTGCTTCTATTGCCGATGAGTGAACAAATTAAGTTTTGCGCCAGAAATACGACTTTTTTTTTAATTGGCTTCCCACAATACGCTTTTTTTAAATGCCATCGCACCAATACAATAGAAACGTAAGCAGTCTCTCTATTTTAGGACGTAGCAGTTAACGCGATTTCCTCGATAATACGCCCAGCGATGCCACTTTAAAAGTGTCATTGCGAGAAACCACTTCTATAATGCGCATTTTTGACATCACACACATACAAATGCACTACGGAAGAAGAAAAATTACAAACCAGGCTCAACTTCTATGTTGACAGCCTTCAGTTTATTATAATGCTAGCCCTTCACATCAAAAATGAAACCGTTGATTACTCCATTTTAGTTATTTTGTCACTGAGCTCTATCACATGCACAATGTTTGCCCTGCTTTACAATCAAATCTGAGCAGACTGCACTGGAGTATGTCTCGCACGGTTTAAAACAACGACCTGTAAAAAAAAAAGCACCTGGTATACTCCACTCAGGCCAGCATAAAATATTCCGACTGGAGGCCGTGCTGGCGTACTTTATTTTTTTTCTCAATCTTTTTTTCTTTTCTTTTTTTTGTCGTGGTGGTGGGGCTTTTTCTACGGCTGGTGCATCTGTTGTTTGGAGACGCAAGAGAGCACCTCGCGGAATGATGGGTGGACCAGAATCTTCTTGAGGCACTCCAGCGATCTGGACGAACCATTCCTCCATTTTGTCTGACTTAATGAGGCACTTGACGTCCTGAAAGCCGGAGCAGTCGATAAGAATATCTACGAAGGCGTCCTCGTATCGGGCGATGATCGCGAATAATTCTTCATGATCCCTTTCGACGTACACACTGGGGGGCAACAAAAAGTTCGGCAGAAGATAGGTCACCTCGAGTAATGCGCCGAAAACAAATATCCAGACACGGCGAGCAAAGGAGTTTCAGAAAATATTCAAACCGCGCTAGTTCAATTTGCAAGCGCACAGGTACCCCAAAAGTAAAATGGAGCACGGTTCTGCGGAAAAAGTTCTGTTCTTCTGTGCTGCTGATAAGGCAAACACCAGAAGTGTGACACCTATCGTTCTGGTTGTCCACCCGCTGGCAGCGCACGAAGAAAAACGAATGTTTTCGTTTGTTCGATGCGATATACTTTTGGGGCACTTGTATATAGTCGGTTTAGCGCAAAATTTCAACTAGTCTATGTAGAACCCAAGCATTCGCCTGGCTCCGACTTAGTGACATTGAAACCAGACCAAAATTAAACCACGCACACCACTCAAGGTTAACGATGTATGTAAATTGATTTATAGGAAAAGCACAATAACTGTCATACTTCTCGGTGGATACGTAACCCACGCCGTAAGGGAAGGGAGAAAGGTTGGTGTCAAAGAGGGGCAGTAGTGGAGGGCTACGGAATAATTTTCACCATCTGGGGATTTTTAACGTGCGCTCATATCGCAGAGCACAAGGAACGCGACCATCAAAACGCGGCCGCTGCGACCTGGTTTAAACTCGGGTGCTCTGGTTCAGTAGCAAATGATTTTTATTACTGAGCCAACGCGGCGGCTGCTTTCGCTCGTTACAACCGGGTTGAAGAAGGGCTGAAGATCCGCCATATATATTTTTTTACTACCTGCACAAATCAGATATAGAGCGTTTGGTAATTTTACACTCCAAAACACCTGTCATCTGCTCTGTGGATGACCGGGTAACGATAAAATGCACACGTCAAGAAGCAGCGGTGCTCAGAGAGAAATGTTTTGTACGTGGACTCAAGAACGCCTTTGCTAGGACAAGATGCTCTACGTTTTTATCGCAAATGTAACGTAACATAGCAGCAAAGGCAACACTGATAATGAACAGTTCGCGCTCTTCCGCTGTTGGTAGCAACCAGCACCAGCTCGCCCTGTCATCAGCTTAGCCGAAGTTGCGTGGGATTTTCCGGCATTATTTTTCTAAAAACAAGGAACATCACAAGTGAGTTATTCTTACGTATCGGCACTCTAGATCACTCGATAGAAGCATCGCCGTCTCTTCTGAGCACCGGAAATCGTTTTCTGTGGCTGTTTGCTGCGCTTTTCACGTGTTCTGTATCTTTTAAAAATTCACTTATGTCTGCGAAGTGAGCCATTATGAATAAAAAAGCGGAATACCAGATCACTTCAGTTGAAGAGGTTCTGTCAGGTAGTCTACACAGATAAGCCACGTTTCCGGACATCGAGAGCCTGCTGAGGGTGACAAGAGCCAGGTGCCCCAGTCGGTAGCGGCGCCGGCACCCCTTAGAGATGAGTTCCCCGTTGCTGCCTAGCTGGAAGATTTTCAGGCACCACGCGCCGGCGAAGCGCAGGCTCAGGATCATCAGCTTGCGCGATGGCACGTGTACCGCGAGAGGGAGTGGGACACCTGGGATGGATATAGGCACATTCTATCAGTGTCGATCGCCCTACAAGGAATGTTTACTGGGCACAACGGGGAAGTTTGCTTAACGTGCTACCGCGAGGCGTCGTCCTGTTTTTTAGAGCCGAAGTTTAATGCACCCGTTCGGCGGTTCAGCCACGTCACCCTTGGTGCTGATGCCTGTGTAACCGAGCAAAAGGGAGTCACGAGAGATTCACGAAGACGTTCTAAAAAGAAGGAAAAAAAGAGTCATGAGCTCTATTTAGCTCGTGGGGAAAAACTGCGCTTTGTAAATGCACATACATGCACGGATACAAGAATCTCCCAAATTCCTTGACTCAATACATCGCAAAAACCGCTCAAATTGCTGCTCTCAAATTTTACATTAACATGTATCGTTATCGTCCTTAGAATTTTTGTGTGTCGGGAATGAGTAAGGGGCCTTCAAGGAAGTTATTAATGCATTCTAATCTCCTTGGACTGTGTCAACTTTCGCAAGGTGAACCTTATGGAGCCCTGCTCCGCGCACGATTCGGAGCCGCGCGCCAGCCACATTTGAAAGGCGCGTCGCTTCCCGGCACTCCCTGTGCACTGCCCTACTGTTCCTCTCCTCTCCCGTCGATGGGGAAAGAAGTCCTTGAGCGGTCCCCGCTCGGACCCCATAAAACGAGGCGCGCGATCGTCTCGCACCCTCTTCGTTCACCTGGTACCCGCTTGCTGCCCGCTTCCTGGCTGCTCTCACGACCTGACAACCGCACGACCCCCTGACCCCCCCGATCTGCCTGACGAACCTTCCTGCGCCTGAGTGAGATAAAAATGTTTGTTTCACGGCCCGCTGCGTGCGTGTCTTGCATGCCCCTCGGGTAGAGGAATCGCCCACAAAATGACGCTCAACTGGAGCTGAATTAGCCCCCATGTGGATGATTTCTCTGCCAACGTGGGAGCGCACGGCAAGGTGAGCTCACGGCGGGCGTCCTTTGTGAGGTAGGCGCAACGCCATTTTGAGTTTAGGGCTATCGTGTATGTGGATGAGGCGGAATCTAGTATAGTGGTGTTTGTACAGTGTTTTATTTTGTTTTTGGTTATGTGTGTGTTTTTTAGTGCCGGGCGGTTTGTGCTTCAATTTTTTTTTCATATCTTGTACATAGACGTCAGGGTTGTCACCGCGATTAGCCTTTGTGACTAGCCTCTTGACGCGGGCTAGATGGTAGTCGTGCACGAGCAGTTGTTCTGCCCCTTCCGGTCGGCCTTAAAGACGTGGCAGATAAGACCGCCGCTTCGGATACCGGTGCGTCCGGGAGTGAGGCAAGGGACGAGGCGGAGCGCGCACAGGTTCCCAACGCAGCCGCTCTTATGCAGCACATGACCGCAATGCTGTCTGTGTTCACCCGTCAGCTCGGTTCGGTGGCTCGCACCAACCAAGCCGCAGCTGCGGCGACAGTCTCGCGTCCGCGGATAAATGTAGAGGTCCCCTCTTTTTCCAGCTAAACGGACGTGAAGTCAATCCACAAGCTCTTACAAGAACTCGAGGATTATCAGACGGCACTGGATTCCCCAGACTACGTGGTGCTAGCGCAGGTGATTCCCGTAGCACTTGAGAGCGCGGCGCGATGGAGACGCTGCCAGCCGGCCTTCCAGTCGATGACAGACTGGCTTCGCTGATTGCTTCCGCGCCGAGTTCTTGCCGCCCGATTACGAGCGCTGGATGCGAGAAGCTCGCTTGGCGAACACAACACCCAGATGAGAGCCTCCTCGAGTATGCACGCGCAATGCAAGAGCTCTACAAGAGGGCAGATCCCACGGCAACCGATCTTGATCAGGTCGCGCGCGCGATCAGGCAGTGCCATCCGCGCTTCAAGCCATATTTGCGAGGACGTGGTTTTGCAAACCTCGAGGCCCTACCATAGGAAGCGAAGGTAGTGCAGGCGGATTTACTCGCTTAATCGTGCTACCAGCCACCACTCAGGTCAGCCTAATCGCTAGAGTGTCGATGCGCGTGGGCCGGAGGCCAAGACTCCGCGCCGCGCGCCAGAGGCGCAGACCTATTGACGGTAACAAGAAAAGCCAGCATAAGGATCCGCAATTTCTCGAGCTGTTGGCCCTACGCGTTCGAGCAGCGGCGTCGAGCTAGACTAGTCAGCGACGTTGGCGCGGAGAGAGGTGAAAGACGTCTCCAACCGCTTCGTGGAACGCGGCATCCACCGACCGCGCGGCAGGTGAACGATCGGCTTTGCTGGAATTGCAACCAGGCGGGCCACGTGGCACGCGAGTGTCAAGCAAGGCGTATGCAGGGAAACGCGGACCGCCGGCGGCGATAATTGGTAGCACTAGCCTGTCGCTGCCGGCGGGAGAATTTCGCGGTAGGCACGGCGGAAAATGGGAAGCGCACACCCACGCCACGTCACCGGGCGACCGCCCCGGCGGCGGAAAGGCTTTTCTTCCCCTCGCCTGTTGAGAGCAAGGGGTGTTGTCGGGCTCAGCCCCCCCCCCCCCCTCTACTTCATTGGACAGCAGCCTGCAGAACCGCCAGCGGCTTCCTGCAGCTCCCCGGACCTGGGACACACCCTGGTGGCACGAGAACCCTGCCTGTCCCATCGCAATGGACCACGTGCTGCTGTGGATCCTGGCGACCTACCCGCCGCGCTGCTGCTGCTACAGTAGTTCCTGGCGGCCTCCCCAGTTGCCGCCCGCCCTCGTCGTCGCGGTGACTCCCTGCTGACATCTTTGTGATGCCGCAGTCCTCGCTGCGCTCGTGCTTCTTGCCAAGCCAGCACGCTTGCCACGCGCAAGCCACTCGAAGTCCTCGCAGCACCAGTGTTGTGCGTCAAGGCGGCTCCACCTCGCCGCCATGACCATGTGTTTCCGCGAATCCTGACACCCCCTCCTGCTGTATCCGGATACTCCTGGACAGCTTCCCGTGGGCTCCCTGCTCGCGGGCCTCGGCGCGCGGTCTACGGACGGTCTCCTCAGCGCCACCCGCCGTGCTGCTGTCTTGGCAGCAGTCTGTCGCGGTCCCCTCCTGCTGCGGCGATGTCCGAATCGCCGTGGCGTCCTGCTGTCACCAGCAGTCCTCCCTGTGCCTCGCAGAGGCGCCGTACCAGGCTTCGCCTGGAACGCCCATAAGCGCTGCTGCACAGGGGCATCCACGCCGACCGGCCGATGTTCACCGGGCTGTTTGCTTGGTGCGGGCCAAAGTGATCTCCCCCCCACCCCTCCCCACGTCCCACTTCCCCATCACCCGGGCACCAAGGGTGCCGCTGCGACATTAGGCCAGAATAACCCGTGTCCGGTATCCCCCCCCCCCCCCCCCTGTGAATATCCTAAAGTCCCCAACCAACCTTTCATGCTAGTGCGGTTAGCTGGTCAAAGCTACTGTCGTTGAGACGGGCTCAACGCTGTCACTGGTCGGTGACGACGTGTTCGAGGCATGCCGTAAGTGTAACATCCGTGTCAGGCGAGCTGAAACCCCTTTGAGGGAGCAGTGCTTCTCGTGATGCGCTTTGACGGCAGAGAGCGGAGGCATATTGCTTCGTCTAGCTGCCAGGCTTGGCCATACCAGTTATTCTGTGTAGGGATTTTCTTTTGAGGGAAGGCATTGTGCTCGACACGGGGGAGAATGGCTATTGCTACAGTCACTTCACCCCCCTCATACCCTTTGTTAGCGCACCCAGGCAGGAATGCCTCGCCCAGCGGGCGAGTGTCCACGCTTGTGTGGCAGATGACTCCCCCGTGAAGCTGAAAGTCGGTGGACCATTAGAAGCAATTATCGCGTCTTTCTCAGGCCACGGTTCACACAGAAACCAGGCCGAACCGACGTGCTTTTACACGAGATTGAAACGGGTAATACGCGCCCTTTCAGGTCTAACCCGCGTCCGGTAAGCACGCATAAGAGACAGCCTCTCGACAGCGCCCTTGACGAGATGATTGATACCGGCGCGGTGAGACCCTCACAAAGTCCCTGGGCATCCCCATTGGTTCTAGTGCCAAAGAAAGATAGTTCGGTGAGGCTGTGTTTCCATTATCGAAAGCGCAACGCACTGACGCCTATGGTTGCATACCCTTTCCAGTCAATCGAGGCTGTGATGTACACGGAAGGGAACGCAAGGTTATTCATAGTCCTGGATATAAGTAGAGAGTACCTGCAGATTGAGATGGCGGAATGTGACATTTAGAAAACTGCATTCACCTCCCACCGCGGGCTCTTCGAATTTGCTCAACTCCCATTTGGTTTGTTAATGCACCGAGCACATTCATGCGATTGATGGACATCGTGCTGGGTGATGCAAGGTTCAACTACGCGATGACGTACCTCGACGACGTCGTGACATTCTCACAGTCGCTCGAAGAGCCTCTCATTCATCTGAATTTTGTTCTTGAAGGAATGAGACGCATGCGTCTAATTATCAACCCAAAGAAAGTGCTGCTGCCATCAAAAAGGGTGAACCTCTTGGGCTTCGTGGCTGATGATGGCACTTTGAGACCGAACGATGACAAACTGTAGTCAACTACCCCTGCCCGGTGGACGGGAAACGCTTGCAAAAGTTTTTGGAAATGGTTACTCGCAAAGCCGCTGAACCTGTTGTTGCGTAAAGGCTCGAAGTGGGTCCGGAACAAGGAGCAACAGCTCTAAATGTTAGACAGAACACACCTGTCCCGTTCATCTTTGTGTGTGTTTTGTCTAACATTTAGCGCTGTTTTTTCCTTTGGTTAAACACAATGTAGGAGATTCACGGGTTGACTTACTCGCATTCACCCCTCATGATAGTGAGACATTACTTGCGCATCTGTGTACCTAACCGACTCATCAAGAGGTCTCCAGCCTCAGTTGTGCCTGCTGTTGTTCTCGATCCGCATAGAAATTTTCACAAGAAGCTCGAAAAACAGTTGCGCTGCACAGTCTGTCACAAAAGGTCGAAATGCTGTTGCGAAAAGTGCAATGTTACACTTTGCATAAAGCATGGCTGCTTCAATACGTTTCACGCACCGCGCTAACTTCCGCATTACTATGGGAAGCACCCAGCGTACTTTCTAAAGTACAGTGTTATATCTTCTGAACCAATAAAGGTAAAGGTGCAAAACTGTACATATGGTGTTATTTATCTTAGTTATTATGATATGTAAAATGTAGTAGAAATCGTACGACTAGGCTTGGCATGGGCCTTAACGGGTTAATTGAATTCCCGGCTTTCCGGTGAGAAAGGTGGCTTGGAAGGCATCAGCACGAGTCCTCGGCCTCCAGTATAGAAAAAAAACGATCAGCATGGCCATCCATAACCCTGCAATTTTATAAACGGCAGTACATGACCGACAGAGTGAAGATATGGGGTCAAATTTCGCCCCCCCTTAAGAGGACTGCCCCCCATCTGCGCACGCCTCCTATGGCCATGCTTGAGTTTCCTCCTGTTTCTCGGCGCACACAGTGCAGTGGCGGCGCCTTGGCGGCATCGTGAAAAGCGCATGCCAATGGCACATTGTGAGCGAGCCGAGTACTTGGCCGCAGAATCAACACCGCGTTTAAATTTAGAGCTTGCGCACTTTTGAAGAAGAACAAGCCTCTTACCCAAAATTTGATTTCCTTGCTACGAACTTCTCAGTAATTATAACCTCAAGTTAGAGCACTGAAGGAAACTTCAGTGTTGGCCCATTCATCATCCAGGGCAGCCGCTAATGCGCCAAGCCTTCAACAATGCAGGAATTTTATGCACATACGAAGTTAGAATGATAATTCAAGGATTATGCTGTGCCTCTATATATTCTGCAAATTTATCCTGCAAAACGTGTGAACTCAATATTTCAAGTCCTCAGTTAAACTCGTCATCTTCAAAATATTTCTTTCTGTATCTCCGCGCTCCAACTTCAATCATAGGACGTCGGGCCGGACCGGGCCCAATCCTTTCAGTCTGAGCCCCGGGCCGGACCCTTCAGCCATCTCAGTGTCGGGCCGGGCCGGGTTCGGGTGTGCTGCATAGGGCCCGGGCCAGACTCGGGCAAAGAATTTTGACCCGCGCACACAACGAAGGAGCAAGGCCCGTTTCTCCGCATTTTGATCTGGGCAATACGAGATAACACTGCAAATCGGAGCAAGCACCCGTAGGCATTTTTTCACGCTTCGAGGACAAAATTTTGCTGGGCATAAGCCCCGACTCCAAACGCACACACGTCATGCGCTGACGCGTCAACGTCATCGCGCGCGTCAACCAAACCCGGTCTGCGCATGCGCGCGGCTCTTGACGCGAGCATCGCGAGCGCTGACGCTCCGATCTGTCCCTGCCAGATTTGGCGCGTGAGCGCGCGCGCTACGCGTGTCGGAAACTAGCGACGGGGTTAAACGATACGAGGGGACCGCGCAGCTGTCCCCTACTCCTTTCTTCTCGTCTTCAAGGTTATTAGGTTATTAGCTCCCTCTGCTCCTTTTCTTCACAGACTGGGTGCCTTTCAATTCTCTGCTCTTCACGGTTTTCAAATTTTCACAGTGAGCGCGAGAGAGTGAGCGAGCCAGCACCATGAGCGTGCAGGCGCATTCCCCTTTTGCGACGCCCGCGTGACGCCTGCGTTGGCGTCGCGGCGTGAGGAAAGTGCTTTGGAGTCCCCGCTATAGATTATCCGCGCGCAAGGAACAAACCGCGTTCCACAAATAAGTATCGAATGGCGTATCACGACACCCGGCCAGGCGAAATTCTCTGTTTGAAATTGGAACAGCGTTTCAAAGCCCGACCTTGCGGCGCACTCCCCTACCCTTCGACCCTTTCAGTCTTCAGGTCGAGGCCAAGTGAAGCTGATAAATAAGTTCATTGTCATCGCATAAATGACAAGGGTGACAATATTTGATAAAAGACCAGCAACAGAAGCAGAGCGTTGACTGCAGCTTGGCTTTTAGGGCATCTCACTAATGTAGGGAAACTACTAATGGCATATGATGATTGAGCGCTCAGGTGACGTGAGGCAAGCGGATGACAAGTAGCATAGTCTGTGGCGCCGTCCAAAATATGCAAATGCATGTAGCTGCGCTGGTAATCCAACACCGTGTCCAGACTATGCAGGACGTGCGGTCTGGATGCCCTCCCAGCACTAGTTCGATCACATGAAAACGGTTAACATAAATTGAAAGCACAATGTTGCCCAACCTCGAAGCAGTTTCTCTCACCGTCTATTATGCGGCGCGACTCTCTTCTTCTTCCAGTGCATTTGCTCCTTAGGTTGCAGTGTAGACATCTGTAGCTTTGGCAAAAAAATGTAATACGTACGCATCTGGAAATGGACGCAATGCACTTGGAAGAAGCAGTGTAACTCGGTGCAATTTCTTTCTCGACAATATTTTTGCATAGCCACCACCCACGAGCTTGTTGCGAGCTGCTATGTTGAAACGGTAAAGAGGACGAAGACTGTTCCGCGTTTCGCCAAACAGTTCAGGCACCGTTTTCAGCTCTTCGACCTTCTACGCTTTTCCCGCCACGTCATGGACAACGACGACCAGCCGATGTGGTTTCTGGCACGACTGTTCACATTCCCTGCAATCTCGGCCAAAGATATGTGCATTGCGGCGGCCATTTGCCTCTTTGTCGCCGGTATCCTGACCCTGGTTTGGCTGAACATTCAGGCTGCGCAGACCGTCCGTTTCCTACATCATCCAAGATAGGTTCGTGCCTTCGCGTGAGCCTATAGTGACGCATGAAGGATACCGACAAGCCTTTTGACCGGACTGTTCTTCAAAACTCCGACTGATGATGTGTATGCTGTGTTTCCCATCTTTGGTTCATGACATGGAACAGTGTGTGAATTTTTCGCTCTCTCGAGACTCCCCTGTGCACATTTCCGTGAATCCACCGCTACACCTTCATCGCTTTGACTTCCGCCAGGGGATGCAGCTTAATCCAGACTGAGGCTCTAAAGACTCTTTTTCGAAGGACATGCCGTAGAACGTCCTTTTTCACCATGATGATGACTAAATTCATTTCACTGAAACGGTGAATGTTGAAAAAGATAAATGGATCGTGCTGTGCTGCGAAATAAACCCCTCGGCTCATGAACTGGATGCTCTCCTTTTTTGTTTACTTCCAGCCTATCGTTCGGAGGAACAGGGCTTCGTTGCGCGTATACGTTTTCAACACAGAATTAAGGACACGGCTTCACTGTATTTCCTCCTTATGGCATAAACGGTTCACTGAGACGCGAAATAAGTCCCCAGCTTACCCATTGTCTTATTATTGTCGTCCCTGCGGTGCTCCAGACGCAGGTTTTACTCTCTGGATTGTAAGCTGGTGAGCCAGCTCCAGAGTGATTTGAGTCTTACATTTACTAAAGTGAAGTTTATCTAAGTTATTTAAGACTGCAGACTGATCTTCAATTGCCTAAATTGAAAAATGACATTCAGATGAAAGTCGATTTTCTCGACCCCACGGTATCTGTGGAAGATGGAAAACTTAAGTGACTCCCTGAGCACTAACGTGCATACCCCGACCACACAACAACGCCAGTCCCGATCGTGGGTAGCAGAGCTGAATTTTGGCGATGAGCAGCCGTCTAGCCACGGCCATCAGTAACGTTTTGACGCCTTGGACTGAGGCCGCATATTCACACCGCCGGCGACCACATGCTGACGCCGACTGGTATCTGCACCTTGTGAATACAGATCCGGGGCGTCACTCCAAATACAGGCACTCGTGGCATCGCTGAAGCCATCATGTCGCTGCTACTGGGCCGAGAAGTCTGTGTAACTTCAAGAATAAGCGAACTGGACGTTTTCAGTAAAGAGGCTTCATTGTGATTAAAGCTGCCGTGAACAGGAACCTCGTGGCCGATCAAAAACTCTACCTGTAAACTATTACAAACCCTTGCAGAACTGTTTTGCATAAGCTTCTGACAAAACGACAAATTAGTGTCAATAAAGGCCCCAGATTAATGTGCCAGTAGCCTTATTGGATCTCACAAAGAAACTGAATGCGATTTTGTAGCTAGTTCAAGACATTCTGCAAGATGATGAGATACACCGTCGACTAGCCAATTGGCGTCATCTGCTCTCGTGGCAACGAAATATGGGACCCTACAATTCTGCTTTTATTGCCGATGAGTGAACAAATTAGGTTTTGCGCCAGAAATACGCATTTTTATTTAGTTGGCTTCCCACAATGCACATTTTTTAAATGCCATCGCGCCAATACAATAGAAACGTAAGCAGTCTCTCTATTTTATGGCGTAGCAGATAACGCTATTTCCGTGATACGTTCAGCGATGCCACTTTAAAAACGTCATTGCGGGAAATCACTTCTATAATGCGCATTTTTGATATCAAGCACATACAAATGCACCACGGAAAAAGAAAAATCAAAAACCGGACTCAACTGCTATGTTGACAGCCTTCAAGTTAATATAATGCTAGCCCTTCATGTCAAAAATGAAACCGTTGGTTAGTCCATTTTAGTTATTTTGTCACTGAGCTTTATCACATGCACAGTGTTCGCCCTGCTTTACAATCAAATCTGAGCAGACTGCACTGGAGTATGTCTCGCACGGTTTAAAACAACGACCTGTAAAAAAAAAGCACCTGGTATACTCCACTCAGGCCAGCATAAAATATTCCGACTGGAGGCGTGCTGGCGTACTTTATTTTTTTTTCTCAATCTTTTTTTTTCTTTTTTTTTGTCGTGGTGGTGGGGCCTTTTTTACGGCTGATGCATCTGTTGTTTGAAGACGGAAGAGAGCACCTCGAGGAATGATAGGTGGACCAGAATCTTCTTGAGGCGCTCCAGCGATCTGGACGAACCATTCCTCCATTTTGTCTGATTTAAATGAGGCACTTGACGTCCTGAAAGCCCGATCAGTCGATAAGGATATTTACGAAGGTGTCCTCGTATCGGGCGATGATCGCGAAGAATTCTTCATGATCCCTTTCGACGTACACACTGGAGGGCAAGAAAAAGTTCGGCAGAATATAGGTCACCTCGAGTAATGCGCCGAAAACAAATATCCAGACACGGCGAGCAAAGTAGTTTCAGAAAATATTCAAACCGCGCTAGTTCGATTTGCAACCGCACAGGTACCCCAAGAGTAAAATGGAGCACGGTTCTGCGGAAAAAGTGCTGTTCTTCTGTGCTGCTGATAAGGCAAACACCAGAAGTGTGACACCTATCGTTCTGGTTGTCCACCCGCTGGCAGCGCACGAAGAAAAACGAATGTTTTCGTTTGTGCGATGCGATTTACTTTTGGGGCACTTGTATATAGTCGGTTTAGAGCAAAATCTCTACTAGTCTATGTAGAACCCAAGCTTTCGCCTGGCTCCGACTTAGTGACATTGAAACCAGACCAAAATTAAACCACGCACACCACTCAAGGTTAACGATGTATGTAAATTGATTTATAGGAAAAGCACAATAACTGTCATACTTCTCGGTGGATACGTAACCCACGCCGTTAGGGAAGGGAGAAAGGTTGGTGTCAAAGAGGGGCAGTAGTGGAGGGCTACGGAATAATTTTCACCATCTGGGGATTTTTAACGTGCGCTCATATCGCAGAGCACAAAAACGCGACCATCAAAACGCGGCCGCTGCGACCTGGTTTAAACTCGGGTACTCTGGTTCAGGAGCAAATGATTTTTATTACTGAGCCAACGCGGCGGCTGCTTTCGCTCGTTACAACCGGGTTGAAGAAGGGCTGAAGATCCGCCATATATATTTTTTTACTACCTGCACAAATCAGATATAGAGCGTTTGGTAATTTTACACTCCAAAACACCTGTCATCTGCTCTGTGGATGACCGGGTAACGATAAAATGCACACGTCAAGAAGCAGCAGCGTTCACAGAGAAATGTTTTGTACGTAGACTCAAGAACGCCTTTGCTTGGACGAGATGCTCTACGTTTTTATCGCAAATGTAACGTAACAAAGCAGCAAAGGCAACACTGATAATGAACAGTTCGCGCTCTTCCGTTGTTGGTAGCAACCAGCACCAGCTCGCCCTGTCGTCAACTTAGCCCAAGTTGCGTGGGATTTCCCGGCATTATTTTTCTGAAAACAAGGAACATCACAAGTGAGGTATTCTTACGTATCGGCACTCTAGATCACTCGATAGAAGCATCGCCGTCTCTTCTGAGCACCGGAAATCGTTTTCTGTGGCTGTTTGCTGCGCTTTTCACGTGTTCTGTATCTTTTAAAAATTCACTTGTCTGCGAAAGGAGTCATTATGAATAAAAAAGCGGAATACCAGATCACTTCAGTTGAAGAGGTTCTATCAGGTAGTCTACACAGATAAGCCACGTTTCCGGACATCGAGAGCCTGCTGAGGGTGACGAGAGCCAGGTGCCCCAGTCGGTAGCGGCGCCGGCACCCCTTAGAGATGAGTTCCCCGTTGCTGCCTAGCTGGAAGATTTTCAGGCACCACGCGCCGGCGAAGCGCAGGCTCAGGATCATCAGCTTGCGCGATGGCACGTGTACCGCGAGAGGGAGTGGGACACCTGCGATGGATATAGGCACATTCTATCAATGTCGATCGCCCTACAAGTAATGTTTACTGGGCACAACGGGGAAGTTAGCTTAACGTGCTACCGCGAGGCGTCGTCCTGTTTTTTAGAGCCGAAGTCTAATGCGCCCGTTCGGCGGTTCAGCCACGTCACCCTTGGTGCTGATGCCTGTGTAACCGAGCAAAAGGGAGTCACGAGAGAGTCACGAAGACGTTCTAAAAAGAAGGAAAAAAAGAGTCATGAGCTCTATTTAGCTCGTGGGGAAAAACTGCGCTTTGTAAATGCACATACATGTATGGATACAAGAATCTCCCAAATTCCTTGCCTCAATACACCGCAAAAACCGCTCAAATTGCTGCTCTAAAATTTTACATTAACATGTATCGTTATCGTCCTTAGAATTTTTGTGTGTCGGGAATGAGTAAGGGGCCTTCAAGGGAGTTATTAATGCATTCTAATCTCCCCGGACTGTGTCAACTTTCGCAAGGTGAACCTTGTGGAACCCTGCTCCGCGCACGAGTCGGAGCCGCGCGCCAGCCACATTTGAACGGCGCGTCGCTTCCCGGCACTCCCTGTGCACTGCCCTACTGTCCCTCTCCTCTCCCGTCGATGGGGAAAGAAGTCCTTGAGCGGTCCCCGCTCTGATCCCATAAAACGAGGCGCGCGAGCGTCTCGCACCCTCTTCGTTCACCTGGTACCCGCTTGCTGCCCGCTTCCTGGCTGCTCTCCCGACCTGACAACCGCACGACCCCGTGACCCCCCCGATCTGCCTGACGAACCTTCCTGCGCCTGAGTGAGATAAAAATGTTTGTTTCACAGCCCGCTGCGTGTGTGTCTTGCATGCCCCTCGGGTAGAGGAATCGCCCACAAAATGACACTCAACTGGAGCTGAATTAGCCCCCATGTGGATGATTTCTCTGCCAACGTGGGAGCGCACGGCAAGGTGAGCTCACGGCGGGCGTCCTTTTTGTGATAGGCGCCACGCCATTTTGAGTTTAGGGCTATCGTGTATGTGGATGAGGCGGAATCTAGTATAGTGGTGTTTGTACAGTGTTTTGTTTTGGGTTATGTGTGTGTTTTTTAGTGCCGGGCGGTTTGTGCTTCAATTTTTTTTTCATATCTTGTACATAGACGTGAGGGTTGTCACCGCGATTAGCCTTTGTGACTAGCCTCTTGACGCGGGCTAGGTGGTAGTCGTGCACGAGCAGTTGTTCTGCCCCTTCCGGTCGGCCTTAAAGACGTGGCAGATAGGACCGCCGCTTCGGATACCGGTGCGTCCGGGAGTGAGGCAAGGGACGAGGCGGAGCGCGCACAGGTTCCCAACGCAGGCGCTCTTATGCAGCACATGACCGCAATGCTGTCTGTGTTCACCCGTCAGCTTGGTTCGGTGGCTAGCACCAACCAATCCGCAGCTGAGGCGACAGTCTCGCGTCCGCGGATAAATGTAGAGGTCCCTTCCTTTTCCAGCTAAACAGACGTGAAGTCAATTCAAAAGCTCTTACAAGAACTCGAGGATTATCAGACGCAACTGGATTCCCCAGACGACGTGGTGCTAGCGCAGGTGATTCCCGTAGCACTTGAGAGCGCGGCGCGATGGAGACCCTGCCAGCCGGCCTTCCATTCGATGAGAGACTGGCTTCACTGATCGCATCCGCGCGGAGTTCTTGCCGCCCAATTACGAGCGCTGGATGCGAGAAGCTCGCGTGGCGCACACAGCACCCAGAGGAGAGCCTGCTCTAGTATGCACGCGCAATGCAAGAGCTCTACAAGAGGGCAGATCTCACGGCAACCGATCTTGATCAGGTCGCGCGCGCGATCAGGCAGTGCCATCCGCGCTTCAAGCCATATTTGCGGGGACGCGGTTTTGCAAACCTCGAGGCCCTACCATAGGAAGCGAAGGTAGTGCAGGCGGATTTACTCGCTTAATCGTGCTACCAGCCACCACTCAGGTAAGCCTAATCGCTAGAGTTGCGATGCGCGTGTGCCGGAGGCCAAGACTCCGCGCCGCGCGCCAGAGGCGCAGACCTATTGACGGTAGCAAGAAAAGCCAGCATAAGGCTCCGCTATTTCTCGAGCTGTTGGCCCTACCCGTTCGAGCAGCGGCGTCGAGCTATACTAATCAGCGAAGTTGGCGCGGAGAGAGGTGAAAGACGTCTCCAACCGCTTCGTGGAACGCGGCATCCACCGACCGCGCGGCAAGTGAACGATCGGTTTTGCTGGAATTGCAACCAGCCGGGCCACGTGGCACGCGAGCGCCAAGCAAGGCGTATGCAGGGAAACGCGGACCGCCGGCGGCGATAATTGGTAGCACTAGCCTGTCGCTGCCGGCGGGAGAATTTCGCGGTAGGCACGGCGGAAAATGGGAAGCGCACTCCCACGCCACGTCACCGGGCGACCGCCCCGGCGGCGGAGAGGCTTTTGTTCCCCTCGCCTGTAGAGAGCAAGGGGTGTTGTCGGGCTCAGCCCCCCCCCCTCTACTTCATTGGACAGCAGCCTGCAGAACCACCCGCGGCTTCCTGCAGCTCCCCGGACCTGGGACACACCCTGGTGGCACGAGAACCCTGCCTCCCCCATCGCAATGGACCACGTGTTGCTGTGGATCCTGGCGACCTACCCGCCGCGCTGCTGCTGCTACAGCAGTTCCTGGCGGCCTCCACAGTTGCCGCCCGACCTCGTCGTCGCGGTGGCTCCCTGCTGACATCTTTGTGATGCCGCAGTCGTCGCTGCGCTCGTGCTTTTTGCCAAGCCAGCACGCTTGCCACGCGCAAGCCACCCGCCGTCCTCGCAGCACCAGTGGTGTGCGCCAAGGCGGCTCCACCTCGCCGCCATGGACCATGTGTTTCCGCGAATCCTGACACCCCCTCCTGTTGTATCCGGATACTCCTGGACAGCTTCCCGTGGGCTCCCTGCTCGTGGGTCTCGGCGCGCGGTCTACGGACGGTTTCCTCAGCGCCACCCGCCGCGCTGCTGCCTTGGCAACAGTCTGTCGCAGTCCCCTCCTGCTGCGGCGATGTCCCAATCGCCGTGGCGTCCTGCTGTCACCAGCAGTCCTCCCTGTGCCTCGCAGAGGCGCAGTACCAGGCTTCGCCTGGAACACCCATAAGCGCTGCGGCACCGGGGCCTCCACGCCGACCGGCCGATGTTCACCGGGCTGTTTGCTTGCTGCGGGCCAAAATGATCTCCCCCCCACTCTTCCCCTCGTCCCACTTCCCCATCACCCGGGCACCAAGGGTGCCGCCGCGACATTAGGCCAGAATAACCCGTGTCCGGTATCCCCCCCCCCCCCCCTGTGAATATCCTAAAGTCCCCAACCAACCTTTCATGATAGTGCAGTTATCTGGTCAAAGCTACTGTCGTTGAGACGGGTTCAACGCTGTCACTGGTCGGTGACGACGTGTTCGAGGCCTGCCGTAAGTGTAACATCCGTGTCAGGCGAGCTGAAACCCCTTTGAGGGAGTAGTGCGCCTCGTGGTGCGCTTTGACGGCAGAAAGCGGAGGCATATTGCTTCGTCTACCTGCCAGGCTTGGCCATACCAGTTATTCTGGGTAGGGATTTTCTTTTGAGGGAAGGCATTGTGCTCGACACGGGGAAGAATGGCTATTGCTACAGTCACCCCTATCGAAAAATGCAGTGTCGCTGGGATACTGGACAGTGTTTTCCAGTGTAAAGCAGTATATTTCTTACACTGGCAATACTGCGCCACACTGGCGTCGCACTTGGATTCGCTGGGCCACACTTGGATGGTACTGACGCTCGCAGTTTGGCACTGGCTCGCACTGCCACCTACTGGACATTCACTGCAAGCTCACTGGTCCCAGCGTTTCACAGCGCCAAGCTACACCTTTCACGCTGGGTCGCAGTGTGTCACGCTGCGCCTAATGGACGTTCACTGCAAACTCACTGGTCCCAGCGCTGTGCAGCGCCAATTCTGTGCAGTGTCACACTGCACACTGTTTGCACACTGGGACAGTACCCGTCACATTCCCTGAGAAAATTGGGAGCGCTTACTAACGCCTAATTGCTGGAGAATTCATACCGTGCATCTTATTGTAAGTATAGCGGTTTTTAAAATGGGTCTAAATATGCGTCTGGCGGAAGTCCATGCAGCCAATGCCGGACGTCGACGTAGACATGTAGATGCATTATATGCTACGCGCTCTTCCGGAATGACACTAAATTCAGGACCTTCAAAGTAATGTTTAACCATTTTTACGTCTCGCACTCACATATGATGCCGATCGCGGCGTTTTCATGCGCATTTGCGCGCAGCGATCACTGCAGCGCTGCCGCTCGCACCACATTGCATGCAAGCGTCGCGGCGGCAAAGCAATGCGGCGTACACCGGCCAGTAGAGATACACGATATAGTTTGGCACATCTCTCGTGCTTAGTAAACCGTCTCGAACTCGGCCGTACCTCGATTTGCTCGTACTTTACAAGATGCCAGCATATATGGACCGCCGGCGCCTTCAGTGCTTTCTGAAGTACGTATACTGCGCGCCCCGAATCTATCGAGTGCCGCGGACATTGAAAGCACGCATCTTAAAGCGCAGCTTTTCTTTTAAGTGCAAACAGTGCATAGAGGGTGTTCACTATTTTTATTTTTGCGTACATGGAGTTTAAACCCCTGCATGCTCGAGGTTACCGTAACTCGATTGAATGGCCTCCGCTTTCACACGAGCGGAGGATATATGTACGCGCCGGACTTCGGTACGCGGTAGGCACATTTATTTGCTGAAGCTGACTCCTGGAATTTTGCAGAGGGTGCCACGCAAGCGATCGTTGCTACAACCACCCATATATATGTTCCCACGGCTGGCCTACTCTGTGGCGCATATGAATGAATGTAGTCGAGTACGCGCCCCCAATGCATTGACCGGCTGTGCGGAGCTCGCAATTCTGCCCTCGATCGCGTTCGTTTTATTGCTTGTTGGGCGCTTCCATATCGAGTTTTGATGTGTGCAAAATAAACGTGAATTGTAGCCAAGCACTTGTCCTGTGATTATCGTTCCTCAATTGCGTTTTTGATGCATATATATATGCGTCGAATGTACTACGTACCGCGCGCTCTCAAATGAAACATGCAGTTGCACAATAAATATTCTACTTTCGAGGGGCTGCAAACTGCTGTACAGCAGTATGCGAAGGAGGTTTTATCATTTCTGCCTTGACCATGCATAACTCAGTGTTTCAGCTGTGGTCGAGATAGTTCGAACAGCTCGCCATTAAAGAAGAATTAACGGCTGATTGGGCGATTTGGTGAACCATGACGAACAGTAATATAAGAGCGCGGCAGAAACCATTGTTGTCCTCTTCTCTTCGTCTCATTTCTGTTGCGCTCTTATATTACTGTTCGCCTTTCAAGCCCGCGGCGAGCGCTGGACCAGCAGAGCGACTTTCCACGCTACACCGCTGTCTTGCTAGAAAGTCAACCTAGGCGGCGTTTGACATTCAGCTGGTTTTTGTGGGCCCCGTAATAATAAACAACGCCTTCAGAAACGTGCTAAATGTTCAGAAATATTCAAAAAATGTTTTAAAAAATTATACAGTCATCACAAACACACCAAGAGGGCAGTTTAGATCATTTTCGCAGAAGACACATCCACAGCTAGCTTCATACTTATGAAAGAGGACAATTACCAATAGGCAAAGAGTGGAGATGAACTAGCAATAAACCATTCGGGGGGGGGGGAGGGGATTCTTCTATTTAACACTTTCATTCCAGGTTGTCTTCAACAAAAAAAGTGGGCAGACATTGACAAAACAATTGAGCACTCCAGTCAAAACCAAACACCCGCACATCTTTAGAGATCTGTAGAATCCAAAGGTCACTTTCCGATTGCTAGGACATTAGAGCTGCATGACAGAGCTGTCATGTGAATAGACCACACCAGACCAAAGGCTTCTCATATAGTATAGCTAACCAAGGTATACCTAACAGTGTTGTGTTGATTTTTATGGCACATAAGCGACTAATGCTGCCATGCGCTAAGAACAAGGTTTAATGTTTTTTTTTTTTTTACATAATGACTAAAATGTTCTTTAGGATGCAGCTTGTTTAGGAACATTGCTTCCTTTAGGAAACGGAAAATGCAGGGAATTTGGACTAGTGCACTTCCTCGTAGGATTATACTGGAATGGAAAGGGATCTGTTGCAAAATTGTAGAAAATGTTTTCTTCTTAATTTCTCGTGTCTGGTGCATATGAAAGTAAGATATGGTTTATTGCTAGTTATTGCTTTCTTTATTGCTTTCTATGGTTTATTGCTTTCATAACTATGAAGCTCTGTGTCAGGTGTGGGTGTGTCTTTTGCGAAGACGGCCTAAAATGTCCTCCATGATGTGTTTTTGATGACAGCATGATTTCCATTCCTCGATGATAGGTTTGACAAAGTTGAGTTTGTTGTTTATTTCAATGTTCCAATCATTCTGCAATTTCACTCTCAAATTTTCTTTGTAAAAGCTTCTTGGTATTTTTATGCAGTATATTCAACCTCTAATTTAGCATTGCAGCTAGGTTAGCCGGTTATTTCTCTTCAGCACCTTTGAAGACAGCTGTCCAGCGTTCATAAAGTGTACGGCTTCTGACGACAGGAACTTCTTTCAAGTCATAGAAATAAATGAGACTCACAACCATTAGCTATCTAAGGTATGCATATATATATATATATATATATATATATATATATATATATATATATATATATTGATCGCACAATGAAATGGTGTCAGCACACTGTTAGAAGAGGTCTTGTAACAACAATCGCTCCCTGAGGTGGTCGTGCCATGTAACCACAAGCACTGACAGAACTCTTGATCATGTTATGTGATGATGCTGCCCTTGCAAAAATAGAGGTACACATTTCAAAACATCCAGTGCACCACTTGACTATTTGCCACCAATTTTTGTGCAAAAATGTCTTTTTCATGCATGTTAACCAGCATGATTAACAAACAGACCTTGTGCACAAACCAAAAGTGCCACGAGGCCACACAATATGGCAGGAGCTGCTAACTCGAGCTTGCAAAGTTACATCGTGAAATTTGTTCTGAGACGTTTCAGCTCCAAGTAAGAAAGGTTACTCCTAGGCCATGTAGGCATATTTGTACAGTTTGGTTAACACAAGCCTTACAGAGGTCTCCGTCAAGTTGTCTTTCACATAACACGGCAGCCTATGACTGCATGCTAATGAGTATGTGTGAGATAACAGAGACATGAATTAAGAAATTAGGGATTAAGTGTGTAGCAAAGGGCATATACAGTTGTGAGAAAAAGTGGTATACTCCACACGCTGCAAGAAAACTGCCCACCAGATTTTTCCGACAGAGAAGCAGTTATTTCTGAGATATGCATTACGTATCCTCCTTGATATACTTGCCATCTTGCCCAAGCAATTTTGTGTGGCACATTTTGTTATACTGAAAAAATTGAATCGTTACGGTTTGCGTCGAGTATACCACTTTTTCTCACGGGTGTACATTAATGGGAATCCACAGTGGCATCCGCAGACAAGAGTCATCAACACTGGCACATCATACCCTTACAGGTGGAGGTTAGGAATCTCCCTAATTTTTGTCTACTCAAAGCTTAAGTCATTTTCTTCGTTCTTCTAGGTATGGAGGATGTCAAAATAATAGCATCAAGAATGCCTAAGACCATCAATTAAGAGGAGGTTGATCTCGTAAATAAATATTTCACAAAATATGGGTGACTAGCAGTGCTAGCAAAAGTCGAATCTTAGCGGAAAGGCATGAAATTGAAATGCAACGAATGCAGAGATGTGTTGCGAGACGATCAACTGTCGTGTGCGACGTCTGTCTCCGTTAGTTTGATCAAGTGATTGGCCAAAGTTGATGGAGCTTGTGGTCTTGTGAGAAGTGCAGTGTAGTAGCATAGATGCAACCTTGCCCATTAACAATTTGAGTGCCGTAAGTGCATCATATTGCTTTTGTAAGATGTTCATAGTTTCCATGCAAACATTGTGAGAAATTTCCTTTTAGTGAATGTTTGCTGAAATGTGAATATAATGTGCAATAAAACTAGTGTTTTTTGCTATTTCCTTTTTCATGTATACATTAGTTCTGTAAAGAACTCCACAGGCTTGGAGGAAATGTAATGGCATGCTTTTTGTTACTAGACCCCATCTTGTTGGCTCAGTAGTTAAGAGCGCTCGGCTGTTGAACCCATGGATGCAGATTTGATTCCAGCCGCAGTAGGCATTTCAGTAGAGGCAAAACAATAGGCTATCATGCACCGTGTGGTGCCATTGCTTGCAAAAGAACCCCAGGTGGTTAAAATTATACCTGAGCCCTCAAATATTGCGTCCCTTATAGCCATAGTTGTTTTGGGATGCTAAACCATATATTATATATCACATCACTGTCTGAGTAAGACGCTATTCATATTCAAATAATCATACACAATACGACCAGTTTTTTCTGCATCGGACAGCATGTGTTCTACAATTTTATTTTAGCCTTCATGAAGAATGCCACATTGGCTCCACACGGCCTTCTGTCAACCCTTGGTATGTGTCACAATCCCACGGCCGATTATGTATTTGTCTAAGGGCACCTGTGCATGCATGGAGGGGACCATTACGTTCCATTTGTCAGAACTGAAATACATCCTTTACATCACTCCTGTAATTCAACTGCTTGCTATTTGAACTGTCCAGCATTGATGCAAGCTTCAAAGAAGTGCTATTAGCAAATTAATCCAAGAACTGCTTCGGTTTTATCTTCAACAACTGTTCCAGAACCATAATTAGCCAAATGTTGCACAACATGAATGGGAGGTTACAAAACCTAAATAAATGCACATCCTACAAATGGTATGTAGGGTGTCACATCCTAAAGTGACATATATGAAGAATACTGCAGTGGAGGGTTCCAGATTAACTGCTTGGGCTTTGTACCTTGCATTGACATATCGCAGCAAATAGATGTGTTTGCATTTCGCCTCCACCAATGTGCGGCTGCCATCACTGGGGTTAAAGTATCACGATGTTGGGGTAAGAACGCAATGCTAAGACGTCGCAGCGTGTAACCTCTCCAGCATTACAGCTGTCACATGCAAGGCAGATATTCATGTTCAGCTTTGGACTGACAAGCGTAAACGTGTACCATTTGCATTTGCCTAGCTTGACAAAGCAAGAAAAAAAAATTTAAGGAAAAGCTAAAAAAAAAAACACAATACAGGACTAGTCATTAACACATATAAAGCGCATTGTTCCTTTATTAATGATGAAGTGGCCTTCAATAACAGCACAAAGCCTGAAGGAAGGTGCTGTGCCTGGCAGCTAATATTTTCACCTGTAGTAATGCGCATCTTGGGGGTGCTGAGCACTTATTTTTCTGTCCACTCCAACATGCGAAAACTACATCATGTGCATTCCCAACTTTGTGCAACGCCAGGTTAAAGTATTGCCGTTCAATGCTTTTTGCAAGCTTCAAAACAATAGGCGTGTACTTTGTAGAAATAGCCCATTTTCCGAGTTTTAAGCTCCGTAGTGCAGTCTGATAAATTGTCGATCACTTATTTTGGTCTGACTGTTGCACAGCGCGCGTCAATAAGTTTACGACGCTCTCTTTACGCGACATTTTCGGACTTACCACTGAATAAACACTGACATGCACGTGGATCATCGGCGATCATAAGTGAACACCATCTATGTGAATACCACGACCTAATGTAAAATACAGTAGGTCGTGGTGAATACGCTCAGCGCACGTTCATCACAGCACTCTCGCAGGACGTAGTCCGGACCGTGGTCCGGACATCACGCATCTCACGAAAAGCACAAACCGGCGCCTATACCTCCAGCCATACAGCAAACAAAAATGACGCGATGCTTCCCTAGCAAAAAAATCCGATAGAAAACTAATAGCCTATCAGATTATTGATATTGGTTTTATAGGTCTGCCAGAGTATTGGTCTTATGGGTATCCTAGCCGATTGGTTTTACAGGTCTACTGGAGTATTGGTTTTATAGGTCAATTGTTTACTGGTCGTATAGGCTATGGTTTTATCGGTCCTATGGCATCTGATAAACTGATAGGTCTGTAATGCTAGTATACCCATAGCTGTCAATAATCTGATAGACCTACAAAACCAGTAGGCTTCCTATTGGTTTTGTAGGCCCTATGGAATATTGGTCTCATCGAGTAGCTGCGGGTGTTTTACCTCTCCGGACACCTGAAAGGAGAGGGCAGCTATGTTCCATTTTCTAGGGATGAGTTACGCAGCAGGTGCATGTATACACATTTTATTCCACAATGACAGCGGCAACGCATACTGGCACATAATCCAAACATTGACTGCATCCAGGTAGCCCTCGATTCCAAGATTGCGGATTTCGGCCCGATGATGTAGTCTCTCGAATGCTAAGGCACCTGAAAGAAATAAAAAATTGCGTTACAGCTTGAAAAATAAGCGATTTCAAGAACGCGACACCACCATGACTTCAAAAAATCGGTCCACACATATACCGGCAACCGCGATTGCGCGCGTCAGTTAGGAGAGGCGCCGCCATTACTGAACGCCGAGGTAGCTGCTGAACCAACATTCCGCCTTGCGCCTCACCACAGGTTCTGCCACTTAAACACAGTGCGCACGATATTCGAAAACAGATTAACGCTAAAAAGTTTCATCAATACTTTCAAGAAATCGTGCCGACAACTTTAAAACTCGACGCTGCGTTATATCACACCGCGCGATTCAAATTCCTTTGTTGGCGTGCAGGCAACGGCATTCTGCAACGCAAAGCCACATCATACACTGAGAAAGTATAAACGTCAGCCCGAAGTTGCAAGTGATGCACACGCACCTGATCAAAAGCTGAACGTGCGCTGGAACGTTGATATCCTCGAGAAGCACCCCGAAAATCGGCGAAAACTTGTAAACACAGGGCACCGACCGAACTGCCGCCCGATCAGCGATCGCGCCAGCGCCAATGCCTCTACGGAGCTGCGCATGCGCGCCCAGAGGAGAGGTGGAAAGGAGGATGAGAGAGGTCAGCACGGGAACGCTTGCGCGGGAGTGGGAGTCAGAGAAAGGAAACCTACCTCTCCGCTGCGAAACGCCGCCGGCATCGCGCTACCGCGTCGGCAGCTCGAGCCGTACTCGTCGCGTGCTCGATGTCGACTCCTCTCGCTTCGGCGGCGGTTGCAGCGTTGCAGTTGCTTGGACGCGCGCCTCTCAATCCATTTGCACATGTAGGTGATTGTGACTGAGCTGGGCCCCGACAGAACCGTGCTATATCCGCGTGCTTTCCCATCTCCATTCAGTGATCCAGTAGCAACAGCGTCGCGCGTCTTGCGGCTCCAACCGTACGTAGTTTGTTGAGACCGCGCGCAGCGTTCTCAATTGTTATTGCGGCTAATATTGTACGTTACGGCAACACTCAATAAACGGGATGAATGCGTGAGTTTTGGGGATGTGTCCGAGATGGAAAAGGAAACAATGACAAAGACCTAAAATCTCCAACGTACTGATCCTGCATGCAAGACCCATAAACAAAGGCATACTGATGTATCAGACACATGAACCAATATGTAGTAGTCTACAAGACAAGCATGTATCAGCCTATAAGATGTATGGGCTTCTGCACTGGTCTGATACTTTTCTTATACAACCCACCGATAAACCTATGAAACCAATACTATTGCCTATAGGACAAATATGTACCAGTCTATAAGATTTATGAGTTTCTGAATAAGTCTCATAGAAATGCAGATAAAACACATAGCATACCTACAGAACCAATACCGATTCTTATAAAACCAATAACGCACCCTATTGGTCTTTTTTGCTAGGGTTGTATTAGATCGCGGTGGACTAGAGACACGCAGGCGGTACCCAGCAGCTTTTTCAGCGCCGCTTGTCTGTATACAACTTGCAGCACCGCAAAGCATCAGCAGAAAGCGACGCGTTACGTGACGCATTTGATCACTGATGGAAGTGAGGAAACTTTGAAGAATCGAAACTACAAAACTACCATCGTAGACGATAATCCACAGGATAACCAACCAGGCTGGCCGTCATCGATACCATATAGCCTCAACGATTACATAAGCGCTTGTGCTTCTCTGCCGCGGTCCAAAACACGTAAACCTATCGGGCCATCACGTAGTCTATCACCCATTGCTACAATCACACATCCGAGGACCTCGGATCCGTCCTGGTTTTCCGACGTATCCCGGAGAAAAAACGCATCGTGTCCGCCGGACGTAAACACCACCGATCGGGTCCGTGAGATATATTTCCCGGATCTGCCAGGCTTTTCCGACGATCCCGAAGAAAAACACACCGAGTACGTCGGATGTAGTACCTTTAAAGCCATTGATCGGGTCCGTCCGACGTACCTTTAGCCACAGCCTTTTTATATTCACTGCACAGCTACAGCAAATGTATGTCGAATCTGCATGTTTGAGGTCTAGAGAATTCCCCGCCCGTCGCGCCTGCCGAGGCAAAGGTGTGCTCCGCTGTAACAGAGATGTTTGAGGAAGACTAGATAACTACCGAGCCTGAATTTCTCCTTACGAGAGTACTTTCGTGAGTTCTAGATTAGCGCCAAGAGTGCGGGCACTTCTAAGCGGTCACCATGTGCAAACAGATGCGAACCAGAAATGAACCTGAAAAAATTCTGTCATTTCACGGTCAGTGTTAATATATGGTTCACGTGTACATAATCATATTTATTTTTTCAAGTGTCACCACAAATCTACTTAGTACCAGATACTTCTATACCATCGCAAACAGGGCTTTGCTTGGTAAACCTTTTTGCTCCAGCCTCACAGCTGTGCATCAGTACAAGGCACAACCATATCCGCACTGGCAGTGCTGCTTCCAATGTGCAGGTCCTGATAATTAAACAGCAAATTAATATTCCACGCCTATTCTGATTTTCACTATGATATGCATGAAATAATTACAAGGGCTCTGTAGGCTCTTGTTCAAAAGAGAAAGAAGTTTGAGCCAGAAAACCATTGACAGATTTCATTGAAAACATCAAAGAATAACTGCTTTCAGATGTAGATAAATGCTGCACTCAACATTAATCACCATTACTCTGTCAGGCAGCATCTCCAGTGTATAATTATTCTAGTAGCATTTTGTAGGAAAGCAAGCATTCATTAGCATTCATCCATTTCACTTCTCAAAGCAAAGAAAAAAAATATCCTTGGACAACACCGAACCTAAATTACATGTCGACTTTGTTATTCGAGATGGTTTGATTTGTAGCACTGCACTGCTAACCTATGGAAATATTGTATAACGCAGAAATACCTCCTCCCTCTAGCAATACACCACATGGATAAAGCAGAAGCATAAGAACAGCAATGGAACAGCCATTAGCGAGATAAAAAATAGAACTGCTGCCAATTGTAGATGCAGTTTCAGCTTGAATTGTCTAGGTACTGCATAAAGGATTTTAACTGTTGATAATTTCACAATTAAGAAATAAAATCTGCACTTGTTTCAAACCAAAACTTTTAGTGCATAAATCAAATGCACTGCATAGAGAAAAGGTGTACCAACTAAGTTTGTTGTACATGAACAGCTTCTTTGTTTCAAAACAAAGAAAATCTTACAAAACATACTGCACAACTCCTGAAAGAATGCTTGTGTCCAGGACTTAATTCAGAGTGGTTAGGGTGCTCGACTTCTGTGGCCAAGGATGCAGGATCAAATCACAGCCACGGCGGCCCCTTTTCGAGAGGCAAAAAGCAAGGCGCCCATAGGCTGCGTGATGTCAGTGACGCTAAAAACCCCAAATGGTCTAAATTTTCTGACTCTTCCACTACAGCATCCTGTACAGCTTGAGTCGCTTTGGGACGTTAAATCCCACAAACCAACCAACAAACTCAGAAAGCACACAATTGAATGTGGTGCAAACCGTAAACAGCATGGTTTTGTGATTTGCATTCTGGCACAAAAAGAAATTTTCCCCTTAATAATATCAGGATATACAAATAAAATAGTCTATTTAATTAGCTGATATGGATTAGAAACATTATACTGTTTCATTTTAATGAGTGCCAGAAAACTTATGGTCATGAAATTCAGTAGCTTTAAAAGCTCCATGATAAAATCTTACCTACAGACATTACGTTTCAAAAGAAGCAGAGTTTTTATGTGCTGCAAAATGCTAGTAACACATATTCAAAAACCCTAGATGGTCGAAATTATTTCAAATCAAACACAAACTGCATCGCAAAACCTGTATGCAAGTTAGAGATAAGTGCGACATGCCGTGTTGTCCCATATCATTTCATATTGCTCTGTTTCAACATGAAAAAGAAGACCACAAGTTAGAAAGAGAAGGCGTGTCCCTGTGATCATTGTCTTGCTGCACAACAAAAAGTCACCCTGTGTACCAAGCTTCTGCAACTTAGTAGCAAAACTGTATTTGCACTCTTCTAAGGATGCCAAGCTGGATGCACTTCACAAAAAACTAACCAGCAATTCTCGCACCCAGTTTGTGCACACCACTGCATGTGTTGTACATAGGTGCACTCTTTGACACGGTCAATATACCTTCAGAGCCAATTTACTGCTGTGTGCCCAGGATAACGCAACCTTTACATTCACCACTGTTCCCAAGTTTGGACATCGGTCATAATCATCATAATTAGCCAGACTATACCCACTGCAGGGCAAAGACCTCTCCCCTATTCCTCCAATTTACCCGGTCATGTGCTAACTGCATCCACTTAACCCATGCGAACTTCCTTAACCACTTCCACCCACCAAACTTCCTGTTGCCACCTGCTACGCTTTCTTTCCCTTGGAATCCAATCTGTTACCCTTAACGACCATCGGTTATCCTCTTTTAGCACAACCTGCCCTGCCCATGCTCTTTTCTTCATTACTTCCTCTAGAACGTCATTAACTCGAGTTATTTCTCTGACCCACTCTACGTGCTTCCTTTCTCTTAACACGTTACACCTATCATTTTTCGTTACATAGCCCCCTGTGTTGTCCTCAACTTAAGAAGAACCTTTTTACAGGGTATTCTGTGCAACACAAACACGCACAAGAAAAAGGACACCACGGGCGCCCATGCTGAACTCTTTCTTGTGTGTATTTGTATTGCACTCGGTACCTTGTAATTATTTGTGACAGCCAACTAGCTCAGGAGTTAACTCTCTTAAAGAACCCTTTTCATTAGCCTCCACATTTCAGCCGCAAAAGTGAGTAAGGCAAGATGCAGCTGTTGTATACTTCCTGGGTGATACCGGTAAGCTGCAAGTCATAATCTGCGAATATTTGCCAAATGCGCTCCATCCCAATCTTATTCTCCTAGTTATTTCCCTTCCATGGTCTGGATGCGGTTACTACCTGTCCTAAGTAGATATATTTCAGAAGGGTAGATACTTGGGCTTGTTGGTACATGATCGAAGGGAACAAAATGTAGCGCACCTTGACAAGGACAGCGCTGTGTGTGTCTTCTTTCTCTGTCCTTGTCTTGTTGCGCTACATTTTGTTCCCTTAGATATATTTGCCTACTACTTCCAGTGCTTCGCTACCTATTGTGAACCTACCTTCCCGAGGCTGTTGAACATTACCTTAGTCTTCTGCATATTGATTTTGAAGCCTACCTTTCTGCTTTTCCTATGTGGGTCATCATCCTTCTTTGCAGTTCATCCCGTGAGCTACTTTGCAGATTACCGCGATTCGAGAATTGCAGATTACTGACATCCGCCCTTATCAACTGCTCCCATTCCAAGTCTCTGAATACTTCCTCTTAGTAAGCTGTGAACAGTACTGGGTAGGTCGTGTCTCCTTGCGTAGTACCTTTTTATATGGGAATTTTGTTACTTTTTTTATGCAGAACTATGGTTACTGATTGAACGGGTAAAACTGCGTCTGCGCCTTGTTTGTGCCTGTGTGTTTCTTACGTCCTGTCTATTTTGCGCAGTTTTACCCGTTCAATTAGTATGAACCAACCAGCCCTTCAGAGTGTATTACTTAATGGTTACTGTGCAGCCGCTATATATATCTTAATCCAGTACTTTTACAAACGGCTCGTCTGCAACCTGATTTCACAATGCCTGCATGACTGTCGAGGTTTTTACTAAGTCAAATGCTTTTTCGTAATCAATGAATGCTATGTATAAGGGCTGGTAGCTTAATTGGTTATTATATTCCTAGCATTTTGCTATCACCTGATTGATGATATGGACATGAAATTTTCGAAAACCTGCTTGATCTTTTGCTTGATTGAAGTCTAAGATTGTCGTAATTGTGTTAGCGATTTTGTGATTACGTTAGTAAACACCGTTATATGTAACAGATAGTAAGCTGATTGGTTTGCAATTTTGAACGCCGCTACAATCCATAATTTCAAACTTCCCGCGTCTCGGCTGCCGATGGTACTTCTGGTTCCCATTGGTTGAAAATAAAAGAAAACTTATGCTCCATTTTTGGCTTTCAAAACGTTTCAAAAACAGGCTAACTTTTTATTATATTATTGATAAAATGATTGTTAATTATTGTTGCACTTTTGTATACAATACTACGATACTACTACTCACATGTAACTGCTTGGCAGTTCGCATGTGTGTATCAACGGTCACCGGTCTGTGTGGCCCACGGCCTATTGTATATTGGGTTATCTTTGTGTTATCTGCCGTATTTTACTTCTGCCTGCGTGTCATATTGGCATCAGCTGCTCCCTGACCACAGCGCGCGTCGTTTACTAACAGCGGTGGATCCGTCCTCGTCTCAAGTGTTTGTGTCGTCTCAGTATGCAGTCGAAGGCAGCGGGGAATACGTCAGTGGTAAGCCTTTCTCCACTTCTGTATGCTCTCAAGTAGTGCTTACGAGCAATAGGAGGTTACGCAGAACAGTATATTGTTTTTCATTTTCGAAATTTTCATCGAGATACTGCTGGATAAAAGCGCAAGAAGAAATTATTTGAGCTCTATCGCCGCAAGTTGCTTTGTCTCTTGTCTTTTCACCGCTGTGCAAGGCGCCGTTGACGCTTTTACCCACGACCTACTGTATAATGCTTTTACCGCTGCTACCAGACGTTATTGTTCTTAAGTAGGGTCTGCATTTCAGGCAAACATCGGAAGATTAGTCGAACAGGTGTTCATGAGACTCCCCCCACCCCCCTCATGCGAACGAGGCACCCTCTAAATAAGACTTGAAATTTCTCCAACCAACACTTTTATTTTATAAAACCCGACGTTTCGCTCTGCGCGAGCGCTCACCTCAGCTGTGTGCACTTCGCACTGTCGCGTGCTCTTCTCTTCGGATAAGTGTGTTATTACATGCCAGCTGTGCTCTGCGGTGAAGGGGCGCTAAAAGGCGACGCAACTTGCAGCAGTGAGCTCGACATCAAAAATTACTTTCTCTCTTAAAGCAACAGTTAACGCGATGAAAAATTCAGAAATGAAAGACAATAAGCTGCTCTACCTAGCGCCTTAACGTTCGTTCTTTTTTTTACTGTAACCCTTCCAGGCTGACACCAACATGTCTTCATGGTTCAACATGCACTTCTTTCTGCAAACTGTTTTCTATTTCGATATACACTGATTTACTAGATGTAACATTGGTTATAAATGACATCCAGGGAAGCAATATGGCTATTTTCTAATTCCCAAAAGCTTGTTGATAGTTGTAACGAAATGAAAATTTTGTACTTTGAGTATTTCTTACACAATGTTTAAGGAAAGATTTCGAAAATTTTGAATGCATTGTTTATTGAATGTGATACTTGGTTTCTCGCTTTTTCGAAACATTTGAATTTTGCTCAACTCAGAAAAATGTTTTGGAGCAATTTTAAGCTTTCAAACATGCCTTGGGATGAGTCATCGGGAATGTTTTTGGACAAATCAGGTTGAGTGCTACCTCCGGGACGTTTGGTGCAGAACGACCCTCGTTAGTTTTATATGTCGGAAGAGCTCAGTCAGCGTGCCTGTACACAAGCAAGAGGACCTTTTAAGGAGGAAGTTTTAACTCATTTTTGCCTGTATGCTTATTGGCAATAACATGTGGAAGGGAAACAGTTTCAAGACAAGACACGAGCTTATGTCATGTAGCTGCACATATTTATCCCTTACCGCTTATAGTTTTTGTGATTGCATATTTGCACCTAATATGACAGAGCCTGAATTCATAACTTTGCCATTACGAAAAGCTCAGCAAGCTTGGGCAGAGTGTTGGAGCAGTTTCACGAATTCTATACATCATGCACTTGTGTTCATTTTGGATATCGTACCATATTAGTTTCTATCCACTTTAGGCATTTAACAAAAGCTTCTATGCGAGCTCTTCTCATGTCTTTTGTGTGTTGTCATGCAGAAGGTCTCAGAGAGCTGATGGCTTCTTTTAAGATATCGTGGACCCCAGTGCCAAGGCTGATTCTTGGCAAAGTCACCAAGTCTGCTAAGGTAAGGATTTTTCTGTCATCACGCCATGACCAGCTGTGCTCAAAAGAGCTGTACATAATAGTTAGGGTATTTATTAATTGCAGTTTTATTTGTGATGTGGTCCAGTTGGACAGTCCATTTCTTAAAGCTGTAGCCTATACATGCAACACTTATTGTCTGGATGAGGGACCAATTCAAAAGTGCTTTGCAAGATGAGGCTAACATGTGTGCAGTATTAGATACATTGTGACCCTCTAAATAGTAAGTGAAAGTACATGAGCAATATCACTTGGGGTTCATTTTATTATAATAGTATGATTAGCTGCCACTTCCTTGAGAATCGTAAAGGTGCTTGCTGAGTAACGGTTTTGCATTGTGGGGTCATTGCAAACTGGCTATTTTAGACAACCGGTATGTCTACAGAGCAAGATTTATTTAAAGGAAAATAGATAGGTCGGCTGACTACTATGAGAGTGGCAGCAGAACGCTGGAGCTGATCAACTGAAGGATCATCTATTCAACTGCACGCTAATCTGTGAGCGACTTGTCTTCTTCAAAGGCCTCATAATGTCCAACCGAAAAAGAGAAAAGGAAATGGAAGTGCCAGGCGAATCACATTGAGATGCAGAACATCCTCAAGGCATTCAAATCTTTCAAAACTTCCGATGAGGTATGTTACATTCATAATTTGTCACCTCCTTGATAGTCAGTAAAGGGTGGTGTAGCAACTTATGGGGTGAGTTGGTGCATAATACTCAGAATTGCAGTGAAGCCTAGACAAACACATCGAAACAAACACGAAACAGGCACACACTACAAACTGTAATACAAAACTGTACCCGAATTTCCTCTTGCACACTCGGCCACAACTTCCTCCTCTACTCTCAAGTACAGCACACTCGCACACATCTTCTATCCCAAGCAGATATGTCTGGCCAATAGTAAATGTTAGCAAGGTAGCATCCAAGCAACAAATACAAGACCAAGACTGTCACTCACATCTTCTAACAAGAGTTAAAACTCCTGCCACATAGGCACAAACTAAAAAAAAAACACACATCTGCAGCTGCCAAGAATCAGGTTCACATTCACGCACAATACATCTAAACAATGAGTCCGGTTTGTGAGTTTCAACACAAGGCATATGAAGGGAACCCTTATTTGAATCGCTGATTGCCTTGCCCAATCTGGTCAGCTGCAGTTCATTTCTTCTTCACAAGCATAAAATTCTTTTTAATTGCCTAAGGTCTTCTTATTAGGCAAGAGTCGGAATAGGATTGGCAGAGAAATTTTTGAGGCGTTATAGATACAAAAGAAAGACAGCACATTTTTCATTGATGCCTCTTTGTCCTTGTGCAAAAATGAAATTTCAGTTCTTGAAGGCTGTTTATGAGTTGTTGCTAGGGATGTGTGGTGCATGAGGAATGCTTTTTGGATGGGCTTGAAGACTTACTGAGGACTTCTCGGAAGATGAGCCGGAGCTGCGAAGCCCCGTTGTTTGTCAGTTTGAAGAAGACGAAGGTTATTCCTCTAAAAAATCAATGATTTTAAATACCTTCTGAGGAATAACCTTCGTTTTCTTCAAACTGACAAACAACGGGGCTTCGCAGCTACGGCTGGCCTATACAAAGAGAAGGCAACCCAGGAAATTAAGAATTTTATGTTTGTGAGGAAGAAAGCTGGTGCAAAAGCAGTCGTGTTTTGTAATGAACTGCAGCTGACCAGATTGGCCAAGGTGATCAGCAATTGAAAGGAGGGTTGCCTTGATGTGTTTTTTTTTCCTTTGAAACTCAGAAAGCGGACACATTTAGATGTATTGGGAGGGAATGTGAACCTAATTCATGGCAGCTGCAGATGTTTATTTTTTGTTTAAGTTTGTGTCTGTGGCGAGAGTAGTGACTGTCTTGTTTGGACGATGTGAGTGATGATCTTGGTTTTGTATTTGTTGCTTGGACGCTACCTTGCTAACAGTTATTGTTGGCCAGACATATCTGCTTGGTATAGACCAGATTTTTTTACCCTCACGCGCAGGCTGCCAGCGCGCTCTTGCTCTGGACACCAGGCGACGTATGTATGGGGACTGCGGGACCGCAGATCACGCAGGCGCCTCGCGTTGAATACGCGTTTGTGAGCAATCGTTGTCAAATTCTGTAGTTAACGCGCTCTACCACTTACGCATGTAGGTGTGTGCTGTGCCTTGCTACTCACATTTGTCCTTGTTCTACATAATACTACAGCAATTTGAAACGCACTGTCCTCTTGACGCAATATACGAAGGTAGGCTACCATGCAGGTTGCGAAGTGTAAATCAGCGTTCATGCGCAGCAGTGGCATATTTTTTTTCTCGGACTGCCCTTCACAAGCATTGAATGCATATGTCTTCCTTTTTTACTTCTTTGATTCTGCGAATTTTGGACCAGACTCCATGGTGTGAGATGTAACCGGATTGGCGAGCTTCACGCTAAAGGTTGCTTAGGCAAAGCGTGTTTTCGGCCTTCGGCCACCAGTGGTTCGTCTTTGGCTTTCATTTGCCATTCCTTAACGCGAGTTTAAGTCCGATTATAACAGACGCTTGGGCGAGTTGGGCAATCCACAAGTGCAGACAGCGCAAAAAAAAAAAAAAAAAATGTGGAGCTACTTTACCGATGCTTTTTTTTTTTTTTTGCTTGGGCTGTCTGCACTCCCACTATCAGCAATTCAAATTTTTATTTCCTTGTTTCAAAGAGAAGTCTGCATGAAAAATGGTTGAGCATAGTAGCTTTTTGTGATTTCTGCCTAAGACTCCAAAACATAATTTCATTACATGCTATGACCTGGCGGAAATGGCTAAACAGATCTTTCACATACACCGAAAGCATCTAAATAGAGAATATTCGTATTCAGCCGCTACTGTGTTAATATTTGTTCAAAACTTGAAATAGAGAAACTGTGTTGTGTCCTCCAGCGAGTGGCTCTGTGGATAGGGCTCTCGACTGCTGAGCCAAAAGACATGGGTTCGATCACGGAAGCTATGGCGGCTCTTCGATGAAGATGAAGCTGAAGGCGCTTGTGTGGTGTGCGATGCCAGCGCACGTTAAAGAACTCCAGGCATTCATTAACTTTCCGGAGTACTTCACTACGGCGTACCTCATAGCAGATGCCACTTTTGGACGCTAAACTTCATATACCACATAAAAACAGTTGTCATGCTCCAGCTAGTATTTCTTTGCTGCAGTTTCTTCCTTTGGCGTGTATGACAATGTATGTGCAGGATCAAAAAAAGTATCATGCTTGACATGAAGGCACTACTGTTCAATAGGTGCTAGATTATCCAGCGATGAAAAGAAATGATCCTAATGCTCCGTTGTTTATAAATAAAGCTCAACAAAACTTGCGTGCTGTTAGCTTGTCGATTCCGATGAACGAACCACGATAATTTGTTGGTGTTACTGGCACAGTCGTTGATCGTACATCAGCTGCCTTCATCAACAAGGCACCAGACAACCTGCATTCACTTTCATCTTGATGTATACTGTATTCTTTTAAGTATAAGTGATTGCATTGTTTATTACCTACTGTATTCATTCAGTAGCTCTCTTCGAGCCATCCTACAGTGGCATCCACCTACCATTTTGGCATAATCGAGGATGCACTGCTTAATTTTTTTTTTTCAAGGAATGGGAGGATGTAGTCTTGGAATGATGTATATTCATTCTTATTGAGTTTATTTTTGTTCTAATTCTCTTGTTTTGGAGGTTTTTTTATATGTAGACATTTTAGCAGCAGCCTACATAACCACAGATAAAGCCCCCAGAAATGAAAATATGCACATACTGTTTACTTCCACAAGGCTCAACCTCATTACTGTGTCCATAGAAGGCACCCTAAATATTCTTGTTTGATGTTTTTGGACACTACGTAAATAATGTTTGATAAAACTGCCACATACTTGTTTATCAAACAGAAGATAGTCGATGGTCACTTACGGCGACAAATTGGATTCCAAGGTAACTAAAGCATAGCAGGGTGCAGCAGAAAGTTGGGTGAGCGGATGAATTTAAGAAGTTCACAGGGGTCAAGTGGATGCAGCTAGCAGAGGACCGGGTTAATTGTAAGAATATGAAAGAGGCCTTTGGCCTGCAATGGATATATCTCTGCTGATATAATTTTTCCAGACCTGCTACTAGTGTTGCTTTACTGTCTATTACATACACAACATAATGCAAATACCTTGTTGCCTGCTTTTTGTCCTTTTGTACATACATGGCTACTTTATTAGAAACAGGTGCCGTACATGTTGTTGTCATTGCAAAAGGTATCTGGAGCGCCACGTCCTAATGTCAGTCCATACAAGTATCTCATATTTGACCTGTATTTTTCACCTTCCCTTTCAGTCAACATGGCTCATGCGAAAGTTGGTGCCCCCCCCCCCCTCCCCACCTCTCCGCCTCGTGTTCAGCTCTTTGAAGTCACGGGAAGAAATGTAAGCCCCTAACAAAGCTAGACGGCTGTGACTTTTGATCGTTCAAGAGTATTATTTAACGTGTGCATGTTGTATGATGTGACATGTTCTGCTTATCCTATTTAAATGCAGTTACATATGGCCTGGAAAACTAAAACAGCACTTTAATATGGTGTGGTGCTAGCACAGACTTCATATATTTTGACAGATGCATGGCTTTAAGGCATTTGTAAAATGAAACTATCTAGAAGTATCCTGTTTACTCGTTTATAATATGCATCCATGCATCTCAGCAAGAAAAAAAGTGGAATGCCTTGAATTTTTCTGGGCACTGGATTTTCATGGCCAATCTCGATATTATGAATCATGTTGGGCTAAAATGGTTCATTATTTTGAATTATCACGGTACTGAAAAATTAGTGGTTATAAGGGAGTGATCTAATCTTGGTATGAAAATGATGTATCTTAGCAGTAGAGACATGCATAAAAGCCAGATCTGAAATGAAAATGTTTCACGAACTTCAAAGCTGCTTCCTTTGAAGAAATAAGTTATTTTCTTCTACTGCGTGCAGCACACGACTGATTAAAAACCTCTATACCTTCCGCTTTGTGCAATGCTTCATCGGGTGCATGCTTCATTGCACCGACTCTCTCTGTTTGCTAACATATATATGTTAACGTGTTTGTAGTAACGAGATTTGAATGTACTTGAATGAAAATCTAGCTACTTGGAACAACCAGATTTATTGCAACCGCTCATCACTTGGAGTGATATAAATGGTGTCAAAGGATGATTTGCCTTTCTGACAGGTGGCTGGCTGTTTGCCTTCAAAGTGAAGTTCATAATTAAGAATCTTGATTGGCTTTGAACACTCACGTTAACCCTTTCTGCAGTCTGTTCTGTGCATGAAATATTTAACTTAATATCCCGACTCATCGCCCTGCTCCCCTTAATCAAAATATTCAGGCAAAACCGTCATTGCCAACCTCTAGGAAGAGTCAGTCACAGGCCGAAGACATTCTCGCTAATCGTTTTTTTTTTTTGCTTATTACGCACTTTCTTATCTCCTTTCGGTATAGCCCCTTTGTCTTTTGGTTGCTGTTTTTCTTGTATTTGGTATTTGTTTGCGTTTTCTTTTGAACCAGCATTGCTTTTTGTTATGCATTTGTACTGGTGTCGCTTTTGGGCATAGACTTCCAATTGAGCTCTTCCGGAGCTGCACTTGCATGAGACAAGCTGTAGATTTCATAGACAGTAAAACATTGTTTTGCGAGTCTTCCGAGCAAGATAAGATCCCATGAGTTTGTTTTGTTTGTGTTTTGTGGAGTTCAACGTCCCAAAGCGACTCAGGCTATGAGAGACGCCGTAGTGGAGGATGCCGGAAATTTTGACTACCTAGGGTTCTTTAACCTGCGCTGACATCGCACAGCACACGGGCGCCTTGCTTTTTGCCCCCATGGAAAGCGGCCGCCGAGGCCGGAATTCGATCCCGCATCCTTGGGAATAGTTGTCTGCGCCACCCCGGTGGGGCATAAGATCCCATGATTAAGATCGTCAAACCGCACTAGATGCAGAAAAAAAAGGAAGGAATATTCTCTAGATTTTGGTTTTTTATTCAGTCCCGGAAGTTTGAAAAATTAACCTCCTCGGGTTTATGGCTCACATTCTTTTTTTTCTTAGTGTGATAGCATGCCTTGCAATACAAAATGCTTACTTACAAAAATAGGTACATGCCAGATTTTTAAAAGAAATATACTAAGTGCCGGTGATAGGTGGCCCTTTCTAGATTTCCTTTGGATCACGTTCATACTGTCGATGTTCACATCTTTTCATTTTTTTGTGCCGAGAGTAATGTTTCCTCCCTGTTTAATGGCTCCAAAACTTCATGCTGCTGTTAAGTGCAGTTATTTTCTGTTCAGCTGCTCCAAATATGGATATTACTATTCCAAAAATTAAGATTTTGCTGCTCTTAAAATTGTTACAAATCCTATTTCAGCTGTTACATCCCTGCATTTCTGTACTCTATTCTTAATTTTTACCCAAAATTAATTTTTCTCCAAAAAAGGCACACTTCACTATGTAGTGAATAAAGGGGGACGGAATGGAATCCAGTCTTCAGGCCACGAAACGCTTGTAATTGTTTCAAGATTTTTTTTTGTCTTCCTCCACTTGCGAATGCACAACTCTTCGACGTCATTTTGTTTTGCTGCAGCTTTGTTGCAAATTTCCAGTGGCTATAGACCAGATTTATAGCTGCTCCCGGGCGCGGCCATTTTTTGCCGGCGCGCCGCCACGTGGACACTTCCTTGGGGACTGCGGGACCGTGCCTGTTCAGTAGCCACGTTCAGCTAGCGTTCGGGAGCTAGACAAAATTGCCAAAAATATTTTCATGGCATGATTGTGTTGGAGCAAGTTTATTTTCATTGTCGTAGAGTTAAAATCGACTAGTTATTAGTGGGATTTAGTACTACATTCACGTTAACAGTGTTTGATGCTCAGCATGCAACTGCGCTATAATGCTGTCATTTTGGTGCCTTACTGATGACAAAATGTCTGAACAATTGCAAGCATTACTCTTGCACCCCGCTGGGGTGGCGCAGTGGTTATGGCGCTCGAATACTGTTTCCAAGGATGTGAGATCGTATCCCGGCTGTCAACGGCCGCTTTTCGATAGAGGCGAAAGGCAAGGCGCCCGTTGTGCTGTGCGATGTCAGTGCACGTTAAAAAACCTTTAGGTGCTCTAAATTTCCGGAGTACTCCACTGCGGCGTCTCTCATAGCCTGAGTCGCTTTGGGACGTTAAACCCCACGAACCAAACCAAACCATTACTCTTGCGTACGACTCGCATATAATTTCACTTCCAGTGAGCTCTTCCTTCATACAAGCCATTTCGAACCTCACCAATTGCGCTGTGCTGTTGTTAGCGTGGTGTGTGCCATTAACACCAACAAATTATCGCGGTGTGCGCATCTGAGTCGACAGGCTAACAGCAGGCAAGTTTTTTTGTGCTTTATACATACCACCACATTAGGATCGTTTCATTTTATCCCTGGAAAATCTAGTGCCTATCAAACCGTAATGCCTGTATTTCAAGCATTTTTGTACATGCCAAAGGAAGAAACTGCAGCAAAGAAATGCTAGCTGGAGCATGACAACTCTGTTATCAGTGGTATATGGAGTTTAGCATCCAAAAGTGGCATCGGCAATGAGGTACGCCGTAGTGAAGTGCTCCGGAAATTTAGCAAATACCTGGGGTTCTTTAACGCGCGCTGACATCACACAACACATCACATGACATCAAAAGCGCCTTCATCTTCATCGAAGAGCGGCCATAGCTTCCGTGATCGAACCCATGTCTTCTGGCTCCGCAGTGAAGAGCCCTATCCACAGAGCCACCGCTAGAGGACACAACACAGTTTCTCTATTTCTTTTAAGTTTTGAACAAATATGAACACAGTAGCAGCTGAATACAAGTATATTCTATTTCAGTGCTTTCAGTGTGTGTGAAAGAGCTGTTTAGCCATTTGGGCCAGGTCAAAGCATGTAATGAAATTGTGTTGTGTCTCGGGCAGATGCTGACAGCAAAAAGCTATTGCGCTCAAATGTTTTGCACGCATACTTTTCTCTGCAATAAGGAAATAACAATTTGTATTGCTTACAGTCAAATTGCACACAGCACCATAAAAAAAAAAAAAAAAAAAACTTTGTGCTAGTATTTTTTTTTTTGCGCTGTCTGCACTCTCTTGGATTACCAACTCGCCCATGGTCAGACTTACACTGCTGTTAAGGAACAGCAAACGAAAACCAAAGACAAACCACTGGTGGCCGAAAACATGCGTTTTGCCTAAGCAACCTTCAGCGCGAAGCTCTCAGATCTGGTTACATCTCACATCATGGAGTCCGGTCCGAAATTTTACATTCTCATTCGCAGAATCAAAAAAGTAAAAAGCGAAACGTGTGAATTATGCGAAGGGCAGTCTCAGAAAAAAACGCCGCCACTGCGCATAAACGGCGATTTACAGTTTGCAACCTGCATGGTCGACTACCTTCGTATATTGCTTCAAAAAAAGAATAGTGCGCTTTAAAATGCTGTTGTACTCTCTGGAACAGGGACAGGTATGAGTAGCGAGACACGGCATACACCTCCATGCATAAGCGGTACAGTGCGTTAACGACAGCATTGAAGAATGATCGCTCACAAACACTTATTCAACGCGGGGCATCCGTATGACCCACAGTCCTGCAGTCCCCTGTCACGCGCGCCTGACAGATGTTGCCTAGTGTCGAGAGCAGGAGCGCGCTAGCAGTCTGCGCGGGAGGGTAAAAAAAAACTGGTTCGTAACCTTTAGCTTGTTTTTCGCTGTGAAAAACTGCTGCCGAGTCGCACTCATGGCACCAAAACAAAGGCTATCAGTGCAAACTGTGTTGATAGGGTGTTGAAACAGCATCTTGCAAAAGGCCTAACTGCTGGCAGAACAAAGCGACCAATGGCATGGAGAATAAAGACTATGCTATGGATGTGGATTTGCCTCTGCCTTCTGTTGGCTCCTTATCTGTTTGACAAGCGTTGATGGCTATGGGAATGGCGGACTACATGGGGAGACTGCGCATTGTTGTGCAGTGACCACTGCCTCCCCCTTCCCCCTGGAAAAAATTTGCAGTTAACCTGCACCCCCAAACCTGCTTTATAGTTAAGGTAGGTTCTAGAGCTGTGCACGGGCTGGGGCTGCTCAGAAGCCCTTGGGCTTGGTCTGGGCCCAGGTATATTTATCTTGGGTGGGCCGGGCCGGACACCCTGATCACGAACACATGCAACATCTGCAAAAGTGCGAATACTGCCATAGTGCGATAAGTGTCTAGAATGCACAGCATTTTCCTGTGCCAAGCTGGATGGGGAATGTTATTAAAGCAATATTAAGCCATTTAAAGGAGCTAATACATTTAAGTCGTAACCATGTGAAGCGACAATCCTTGGCGATGCGTCGTGCCATCACTACGCTAACTCCTGCCGTTGCCACTGGTGCACACCGCACAAACAACGGGACTGCAACAGAGCAGCGCATTTTCAGCGTTGCTCTGTTACTGCTGCCTCGCGGTTTGGTCTAGGGAAGTACAGTTAGGCTAATACTCCATTTCTAACACTTAACAGCATGAAGTACGATATAACACTGATGAAATTTCATGTAACACATCTGGTTTCTAATGGAAACACCACATTGGTGCGTGGCGTGCTCCTGCACATCGATGCAGACTTCCATTGCAAGCAGTGACTTCCTCCAGCTCCTTTCGAAAGTAAACAATATCTAGCCACTCTATAACCTTTGTTTTCCCTTATTACCCTACCAATCAACCGACTCGATGCCCTCGTATGCGCATGGACGAAATGAAGTGATCGTCTACAGGATCTTCCTTCGTCCAAAACGGATTATAGAAAAACTTGTCGCAAAAAAGGCCAAAACAGAAGTTGAATACCTCAAAGCCTTCTGCAATTGGCTGTCCGCGATCTGATTCCGGGCAACGACTGCTGAACTCAAGGATGCAGGATCGAATTCTGGCGGCAGTGGGCACTTTTCAAAGTTCGTGAAAAGCAAGGCGCCACTGTGCTGTGCGATGCCTTGCATGTGGAAGAACCCTAGGTGGTATAAATTTCTGGAGCCTTCCACTGTGGCGTCTCTTATAGCCTGAGTCACGTTGTGATGTTAAACCACATAAATAACCACTGAAGTACTTTTTGAACTCATCTTAGTGTTGCAAATTCTTATTATGGATGACTGTGCCTCTTTTTTCCACCCTCTGTATATACATATTTTATGTGTGCCAATTTTGTGCTTGCAGGTTCACTTTGGGTCGAATCTGTACATCAACGAGAGAAAAGTTCAATTTATCACAAGCAAGAAAAATGAGACAAAAGTGGAGCGGGAAATGGTGATGGTATTTCTGGACACCTGTGGAGTTGAGAGAGAAGCCTCACGGGCCAGCATTGCAGAAGGACTGCAGGCAGTGTTCCAGAGATGCCGGCAACCCCTGATAAAGTGATGGTAATCATGACTAGGTTTCGTTTTATGCTTGTTGCTGAAATCAGTGCTGCAACAGCTGTGCCAATTGTGCCATTTTGATACAGCAGCATAATTCTGCGTGCGCAAAACTTGCTGAATTTGCACCAAAATGCGCCGAACGGCCGCAAAAATTTGCCATGCTCGGAGACAACTTTCTGCGACCGTGATATAGCCAGTTGTGACGTTTCAGACACTTCAGCATGTCACTGGCCTTTTTATTTTTATTTTGAGATGGCTTCATGCCGTTCTAACTCCTACCCATATTTTCCTTTCTAGCATTCACGTGCTTCCTCCACTTTGAGTATGCTGAACTGTTGCAGTTTGAGGATGCTTCAACGCACGGGTCACAGTTCGTGCGGTGAAGTATCCTTTTAATGCATTGAGGCCATTTGTAACGAGGCACCACTGCTACTGCGTTGCACTGCTAAAAGGGGCGTGGTAGTATTTTTGATTTTGCAGTAATACTTCCATGCTTTGTTTTAAGGACTGCATGCTTTTAATGGGTGTATCTAGCTTTTTTTTTATGTCGCTTCTGGAAGTTTTCTGTATTTTGTTGGGCTATTCATGTGCAGCAAGGATGTTTTTATGCAGTCTAGTTGATAGACTCAAGACTCACTTTCCCGTCAGATAGTGTAGGAGATGCATCAGTTATGGCTTCTGTTGGTGATAATAAATTGGGGGGGGTGGAGGGGAGAGGCATCGGCATGTCGGGAAACGCGCAGCAGCCATATTTTGAATTCCATAACACCACAATGTAGCCCAAGACTGTCAGAATTAACATTTATGGATGCCGGAACATCTAAATTGCCCTGTGCACGAAATATATAGCCTTGCTTATACGAATATATACGACTTGCTTTCCTATCTGCTTTTGGCATTTGCCCTTTCGCATTTGGGTTGCTATTTTTTTTTTTTTGCTTTTGAATGAAGATTTTTGTTTTTGGTACTGCGCTCGCATTTAAGCTCAGGCTGATAGCAGGCTGATGGCTTTGAATCTCGACTGGAGCTGTCGTCGAGCAACACAAGCTATGAATTTTGCAGACAGTAAAATATTGTTTTAAGAGTCTTGCAAGCAAGAATCTGTGAATGAGATTGTCAAACCGTGCTAGATGCAAAAAAAAGCACATTCTTTAGCTGTTTGTATCATATTTTCTTTTTTTGAAAAATTAACCTTGGTTGTATGGCTAACATTCTTTTTTTGTTTGATGCCACGCCTTGCGGTACAAAATGCTTACAGAAAGAGGTGCACGCCAGATTCCGGAACGAAATATGCCAAGCACCTGTAATAGGTGGCCCTTGCTAGATTTCCTTTGGATCACATCCATACGGTCCGATATTCACATATTTTTTGTTTGTTTGCCCCGAAGGTAAGGTTTCTTCTCTGGTAAATGGCTTCAAAATTTAAATTCATTCTGCAAAGCGCAGGTTTTTTTTCTGTGAGCTGCTCCAAATACGGATTTTGCTGCTCCAAAAATTGCTACAAATCCTATTTCTTCTATTGCACCCCTGTGAAATGAATGTTAAAATTAGTGGCAGATCAACAGTGTTTTTCTATACCATGACCTTAAACACCATTTTGCTTCCGTTACTTATGCATATCTTCTCTTTTATTTAGATCTAATACAAAAGGTGGTCACTGAAAACCCAAGTGATATGTCGACTGCCAAAAGGATCTCTGACCGAAAGGCCATTGATGATATGTTTGCAGAAGTCAGTCGTGTGGGCCGTCAGAAGGAAATGTGTGAAAATAAAATTGCATATATCATGCGAAGCTCTACGTTACAGTCAATGGGAACAGGGCATCACCCGCTTCTGTGCAGGGTGTATTCTGTCCTGCATGCTAGTATCACGTGTGGTCTGTATGCTGGCTACCTACTGCCAGTGTGCCAGCACAGTGTCCCCCAGCATGCCAGTGTCCCCCAGCATGCCAGCAGTCCTCCCTGTGCCTCGCAGAGGCGCCGTACCAGGCTTCGCCTGGAACACCCATAAGCGCTGCGGCACCGGGGCCTCCACGCCGACAGGCCAATGTTCACCGGGCTGTTTGCTTGCTGCGGGCCAAAATGATCTCCCCCCCACTCTTCCCCACGTCCCACTTCCCCATCACCCGGGCACCAAGGGTGCCGCCGCGACATTAGGCCAGAATAACCCGTGTCCGGTATCCCCCCCCCCCCCCCTGTGAATATCCTAAAGTCCCCAACCAACCTTTCATGATAGTGCAGTTATCTGGTCAAAGCTACTGTCGTTGAGACGGGTTCAACGCTGTCACTGGTCGGTGACGACGTGTTCGAGGCCTGCCGTAAGTGTAACATCCGTGTCAGGCGAGCTGAAACCCCTTTGAGGGAGTAGTGCGCCTCGTGGTGCGCTTTGACGGCAGAAAGCGGAGGCATATTGCTTCGTCTACCTGCCAGGCTTGGCCATACCAGTTATTCTGGGTAGGGATTTTCTTTTGAGGGAAGGCATTGTGCTAGACACGGGGGAGAATGGCTATTGCTACAGTCACTTCACCCCCCTCATACCCTTTGTTAGCGCACCCAGGCAGGAATGCCTCGCCCAGCGGGCGAGTGTCCACGCTTGTGTGGCAGATGACTCCCCCGTGAAGCTGAAAGTCGGTGGACCATTAGAAGCAATTATCGCGTCTTTCCCAGGCCACGGTTCACACAGAAACCAGGCCGAACCGACGTGCTTTTACACGAGATTGAAACGGGTAATACGCGCCCTTTCAGGTCTAACCCGCATCCGGTAAGCACGCATAAGAGACAGCCTCTCGACAGCGCCCTTGACGAGATGATTGATACCGGCGCGGTGAGACCCTCACAAAGTCCCTGGGCATCCCCATTGGTTCTAGTGCCAAAGAAAGATAGTTCGGTGAGGCTGTGTTTCCATTATCGAAAGCTCAACGCACTGACTCCTATGGTTGCATACCCTTTCCAGTCAATCGAGGCTGTGATGTACACGGAAGGGAACGCAAGGTTATTCATAGTCCTGGATATAAGTAGAGAGTACCTGCAGATTGAGATGGCGGAATGGGACATTTAGAAAACTGCATTCACCTCCCACCGCGGGCTCTTCGAATTTGCTCAACTCCCGTTTGGTTTGTTAATGCACCGAGCACATTCATGCGATTGATGGACATCGTGCTGAGTGATGCAAGGTTCAACTACGCGATGACGTACCTCGACGACGTCGTGACATTCTCACAGTAGCTCGAAGAGCCTCTCATTCATCTGAATTTTGTTCTTGAAGGAATGAGACGCATGCGTCTAATGATCAACCCAAAGAAAGTGCTGCTGCCATCAAAAAGGGTGAACCTCTTGGGCTTCGTGGCTGATGATGGCACTTTGAGACCGAACGATGACAAACTGCAGTCAACTAACCCTGCCCGATGGACGGGAAACGCTTGCAAAAGTTTTTGGAAATGGTTACTCGCAAAGCCGCTGAACCTGTTGTTGCGTAAAGGCTCGAAGTGGGTCCGGAACAAGGAGCAACCGCGCTAAATGTTAGACAGAACACACCTGTCCCGTTCGTCTTTATGTGTGTTTTGTCTAACATTTAGCGCTGTTTTTTCCTTTGGTTAAACACAATGTAGAAGATTCACGGGTTGACTTACTCGCATTCACCCGCATCATAGTGAGACATTACTTGCGCATCTGTGTGCCTAACCGACTCATCGAGAGGTCTCCAGCCTCTGTTGTGCCTGCTGTTGTTCTCGATCCGCATAGAAATGTTCACAAGAAGCTCGAAAAACAGTTGCGCTGCACAGTCTGTCACAAAAGGTCGAAATTCTGTTGCGAAAAGTGCAATGTTACACTTTGCATAAAGCATGGCTGCTTCAATACGTTTCACGCACTGCGCTAACTTCCGCATTACTATGGGATGCACCCAGCGTACTTTATAAAGTACAGTGTTATAACTTCTGAACCAATAAAGGTAAAGGTGCAAAACTTTACATATGGTGTCATTTATCTTAGTTAATAAGATATGTAAAATGTAGTAGAAATCGTACGACCAGGCTTGGCATGGGCCTTAACGGGTTAATTGAGTCCCCGGCTTTCTGGTGAGAAAGGTGGCTTGGAAGGCATCAGCAGGAGTCCTCGGCCGCCAGTATAGAAAAAAAAAACGATCAGCATGGCCATAACCCTGCAATTTTATAAACGGCAGTACATGACCGACAGAGTGAAGATATGGGGTCAAATTTCGCCCCCCCCCCCTTAAGAGGATTGCCCCCATCTGCGCACGCCTATGGCCATGCTTCAGTTTCCTCCTGTTTCTCGGCGCACGCAGTGCAGTGGCGGCGCCTTGGCGGCATCGTGAAAAGCGCATGCCAATGGCACACCGTGAGCGAGGCGAGCACTTGGCCGCAGAATCAACACCGCGTTTAGATTTAGAGCTTGCGCACTTTTGGAGAAGCAAACAAGCCTCTTACCCAAAATTTGATTTCCTTGCTACGAACTTCTCAGTCATTATAACCACAAGTTAGAGCACTGAAGGAAACTTCAGTGTTGGCCCATTCATCATCCAGGGCAGCCGCTAATGCCCCAAGCCTTCAACAATGCAGGAATTTTATGCACATACTAAAATCGAATGATAATTTAAGGATTATGCTGTGCCTCTATATATTCTGCAAATTTATCCTGCAAAACGTGAGAACTCAATATTTCAAGACCTCAGTTAAACTCGTCATCTTCAAATTATTTCTTTCTGTATCTCCGCGCTTCAACTTCAATCATAGGACGTCGGGCCGGACCGGGCCCAATCATTTCAGTCTGAGCCCCGGGCCGGACCCTTCATCCGTCTCAGTGTCGGGCCGGGCCGGGTTCGGGTGTGCAGGATAGGGCCCGGGCCAGATTTGGGCAAAGAATTTTGACCCGCGCACACCTCGAAGGAGCAAGGCCCGTTTCTCCGCATTTTGATCTGGGCAATACGAGATAACACTGCAAATCGGAGCAAGCACCCGTAAGCATTTTTTCACGCTTCGAGGACAAAATTTTGCTGGGCATAAGCCCCGACTCCAAACGCACACGCGTCATGCGCTGACGCGTCAACGTCATCGCGCGCGTCAACCAAACCCGGTCTGCGCATGCGCGCGGCACTTGACGCGAGCATCGCGAGCGCTGACGCTCCGATCTGTCCCTGCCAGATTTGGCGCGTGAGCGCGCGCGCTACGCGTGTCGGAAACTAGCGACGGGGTTAAACGATACGAGGGGACCGCGCAGCTGTCCCCTACTCCTTTCTTCTCGTCTTCAAGGTTATTAGGTTATTAGCTCCCTCTGCTCCTTTTCTTCACAGACTGGGTGCCTTTCAATTCTCCTCTGCTCTTCACGGTTTTCTCATTTTCTCAGTCAACGCGAGAGAGTGAGCGAGCCAGCACCATGAGCGTGCAGGCGCATTCCCCTTTTGCGACGCCCGCGTGACGCCTGCGTTGGCGTCGCGGCGTGGGGAAAGTGCTTTGGAATCCCCGCTATAGATTATCCGCGCGCAAGGAACAAACCGCGTTCCACAAATAAGTATCGAATGGCGTATCACGACACCCGGCCAGGCGAAATTCTCTGTTTGAAATTGGAACAGCGTTTCAAAGCCCGACCTTGCGGCGCACTCCCCTACCCTTCGACCCTTTCAGTCTTCAGCTCGAGGCCAAGTGAAGCTGATAAGTTCATTGTCATCGCATAAATGACAAGGGTGACAATATTTGATAAAAGACCAACAGCAGAAGCAGAGCGTTGACTGCGGCTTGGCTTTTAGGGCATCTCACTAATGTAGGGAAACTACTAATGGCATATGATGATTGAGCGCTTAGGTGACGTGAGGCAAGCGGATGACAAGTAGCATAGTCTGTGGCGCCGTCCAAAATATGCAAATGCATGTAGCTGCGCTGGTAATCCAACACCGTGTCCAGACTCCGCAGGACGTGCGGTCTGGATGCCCTCCCAGCACTAGTTCGATCACATGAAAACGGTTAACATAAATTGAAAGCACAATGTTGCCCAACCTCGAAGCAGTTTCTCTCACCGTCTATTATGCGGCGCGAATCTCTTCTTCTTCCAGTGCATTTGCTCCTTAGGTTGCAGTGTAGACATCTGTAGCTTTGGCAAAAAATGTAATACGTACGCATCTGGAAATGGACACAATGCACTTGGAAGAAGCAGTGTAACTCGGTGCAATTTCTTTCTCGACAATATTTTTGCATAGCCAGCACCCACGAGCTTGTTGCGAGCTGCTCTGTTGAAACGGTAAAGAGGACGAAGACTGTTCCGCGTTTCGCCAAAGAGTTCAGGCACCGTTTTCAGCTCTTCGACCTTCTACGCTTTTCCCGCCACGTCATGGACAACGACGACCAGCCGATGTGGTTTCTGGCACGACTGTTCACATTCCGTGCAATCTCGGCCAAAGATATGTGCATTGCGGCGGCCATTTGCCTCTTTGTCGCCGGTATCGTCACCCTGGTTTGGCTGAACATTCAGGCTGCGCAGACCATCCGTTTCCTACATCATCCAAGATAGGTTCGTGCCTTCGCGTGAGCCTATAGTGACGCATGCAGGATACCGACAAGCCTTTTGACCGGACTGTTCTTTAAAACCCCGACTGATGATGTGTGTGCTGTGTTTCCCATCTGATGATCATGACATGGAACAGTGTGTGAATTTTTCGCTCTCTCGAGACTCCCCTGTGCACATTTCCGTGAATCCACCGCTACACCTTCGTCGCTTTGATTTCCGCGAGGGGATGCAGCTTAATCCAGACTCCACGCAACTGAGGCTCTAAAGACTCTTTTTCGAAGGACATGCCGTAGAACGTCCTTTTTAACCATGACGATGACTAAATTCATTTCACTGCAACGGTGAATGTTGAAAAAGATAAATGGATCGTGCTGTGCTGCGAAATAAACCCCTCGGCTCATGAACTGGATGCTCTCCTTTTTTGTTTACTTCCAGCCTATCGTTCGGAGGAACAGGGCTTGGTTGCGCGTATACGTTTTCAACACAGAATTAAGGACACGGCTTCACCGTATTTCCTCCTTACGGTTCACTGAGACGCGAAATAAGTTCCCAGCTTACCCATTGTCTTATTATTGTCGTCCCTGCGGCGCTGCAGACGCAGGTCTTACTCTCTGGAATGTAAGCTGGTGAGCCAGCTCCAGAGTGATTTGAGTCTTACAGTTACTAAAGTGAAGTTATCTAAGTTATTTAACACTGCAGACTGATCTTCAATTGCCTAAATTGAAAAATGACATTCAGATGAAAGGCGATTTTCTCGACCCCACGGTATCTGTGGAAGATGGAAAACTTGAAAGTCACTCCCTGCGCACTAACGTGCATACCCCGACCACACAACAACGCCAGTCCCGATCCCCCTTGCCAAGGAGGTTTCCTCATCCCACCAAGCCGTCCATATGTAATTCACAGACCGACCTCTACGGCGAGAAAACTAAAACTGGCGTCTTCCGGGAGTAGGGACACCGCAACTAGAGTCAAGAGCCTCCACCCGACGATTTTCCGTTACAACAACCTTATCCGACGAATCCAATCACCAACTGAATAAAAAATCGCGCTCGTGGGTAGCAGAGCTGAATTTTTGGCGATGAGCAGCCGTCTAGCCACGGCCATCAGTAACGTTTTGACGCCTTGGACTGAGGCCGCAGATTCACACCGCCGGCGACAACATGCTGACGCCGACTGATATCTGCACCTTGTGAATACAGATCCGCGGCGTCACTCCAAATACAGGCACTCGTGGCATCGCTGAAGCCATCATGTCGTACGTTGCTACTGGGCCGAGAAGTCTGTGCAAGAATAAGCGAACTGGACGTTTTCAGTAAAGAGGCTTCATTGTGATTAAAGCTGCCGTGAACACGAACCTCCTGGCAAATCAAAAACTCTTACCTGTAAACTATTACAGAACCCTTGCAGAACTGTTTTGCATAAGCTTCTGACAAAACGACAAATTATTGTCAATAAAGGCCCGAGATTAATGTGCCAGTAGCCTTATTGGATCTCTACAAAGAAACTGAACGCGATTTTGTAGCTAGTTCAAGACATTCTGCAAGATGATGGGATACACCGTCGACTAGCCAATTGGCGTCATCTGCTCTCGTGGCAACGAAATATGGGACCCTATAATTCTGCTTTTATTGCCGATGAGTGAACAAATTAAGTTTTGCGCCAGAAATACGCATTTTTATTTAGTTGGCTTCCACAATGAACATTTTTTAAATGCCATCGCACCAATACAAAAGAAACGTAAGCAGTCTCTCTATTTTATGACGTAGCAGTTAACGCGATTTCCGCGATAATACGCCCACCGATGCCACTTTAAAAACGTCATTGCGAGAAACCAATGCGCATTTTTGACATCACACACATAGAAATGCACTACGGAAGAAGAAAAATTAAAATCGAGACTCAACTTCTATGTTGACAGCCTAAAAGTTAATATAATGCTAGCCCTTCATATCAAAAATGAAACCATTGGTTAGTCCATTTTAGGTATTTTGTCACTGAGCTCTATCACATGCACAATGTTTGCCCTGCTTTACAATCAAATCTGAGCAGACTGCACTGGAGCATGTCTCGCACGGTTTAAAACAACGACCTGCAAAAAAAAAGCACCTGGTATACTCCACTCAGGCCCAGAATAAAATATTCCGACAGGAGGCTGTGCTGATGTACTTTATTTTTTTTTCTCGTGGTGGTGGGGCCTTTTCTACGGCTTGAGCATCTGTTGTTTGAAGACGCAAGAGAGCACCTCGCGGAATGATGGGTGGACCAGAATCTTCTTGAGGCGCTCCAGCGATCTGGACGAACCATTCCTCCATTTTGTCTGACTTAATGAGGCACTTGACGTCCTGAAAGCCGGATCAGCCGATAAGGATATCTACGAAGGCGTCCTCGTATCGGGCGATGATCGCGAAGAATTCTTCATCATCCTTTTCGACGTACACACTGGGGGGCAACAAAAAGTTCGGCAGAAGATAAGTCACCTCGAGTAATGCGCCGAAAACAAATATCCAGACACGGCGAGCAAAGGAGTTTCAGAAAATATTCAAACCGCGCTAGTTCAATTTGCAAGCGCACAGGTGCCCCAAAAGTAAAATGGAGCACGGTTCTGCGGAAACAGTGCTGTTCTTCTGTGCTGCTGTTGAGGCTAACACCAAAACTGTGACACTGATCGTTCTGGTTGTCCACCCGCTGGCAGGGCACGAAGAAAAACGAGTGTTTTCGTTTGTGCGATGCGTTTTACTTTTGGGGCACTTGTATATAGTCGGTTTAGAGCGAAATCTCTACTAGTCTATGTAGAACCCAGGCTTAAGCCTGGCTCTGACTTAGTGACTTTGAAACCAGACCAAAATTAAACCATGCACACCACTCAAGGTTAACAATGTAAATTCATTTATAGCAAAAGCACAATAACTGTCATACTTCTCGGTGGATACCTAACCCACGCACGTAAGGGAAGGGAGAAAGGTTGGTGTCAAAGAGAGGCTGTAGTGGAGGGTTACAAAATAATTTTGACCATCTGGGGATTTTTAACGTGCGCTCATATCGCACAGCACGAGGAACGCGACCATCAAAACGCGGCCGCCGCGACCTGGTTTAAACTCGGGTCCTCTAGTTCAGTAGCCAATGATTTTTTTTACTGAGCCAACGCGGCGGCTGCTTTCGCTCGTTACAACCGGATTGAAGAAGGGCTGAAGATCCACCATATATATTTTTTTAATACCTGCTCAAATCAGATATAGAGCGTTTGGTAATTTTACACTCCAAAACACCTGTCATCTGCTCTGTGGATGACCGGGTAACGATAAAATGCACACGTCAAGAAGCAGCGGTGCTCACAGAGAAATGTTTTGTACGTGGACTCAAGAACGCCTTTGCTAGGACGAGATGCTCTACGTTTTTTTACGCAACACAATATCGCAAATGTAACGTAACATAGCAGAAAAGGCAACACTGATAATGAACAATTCGCGCTCTTCCGTTGTTGGTAGCAACCAGCACCAGCTCCCCCTGTCGTCAGCTTAGCCGAAGTTGCGTGGGATTTTCCGGCATTATTTCTCTGAAAACAAGGAACATCACAACTGAGGTATTCTTACGTATCGGCACTCTAGATCACTCGATAGAAGCATCGCCGTCTCTTCTGAGCACCGGAAATCGTTTTCTGTGGCTGTTTGCTGCGCTTTTCACGTGTTCTGTATCTTTTAAAAATTCACTTATGTCTGCGAAGTGAGCCATTATGAATAAAAAAGCGGAATACCGTATCCCTTCAGTTGAAGAGATTCTGTCTGGTAGTCTACACAGATAAGCCACGTTTCCGGACATCGAGAGCCTGCTGAGGGTGACGAGAGCCAGGCGCCCCAGTCGGTAGCGGCGCCGGCACTCCTTAGACGTGAGTTCCCCGTTGCTGCCTAGCTGGAAGATTTTGAGGCACCACGCGCCGGCGAAGCGCAGGCTCAGGATCACCAGCTTGCGCGATGGCACGTGTCCCGCGAGAGGGAGTGGGACACCTGCGATGGATATAGGCACATTCTATCAATGTCGATCGCCCTACAAGGACTGTTTACTAGGCACAACGGGGAAGTTAGCTTAACGTGCTACCGCGAGGCGTCGTCCTGTTTTTTAGAGCCGAAGTCTAATGCGCCCGTTCGGCGGTTCAGCCACGTCGGTGCTGATGCCTGTGTAAAAGAGCAAAGGGAGTCACGAGAGAGTCACGAAGACGTTCTAAAAAGAAGGAAAAAAAGAGTCATGAGCTATATTTACCTCGTGGGGAAAATCAGTGCTTTGTAAATGCACATACATGTATAGATACAAGAATCTAACAAATTCCTTGCCTCAATACATCGCAAAAACCGCTCAAATTGCTGCTCTCAAATTTTACATTAACGTGTATCGTAATCGTCCTTAAAATTTTTGTGTGTCGGGAGTGAGTAAGGGGCCTTCAAGGAACTTAATGCAATCTAATCTCCCTTGACTGTGTCAACTTTCGCAAGGTAAACCTTGTGGAGCCCTGCTCCGCGCACGAGGCGGCGCCGCGCGCCAGCCACATTTGAAAGGCGCGCCGCTTCCCGGCACTCCCTGCGCACTGCCCCACTGTCCCTCTCCTCTCCCGTCGATGGGGAAAGAAGTCCTTGAGCGGTCCCCGCTCGGACCCCATAAAACGAGGCGCGCAAGCGTCTCGCACCCTTTTCGTTCACCTGCTACCCGCTTGCTGCCCGCTTCCTGGCTGCTCTTACGACCTGAAAACGACAAGTCCCCATGACCCCCCCGATCTACCTGACGAACCTTCCTGCCCCTGAGTGAGATAAAAATGTTTGTTTCACGTCCCGCTGCGTGTGTCTTGCATGCCCTTTGGGCAGAGGAATCGCCCACAAATTGGCACTCAACTGGAGCTGAATTAGCCCCCATGTGGATGATTTCTCTGCCAACGTGAGAGCGCACAGCAAGGTGAGCTCACGGCGGGCGTCCTTTGTGTGATAGGCGCAACGCCATTTTGAGTTTAGGGCTATCGTGTATGTGGATGAGGCGGAATGTAGTATAGTAGTGTTTGTACAGTGTTTTATTTTGTTTTCGGTTATGTGTGTCTTTTGTAGTGCCGGGCGGTTTGTGCTTGAATTTGTTTTTGATATCTTGTACATAGACGTGAGGGCTGTCACCGCGATTAGCCTTTGTGACTAGCCTCTTGAAGCGGGCTAGGTGGTAGCCGTGCACGAGCAGTTGATCTGCCCCTTCCGGTCTGCCTTAAAGACGTGGGAGATAGGGTCGCCGCTTCGGATACCGGTGCGTCCGGGAGTGAGGCAAGGGACGACGCAGAGCGCGCACAGGTTCCCAACGCAGCCGCTCTTATGCAGCACATGACCGCAATGCTTCCTGTGTTCACCCGTCAGCTCGGTTCGGTGGCTAGCACCAACCAAGCCGCAGCTGCGGCGACAGTCTCACATCCGCGGATAAATGTAGAGGTCCCCTCTTAATCCACAAGCTCTTACAAGAACTCGAGGATTATCAGACGGCACTGGATTCCCCAGACGACGTGGTGTTAGCGCAGGTGATTCCCGTAGCACTTCAGAGCGCGGCGCGATGGAGACGCTGCCAGCCGGCTTTCCAGTCGATGACAGACTGGCTTCACTGATCGCTTACGCGCCGAGTTCTTGCCGCCAGATTACGAGCGCCGGATGCTTGAGAAGCTCGCGTTGCGCACACAGCACCCAGAGGAGAGCCTCCTCGGGTATGCACGCGCAATGCAAGAGCTCTACAAGAGGGCAGATCCCACGGCAACCGATCCTGATCAGGTTGCGCGCGCGATCAGGCAGTGCCATCCGCGCTTTAAGCCATATTTGCGGGGACGTGGTTTTGCAAAGCTCGAGGCCCTAGCATAGGAAGCGAAGGTAGTGCAGGCGGATTTACTCGCTTAATTGTGCTAGCAGCCACCACTCAGGCCAGCCTAATCGCTAGAGTTTCGATGCGCCTAGGCCGGAGGCCAAGACTCCACGCCGCGCGCCAGAGGCGCAGACGTATTGACGGTAGCAAAAAAAGCCAGCATAAGGCTCCGCTATTTCTCGACCTGTTGCCCTACGCGTTCGAGCAGCGGCGTCGAGCTAAACTAGTCAGCGACGTTGGCGCCGAGAGAGGTGAAAGACGTCCACAACGCTTCGTGGAACGCGGCATCCACCGACCGCGCGGCAGGTGAACGATCTGCTTTCCTGGAATTGCAACCAGCCGGGCCACGTGGCACGCGAGTCACGAGTGTCAAGCAAGGCGTAAGCAGGGAAACGCGGACCGCCAGCGGCGATAATCGGTAGCACTAGCCTATCGCTGCCGGCGGGAGAATTTCGCGGTAGCCACGGCGGAAAATGGGAAGGGCACTCCCACGCCACGTCACCGGGCGACCGCCCCGGCGGCGGAGAGGCTTTTGTTCCCCTCGCCTGTAGAGCGCAAGGGATGTTGTCGGGCTCAGGCCCCCCCTCCCCCTCTACTTCATGGACAGCAGCCTGCAGAACCGCCCGCGGCTTCCAGCAGCTCCTCGGACCTGGGACACACCCTAATGGCACGAGAACCCTGCCTCCCCCATCGCAATGGACCACGTGCTGCTCTGGATCCTGGCGACCTACCCGCCACGCTGCTGCTGCTGCAGCAGTTCCCGGCGGCCTCCCCAGTTGCCGCCCGACCTCGTCATCGCGGTGACTCCCTGCTGACATCTTTGTGATGCCGCTGTCCTCGGTGCGCTCGTGCTTCTTGCCAAGCCAGCACGCTTGCCACGCGCAAGCCACCCGCCGTCCTCGCAGCACCAGTGGTGCGCGCCAAGGCGGCTCCACATCGCCGCCATGAACCATGTGTTTCCGCGAATCCGGACGCCCCCTTTTGCTGTACCCAGATACTCCTGGACAGCTTCCCGTGGGCTCCCTTCTCGCGGGCCTCGGCGCGCTGTCTACGGACGGTCTCCTCAGCGCCACCCGCCGCGCTGCTGCCTTGCCAGCAGTCTGTCGCGGTCCCCTCCTGCTGCGGCGATGTCCCAATCGCCGTGGCGTCCTGCTGTCACCAGCAGTACTCCCTGTGCCTCGCTGAGGAGCAGTACCAGGCTTCGCCTGGAACACCCATAAGCGCTGCTGCACATGGCCTCCACGCCGACCGGCCAGTGTTCACCGGGCTGTTTGCTTGGTGCGGGCCAAAATGATCTCCCCCCCTCCCCTCCCCACGTCCCACTTCCCCATCCCCCTTGCACCAAGAGTGCCGCCGCGACATTAGGCCGGAATAACCCGTGTCCGCTATCCCCCCCCTGTGAATATCCTAAAGTCCCCAACCAACCTTTCATGCTAGTGCGGTTAGCTGGTCAAAGCTACTTTCGTTGAGACGCGCTCAGCGCTGTCACTGGTCGGTGACGACGTGTTCGAGGCTTGCCGTAAGTGTAACATCCGTGTCAGGCGAGCTGAAACCCCTTTGAGGGAGCAGTGCGTCTCGTGGTGCGCTTTGACGGCAGAAAGCGGAGGCATATTGCTTCGTCTACCTGCCAGGCTTGGCCATACCAGTTATTCTGGGTAGGGATTTTCTTTTGAAGGAAGGCATTGTGCTCGAAACGGGGGAGAATGGCTATTGCTACAGTCACTTCACCCCCCTCATGCCCTTTGTTAGCGCACCCCGGCAGGAATGCCTCGCCCAGCGGGCGACTGTCCACGCTTGTGTGGCAGACGACTCCCCCGTGAAGCTGAAAGTCGGTGGACCATTAGAAGCAATTATCGCGTCTTTCTCAGGCCACGGTTCACACAGAAACTGGGCAGAACCGACGTGCTTTAGCACGAGATAGAAACGGGTAATACGCGCCCTTTCAGGTCTAACCCGCGTCCGGTAAGCACGCATAAGAGACAGCTTCTCGACAGCGCCCTTGACGAGATGATTGATTCCGGCGCGGTGAGACCCTCACAAAGTCCCTGGGCATCCCCATGGTTCTAGTGCCAAAGAAAGATAGTTCGGTGAGGCTGTGTTTCGAGTATCGAAAGCTCAACGCACTGACGCCTATGGTTGCATACCCTTTCCAGTCAATCGAGGCTGTGATGTACACGGAAGGGAACGCAAGGTTATTCATAGTCCTGGATGTAAGTAGAGAGTACCTGCAGATTGAGATGCCGGAATGTGACATTTAGAAAACTGCATTCACCTCCCACCGCGGGCTCTTCGAATTTGCTCAACTCCCGTTTGGTTTGTTAATGCACCGAGCACATTCATGCGATTGATGGACATCGTGCTGGGTGATGCAAGGTTCAACTACGCTATGACGTACCTCGACGACGTCGTGACATTCTCACAGTAGCTCGAAGAGCCCCTCATTCAACTGAATTTTGTTTTTGAAAGAATGAGACGCATGGGTCTAATGATCAACCCAAAGAAAGTGCTGCTGCCATCAAAAAGGGTGAACCTCTTGGGCTTCGTGTCTGATGATGGCACTTTGAGACCGAACGATCACAAACTGCAGGCAACTACCCCTGCCCGATGGACGGGAAACGCTTGCAAAGGTTTTTGGAAATGGTTACTCGCAAAGCCGCTGAACCTGTTGTTGCGTAAAGGCTCGAAGTGATTCCGGAACAAGGAACAACAACGCTAAATGTTAGACAGAACACACCTGTCCCGTCCGTCTTTGAGTGTGTTTCATCTAACATCTAGCGCTGTTTTTTTACTTTGGTTAAACACAATGCAGAAGATTCACGAGTTGACTTACTCGCATTCACCCGCATAATAGTGAGACATTACTTGCGCATCTGTGTACCTAACCGACTCATCAAGAGGTCTCCAGCCTCTGTTGTGCCTGCTGTTGTTCTCGATCCGCATGGAAATTTTCACAAGAAGCTCGAAAAACAGTTGCGCTGCACAGTCTGTCACAAAAGGTCGAAATGCTGTTGCGAAAAGTGCAATGTTACACTTTGCATAAAGCATGGCTGCTTCAATACGTTTCACGCACGGCGCTAACTTCCGCATTACTGTGGGAAGCACCCAGCGTACTTTCTAAAGTACAGTGTTATAACTTCTGAACCAATAAAGGTAAAGTTGCAAAGCTTTACAAATGGTGTTATTTATCTTAGTTAATAAGATATGTAAAAGGTAGTAGAAATCGTACGACTAGGCTTGGCATGGGCCTTAACGGGTTAATTGAGTCCCGGCTTTCCGGTGAGAAAGGTGGCTTGGAAGGCAACAGCACGAGTCCTCGGCCGCCAGTATAGAAAAAAAAAAAAAAAGATCAGCATGGCCATAACCTTGCAATTTTATAAACGGCAGTACATGACCGACAGAGTGAAGATATGGGGTCAAATTTCGCCCCCCCCCCCCTTAAGAGGACTGCCCCCCATCTGCGCACGCCTATGGCCATGCTTGAGTTTCCTCCTGTTTCTCGGCGCACGCAGTGCAGAGGCGGCGCCTTGGCGGCATCGTGAAAAGCGCATGCCAATGGCACACGGTGAGCGAGCCGAGCACTTGGCCGCAGAAAAAACACCGCGTTTAGATTTAGAGCTTGCGCACTTCTGGAGAAGCAAACAAGCCTCTTACCCAAAATTTGATTTCCTTGCTACGAACTTCTCAGTCATTATAACCACAAGTTAGAGCACTTGAAGGAAACTTCAGTGTTGGCCCATTCATCATCTAGGGCAGCCGCTAATGCCCCAAGCCTTCAACAATGCAGGAATTTTATGCACATACTAAGTTAGAATGATAACTCAAGGATTATGCTGTGCCTCTATATATTCTGCAAATTTATCCTGTAAAACGTGAGAACTCAATATTTCAAGACCTCAGTTAAACTCGTCACCTTCAAATTATTTCTCTCTGTATCTCCGCGCTTCAACTTCAATTATAGGACGTCGGGCCGGACCGAGCCTAATCCTTTCAGTCTGAGCCCCGGGCAGGACCCTTCAGCCCTCTCAGTGTCGGGCCGGGCCGGGTTCGGGTGTGCAGGATAGGGCCCGGGCCAGACTCGGGCAAAGAATTTTGACCCGTGCACACCTCGAAGGAGCAAGGCCCGTTTCTCCTCATTTTAATCTGGGCAACACGAAATAACACTGCAAATCGGAGCAAACATCCGTAAGCATTTTTTCACGCTTCGAGGACAAAAATTTGCTGGGCATAAGCCCCGACTCCAAACGCACACGCGTCATGCGCTGACGCGTCAACGTCATCGCGCGCGTCAACCAAACCCGGTCTGCGCAAGCGCGCGGCACTTGACGCGAGCATCGCGAGCGCTGACGCTCCGATCTGTCCCTGCCAGATTTGGCGCGTAAGCGCGCGCGCTACGCGTGTCGGAAACTAGCGACGGGGTTAAACGATACGAAGGGACCGCGCAGCTGTCCCCTACTCCTTTCTTCTCGTCTTCAAGGTTATTAGGTTATTAGCTCCCTCTGCTCTTTTTCTTCACAGACTGGGTGCCTTTCAATTCTCCTCTGCTCTTTACGGTTTTCAAATTTTCTCAGTCCGCGCGAGAGAGTGAGCGAGCCAGCACCATGAGCGTGCAGGCGCATTCCCCTTTTGCGACGCCCGCGTGACGCCTGCGTTGGCGTCGCGGCGTGGGGAAAGTGCTTTGGAATCCCCGCTATAGATTATCCGCGCGCAAGGAACAAACCGCGCCCCACAAATAAGTATCGAATGGCGTATCACGGCACCCGGCCAGGCGAAATTCTCTGTTTGAAATTGGAACAGCGTTTCAAAGCCCGACCTTGCGGCGCACTCCCCTACCCTTCGACCATTTCAGACTTCAGCTCGAGGCCAATTGAAGCTGATAAATAAGTTCATAGCCATCGCATAAATGACAAGGGTGACAATATTTGATAAAAGACCAGCAGCAGAAGCAGAGCGTTGACTGCGGCTTGGCTTTTAGGGCATCTCACTAATGTAGGGAAACTACTAATGGCATATGATGATTGAGCGCTTAGGTGACGTGAGGCAAGCGAATGACAAGTAGCATAGTCTGTGGCGCCGTCCAAAATATTCAAATGCATGTAGCTGCGCTGGTAATCCAACACCGTGTCCTGACTCCGCAGGACGTGCGGTCTGGATGCCCTCCCAGCACTCGTTCGATCACATGAAAACGGACGAACCATTCCTCCAATTTGTCTGCCTTATTGAGGCACTTGACGTCCTGAAAGCTGGATCAGTCGATAAGGATATCTATGAAGGCGTCCTCGTATCGGGCGAAGATCGTGAACAATTCTTCATCATCCCTTTCGACGTACACACTGGGGGGCAACAAAAAGTTCGGCAGAAGATAAGTCACCTCGAGTAATGCGCCGAAAACAAATATCCAGACACGGCGAGCAAAGGAGTTTCAGAAAATATTCAAACCGCGCTAGTTCAATTTGCAAGCGCACAGGTGCCCCAAAAGTAAAATGGAGCACGGTTCTGCGGAAACAGTGCTGTTCTTCTGTGCTGCTGTTGAGGCTAACACCAAAACTGTGACACTGATCGTTCTGGTTGTCCACCCGCTGGCAGGGCACGAAGAAAAACGAGTGTTTTCGTTTGTGCGATGCGTTTTACTTTTGGGGCACTTGTATATAATCGGTTTAGAGCGAAATCTCTACTAGTCTATGTAGAACCCAGGCTTTCGCCTGGCTCCGACTTAGTGACTTTGAAACCAGACCAAAATTAAACCATGCACACCACTCAAGGTTAAGTATGTATGTAAATTCATTTATAGCAAAAGCACAATAACTGTCATACTTCTCGGTGGATACCTAACCCACGCCGTAAGGGAAGAGAGAAAGGTTGGTGTCAAAGAGAGGCCGTAGTGGGGGGCTACGGAATAATTTTGACCATCTGGGGATTTTTAACGAGCACTCATATCGCAGAGCACAAGGAACGCGACTATCAAAACGCGGCCGCTGCGACCTGGTTTAAACCCAGGTACTCTAGTTAAGTAGCCAATGGTTTTTATTACTGAGCCAACGCGGCGGCTGCTTTCGCTCGTTACAACCGGGTTGAAGCAGGGCTGAAGATCCACCATATATATTTTACTACCTGCACAAATCATATAGAGCGTTTGGTAATTTTACACTCCAAAACACCTGTCGTGTGCTCTGTGGATGACTCGGTAACGACAAAATGCACACCTCAAGAAGCAACGATATGCTCACAGAGAAAAATTTTGTACGTGGACTCAAGAACGCCTTTGCTAGGACGAGATGCTCTACGTTTTTTTTACGCAACACAATATCGCAAATGTAACGTAACATAGCAGCAAAGGCAACACTGATAATGAACAATTCGCGCTCTTCCGCTGTTGGTAGCAACCAGCACCAGCTCCCCCTGTCGTCAGCTTAGCCGAAGTTGCGTGGGATTTTCCGGCATTATTTCTCTGAAAACAAGGAACATCACAAGTGAGGTATTCTTACGTATCGGCACTCTAGATCACTCGAAAGAAGCATCGCCGTCTCTTCTGAGCACCGGAAATCGTTTTCTGTGGCTGCTTGCTGCGCTTTTCACGTGTTCTGTATCTTTAAAAATTCACTTATCTCTGCAAAAGAAGTTATTATGAATAAAAAAAACGGAATACCGTATCACTTCAGTTGAAGAGATTCTGTCTGGTAGTCTACACAGATAAGCCACGTTTCCGGACATCGAGAGCCTGCTGAGGGTGACGAGGACCAGGCGCCCCAGCCGGTAGCGGCGCCGGCACCCCTTAGAGATGAGTTCCCCGTTGCTGCCTAGCTGGAAGATTTTGAGGCACCACGCGCCGGCGAAGCGCAGGCTCAGGATCACCAGCTTGCGCGATGGCACGTGTCCCGCGAGAGGGAGTGGGACACCTGCGATGGATATAGGCACATTCTATCAATGTCGATCGCCCTACAAGGACTGTTTACTAGGCACAACGGGGAAGTTAGCTTAACGTGCTACCGCGAGGCGTCGTCCTGTTTTTTAGAGCCGAAGTCTAATGCGCCCGTTCGGCGGTTCAGCCACGTCACCCTTGGTGCTGATGCCAGTCTAACCGAGCAAAAGGGAGTCACGAGAGAGTCACGAAGACGTTCTAAAAAAAAAAGGAAAAAAGAGTCATGAGCTATATTAAGCTCGTGGGGAAAAACAGTGCTTTGTAAATGCACATACATGTATAGAAGAATCTAACAAATTCCTTGCCTCAATACATCGCAAAAACCGCTCAAATTGCTGCTCTCAAATTTTACATTAACGTGTATCGTAATCGTCCTTAGAATTTTTGTGTGTCGGAAGTGAGTAAGGGGCCTTCAAGGAAGTTATTAATGCAATCTAATCTCCCTTGACTGTGTCAACTTTCGCAAGGTAAACCTTGTGGAGCCCTGCTCCGCGCACGAGGCGGCGCCGCGCGCCAGCCACATTTGAAAGGCGCGCCGCTTCCCGGCACTCCCTGTGCACTGCCCCACTGTCCCTCTCCTCTCCCGTCGATGGGGAAAGAAGTCCTTGAGCGGTCCCCGCTCGGACCCCATAAAACGAGGCGCGCGAGCGTCTCGCACCCTTTTCGTTCACCTGCTACCCGCTTGCTGCCCGCTTCCTGGCTGCTGTCACGACCTGACAACGGCAAGACCCCCTGACCCCCCCGATCTACCTGACGAACCTTCCTGCCCCTGAGTGAGATAAAAATGTTTGTTTCACGTCCCGCTGCGTGTGTCTTGCATGCCCTTTGGGCAGAGGAATCACCCACAAAATGACACTCAACTGGAGCTGAATTAGCCCCCATGTGGATGATTTCTCTGCCAACGCGAGAGCGCACAGCAAGGTGAGCTCACGGCGGGCGTCCTTTGTGTGATAGGCGCAACGCCATTTTGAGTTTAGGGCTATCGTGTATGTGGATGAGGCGGAATGTAGTATAGTAGTGTTTGTACTGTGTTTTATTTTGTTTCGGGTTATGTGTATGTTTTGTAGTGCCGGGCGGTTTGTGCTTGAATTTGTTTTTGATATCTTGTACATAGACGTCAGGGTTGTCACCGCGATTAGCCTTTGTGACTAGCCTCTTGACGAAGGCTAGGTGGTAGTCGTGCACGAGCAGTTGTTCTGCCCCTTCCGGTCGGCCTTAAAGACGTGGCAGATAAGACCGCCGCTTCAGGTACCGGTGCGTCCGGGAGTGAGGCAAGGGACGAGGCGGAGCGCGCACAGGTTCCCAACGCAGCCGCTCTTACGCAGCACATGACCGCAATGCTGTCTGTGTTCACCCGTCCGCTCGGTTCGGTGGCTAGCACCAACCAAGCCGCAGCTGCGGCGACAGTCTCGCGTCCGCGGATAAATGTAGAGGTCCCCTTCTTTTCCGGCTACACGGACGTGAAATCAGTCCACAAGCTCTTACAAGAACTCGAGGATTATAAGACGGCACTGGATTCCCCAGACGACGTGGCGCTAGCGCAGGTGATTCCCGTAGCACTTGAGAGCACGGCCCGATGGAGACGCTGCCAGCCGGCCTTTCAGTCGATGACAGACTGACTTCACTGATCGCTTCCGCTCCGAGTTCTTGTTCTTGCCGCCCGATTACGAGCGCCGGATGCTTGAGAAGCTCGCGTTGCGCACACAGCACCCAGAGGAGAGCCTCCTGGAGTATGCACGCGCAATGCAGGAGCTCTACAAGAGGGCAGATCCCACGACAACCGATATTGATCAGGTCGCGCGCGCGATCAGGCAGTGCCATCTGCACTTCAAGCCATATATGCGAGGACGTTGTTTTGCAAACCTCGATCCCGTAGCATAGGAAGCGAAGGTAGTGCAGGCGGATTTACTCGCTTAATTGTGCTAGCAGCCACCACTCAGGTCAGCCTAATCGCTAGAGTTGCGATGCGCCTAGGCCGGAGGCCAAGACTCCACGCTGCGCGTCAGAGGCGTAGACGTATTGGCGGTAGCAAGAAACGTTAGCATAAGGCTCCGCTATTCCTCGACCTCTTGGCCCCTACGCGTTCGAGCAGCGGCGTCGAGCTAGACTAGTCTGCGACGTTGGCGCGGAGAGAGGTGAAAGACGTCCCCACCGCTTCGTGGAATGCGGCATCCACCGGCCGCGCGGCAGGTGAACGATCGGCTTCGCTGGAATTGCAACCAGCCGGGCCACGTGGCACGCGAGTGTCAAGCAAGGCATATGCAGGGAAACGCGGACCACCGGCGGCGATGATTGGTAGCACTAGCCTGTCGCTGTCGGCGGGAGAATTTTGCGGTAGGCATGGCGGAAAATGGGAAGGGCACCCCCACGCCACGTCACCGGGCGACCGCCCCGGAGGCGGAGAGGCTTTTGTTCCCCTCGCCTGTAGAGCGCAAGGAGTGTTGTCGGCGCAGGCCCCCCCTCTACATCATGGACAGCAGCCTGCAGAACCGTCCGCGGCTTCCTGCAGCTCCTCGGACCTGGGACACACCCTGGTGGCACGAGAACACTCCCTCCCCCATCGCCGTGGACCACGTGCTGCTCTGGATCCTGACGACCTACCCGCCGCGCTGCTGCTGCAGCAGCAGTTCCCGGCGGCCTCCCCAGTTGCCGCCCGACCTCGTCATCACGGTGACTCTCTGCTGTCATCTTTGTGATGCCGCAGTCCTCGCTGCGCTCGTGCTTCTTGCCAAGCCAGCACGCTTGCCACGCGGAAGCCACCCGCCGTCCTCGCAGCACCAGTGGTGTGCGCCGAGGCGGCTCCCCCTCGCCGCCATGGACCACGTGTTTCCGCGAATCCTGGCGCCCCCTTCTGTTGCTACCCGGATACTCCGGGACAGCTTCCCGTGGGCTCCCTGTTCGCGGGCCTCGGCGCGCTGTCTACGGACGGTCTCCTCAGCGCCACCCGCCGCGCTGCTGCCTTGGCAGCAGTCTGTCGCGGTCCCTTGCTGTTGTGACGGTGGCCCAATCGTCATGGCGTCCTGCTGTCACCAGCAGTCCTCCCTGTGCCTCGCAGAGGCGCAGTACCAGGCTTCGCCTGGAACACCCATAAGCGCTGCTGCACCGGAGCCTCCACGCTGACCTGCCGATATTCACCGGGCTGTTTGCTTGGTGCGGGCCAAGATGATATCCCCCCCACTCCTCCTCACGGCCCACTTCCCCATCCCCCGGACACCAAGAGTGCGGCCGCGACATTAGGCCGGCATAACCCGTGACCGGTATCCCCCCACCCCCCTGTGAATATCCTAAAGTCCCCAACCAACTTTTCATGCTAGTGCGGTTAGCTGGTCAAAGCTACTCTCGTTGAGACGGACTCAACGCTGTTACTGGTCGGTGACGACGGGTTCGAGGCCTGCCGAAGCGGTGGCCTTGTGGTAGAGCATCCGCCTCGCATTCGGGAGGTACCGGGTTCGATCCCTGGAGCCGCCGGTTACCCACCGGTTTTTCAATGGGTACAAGCTTTCCTCCGGCCTGGTGCTCGGCTCTTCTGGGGTGAAATGCTTGGAAAAGGGGTCACATAACGGTCATAATTGTAACATCCGTGTCAGGCGAGCTGAAACCCCTTTGAGGGAGCAGTGCATCTCGTGGTGCGCTTTGACGGCAGAAAGCGGAGGCATATTGCTTCGTCTACCTGCCAGGCTTGGCCATACCAATTATTCTAGGAAGGGATTTTCTTTTGAGGGAAGGCATTGTGCTCGACATGGGGGAGAATGGCTATTGCTACAGCCACTTCACCCCCCTCATGCCCTTTGTTAGCGCACCCAGGCAGGAATGTCTCGCTCAGCGGGCGAGTGTCCACGCTTGTGCGGCAGACGACTCCCCCGTGAAGCTGAAAGTCGGTGGACCATTAGAAGCAATTATCGCGATTTCTCAGGCCACGGTTCACACAGAAACCGGGCAGAACCGACGTGCTTTAGCACGAGATTGAAACGGGTAATACGCGCCCTTTCAGGTCTAACCCACGTCCGGTAAGCACGCATAAGAGACAGCTTCTCGATAGCGCCCTTGACGAGATGATTGATACTGGCGCTGTGAGACCCTCACGAAGTCCCTGGGCATCCCCATTGGTTCTAGTACCAAAGAAAGATAGTTCGGTGAGGCTGTGGTTTGATTATCGAAAGCTCAACGCACTGACGCCTATGGTTGCATACCCTTTCCAGTCAATCGAGGCTGTGATGCACACGGAAGGGAACGCAAGGTTATTCATAGTCCTGGATGTAAGTAGAGAGTACCTGCAGATTGAGATGGCGGAATGTGACATTTAGAAAACTGCATTCACCTCCCACCGCGGGCTCTTCGAATTTGCTCAACTCCTGTTTGGTTTATCTAATGCATCGAGCACGTTCATGCGATTGATGGACATCGTGCTGGGTGATGCAAGGTTCAACTACGCGATGGCGTACGTACCTCGACGACGTCGTGACATTCTCACAGTAGCTCGAAGATCCCCTCATTCACCTGAATTTTGTTCTTGAAAGAATGAGACGCATGGGTCTAATGATCAACCCAAAGAAAGTGCTGCTGCCATCAAAAAGGGTGAACCTCTTGGGCTTCGTGGCTGATGATGGCACTTTGAGACCGAACGATGGCAAACTGCAGGCAATTCTGAACTACCCCTGCCCGATGGACGGGAAACGCTTGCAAAGGTTTTTGGAAATGGTTACTCGCAAAGCCGCTGAACCTGTTGTTGCGTAAAGGCTCGAAGTGCGTCCGGGGCAAGGAACAGAACGACGCATTTGTTGCCTTGGCCCGCGCGATAGCGAATACCGCTAATTTGCGCCTCCCCAACCTGAACAAGCAGTTTGTCTTGCAGACAGATGCTAGTGATGACGGTGTTGGATCTGTTTTGTTGCAGGAACACGAGGGCAAGCACCGTCCTATCGCGGTCGCTAGCCGCACGCTCACATCGGCAGAGCGGAATTACTCCGTAACCGTAAAGGAATGCCTGGCGATAATCTTCGCTTTTTCAAAGTTCAATGTGTACCTAGACGGATCGGTTTTCGCCGTGCATACAAATCATTAGATACTTTCGTGGTTGAAGAGGCTGAGAAACCCCGCAGGCAGACTCGCGAGGTCGACGCTGAGGTTGCAACATTTCGCGTACGCCATTGAGTACCGCCGGAGCAGCATGAACAAGATGGCCGACGCTTTATCGCATGCACCATGGAAAGCTAGTGAAAGCGTATCAGAAGCGCAGTCCAGTAATGCTGAAAGCGGCGTCGCCGCTATTGGAGAGGAGAGGGCGAACGCGAGTGCCGCGCCTTGCTTAGTTAAAGAGAGCGAGGAAACGGTCAGAGGTCAAGCGCTGTGCTGCGCGAGAGAGAAGTCGCAGCAGCTGGTGGCGGCGACTAATTGCCTGCCAAGGAGTGAGACAGAGAGATATGTCTTGGGGAGTAGCGGTCAAGTAAGGAAGAGCTGATTCAGGCCCGGAAAGCAGACGGTCTGTGCCAGCGGGTGCTGACAGAGCTTGCGAGTAGTGCAACTTGCACCGGGAACGCTGAGGGCAAGCACGACGCGTATCTGCTGGGCGATGATGGCTTACTGCTCCGCTACATCCCCCAACTCGACGAGGAAGAGGCAATTACATCCCCTTTCCGAGTCGTGGTCCCAAGAAAGTTGTGGAAACAATATCTCTGGTACTTTCATGACTCAGCGCTGGCAGGCCAAGTCAGTGGCAGTAAGACTTACGACAAGTTATGCCGTGTCGCGACCTGGCCAGGTATGAGAAATGATGTTCTGGGTTACGCCAGTACATGCCCTGTTTGCCAGGTAGCCAATCCTCGGGCGGGGAAGACCGCTGGCGTGATGAAGCCGGTAGCAACTACCCGTGGCAAGTGGTCGCGTGCGATATCATGGGACCACACCTCCCCCCCCCCTCGATCCGCGCGCGGAAACCAATATATCCTGGTAATAACAAACCACTATTCTAAGAGGGTTAAGCTATATTCCCTCTTAGGAAGCTTGTCTCGGAACGGATTTGGGAGAAACTGCAGGAGACATTCACTCGTTTCGGTTTCCCTTTCAACCTGATTACAAACAATGCTTTGTATTACACAAGCAGCCTTTGTGGATTCCTGTTGGGCGCTTCAAATCCGCCACAGGAAATCAAGTACACACTCAGAGCAACATAACCGAGAGAGTGAATCGAATGTTAATAGTATGCTGGTCGCGACGGCTAAGCAGCACAGAGATTGGGACACACGGCAGTCGAACAACCGTGAACAGGTCAGTCGGTATGACACCCGCTTACTTGAATTTTGGGAAAGAGAACGGTTTTCGGCTAGAGGCGGGGTCTGCCGCCCCCCCCCCCCTCCGCTTACGCAGTACGCGGCAAAGCTCCGCGAGCGCCTTAAGGCAGCACAGCGCGCGGCTCGTGAAAACCTCGATGTCGCGTGCATGGAGCAGGCGGATCAGTACAACAAAGGTAGTCGTCACGTCATTTTCAGCACGGGCGACTTGGTACTGAAAAGAACGCACCCGCTTAGTAACGCAGCGCGCGGTTTCGCCGCGTTGCTAGCGCAAAAGTGGGTTGGACCGTTCTAAGTTACGGCACGGACTACGCCGCTCACCTACCAACTGCGGTTGTTGACAAGCGGTGCGATGAAGCCGGCAGTCCGGTGCACTCGCAGACTTGAAGGCTTACCACCTTCGCAAGGACGACAACTGCGAAGCGGTGGAAGCTCAAGGCGATGCAGCGATCCTACCCCAAGTAAAGCATACATGTAGCAACCCGGTTCCCAGCCGACGCTATAACCTTAGACCAAGATAGTGCACTACTCTGTCTAACGTCTTTGCTTCTTTCAGAATGCATTCTGATAAGATTTTGCAGCAGCCAGAGGAACACCGTCGCTGGGGCGGGAAACCGCACCCAGCGCATGGTTCCAGTAGGGGCCACTTAAACAGGGGGCACCCCCCCCCCCCCTAGTTTATCGTGGTTTGTGGCCCATCATCGTGACCAGCACGGTCATACTGGCCGTCTTCAACAAGTCTGGATTCGGAGCCCGCTGCCCAGGCTTGGAGTGGCCTCAGGGAGCCAGGTGTGCCCGGGGCGGAAACGCCTGCTGCAAATGGGGTCCCGGTGCATCCAGCATGGCGCTACATGGAAAGGGGTCGACAGCGATGTAGAGTAGCAGCTCAGGGCCGCTGTCAGGTGTATCCGTGGCCGAGCCCAGCTGCGCTGTGACCCCAAGGATGTGGCCGCTGCCGGAGAGAGACCAGCCGGAACTGTCCCGCCATGCCTGCTGCTTCTCCTGCCACACGGACCAGCTGAGATGGCATCCAGACAGAGCCAGGCAACAAGCCTCCATATTTTACGCCGACCCAGGCTCAGACATGGACATGGCCCGGCTGTTGGCGGACCCAGGTCGGACGCTGAGGGGGGGGGGGGCGGGGTGAAGATGTGGGGACCGCGCCAGCCACCTTTAAAGGAGCCCTTTTCCCGCGGCTATCGATGCGCCTCCGCTTTACCCCTTCCCTCTCACCGCTCATTCCGGGATAACCGGTGCCGCGCGGGGGCTGTCAAGAAAGGTGCACGCCGTCGCCTCGCCCTATCTTCGCTCCCGGACGACCCGCGGATCGCTGCCTGCCCGCCCAGACGACGACCCCACTGACCTCCTGTACCGCCATGGACGGACCTCTTCGGAAGTGAGATAAAGATATTTCATCCACGGCCCGCTGTGTGTTTGCCTTGCGTATCCCTCGAGCACAGGAATCGCCCACAAGGTGTAACGTGGCCCGCTGTGTGTTTGTCTTGCGTATCCCTCGAGCACAGGAATCGCCCACAAGGTGTAACATCATCGTCTCTCCGATAGTGTGGATCGGCAGCCGGCGACACTCGCAGAAACGCACGTGGCGCCGGGTGATTTCCAAGTTAACGGCGGGTTTTCTGTCGAAGAAAACGTGCCCGCCACAATGAATAGCTGGTTTACTGCTTGTAGTTTTGCATTTTTGGAGACTAATTCGTAGAATATAGAAATGTTGCGGAAAATAAGCACGGAAAAAAAGAAGAAAACATGGAGCGCAACCAGCCCTCTTTTGGATTTGGTGACATATTTTGCAAGCGTTTTTTATTGCACCGCACTCATGGATCTGATAAAGTTCATTGCGCCACACATATAAGATAAATTTGTTTTCTTCGACTTTGCACCAGCATGCGCGTGTCTATCACAGAAAGGAAAATTCTGTGTCTCTTCTAGCGAGTGCATTTCGCGTCATTAAATCTCCCTGTCGAAGCACGGTGCTACATAGGAAAGAAAATTGCCTTACGAAATTTAATTTTTGCGAGCGCAACGTAAAACGCATGCGCTTTCTTTCCTCCTCCTCCTCTATTTTTGCAGGACAAAGCTGCTGGCCCTGCCTTCCACAAGTCGTGCACTGCAGGGCAGAACGAAATGCGGGATGATAACGCTAGTTCCTGCAGCGTCTTCCAAGCCCACGCAGATGCAGGCTGTGCTCTGCCCAAACTTAAGAAAGGAGGTATGGCCTAGCTTGCTATATCGTCAATAACTCGAGGATTAATCTTATTAAATATAGCTCAGACAACGCACTGCCCATCCGGTTAGCCACAAATTGCATGCAATAGCACATCAACTCTGACCAGACAACGCCGACACTGCTGCGAGCTGTTATTCCAGAATGAGATCACGCCGATACCCAAGAAGAATCCCCGCCGCACAGAAAAGCTGAAAGTTCACGTTCAGCACATCAAATACAAGGAGTTCGCCGAACTCATCTAGATGAGTACTTTCTGTGTCAGCGAACTTGATATTAACGTTGCGCCTATGAATCAAGAAGCGTCTGTAAAAGAAGGCCAGCATTCACTGAAACCGAAAAAAGCAGGTGGAAACCTTTTGTGCGTCTGTGTGGCGTTGATTAATGATTAATAATTAACTAATGTGTATTAATTGTTTTTTGAAAATGCAAACTGAATTGGTCCGCCTGACAGGATTCTTACAGAATCACAAAATGCAGGATCCTTCAGCAAATTATTTTTTCGTTGAAGTGCAAGCTACGAATATTAGTCGCTGAGAAGTCATTGAAAATATCTGCTCATAGGCTCGGTTTTTCTCGGGAAAATTTTTTGCACAATATCTTGGTTGGCACTGTAAATACCGAGAAGTGAGTCAGTTTGGAGCGAAGTAAAATTTTGGACTGTTATCGAAACAGGAATCGAATATAAAACTTTTTCGAAAGTAATAGACTCCCTCCGTAGTCTTGTGACTATAAAATATAATTATCACCGAAGTAAACACGATCAAGCCAGGAAGGAAACGAGACAGTTAAACCCGCGTATGAAGTATGGTGCTTGTTTTCATCTGCTTCTCAGAAACAATGGCTTTGCACTGAAGAAAGAAGCAGCGCTTAACCGAGTGGTAATTTTACCGAAATGATTAACACTATGAGAAGAAAGCACTCAGAAAACTTGATCGTGCGTATACAGAGGGCACAGAATTGCCTGTCTATCTACATTCTTTTCGGCAACATTGTGCAGGCTGGCTCATGCTTTTAGTAGCTGCCAGATTCCGAACAAAAACGAGGGCATATAATTTTTGGGCGGTTGTATCAAGTTGCATGGACGTCGGAGACCTGTTCGTTTTGCTTTGACACGGCGCCTAACGACATCATCGCTGTGTTTGAAACGCTGCGCGACCAGTAATCTCAAGCGCCGAAGACTGACGGAGGATATCATTATCCGGCACGAGGTAATCGATTAGGGCAATTATTGTCTTAGCGTGGTAGGATAGCCTGCTCATATTTCTTTAGTTATAGGCAGAGAGGTAAATAAAAACGCACCGGAATAGCGAAACAAACAGCAGACACCAGGCCAATACTGTAACCTTCTACACTCGCACTTAAACAATACTGGCTTGTAGACGACGCGAGCGCGCATCCACATTGAGTACGGTTCGTCGCTGCGCCGCCAGGTGGCGACTCTGGTCGATCTCGAGGCCAATAAGAGCAACGTGTCTGAATCGTGACCAAAAGGTTTGATTCCCATTTCAATGCAGCCGCCACAGTTGAAAGTTTCTGCTAACTGCAATGTGATCTTAAGTGCGCAGCCATGTCACGTGCCAACCACATCCTGCCTGTGATTTGTTGCTTTAGAATTAGAATCCAATGGTGGCTTGTTAATCTTCTCTTCTCAGGATATTCAAAGCTTCTTTTGCCGGTAAATTATCGTATAGGAAAGAAACTCTTGACTTTTACTGATGAAAATAACTGAAAATATTTGTTTCTGGGCTGTGAAGTCCCAAAGCAAGGCTATGAGGTACGCCTTAGTGGAGTGCGCCGTATCATTTTGGCCACCTGGGTCTTTTAGAAAGCAGGCTGGCATCACAGAGTACTCGGCATTTGCGTTTTGCCTCATAAAACGCGGCCGCCTCGGGTGTTTTGGAACGGGTGTGTTTTGACACCCTATAGCCTTTCAAAGTTGCGCTCAATAAGCCTTTTTTTTAGATTTGAGGTTCTGGATTTTTCTAGAAGTTAAGACTACCAGGGCTACTATGCAACCCACGGTGGTAAAGCTCTAGACACCGTACCGCGTTGAGGAAGTCGTCCTTGCAGGCGTTCAGCGAGAACGATATATCAGCTTGCAGTCTTCGTCCCGCACGACAGCGCGCAGCGCGTAATCTGGGTCGAAGTGCTGCAGCAGGGGGCTCTTGCACACCTGCTGCGGGGGCAGGGCTCGTATTCCGAGTTTGCGTCGTTATCGAAGTGTCACTATCTCACGTGACCTTGAGTCATCCGATTGGTAGAAACGCCGGAACCGGGTGTTGCCATTGCGGAACCAGAAGAGGTGTCAACACCATATTCCGGCGTTTCGACCAATCAGATGACTCGAGATCACGTGAGATAGCGACACTTCGATAACGACGCAAACTCAGAATACGGGTCCTGGTAGACGCGCCGAGTGGGCGTCTAGCTAGATCACCTTGCGCACCTTCACCAAGTGCGAGGGTAGGTTTTGGGCGATCACCGAGCCCATAAAGGTGTCGGTGCGCTGCCGGTGCGCACGAAACCAGAGATGGAGGCGCTCCAGGGAACTGAGGAACCAGAACACCTGCACGCGGTACCAAGACTAAGTACACTGCTCCTTGTGCGCCATGCTAAGCGTCGCCGCGGTGTCGCGCTGATGGAGGCGGCTAACAGGCCGCCACATCTGACTTATGAAAAGTGCTGCCAAACAAGTAGCACAGGCAGGCATAGGGGTAAAAAAAAATTGGTATAGAAAAATTCGGCTATAGGAAGCACCTGTAAAAATGCACTGAAGATGTTGTGCACATCAGCTTTTATTAAACGCCAGCAGAGGAAAGTGACATCGCGAGTCTCATCTAGCAAAAATGCCATCGGCTGAACAGGTGGGGATATGTGCCACTCTCCTCTCCATTCCCTCTATTATATGGAACTGCATACATAGCCATTCTACACTCGGTCTTCATCAACTCCATGGGTTAACACCTGTATACAAAAACCAAAAAAAAACGTTTTCTTCCAGCACAAAAAACACGCAGTGCGCAGAAATCAATGTATAATCATTTCCTTTCTTACCAATTCCAGGTATATTCTTTTAATTATATACTACGAAATCCATTGACGTCATGATGCCATTTCCTTCAGACTACAGTTTGTCGGGGTGTAATTATTTCGTTTCAGTTCATTTTTCACCTTTCTCTTGTATGGGTGCTTCCCACTGCGTTCATTTTTCGTCTGTTCGAGTGACATGTTCAGTGGGTGCATAGAATACTGCCCATTTTTATAAGTAGTGAGCTAGACTAACAATCGCCACAACTGTTCCGCTAGTCCACGACCACAACTCTACATGAAACACCGCCATCAGCTTTCAGGTATTTAGAGCGCCGCACGCGGCAGGTCTGCAACCTTCAAAGGGATCTAGATTCCGTGGAAGCTCAGTTCTTCGATCTTCGCTGGAATTTTCCAGATTGACAAACTAAGTTATCGAAAAAAAAATGAATTGCTCTGTTATCAACATTTATAAAGATTTCTCCGTGTTATTAAGATCTAATGTTGCCCCACGGACTGTGAAACATCATGTGCCATGTGCTGAGCTAAACGACTGGGATGCGACTGATTACCCGCATACCTGTGAAAAGAATCGAGCTGCCAAGATGATTCGGAAATGTGAAGACCTATTGCGGTGAACAGAAAATTTTTTTACGACGAATCAAACCTCTTATCGCGTGTAATTGATAGGATCCGCTATACGCTTAGCCCAAAGCGCCCTTTACATGAATCTCGTAATGAGCTTTACACATTAAACCCCGCAGCTCGTTACGGCCCATGCGGAATTCTCCATCCGTGGAGTTGAACCCATTCGGCAAATACAGTGTATAAGGACCATGCAAAGAGGCTTATGAGGTGATTGTTCAAAGGCTATGGTTCCATGGGCACGCAAGACTGATCTTTAAACACGAGTTTAAACAGCACGACGACCGGGACCACTCTTCTACGTGCTTGACAAATTGGCAGAAACAGAGGGTTGACTTCATGAAGCGACCAAACTGGTCTGCTCAGTTCATCTGAACTGAACATCTATGCATCGACTTCGCGCGTAATTCGAGAGATAAAAAACAGCGGAGCCGAGCAGTTATTTACCAGCTCGTGTAAGGGTGAAGAAACAGGCGAGACGTTCATCGACAGACTTCTCGGCTCACGTGCTAAGTCAAAAGTTATCTTTGAAAGTAGTGCCCCATTTTGTAATAAAAACGCATAATATTGGCGATGTCACATTAAGTGCTGAAAATCGCCTTTAATAAAGTTTCTGTGCAAAGAAATCGCGCCATGACGTGGTGGCAAACTGTTCGCTATTACGTAAAAAACTGGCGTTGCCTTCACATCGAACTACTACAGTACTGTGCCAGCAGAAAAGGTCCCTTATGGAACCACGCGAGGTTAAGCGTTACAGATGTTTGCAGTAAGCGCACCCTGGACGTCGGTGTGCACCTGGTGCTACCAGGGTGAAGGCGACCACACATTCTTCCAGTACACCTGTTCTCAATCGTCCAAAGGGCAGCAATTCTGACATTTGCGTATACCCAATGTAAAGCAAATCCTGCCCGTCAACTAGAAATGCATTAAGAAATGTGAGACCCCATCGTTCGCACGACGGTATGAAAACTAGCTTCCTCCACAGAACAGACGGAATAGTGGGAAGACTGACTCTCGTAAAATAAATCTCGTCTCTGGTTCTGTCTCAAGGGTAATGCGAGAAAGATTTAAAAGAAGAATGTTCGTTTCAAAAGTGTTTCAATCAATATATTGTTGGCACAAACAGCGCGCAGCACTGGCAAGCTAAGTGAGTATACAATTCAGATGTTCACTTCGGCGAGAATCGGCGCAAGGTGCGGCCTGTGAGATGCACGAGGCGAAGCAGCTGCCATTTTTAGTCACTCACCACTATTGGTCAAGAATCCTGCCCTCTCTTGTCTGGGCCGTCGCTATGATTGGCTAAGCTATTTTGTCAGGTCCCAACCACGTGGCCTCCCACAGATGACCCAATCTGAGTCTGGTAAAGCAGCTTCAAACCGTGAGCCTCTCCGACTGCTCTTTCAAGTTCGCCAGCCACCAAAGAGTGATGGAGCCCATGACTGCACGATTACTAATCGTGACCGCTTGCTGCGTTTTGTGAAACACTCCGTGGCGAGTGTTTAGCTTGTTATAACCAGTTTTAAATAGGGTAAAACACAAGCCATTTGAAGTGGCGGCTCCCAAATGACGTCATAGGCCCGTGGCCTCCGCGATCACGCACGCCGTTGAACCGGAATCGATCTCTGAGGCCGCGATTAAATCTGCGCCGTTTGAAGTGGCGGCTTCCAGATGGCACCACATGTACAGCTGACACTGTAGCTTACCATGCTTTCGTAATCTAAAAAGTTTAACAGAGATAACCGCTGCCAATTGATTCTTTCCTTCCGTTTCGTAATTCGTTAATTGGCTTCCCCTCATTGCTGCTGCCCTAATCATGGCGCTGTACATCAATAAAACGAGTCAAAGTGCTACGCTTACGCATTACTGTTCTTTAGTTGCGAGTACCGCTGCCATGGGAACCACGTGAAAATATTCCGGTAAATAAAACACACCATGGGAGCCATCATGTTAGTTTTCACATTTGCGACTCCGGCATTACCACGTTTCCATTGCAAAGTTGAGGTGGCGCAGAGAGCAGTAAAGTCTAGAAAGCAAAGCTTAGTTAACGTCTTTAAGTGGCCGTTTGGCTCAAGAAGTATGGAAAGCTTCAGACCGAGCGAATATAAAACCCAGCGACATCTGCTTCCGGCAACGGAAATGCCTACTTTTCCTTTCATCTGTACAGGTGGCGCAGTATACAGTTCCCACTTGCGAAATGGGCAGTGAGCATAAACGTGAGAGGGTTCTCTACCAAGCTTTTGTTGTAGTCAACCTGTCGACTGAACTCACCACTTACCTAGCCCTGGCTGAGGGAGAAATAAATCTCGAAGAGGGCCTCTTTCAGGGCACGCGGAAACTCCTCGCGAAGCGTTTCCCGGCAGCTCTGCGCGTCCACCAAGCTCATCGGTGACCTGGAAAGGTAATAATTCACGTGTTCCTTACCCGTGCTAAATGTTGACGTTAAAGTTGCCCGTCCGCCTTGTTCTGCTAAGGTTTAGCAGCTGCCCCATTAACACAAATTAAATGATTTCGCGGTTCCGCAGAATATACGCACATAGTAACAGCTTAGGCTGATTGACTACGACTTTTACGTTTACACCGAATTACGGTCAGCAATACGCTAAAAAGCAAAGAAAGTAAACCTTCGGACTAAGATAATACTTTATTCGTCAAGTATGAAGATCCCGAACGCTATAATAAAGCACCTTTGTAGCAGTATGCATACGCTGTTAATAGTCCCCGCTATTTCTACGTTTAGAATGTACGTACTTAATATGAATGTTCTGGAAGCAATAAAATAAAAGTTAGGACATGTACTAAATCTACCTCATATGATCGGACTGCGCCTTTGTGGTGTACGCCCGACATATCTGTCAGTTAGGTTAAGTGCGAGATGCGAGAAGCTGTTGGTACATGATCGCGAGGTTTCAAGCCTAGATTATATGCTCTACGCAACACCTGAGGTATGATCAAGTAGAGGCAAAATACATATTACGTAATCTGTTATACACCGCAAAGTCCTTGCAGAGAAACCCCAATCCCTCTTCTACTTCTACAGATCCATACAGCTTCGCTTGTGGTCCTTCATTTACCTCGCAGTCTAACAGTTCACCTCTGAGGAACTGTTTGCCTGTACGAAAACATTAAGCTCATTGCAGATCACTGCACTGAAGAACTGTGAAAGCGCGAGCATTCTTTCTTCTGCTGTTGCGACACTAGACGCGTTGTAATTCCCCCTTTATTTATAGTTTTTCACTTCTATTTCATTTTACTTTAAATTAATTTCTACTTTTCTCGTGTTTCTTGCTTCCTTCAAGGCCCTCCAGGGTTCTTACGTAAGACCAGGAGAATTATGTTCACAATATCCGGAAACCGGCGTAGAGTAATGCGAACCCCAAGGTAAAAATAACTTCTTCCCTTCCAAGAACTTCTTTACTGGCAGTGTTTCCGTGTGTAACTTAAAGAAAAAAGTTTTTGCATTTGACGGCACCTGCATCGCCTTCACCCACTTAAGTACGTCGCGTCCTGGTCCTCCACTGTATAAGGCCCTGTACATTGGTATGGGAAGAACTACGTCACACAAATCCTTGTACAGCTTCTTCCTGCTAATACAAGATAAATATTCATAAGAAAATCAAACAGACAGGAATCGCACACTCGCGACAACTTCTCTAAAATAACCAAAAATGCGTCCCGATACACTTTCGGTCGAGACAACAAAGTCCGGCAGTGGATTTCCGAGCCTTAATTTTACCTTGGGGTTCGCATTGCTTAATTTGTAAACAGTCAGAAACTATAGACCACGTTTTCCTACATTGTTGGGAGGGGGTATACTTTTGGGATATTTTACAAAGGACTTTAAAAAAGGGATTTCCATTAGACTCGCATGGTATAAGTACTTGCCAGTAGAGAATGAGGATGGGGTGCCATTTGACCTTATTATGCTAATGGCCCTCCACTGTATTTGGCGCTTGAGAATGGCAGGATACCATTGCGATCCTGACGCACGGCCAGCACGGATCTATTTTCGGGAAGGCATGAATAGGTATATTGAAATTCAGAAACTTGCTCCTGAAGCTCCCGAGTGGCTCGGAAGATTGGAGCCATTAGTGACCCTAAGAGAATTTTTAGCATGACGACGCCACAACCCACCTGTCTGATTGTTGTATTCATGATTGCTCATTGTGCCCTGTAAGTGGTTTTGTGTATTGTGGTCCCTGCCGAAATCAAGCAATAAAGAAAAAAAAAAACGGCGTAGAGTAGTGGATAGCGCAATGTGCTTGGAAAACGAAGGATGGTGGTTCGATCGCAGGCGTGGGCACGTTTTTTTTTTTTTTTTTCTCTATCGTAAGTTCACGAGGACACACTATAGTAACACGTGTGACGATGCCACTCATGAGCCAAGTAATCATTTCGCGTGAATAGAGGCAGTTAGCCGAGTGAAAATAGAGAGATTCCAGAAGGCGCCTTTTGGAGACAGGTGGCTATTTTGCTCTAGTCAGTCTAAAGCAAATAACGGCATAACGCTGCTCACATATGGCAGGTATTCGGCCTCGCGACTGCTCCGGCCGGTGGCATTGTTACCGGCGCTCACTTTATACAGCAGCGGCGGGTGCAGCAGTTGCAGATAAACAGCCGTGCCTTTTGGCGACGTTTTGCGCAGCACGATGCGACAGACGGTCGAATACCGCACCAGCAGCCGGTACAGCGTGAAGCTCCGTTTGTGGTACAGCCTATTGGAACAGTGCTAGAAGTGGACATTGCATTGCGTCACCTGGCGGAAGAGGAGGTTCGGTCCGGTAATTGGGTTTAAAGTCCCAAGACGACTCCGGGTATGAGGCACGACATAGAATTTCGATCGGGTAGGACCATTTAACGTGCGCTGGCGTCGCACAGCACATGGGCACCTTCTGTCTCGCCTCCATCTAAACGCGGCAGCCACGGCTGAAATCGAGCCCGGGAAAAGCAGACGGACAGAAGAGAGCACAAAAACCGAATTCTTACAGACTGCGAGCCTGCACTACTTTCTAACATTACATGTCTCTAAATATTGGCAAAGCTCAGTGCTTGCCGATTCCTGTAGTGAGGATAACACGAATGGCTTTTTTTTTTCTAAATAAGCCAAAAGTAGAAGCCAAAACTAAGTCTAATTTTTCTGTAATCGAAAGATCATCTACAGATCTTTCTTTTGCGAAAAAAAAATGACAACGAAAGACGTCGAATAATGTCCATAAATCTTACGCGCAAATATTGGGTGAAATCAAAAGTGAACCAGATCCTGCTTGCTCTTGCACGGATCAAAGACGAGTTAAATCCACTCTTGAGGGCCTTCTTTCTCAGCTTCAGCTCCATAGGTTGTACTATTTCCAGTGTTACTTGATTTATTCTGCCACCAGCACTACCTTCTCATTGATAGTCAATGATATGAAGAGGTCGGTGGAATATCTGATACCAGAATACAACGATAACAATGGCATCGTTAGGCCTGACACGAATGAAACAAAGATGTGCCTGTCTAAGACAGAGAACGTTGAAGTGCTTAGTTGGGCAAGTTAACAGAGGCTTCCCCAATTCAATAGCACGTGCGAAATAGCCGAGGCAGGTCAACCATTCCACTGTTTTCTACCCTGTACGCTCTTACGACTGAGCAACTAAATATTCGTGAATTTACAATGCTACTATGAAGTAAAAGAATTGTTAATTCCCTGCATGAGCTAGTTTCCTTTCCGCTGCTGAATTGTGAACAGAAGAAACTCCCACTTATTGCTTGAAGCAGAAGCCTGCATTAGCCTTTGCTTACTCGTGTTAACACGCAGCAGTGTTCCTTATTGTACACAATGGATACTCCAATTGTCTTTCTTCTGTATTCACAGTGTGATCACTTTGGTAATATATTTGGAAGTAGATTTTAAACAACTGTAGAGATAATTTTTTTTTTCGAAAAACCTTTGATCAAGTTCACATTTTCATGTCGAAAAGAGTCAAAACCAACATTTACGTATTAATATTATTATTTGCGTAAAATTTTATTCAACTCCGGCATGAGTTTCTCTATTATGTAAAGCGTGTCAATAAATACGTTGAGACATGTCTAGAACACACATTACTGACACTCCAGTGTCTAGTACAGCGTTTCATAGTCCTTTAAAGACAGAGGCTGGACACAACATTTTCTCATTTGCGATGGCATCAGCATCGTGAATACTTGCAATCGCTATGCCCCAACATAAGTGGAACGACGACCCGCACGTCGCTTATATAGGTCGTATAGAGAACTGGTGTCCTAATTCACCCACGGAGTGTTAAGGACTGAACCTCTCTCTCTGGTGTCTAATGTATCGAATCCCCATGCATACTTCTCCAGCCGGTCGTTTAAGCATTCAGTTTAGAGTAATATGGTTTGGTTTATGGGCTTAACGTCCTAAAACGACTCAGGCTATGCGGTGCAGCAAGCAAGCCAGCCGGACAACAGAGGCACCAAATAAATAGGTAAGACGTCTTGCGAAGTTGTGTCACAGTGTGTAATCATGATGCCCTAAGCATTGTCCTGCCTTCATGCACTCAAGCTCGGGCCTGGAAGAATAGCGTTAGGTTTAAAAGTACATGTAAGCTGTCACTGACGTCGAATCACCTGATAAGCAAGGCAACGTCAGAGTAGGGGTACGTTAACACGTACGAATTACCCTTCCTATATGCCTTTGTAACTTACACGCTCAGTTCTTCCACAAAGGGCACCCTTGTTGTTCCCTGATTATCATGCAACCGTAGCTGCAAAAACAAAATGAATTGTTGAACGGGCTCCGCCAGAAAGTAACTACTGAAACTTCGTCTCACCTTAAACCATTCACAGGAGGGCGCAGGCCGCGAAAGAGTTGACCCTGACGGTTTGGTGCTCCTCGTCGATGAAGACGGCATACGCAACGTCGAGCCCGACGATGAAGCACAAGAGGTCATCAAAGTCCTTGGCTTCGGCAGCTCACTTGTCCCGTCTTTCTTTGAAGGCGCGGAAACAGCCGATGACTCGGCCTCACAAGGCGAAGACGAGGAAGTAGAAGCCGACGGCTCCTTAGGCGCCGACAGTGCAGACCGGTTGCGGAAGGCCGGAAGTCCACTCTGTGGCAGAATCTTAGTAGGTGCTCTAGCAGGCGACGCTTTCTCGAACGGAACTTTCCCCAGCGTCCCTTTGCAGTCTGAAGTCGGCTTGACTGCGAGGGACTCATTGCTGGGATTACATTTCTTGTCCACTGAGGTTATCCCCGGTGATGGGAAGCTAGACTTGGCCCCCCTGTTCTTCTTTGCACGCTTCACTGGCGTTGTTTTGCCGGAATGGGAAAATGTACTCTGGGATAACGAGGGCGCTGGTGGCAAAGGTGGCATGGTGTAAGCGCTGCCAAAGTGCGCCACAAGAGTTGCATCCTGCAAAGCTCCCAAGGGCGAATGCATTGACAGGTACTTCCTTGTGCTCCATGGTGAGCTCAGCCCTGTACGGATTACAACGACCTTCGAGCTCCTCGGAAGCGAGCCACCATCCGGGCGAACCGGACTTTCCCACCTCCGCGCCGCTATTGAAAGCATCCTAGTTTTGGTGGCACCTGAGAATAAAAAAAAGTCGCAGCAATTTACCACGGTTCACCGGTAACTTATGCGTATGCGCAGTCATTCGGTGCATTTACATTGATCAATCTTTGAGTGACCTGGGCCATATTTGGGTGCGACCATCGAACTGGGAGTGGTCCATTATACTTGTATGTAAACTATGGTCCAGTTTGGCGAGGTCGATATTGAAGTTACTCAGGCCAAATTTTTTGGGGGGTGACACAGGCTACTTTGGTGGTGAACTGGGAACTGGGTGTGGTCCATCATAATTGGACATCAGCTTTGGTCCACTTTGGATTAAGCTAATTTTCGGCTGACCTGTGCCAAATTTTCAGAGTGTCCCTAGTCACTTTTTATGGCAACCGTCAGACTGGGCAGTCCATTTTACATGTATATTACGTCTGGTCCAATTTCGCCGAGGTTAATTTTCTGGTGAGCCGGGCCAAATTTAGCAGGTGGCCTGGTCCAAATATGCGTGCAACCAACGAACAGCGCGGGCCATTTACTTGGATATCAATTTTGATTTAGTTTGGCCGAGGTCAATTTTTGGCTGAGACGCTGTCAGCGTGCCCCAGCCGGATTCAAGGTAAATTAGCCGCACCGCTATCTCCTGGCAGTCGTCCTGCCGCTTGGAGGAGGGAGGTGTACACAGTGGCGTCGGCCCCGCAAGCGACGGCCTAGCAAGACGAGGCATAGTGCGGTTGGACCAAGAGCAGGGCCCGGCGCGCTTCGGAGTCCGCCTTTAATGTGAGCTGCGAAGATGTTTTATATCAAATGTTAGGGTTGAATTCAGCAGCTGCAATCTGAGCAGGCAAGACAATGTTCCTGATGTTCAGCACACCGACTTCATTCCGCCATAATAGCTGTAGGTAACCTGACGCTACGACTACGTGAGCCATTAAGCACCTCACACTTTCAGTCTTGCTGGGAAATGCAGAGACTGCTCAAGAAGCGACGAAGAACCAGCATGCCATAAGGCGCCCTGATATATCCGCCATAAAACCAGAGAATATCGAGATCCGAGCTAAGTAGTTTCCGTCAAACAGTAATCTACAAGGGTCTATTGAGGTCTTTCAAGGTAACCTGTACACCAAATAAAAATATGATCCGGCAACGTGGCGGACAGCTTCGGATGATTGACTCTCATGGGGCACCGATGCGTCTGGTCGCGTCTAGAAGTACGTTACGACCCGATATTGTAGCATACTAATGATGAATCGCTGGCCTAAGTCGATTACCACTCTGCAACGCAGCAGTATGCTTCGGATTAATGGCGATGGGCCACAACTAAACTTACGTGACCTATAGGTCGATTACGGGCCAGCACTATGTGCAATACCTCTGATGGGTGGTAAGGTGCCGCTAGGGTAAGCAGGTTACGGTCCTGCTTCGAAGCGGTGTCCTTCGAAAAAACTGCCCCGTAGCGCTCCTTAAGCGATTACCGAATGAGGATCCGAAAGCGTGTTTTTCATATTCGTCTGCACTGGAATAAAGACGGGTAACGAAGCGGCGAATTGTGCGCCAAGAGGACACCATGCACTCCCCACGAACGTTGCGATCAGACCTCCTCTCCTGCTTGGCGCTGCATACGTCGCCTAGTCGCAACGGGCCAAGGATATACGAATGCTCAGAATGGCATGAGCTCCCACCTGTCGCAGCGCAAAAAACCGTTGCGGTATGACAGGCGATGATACAGTGACGTAAGGGAAGCAGCAACACGCAGCAGCAGTGCCCACTGTCGACAACACCGAGGCTACCAGAGGCCCACACAGACCAGAAAACGAAACTCAGTTAAATTCGTTTCACGTTCACTAGTGGCATATCGCAACAAAATCGGTACGATCAATGCAGCTACCGCGCGCTAGGCAAAGTAACCATCCGCTCTGAACTGTTGGCGCAGGCCTCGATACGCAACAGCAGCTGTGGAACAAAGATCATCACTCACCTCGCTTGAAGTGGTTCAGATTTCATCGCTGAACCTACCCGCCGACAAGAAGACCGCAGGCCACACGTCGCTGGGCGGGCGCTGGTATTTATAGGCTGCGATGGAGCCTCAAGCAGTTTCGAAGAGTACCCTAGAAAACAAGTGTTAGGCCTAGCAATTGGAAGCCGGCAGTTTGCGTGGCAAACATGGTTAGCTTCATAAATTCAAGTCACGAGACTCGTGCGACACTCGCTTCGTCGGCGTCTTTCACGCCAGTGCTAAGGTAGCGCCACCACTACAAGCGCGAAGAGGATGAAGTTACCTGAGCGAAAGCACAGTTTTTTTTACTCTCATGTCTAACAGCGTAACTCCTTTACTACTGGTTTCACGTGTGGCCATATATCCCCTCGTGGATATGTACTATTATCTGAGGGCACAACAACAACAACCAATTATCCAAGGACACAGCAACAACAACCCACAGGGGCCCGATTCTCGGAATTCGGCATCGTATATGTCCACGCCATGTTGTTTTTGGGATTGCCTCGGAAGTTTCAGGGTGACGTGCTTCAAATTTGTGGCTTGAAACCTTCAGTTAAGCGACACGCAGGAGAGATCCCGTTCTGAGTTCTCAGAACGGCATTACAAAAATATGGCGAAGTGACGTGGTTTTGAGCGCGGAATCGTGGTATTTGCTGGCACAACAGAGCGTCGTCATGGCAACGATGACGCAGTGCGGTTACGGGGAGCAGGTCGCGGAATCGGCATTTAGTCAAGGCTGAACTGACATCTCAGACAGACAGACAGACAGACAGACAGACAGACAGACAGACAGACAGACAGACAGACAGACAGACAGACAGACAGACAGACAGACAGACAGACAGACAGACAGACAGACAGACAGACAGACAGACAGACAGACAGACAGACAGGCAGGCATACAGACAGGCAGGCAGGCATACATACAGACAGGCAGGCAGGCAGGCAGGCAGGCAGGCAGGCAGTTGGGTGGGTGGGTAGGTAGGTAGGTAGGTAGGTAGGTAGGTAGGTAGGTAGGTAGGTAGGTAGGTAGGTAGGTAGGTAGGTAGGTAGGTAGGTAGGTAGGTAGGGGTAGATAGATAGATAGATAGATAGATAGATAGATAGATAGATAGATAGATAGATAGATAGATAGATAGATAGATAGATAGATAGATAGATAGATAGATAGATAGATAGATAGATAGATAGATAGATAGATAGATAGATAGATAGATAGATAGATAGATAGATAGATAGATAGATAGATAGATAGATAGATAGATAGATAGATAGATAGATAGATAGATAGATAGATAGATAGATAGATAGATAGATAGATAGATAGATAGATAGATAGATAGATAGATAGATAGATAGATAGATAGATAGATAGATAGATAGATAGATAGATAGATAGATAGATAGATAGATAGATAGATAGATAGATAGATAGATAGATAGATAGATAGATAGATAGATAGATAGATAGATAGATAGATAGATAGATAGATAGATAGATAGATAGATAGATAGATAGATAGATAGATAGATAGATAGATAGATAGATAGATAGATAGATAGATAGATAGATAGATAGATAGATAGATAGATAGATAGATAGATAGATAGATAGATAGATAGATAGATAGATAGATAGATAGATAGATAGATAGATAGATAGATAGATAGATAGATAGATAGATAGATAGATAGATAGATAGATAGATAGATAGATAGATAGATAGATAGATAGATAGATAGATAGATAGATAGATAGATAGATAGATAGATAGATAGATAGATAGATAGATAGATAGATAGATAGATAGATAGATAGATAGATAGATAGATAGATAGATAGATAGATAGATAGATAGATAGATAGATAGATAGATAGATAGATAGATAGATAGATAGATAGATAGATAGATAGATAGATAGATTTTCTGTGTGGCAAATGCAAGGCGCATGGCCTGTCAAAACATTGCAGAGGCCATTTGAAAATTCTTACGTGCTGTAAGAAAGCATCCACAACTTCAATCCCACCAACATCCATCCTCAGTACATCGTAATCCACCATAATCCAACGCAGTCCCAAAATAAAACTCCGCGCTCAGTCCATCGCAATGCACTATACTACAACTGTTTCCACCGAAATATACCCTTATTAAACTTATTCTCACTCACTTATGGGGCTGAAACGTGGAGGCTAACCAAGAGAGTTCTGCTTAAGTTGAGGACAACCCAGAGGGCTATGGAACGAAAAATGGTAGGGGTAACATTAAGAGATAGAAAGCGTGCAGAGTGGGTCAGAGAAATAACTCAAGTTACCGACATTCTAGTGGAAATTAAGAAGAAATGGACATGGGCAGGACATATAGTGCGAAGAGAGGATAACCAATGGTCGCTGAGGGTAACAAACTGGATTCCAAGGGAAGGAAAGCGTAGCAGGGGGCGGCAGAAAGTTAGGTGGGCGGATGAGATTAAGAAGTTCGCAGGGGTCAAGTGGATGCAGCTAGCACAGAACCGGGTTAAGTGGAGAAATATGGGAGAGGCCTTCGCCCTGCAGTGGGTATAATCAGGCTGATGATGATGATGATGATGATGATGAAACTTATTCTAACATAACCAACACTCAGTTCACCACCAGCAGCTAGAATCAACCCTTATTCCCCTCATACATCATTAATAAAATTCAGTTTAAATACGTTAATCGATCCAACGTTACAAATGTAATTTTACGTGTTGAGTTTCCTATAGACACCGTGGGCATCTAACTCCGGAGAGACGTGCGCGTTCATGGCGGCAGCGCGGGCGTCCAGAGTGGACAATCGCCAGATTTTCCGAACGCGTGGCACTTTGATGGAGCTTCTTGCCAGCACGTAGAAGCACTAGAAGAGCAACGATAACAGTCGTGTTGCTGAAAGGAGCACCAACCATCCATCGATCCATCCATGGATGGATGGATGGATGGATGGATGGATGGATGGATGGATGGATGGATGGATGGATGGATGGATGGATGGATGGATGGATGGATGGATGGATGGATGGATGGATGGATGGATGGATGGATGGATGGATGGATGGATGGATGGATGGATGGATGAATGGATGGATGGATAGATGGTTTTTCCTCCCGCTTTGCGTTTAATATTATTTATCCCTAAAATCATCATAAGACTAATTCTTGTTAATACCAACAATAAAAAATTTAAAAATATACCGAACGTTAGACTGTGGGCTCCTTTAATTTATATATATATATATATATATATATATATATATATATATATATATATATATATATATATATATATATATACTTTTTTCAAGTGGTTATGGGTGACAGACATACATACATACTGGTCGTTATACATAGTGCTGATCCGCATGCAGATCACCGTGTAGCTTATTCGTTCACGATACGTGACCATGCAAATATGAGTCCCTAGAAAGCACTCTCATCCACCTTTCTGAGCAATATTGTGTTGCATTGTGTGAAGCATGGGCAGTGGGAGCATGACTAGAAAGGTAGCGAGAAAAATAAAAACAATGCAGTCTGTGAAGGATCCGACCTATGGAAAGGTCCCGGGACGAATCGCTGTACGCATCCTATAGCGGAGCCTCGGAGCATAGGAAGCGAATGACGTAGGGTCACGTCATGGCGGTGAGCGAGGTCGTATCGCGATTTGGTCAGTCGTATGAAGGGTCAAGGGAATCTTTCGAAGCCTTCCAAATCAATGTGCTTCAGCGGTAAAGTAATTCTAACCGGTCACTCGGGCCCCATGCTTACAATTGTGGGGCCCCGCAGCCCCTTTAAGTGTTTTAAACCTCGCACATTTTCCTATTTCTATTGTTTGCTCGGGCAGCGCGAGTGCGCAAGAGCGAGTAGCCAATCTTGGGGGCGGAGTGTTAGCGGCGAAGAGACGAGGGTAGATAAGCGCGTCGGAAGCAAGGCGCGGGGTCTTTTACCCTGGCGGGGAGGCCAGCGCGGGACGGCCAGCGAGCGTCACGGGCCAACGGGGTGTGCACGAACGACGGAAAGAAGACCAGCGACACGAAGATGGAAGGAGTGCCTGCAGAAACGGCCTAGGTGTATTCGCGTATTTCTGTCACGAGAGGAGCAATGTCTGTCGTGCCGCAGCTAGTGCATTGGCCCTATCGCTCGCCCTGTTCGCGCTGCAGTGTGTTTTGTCTGCCGCGGCGAAGCCCTGACCCTCGTTAGGTTTTATCCTTTGCAGTGTATTGTCGCGCGCGTCGACAGCATGTCTCCAGCATAGTGGCGTTTCTTGTGTTTGTTGTCCTTTTTATTGAATGATTTTGCGTTTATACGGAAATAAACCGGTGTTTTTAAAAGATACTGGAATTAATTGTCACTCGTCGGGCAAGGCCATGGCTCGCGGACCCCTTTTCTGAAGGCGAGGCCTTCGCAGTAGGGTTTCATCGGAGGAGTGCTGCGAGCGCAGGTGAAGGAAACAAAGATTAAAAGAGATAAAGCGGCTGGAACACTTTGCACATCGTTTTATGCAAATTGGAGGAATCACATTTAAGGTGGATTTTCGCTTCGACACGAAAAAAGTGGTCCCAACGCTCGGTCAGTGTGCTCGACGGCATCTAATGAATAACAACTCACAGTGAAATGAAGCGTTGGCACTCGTAACATATGTAATACTATTCGCGAAATCGTTACCATCTTAAGGTCGAGGATAAGGTAACGTTTCTGAACAAACCCGATGGGCTGGTGCGAGGAAAACTTTGTAAATGTAAGCAAGTGTGTACACAATGTTTGTAGATAAATACGCTTTATATACACCTTATATCAGAAGCACAAGCTTTAATTACACTTTAAGAAATTCTATTTAAACAATAAAAGTGTTCCGCAAGTGAGCTAAATGCCGATTAACAAACAGCAGTTAACAGAACAAACCCGATGGGCTGGTGCGAGGAAAACTTTGTAAATGTAAGCAAGTGTGTACAATATGTTTGTAGAAAAATACGCTTTATATACACCTTATATCAGAAGCACAAGGTTTAATCACACTTTAAGACATTCAATTTAAACAATAAAATTGTTCCGCACGTGAGCTAAATGCCGATTAACAAACAGCAGTTAACAGAATAGCGAGGTTAGCGTTCTCAACAGATAAGGAGTAAAGCCTCCTAATTGTATGATAATATTGTCACGACTCAAGCCACAGGGAGCCGTGAAGGTACACGTAGCCGAGGACCCGAGAATAAGGTCGGCTTCTATTTCCGATCACAGACTCCAGCACCAGCGCGCCTCTCGAGCCAACAAACACTTCGTCGTCGTCGGCACCAAGCACGGCAGTCGCGCGGCGCTAGGCACGTTGCAATATCACGCGACCATCGACAATACGCTCAGTCAGCGCCTTAACAAGATGCGAACCGGCGAAATCGGCGAGGTTTGGTGCGTGCTAAGAATTTCCACTAGTTCTAGCTGTTGTGCAGTGCCACAGACGTTCTATTCTTTTCATCTCGGGTTTTAGAATACACGTAATGCTTCAAACTGAAACTGACTTCGAAAATTGTCGAAACGCTGGAGAAGTTTCTCGGCCATCGCTGACAAGAAGAATAACAATGGTTGCTTGCTTCGGATTCATTCAGTCCCTATACAATCGAGTACGCAATGTCTCGGACCTTTTTTAAATACTGGTGGGAGGTCAGAGACCCCCCCCCCCCCCCCCCCGAATAAAAAAAAAGCAAAAGAGAGCAACTATAGGCACCTAATTTTTGCGTTCGTGTTTTATCATTTGTAATGATACCTAGGACATTACTGTACACAGATCACCACGTCACATTTGCCTACGACTGCTCATTCATTATTAATCGAAACTTTTTTCATACCTGTTTCGGTTTCAGTTTCAACAACCTAGCGATGGCTGTGACGCCAAGTCTAGGTCACGCGAGAGGTGAAAATACAGCGATATAATCATTGCTGTCTTTGGAATTCACTACAATGATAAAGCCAGCCTGTCTTATGAACAGCAATCACTGCAAGTTAAAAATGAGCGATTATATCGCAGCTTTTTAATGCCACGCATCAAGACATGATTGTGACGTCACTGCCATCTCTTGGCTGTAGAAATTGAAACTGGTGAGAAAAGAAAATTCAATTATGAATTATTTAGTGGTCGTAGGCGAAAACACTGTGTGGATCGATATACAGGAATGACTTACGCATCAGTAACAAGAAAAATGCCACCAAAATTTGGTGTCTACAGTCCTTTAAGGTTGGCTCGGGGTCCTCTATCGCGACTATGCTCTTGCACGCCGCGACAGCAGCGCTCTCAAAAGCAGAATTCCGGAATTCGTAAACATAGACGTATATTAAAGTGCTGCGGATGCGAAGGGGTGCAAAATATGAAGTCGGCCCTGGCGGCATGACTAACAGCAACAGCTCCACACACACACACACACACACACACACACACACACACACACACACACACACACACACACACACACACACACACACACACACACACACACACACACACACACACACACACACACACACACACACACACACACACACACACACACACAATATATATATATATATATATATATATAGTACCTCTTTGAAATTCGCAAACTAAATGAGCTCTCTGCAATTATTTTTATTGCAACGTTAACCTCGTGAGCGATCGCTTGAAGGCGCAAAAGCAGGCCCGCTCCGGTCGCCACAGAAGCCGGCAGAAGCGAGCTGGCGGCGCCATTTTAGTCCCTAGTTGAACCGGCGCGGACGGGCGCTTACATGCAGAGGAGATTTGGGGCGCGTGCACTGCGACGGACCGAGTTTTTGTTCATTGCTCACTGCTTGAAATTTTAGCTGCGCATTCCGGTGAATATTAAATGATAGCTTATAGAGCTCGTTCGGACGAAAAGCCGTCGGCGCAATAGTAGCAGTAGTAAAAGTCGTCTGCACCGCGTGTCAGAAATAATCGGGGCTGCATAAAAAATAATACCATGGTAATTTGTCGTTTTAGCGATTGATGACTGATTAGTGGTCATAGGCGAAGACGAGTTAAGAAATTGAAAACAATTGACTAATTAAAAAATAAAAAGCTATACAATATATATTCTAAGGTTTTAAAATGCTTACAATATAAAGCCAATGCTTAATGATGCTAATTATGAAAATTTCGACTGTAATGGGTCAATTATTTGAAATAATCAAAAATAAAAGGAGAAAAATAGTTCAAGTGTATGAATACGCTCAGAATGTAAAGCCAATGTTTGATAATGCTAACTGACAAAAATTTAGAACATATAATTGATCAATTCATTATTAGAAAAAATTAAAATGAAAATTTTGAAAAAAAAATTGATTTCAAAGGTGTCAAAATGCTCAGAATGTAAAGAAAATGATTGATGAGGCTAATTAAGACAATTTGAAGTTCGTAGTTGATCAATTAGGTAATTTATATAGTTGAAAAAAATAAAGTCGGTAAAATATGTCAAAACGCTCAGGATGAAACGCAGGTACTTGATGATGCTCATTAACAAATTCAGAGTGTGTAATTGATCAATTAATTGAAATAACTGAATAAATCAAAGCTTGGACAAAAGGTTAATTCAGAGTCATAATGAATCGGGACTCGCAGACATAATGCAAGGTAACGTGACAAAGCATTTCACAAAGTAACATACTCGAAGATGTGGGGTCTACAAAGCCATTATCTGTAATCATAACTGGTAGTCCTAATCGTAATTCATAATTCTTAGTCACATGCACATATCATGACTCGTCACTTAACAAAGTTGCATGCTGTAACAAGTGCAGTATAAAACGTTATGTTATCATCACTCACAGTCATAAGCATAACTCATGACTCGTAGTTTTAAGGTTATATTGATTGAGATAATCGACAAATGCTTGGCTGCGGTGGCGTAGCGGTAGAACATCCACCTCACATGCAAGAGGACCGGGGTTCTAATCCCAGTGCCGCGCAATTCTCCACTGGATAAAAACAAATCTGTGTGTCGATAGAATTGCATAAACAGGTGTGGTTGTGTGCGACCTGATGCCGGTGAACACCTCCGGCAACGCACTCCCTCACTAGAACAGGAGGTGGCCACCCTGGTGCAGTAATTGGCCGCAACCTCCCATGATTAGTCCTATAAAACCTCGGCCATCAGTCACCAGCGGCTGCGGAACAACTGACCACGGCGGCGGCCAGACCTGTGACACAGCAGGGGGTGCTAATTCCTGGCTCCGCTGGACAGGCCGCCATTCGAAACTGACCCTGGCAACGTTTAACTCTAGAATAACGTTTAACTCTAGGCAACGTTTAACTCTAGTGAAGCTAGTTCAGCAGTGCTGTTAGAGGAACTAAAGGGCATGAAATGGGATTTCATAGGGCTTAGTGATGTTAGGAGGCCGAATGAGGCATATACTGTACTGAAGGATGGGAATGTACTGTGCTATCGAGGTTTAGCGGAGAGGCGAAAACTAGGAGTAGGTTTCTTGCCAATAAGTATACAGTGGGTAATATAGATTAATTCTGTAGTATTAATGAGAGGGGGAAGGCATCGTAATTAGGCCTAATAAGCGGCATAAACTGAAGGTTGTACAGGCATATGATGTTGTATGAATATTGTACAGGAGTTATAATGACCAGGCAGCTGACAGCTTCTACGAAGACGTAGAATTGGCAATGCGAAAAGTAGAGACGCAGTATACTAGCTGTACAAATGGGCGACTTCAATGCCAAGGTAGGAAAAAAGCAGGCAGGAGACCAGGTAGCAGGTGACTATGGCATTGGCTCTAGGAGTAGCAGGGGGGAGTTACTAGTTGAGGTTGCAGAGCGCAATAACTTAAGAATCATGGATACTTCTTCAGCAAACGAAAGAAGCGGAAATGGACATAGAAACGTCCTAACGGGGAGACTAAAAATGAAATTGACTTCATTATACGTTCAACCCCCGCCATTATGCAAGATGTAGAGGTAATCGGGAAAGTGCGATGCAGTGACCACAGGATGGTGAGGTTCCGAATTATTCTAAATCTGAAGACGGAAAGCAAGAGATTAGTAAGAAAGAAGTCCATCAACGACTTAGCGGTGAGGGGGAGGGCAGAAAAGTTCAGGATCTCACTACAGAATAGATATTCAGCTCTAACCGAGGATGGCGACATTACCCTAGAAGCCAGAAACAATTATTTCACATATCATTACTGAGTGCGCTGTAGAAGTAGGCGGTAATCTCTAACTATCCGTTAGAGAGGATACCGGTGAGCTGTCTAAGGTGACGAAAGATTTGATTAAGAAACGGCAGAGTGTGAAAGCTTCCAACCCAACAGACCAGATAGAATTGGCAGAGATATCAAACTTAATCAATAAGCGCAAACTGGCCGATATAAGGAAGTATAACATGGAGAAAATTGAGCATGCTGTAAAGAACAAGGGAAGCCCTAAAGCGGTGAAGAAGAAAGTGGGCATAGGCAAAAATCAGATGTATGCGCTAAGGGACAAGGCAGGCAACGTCATCACGGATATGAACAAGATAGTCAAGGTAGCCGAGGAGATCAATACTGATCTCTACAGTAGCCAAAGTAGCCAGGACCGCAATTGCCGGTAGAGAAAAACAGTCAGACGTTCCACCAGTCACGAAGGATGAGTTTAAGAAAGCAATAGAAACTATGAAAAGGGAGAAAGCAGCTGGAGAGGATCACATAACTACAGATTTGTTGAAGGACTGGGGGGATATCGTCTCTAGAAAAACTGGCCACCTTGTATACGCGGTGCCTGTTGTCATCGACGATACCGGAACCATGGAAGAACACAAACATTATCCTCATTCATAAGAAAGGGGACTCTAAGGACCTTAAAAATTACACACCAATCAGCTTACTGTCTGTTACGTATAAGGTATTTACTAAGGAAATCGCTAATAGAATCAGGGCAACCTTAGACTGCAATCAAGCAAAGGATCAAACAGGTTTTCGGAAACGGTACTCTACTATCGATCATATCCATACCATCAACCAGGGGATAGAAAAATGCTCGGAATAAAACCAGCCCTTATACATAGCATTCATTGATTACGAAAAAGCATTTGACTCAGTTGAAACCTCGGCGGTGATGCAGGCATTGCGAAATCAGGGGGTAGACGAGCCGTATGTGAAAGTGCTGGAAGATATATATAGTGGCTGCACAGCAAGCATAGTTCTGCATAAAGAAAGTAACAAAATTCCCATACAGAAAGGTGTTAGGCAAGGAGACACGATCTCCACAGCACTATTCGCAGCTTTCTTAGAGGAAGTATTCAGAGACTTGGATTAAGAGCAGTTAGGGATAAGGGTAGATAGAGAATATCTCAGTAATCTGCGATTTGCTGATGACATTGCCTTGCTAAGTAAGTCAGGAGATTAACTGCAAATAATGATTGGTGTCTTAGGAAACCTATAAAGGCAGGATTGAAAATCAATATGCAGAAGACTAAGGTAATGTTCAGCAGCCTCGGGAAGAAACAGCAGTTTACTTTAAGTAGCGAAGCACTGGAAGTAGTAAACGAATATGTCTACTTAGGACAGGTAGTAACCGCAGATCCGGACCATGAACAAAAAAAAATAACTAGAAGAATAAGATTCGGATGGAGCCCATTCGACAAGCACTCGCAGATTATGACTAGCAGCTTACCGGTATCGCTCAAGAGGAAAGTAGACAACAGTTGCATATTACCTGTACTCACCTATGGGGCTGAAACGTGGAGGCTAACCAAGAGGGTTCTACTTAATGTTGAGGACAACCCAGAGGTCTATGGAACAAAAACTGGTAGGGGTAACATTAAGAGATAGGAAGCGTGCAGAGTGGGTCAGAGAAATAACTCAAGTTACTGACATTCTAGTGGAAATCAAGAAGAAATGGGCATAGACAGGACATGTAGTGTGAAGAGAGGGTAACCGGTGGTCGCTTAGGGTAACAAACTGGATTCCAAGGGAAGGAAAGCGTAGCAGGGGGCGGCAGAAAGTTACGTGGGTGGATAAGAGTTTGGACGGTGCACCTTTGCTCCTGTCGCGTAGCGTTCCTTGGTGCGCGTTCAAGTGTGGCATTACAGATGGCAGGAACGCATCCCTCCTCGGCCGATCAGGACGCCGCAAAAGCGGGACACACATTGTCCACGACAGCATGAGCTAATAAAGGCTTTCGCTTTAAAATGCACTTCGGATGCACACACCTTACCTAAACTGCCCCTTGCAGGCTGTCCATGGGCTTCAGAGGCGGGGGCAACCTATATTGGTCAAAAAACAGACACCTGCGGCATTGCTAAGGGCTACACGTGGCGGAAATCAAGAAGAAGTGGGCATAGACAGGACATGTAGTGTGAAGAGAGGATAACCGGTGGTCGCTTAGGGTAACAAACTGGATTCCAAGGGAAGGAAAGCGTAGCAGGGGGCGGCAGAAAGTTACGCAGGTGGATGAGGTTAAGGAGTTCGCAGGGGTCGAGTGGATGCAGCTTGAACAGAACCGAGTTAATTGGAGGAATATAGGAAAGACATTCGCCCTGCAGTGGGTATAGTCTGGCTGATGATGATGATAATGAAACTGGGCATTTCTAGTGGCTCACATTTGGAACATTTCCTATTCAAATGCAAGAAACAAGTGAAGAAATAAACGAAGAAAATACCTTTGTTGTGCACCTCTGTATAGATATTGTTTAGACAAATTGATGTTGTTTATTAATGCATCAGTTCAGTTCAGGCGTTCAGTCGTGTCCGACTCTTCGTGACCCTATGGACCATGTCACGCCACGCTTTCCGGTCTCTCACTATCTTCTTAACATCACATAGCTTCATCTGCAATGCCTCGAGAATGCCATCTAACCATCGCGTTCGCTGCCTACCCCTTCTCCGGCGACCCTCAACCTTTCCCAACATCAAATCTTTCTCCAGCGACTCCTCTCTTCTCATCAGATGACCAAAGTAGCTGAGCTTTAACTTTAGAATTTGACCCTCCAATGAGCAGTCAGGGTTTATGGTCGACAATATCGACTCATTTGATCTTCTGGCAGTCCAAGGAACTCTTAAGAGTCTTCGCCAGCACCACAATTCAAACGCGTCAATTCTTCGGCGGTCAGCCTTTTTCACAGTCCAACTCTCGCATCCATACATCACAACTGGAAAGACCATAGCACGGGTTATACGGATCTTGGTTGGCAGACTAATGTCTCTGCTCTTTACTAGGCGGTCAAGGCTAACCATTGCTCTCTTTCCCAGAAGCAGGCGTCTCCTAATTTCATGGCTGCAGTCTCCTTCCGAGGTAATCTTGGCGCCCAAGAACGGAAAATCTGTCACAGCTTCCACTTCTTGTCCATTGATGCTCCAGGACTTGATAGGGCAAGACGCCATGATCTTCGTCTTTATAATGTTCAGTTTAAGCCCAAACTTCTCACTCTCTTCTTGTACGCGCATCAGAAGTCTCTTGAGATCCACTTCACTTTCTGCCATTAAAGTGGTATCATCCGCATATCTAAGGTTGTTGATGCGTTTTCCAGCGATCTTCACTCCAGCTGAAGACTCGTCCAGACCGGCCTTCCTCATGATGCACTCTGCATATAGGTTAAATAGGCAGGGCGACAGTATGCAGCCTTGCCTCACCCCTTTCTCAATCGGAAACCAATCAGTAAGACCATGCCCAGTTCTGACTGTGGCCTCTTGCCCTTCATAAAGGTTCCTGAGGAGACAGATGAGGTGAATTGGAACTCCCATCTCTTGGAGAGCTTGCCACAATCTGCTGTGATCTACGCAGTCAAACGCTTTCGCATAATCAATAAAGCAGAAGTAAATGGGTTTCTGGAACTCTCTTGCTTTTTCCATGATCCAGCGAAGGTTGGCAATTTGGTCTCTAGTTCCTCTGCCCTTGCGAAACCCAGCTTGCACGTCCGGAAGCTCCCGATCCACATACTGCTGCAGCCTACCTTGCAGGATTTTTAACATCACCTTGCTAGCATGCGAAATAAGCGCGATCGTGCGGTAGTTGGAACAATCTTTGGCACTGCCTTTCTTTGGAATGGGGATGTAAACTGACCTCCTCCAATCCTGTGGCCACTGCAGGGTTGTCCAAATCTTTTGACATAATGTATGCAGTGTGTTAACAGCGTCGTGGTTGAGGTTTTGAAGCAACTCAGCTGGAATACCATCAATTCCGCTAGCTTTGTTCTTAGCAAGGCTGGCTAAGGCCCATTCAACTTCACTCTTCAGGATGCCCGGCTCGAGATCAGTAATCACAACCGTCCTATGTTGGGTTTGCACATCCGGGTCCTTCTTGTACAGTTCTTCTGTGTATTCCTGCCACCTCTTTTTTATCTCTGAGGCTTCAGTGAGGTCCTTGCCTCGTTTGTCCTTTATCACGCCCAGCTTAGCACAGAAGCTTCCTTTGATATCTTTGATTGTCTTATACAGAGCTCTTGTGTTCCTTAATTGGCTGTTGTCCTCAACTGCTTGACACTGTATGTTCAAGAAGGCATTCTTATCTCTCCTTGCTATTTTCTGAAAATCCGCATTGAGAACCTTGTATCTTTCTCTTTCCCCCATACCTTTTGCCATCCTCCTTTCCTCAGCTATTTGCAAAGCCTCTTCAGATAACCAGTTTGCTTTTTTGCATTTCTTTTGCTTTGGAACTACCTTAGTAGCAACTTCTTGTATTATATCACGAACATCGTAAATCAACTGCCGAGTTATCTGGATTCTTCTTCTTTTACTTCTTATTCTTCGACTTCTTTTTCTTCTTCTTGTTCCTCTTCTTTTTCTTCGTTTCCTTCGTCTTCCACGGTGCCACGGTGCCAAGGTGCCACGTCGATGGCTTTAAAACCTACAGCAGTGTAGCTTTCGCCACATAATTCTCATAGCTGGCAGCAAATAGATATCTAAAAACTGCACCTCAATGGACATTTGGTATTTTGTCAACAGTAACAAAAAGTACGGAGAAATGTGGATTCCGGAGGGCACAATAGGTACCATAGAGGGCGCATGTCATTTAAGACAGATCGTGTGGTCCACCCGCTGTACAGAGGCTAGCCACCACTACATCATCATCATCATAATCGAGACTACTTACTGTTCGCGTGTAGGTACGGAATGCAAAATTTTACTTCAAGGTGAGAGATAACCACTTTTTGTTGTGTTTTTATTTTATTTTTCGCTTACGATTGGTCCCCATCACCATACCAAGGGACGAAAGGCTTTCGTATGTTAACGGGCTGGCTGTTTTCATGCCATCGCTATCATTCGAAAATTCGATGTTCGGCTCTTTTTTTTTTCGGCTGATCTCGTCCTCGCTGCACTTCATTCCAATTGATATTCGGGCAAGAAAACTGGGCGAGACCAAGTGGTTGTACTGGAATGCCAAAACGTAATATGGAAGCTTATATTCGTTTTTTTTTTCTTCGCGCCCAGCTAAAAGAAGCCGGCGCTTGTTGTGCATTGATAATGGGTATACCTGCTTTGCCAGAATAGAAGACGAAGATGGCGACGCGCTATAGCACCCGCTTCGCATGAGCCTACATCACGGCCACCAGTAGCCTTCACTCAGCAGCAAAAGCACACGGCAATCGGTACTCCTGCTCCGCCTCCCTTCCCTACCTCAATGGAGGGCACCCCAGAGGAAGCGCTCAAGCAGCCCGCTGGCAGTGAGCCACCGAGGCTTCCACCGGAACCTCTGGCGAAACCGGCGCGCCCGGGAATTCTAAAGTCACCTCCAAGTTTATGCCAACCTCAGAAGGAATCATCCACGAAGACTCTCAGATTTAAGATGGACCAGCCCGTGCAATTACAGCCAACGGCACCGCTGGCTCTACCTACGGCAACGTTGCAGGCGCCATCCAGTGAAGCTGCCTTCCAGCATGCTATGCCGGACCCGGGCAAGTCTGCGGAAAACAAGGACGTGCGCGGCAAAGTGGAGATGTTGTCGACCGCGTCGGAAAGCACACAGGAAAGCCTAAGCGAGAGCAGCAGCTCAAGCTCGTCGTCTTCGCCTTTTCAGAGCAGTGTCTCTTTGGGCAGCCCAGACTGGTTGTCGCCGCCAAAGAAGAAAAGAGCTGCCCCAGTATCGGCCTCTGTGGTCATTGTGCCAACAACGCCGATGACCCGAGGGCTGGGGTCCCGCAAAATCTCACTGCCCAGCTGGTTCCCGGATGGCGTCGCACGTCTCTTTGGGGACACAAATGATGGTACGCCACGCCGTCAAACCCAAGGGAGAAGGGGCACTGAACAAGACGACGAATCGTCTCCATCCACAGTGTTTGAAGGCACCCTCCCCTGGCGGTCATCGCTCTCATTACAGGCGCTGATGGGGTTTCTCGGCGGCCTCGCACTTGTTTTCGTAATTTCGTTAATGGTTCGCGAAAGCCGCAAAAATGGCAGTGGAAACATTGAAAGAAGGCAGCTTGAAGAAGCCGTCACCATAGGCCCTGAAGATACGGATGATGACAAAAAGTCATTGTCTGTGCCGCAGATAACGTTGAGCGACATCGAAGAGCCACCACAAGCTTCAGCAGGCACTGACAAGGCTACGGCTTGCACGGGTGGCGATATGGGCTGTCTTGCTTTGCGTATTCCGGCAGAAGCTACAGGATTATCAGCCACGAGTGCTACGTCGACTAAGTCTACGGTCGGCGTGAAGCTGCAAGAGGCCTTCGGAAAGATGCGCAAAATGAGGACCGGCATATTGCGCGCTTCACGCAAAGTAAAGGTAAGCCTCGCTAAGAGATTCATGTATAATAATACAAGCTGCATTTTAACTGCACTATACTAAGTGAAACTTGCTAACAATTAACGTCCAATGCGGTTTGTGAACTTCTGAGTGCGTATATTACAACAGTATTATGGACAATTTCGGCGAAAGTTCAGTTCTCGGCAGAACTAGCTTCGTTCTGCATTCTAAGTAGCAGAACTGATGAGGTAGCAGGTAGCAGGTAGGAAGCAGTGCAAGACGATTTATGTTGATTCTGGGTTCCTGGATATACGAAGCTACTAATGTTTGTTATTTGCTCCTGGCCTAGCAGAGTCGTTATTCTGCTATTCATTGTAGTAATAATTACTAGGGACTTTAGCGACTAAAGTAGTGAAAGGCGAAAGCCTGAGTGCCGCATTCTGCTACACAAACGGCACTAATGAGCAATTAATTAAACATTAATTAATTAGGTAATAGGTAGAAAATTGGTTAATTATTAATAATTAGTGACTTATGTAATTAGTAATAATTATTGATGTAACAACTGATAACTGATTGGCATATGGCTATATAAGGCACGCATTCGCGCATACTGTAGTGGTGCTCTGTGATTGGTTGATACCTTTATGACATCATCCCGCCTCGGCCAATCAGAGCCGCCGCAAAAGCGGGACACATTAAAGGCTTTCTCCTCAAAAGTACTTCAAACGAAGGTGGCAGCCGTTGTTTGTACACTGAAAACAGTCACATGGTACAGAAGAAAATTCTAGGTTGGAGCTATACTCAGTGCAAGGTGAGCGTGAAGAGTTGGGGGGTGAAAGAAGGTCCCCTTAACTGACTTCTTGCAATGTCGCGTCGATAAGAAAATTCTGGCTTGTGTCTACACAGGGTACTAGCGTGCACACGGCTCTGGACTCTTCGCTGTTTTGAGATATTTGTTGCTGCGTTTCTTTTAGTACGCAATAAATAATGGGCAGTTTTATCGTGTATAGGTATGCTGGTAGTACGCATGGCTGCGTAAGTACATGCAATTACAAACGAGCTGGAACAGAATTGTCACATGGTGCAAAACAGAAAATGCACACAAAATTGCGAGCGCATATGTTCCACTCACAACACAAAGACCTCCCACGGGTCTTAAATAGAACAGGCTTAACCACCGTAATCACACATGGAATCGTCATAATAGCGTTATTGCAGCTAAAGAGAGTAGTGATCTAGGTTTCTCTGTAGAAATACAAAGATGTTTTCTTCCGGAAACGACGGGTTAGATTCGGACCTCGGAGTGAAAATGTGGGCACAATGTGGGACGAGTGGGCGTTAACTTTCTTAAGCTAGGATTTAAAACCCTAATGTTCGCCTTATTTTGATTACTAAGAACTTTAACGTAACTATATTCCGAAAGAGTGTGGGCTGAGAAACATTGACTTGAGAAGCGAAGGAAGTTTTGCTCACACTTCATACAAGAACAGGTACCGTCTTTGCCAAAAGTAACCAGGCTGCATGTTTCGCTTCTCGCTTGTATTCTAAAGCCGGCATGACATTCTAGAGGATCACAACTTGTTGATAATTGAGAACAGGATCTCGCCTTTACGTTGCACATATTTACAGCTTCAGAAAAGGTACGAATTTTCTACTACACGACTGAGAAGCGAAACCCGTAGCCTGGTTACTTTTGGCAAAGACGGTACACAGTCGAACCCGAATATATCGAACTCAAAGGATCATGAACGCTACAATATATCGATGATTCAGTATATATAAAATGACACTGGATGACATTATCTGTAACCTACAATCAAGAATACACTGCACATACGCAAGTATTGCGCTTCCTGCTGAGGCATATGTCCGCCGACGTGCATCGTTCACTCGGGCTTCTTAGCTGCTTTGCATCGAAGCCGCGATGGAGAGTGCATCGGAAATAGATTCTGTCTCTCGTAATTCTAATCCTCTTACCGGTACGCCATCAATAGAACAATCGCTCATTCAAATTAGGGTAAACTTGTTTTCACTCCAGGCAAAAGCTATGGTTAGGCTTTAGTTAGCTTGGCTTTACTCCATGTCACCGATGTGGCCTAGAAGCTGAGTATATAACAGAACATTAGCCGAGGACCACCTTCAAGAACACTCAGCGTTCACCTCATCGTTCGGTTTCACAGCGCTATGATATTACCTGTACGTACCTAAAGCAGCGCAGTTGACACGTGTCCACGCGCGAAAACTGGTCAAAGAGTGTCATAAAGAGAAGCAACAAGACGGACACGGTTCGGTATATCGAATGATCGACGAATTGGATGTCGATATACTGCGTGACTTTCCGGTGCTTCTAACATTGTTTTTCAAGTGCATAACTTTTGTGTTCCATGTGTCCAATATAATACTGAATATCCAAGTTCATGGTGCAACGAGCTCATTCGATGCTCAGTGGCGATTATATTTCATCATGTCTTGATCACATAAGTAATATTTAAAAGGTTATTCTACGTGTGAATTTTTTCAAGAGTCCTCATTTTTCGAAACTATCAAAGAATAAGAGAGTCCGGACTGGTGGCACAGCAATTATGTACTGCCAACGGGATCACCTCCTACTTATTTACTCTGAGTGCTTTTTGCACATTTACAATGATTTCTTATGTCGACTGTACTCGTGTCGCTCTAACTCTCCATTGTTCCTAATGCTCCGCCCCACCACTGAAACGCGAACACACGGTGCTCTGGGTAAGCAGGAAATAAATAAATTTTATTCAGTGGCGCCTTCTAGCAGCACCGTCCATGTTTACCTTAATCGTTTTTTTTTTTTTTTTGTCTACAGTGAAGCTAGTCGCGCAGTTCTCTGCATGGAGGAACTGTATACTGGACTGGATCCATCGATGAATCAGCTATAAAATGGGAGACAGGAAACCAAACGCCCATCAATCCCGCGCTTCAGCGTTAGAACCCTCACTTCAGCAAGCATTTTGCCCGGCGTCGTTGGTTTTCCACTAGAGTCCCGTTACAGGGCTGAGCGCTAATTGGTCGACGGGGTGCGTGACACCATGAGCACGTCGCATGCATAGCCGAGTTGGTAGGTAGTAGTTAAAAGTTCTACTTCAAAAAAAAAAAAAAGTAGCAAGCGCAAATTTATTGTATGGGAGGTATGGTGGAAAATTCCAGAGCGACATCACGAATATAGTATAGCAGTAGAAAACATTTGTTGAAGTAAAATGGTTTAGTGGGTTAGGGTAGGGTTGGTCGGGTCCTCAGTCCGAGACTCCGTTGGCTGAAGCTGCTGCTCGAGCTCACGTAACCGAAGACCTCTGTACCGCAAGGTCAGAGCTGGACAGGGCCACCACCCTATCCGCCCATGTTGTTTTCTTTACGGGGCATGACGTGGTTCTCTTTTAAAACCCATAGCTTATGGTAAAAGTCTGCATTCTGGCCGCAAAACGTGCATTCAGCTGAAAAAGAATCTGAGCTAATTACATGCACTCTAACTGGGTTTTGTAGCACAGTGTTATGTCAGGGAAGCGATATCAGGGATCCCGGGAAAGGAAAGCTCGGGCTGCGGCATGTGCACGCTCGTTTCCATCTACCCCTTTATGACCAGGTACGCACATGACTGCGTCTGAGGCCTGGTGTATGAAGCTCTGCACATTATGTAGCTGTTCAACAAGAGAAACAAGAACAAGGAATGAATATCATTACAACTTAACTTTCTTTTTTCGATGTTCTTTCACGTAATAATCATTCGGATAAGCCGACTCACGCTAAAAGCAGGAAGACTGCACGTACTCAAGCGTAAATAAAATCCTCTGTTAACTTCAATCTCGCAGAGCTGCTTCTTTCGTTGCGATAGAAGCTTCCGCTCGAGATTCTCGCCGTTCTCTTCTCGTACACTTTATACGTGTCCGCTTTGAAACAAACAGCGTCCATGAGGCGATATCGGTGACCGAAAATTTTACCAGGCACCCTCAACAATGCCCTTAAAAATGGTTTTAAAATATGTTCACTGCGACCTTGTAATACGCCTTGCTCAACTGCCCGGCGACTGCTTCAAAAGCAATTGCGCACCAGTGGCAACTTGACTACAGTGGTGTCGCATAAAGTTGCAGGTGACAACCTGCAACTGTAGGTTGTCACCTGTAGGTGTCTATAATGGAGCTCCGACTTGGTTTATTCACTATCCCAGATGGTTACTAAAAATGGTGGATTACAAAGCACTCGTTGCATGCATCTTGCCTACGGAGTCAATTCGTCTAGGAGTACAAGAATTTGACTGCAGAACAACACCCTCCCTTCCAGAGGGGGCATTCCTGCGGCCCTTCAGTCTTCACGTACTGCCGTGCGACCCGGCCGGAGTTCTACTACGACAGTGCATCGGGCGACTGCGTGGCAACGCAGAAACTGCTCAAGCTATGCAGCCGAGGTCCCAATAGGTTTCCGTCGGAAGACAGCTGTCACCTGAAGTGCGTGCAAAGCCATCGGCCGGACAAGCGCTGCTTCCACCCGGCCAGCGCTGTCCAGTGTTCTAGGTAGGACAACGCCTAATGCATGGCTGACGCGTTTCGCGAACAGCTGCACTCGGTTCCAGGGAAGCGCATGCATTGCTGCTCGGCAAGCTGACGTGCAGGAAGCCTGTCTCTACGCGGCAATGCTCCTTGTAGCTGTGCAGTCCGTAAAAAATTATACAAACGCCATGTTATAAAAACACTCCTTTTTTATCCTAACATGTGAACATAGCTGCAGAGTCACGGAATTCTATTTACTAAGGTAATCGCTAATAGAATCAGGACAACCTTAGACTGCAATCAAGCAAAGGATCAAACAGTTTTCGGAAACGGTACTCTACTATCGATCATATCCGTACCATCAACCAGGTGATAGAAAAATGCTCGGAATATAACCAGCCCTTATACATAGCATTCATTAATTACAAAAAAGCATTTGACTCAGTTGAAACCTCGGCGGTGATGCAGGCATTGCGAAATCAGGGGGTAGACGTACGTGAAAGTGCTGGAAGATATATATAGTGGCTGCACAGCAACCATAGTTCTGCACAAACAAAGGTGTTAGGCAAGGAGACACAATCTCCCCAGTACAATTCACAGCTTGCTTAGAGGAAGTATTCAGAGACTTGGAATGGGAGCAGTTAGGAATAAGGGTAGATGGAGAATACCTCAGTAATCTGCGATTTGTTGATGACATTAACTTGCTAAGCAACTCGGGGGATGAACTGCAAATAATGATTGATGACCTAGACAGAAAACGTAGAAAGGTAGGCTTGAAAATCAATATGCAGAAGACTAAAATTATGTTCAACAGCATCAGGAAGGAACAGCAGTTTACATTAGGTAGCGAAGTACTGGAAGTAGTAGGCGAATATGTCTACTTAGGACAGGTAGTAACCGCAGATCCGGACCATGAAAAGGAAATAACAAGAAGAATAAGATTGGGATGGAGCGCATTTGGCAAGCACTCGCAGATTATGACTAGCTGTTTACCGGTATCGCTCAAGAGGAAAGTATACAATAGTAGCATCTTACCTGTATTCACCTATGGGGCTGAAACGCAGAGGCTAACCAAGAGGGTTCTACTTAAGTTGAGGACAACCCAGAGGGCTCGAAAAATGATAGGGGTAACATTAAGAGATAGGAAGCGTGCAGAGTGGATAAAAAAAATAACTCAAGTTACTGACATTCTAGTGGAAATCAAGAGGAAATGGACATGGGCAGGACATGTAGTGCGAAGAGAGGATAACCGATGGTCGCTGAGGGTAACAAACTGGATTCCAAGGGAAGGAAAGCGAAGCAGGGGGCGGCAGAAAGTTAGGTGGGCGGATGAGGTTAAGAAGTTCGCAGGGGTCAAGTGGATATGCAGCTAGCACAGAACCGGGTTAACTGGAAAAATATGGGAGAGGCCTTCGCCCTGCAGTGGGCGGTATAGTCAGGCTGATGATGATGATGATGATGACAATGATGATGATGGTGACTGTTTTTTATTTCGAAATGAGCGAAATGCTAAAACATGAACGAAGTCAAATTTTGCTGTCATGGAAACTCCATCCTAAGATCTTACTGTTGCTAAAAATGTGGGAACGAAAGGTGTCCAGTAGCGTGAAACCTGCGCGCAAATCCCATGAAAAAAATAGAGCCAGGCACTGTCGATGTGCGGATAAAAAATAAGCCAAATCCTCTCGTTAGCAACCGAAATTGAGCTCACGAGAAGCGCAGGAACCTCGGTATAGACTCAACGTCCGGTAATGATGTGTGCAGTTGTTATGGGGCACAGTTCGAACTGCAGGCCACGCCGCATGCATTATTTTGCCTCGCAGCTTGATGCAAGGGGAAGGCCAGCCATTTCCAATTGCGTGGTGGTTATTTTTGAGAGCGAAGGAGAGAAATAAAGTACATGACACGTCACAGTAGCGGGACTTGGTTATCCCGCCGTCGCCTCAGCGCGGCCGCCGCCTGTCTCCCGTGGTGTTTACCTCTTTTCCTATCTCCTGCCTTAAGCGGCAGAGAGGTGTCCGGACGACTTGTCAAGTCGTCGGCCACAGTTCCGCCCCGGCGACCGAATGGTCTTTTCCCATTTTCGCCTTTTAGCGGGAACACGGCACCGCTTCGACTGCCGCGCTCGCTTAAACGGTACGAGCAGAATCGAGAGACCATTCCGAGATATCGTAAGGTGCGTACGCTTCTGTTCTTATCTGCCAGCCCATTTGTCCCTGCAGACCATTCTATATTCGAGCTCCCCCGCTCACGGCCCCAGCAGCTCGTGCCTGTCGATCGGGGTTCAGCGACCACCGATCAAGCCACATCAGATACTCCTTTGAGAAGGCAGCAGCTGCACGACGACACGGAGAAGCGATGGCCGCAGCGGCGACGCTGGATGCGTCACTCGATCATTGAAATGTTTCAAGGGGCGACGCGCTTGCCGCTTCCTATCACATGATTTTCCCCCTCCTCCCCCCCCCCCCCCCCCCCCCCCCCCCCCTCCAAGAAAAAAATCATCCCATGCTTGTCGATACACGCATTCCCGCATTCAAACGACGTTTACATTCTCTGGTATAGAACTTTGCATTTTCTAGCTCTGATATACCGGGTGGTTCAGTCAACAATTTCAAAAATTCCTAAATGTAATTAATTCGAAAAAGGAAAAAAATAATATTTGTAGGAAGGAACTCTCAGCATTGGTGGACACAAATTTCTAGAGAGGTCTTATAATTATAAACTTACGTAAACGCGCTAATTAACATTTTAATTGTCTCAGTTTGATGGCTAGTGCCTATGGCGAGTTCGAAGCGATGGACACAAGGATTTCATATCAGTTTTTGAAACGGAGAGAAACTCATTTTCTAATGTCCTGCAGTGCGAGAAAATCCGAAGATTTTTTTTTCCGTATGAAACCGGGTGCAAGAGACGTGCAAGAAGCTCGGTGCTAACCCCACCACGGTACAGACTCAACGTTCGGTGATGCACTGATAAAGGTGCCAAATTCGAACGGGCTGTTCTACTGTGTGATTTATCAGTGGGCACAGCAGACCACCAACCACCGCGGGTTCGAGCGTCGCGCGAGCCAAGGCCCCGATCAGCTGCCACCACGCGCACACAAAAACACCGCAGCGTGAACACTCAATCTCCACAGGAAGGAGAGCGATTTGATGCAATGAAGTAAGCCTCCAAGTTCAGTTCAAAAAGGAGCCGTTCATTGAACGCCGTCATCTATCGATACACATCCACACCACCGCGTGCCGGGAGCGCGTGGAGATCAAGGCTCCGCTGCGAGCACGAAGTGACGAGTGCGCGCCGCAGCACGCAATGGCGTGCTGTGATCTCTCTCGCGGTTACCAGAGGACTTCTTTGAGAGAGAATGGGCAATCAACACCGCCGACTACAGCCAATGCGGCTGGGGTCGTTTAGCGCGCGCATGTGCAGTAAGTCTTGTGAAATTGGTCTGTTTATCGCTAAATCATGGTGTCACATACAACACCTTAGATAGCGCACGGTCTCGGCTGATACCAAGCTTTCGTTTTTTCGCAAGTCTGCGTTTTGGTGCATTTGATGAATTTCTAAAAAGAACCTTCATATTGATGAGCGATATACAAATAATTATCCAATAAATGATTATAACAGCCACAAAACCACCTTGCATAACCTTTTCGTTGGCAGTTCTCGCCGTGCGAACATTATGGGGACCATAGGGGTAGGATGTATATGGATGAGCAATGGCTTGTTAAGAGAACAAGGTGAGTAAATGACAATTGCTCTATCCCACAGAGGAAGGATGAGTGCATGGTTTCTGTTTCTTTATTTCTTGTGCTTGCATGAATAGCTCTGCAGCGATGTTAAGCACTACAACTATTACATCGTGAAATAATCTTGGCTCTTAGAGATGTCATGTTTATCTCCGCAAGACGGAATACGCCTTATACATAGAAGTCCAGTAGATATGTTGGTCTTGAGTGAAAAAGGTCTTTGTAGAAATATAGAACTTATTTTAAGAAATGATATTGTCGAGACTTTTTGTAGTCGTCTGAAAACTGACTTAGCTGTTCAGTATAGAAGCTGTTTTAAAAAAAGGGGTTTTAAAAACATCTTGTGGAGGCCATGTTTAACGTTTTGTATCGCGAAATTTACGCTGCATTACCGCCGCTACAGCAATGCTACAGAATGTCTTTGCTATAAAAATGTAACGTAATGTAAATATTCGTAAAATTTCTTTCCACGATGTTTTTCAGACGTCGGCAGAGGTTTTCTGTTCTGCAGCCTCGCTTATCTTACAAAGACGTATATGAAACCTCAAAAAGACGTTCTTGTGTTCATTGGATAAAACTATACGGTGAAACAACGCCAGAAAGGTTATGAGAACCTAGTTTTACTTTACTGCTGCTGAGGTACTGTACATAGTCTTTCCTCACACGTGACGTGTTTCGGGACCTGTCCATGCGCCGGGCCCGCAAGCGCAATAGTAACTCTGTCTTCGTGAGCGCTTCTATATTGTGTGCTCCTCCTCAAAGAACAGAAAAGCAAGCTGTCACAATTCGCATTTTTCTTTCTGGTTTTGCAGGCAAGACCGGGTTGACTCCCCCCGCTGGTACTTCGACGGGAAACGGTGCCGCCGTTGGCTGCCTCGGCCCGACCTATGTCCCTCGCATGGCGGCTTGCTGTTCACCACTCCGCAGGAGTGCAAGGGAAACTGCACAGCAGCGAACGCCGACGTTTGCCGCGCACTAAGCTCGACCTCCTGCGAGGCCCAGCGTCTGGGCTTTTACTTCGCTCACAGGACGCGGCAGACGTTCCGCTGCCTCAGTATGGCGTCCATGACCACAGGACGCAAGGGTCGTGCATGTTTGATGGGAGCGAACCGGTTCTCGACCATGCAAGCTTGCAGAAAGGTCTGCGTTCCCACCGGAAGAACGCTTTCGAGCCAACGGAGGGGTAAACACCGGACTCTCCTTGCCCGCGGTGAAGGGCTGCTACCGGGCACTTTTCTATAGCCGGCAGACAGCAGCAGCTACACATTTGACCGAATCAGGCATAATGCCACATACCATGTACTACGCCGGTGATTTATTAAACCACGTTCGCGAAGCTGCGCTAGAAACTGAAGCCTACGACATGATGAATCATAGAGATAAACCGGTGATTGCCGCCCGGCTGACTGAAGAACAGTTCTGCGCACTTCCCTTGCGGTCAGCAGCTGCATGAGATAATTTTAAGAGTCGTTCCGTTAACTAATTCCATTACCGATTGAGTAAGTTCGTTCAAGAAGATAAAGAAACTATATGGTGGCTTTTTTCTGAACTTGAAGCATACTGATAAGGAAAATTTTAAAGCAACGAGAAATTTGCATTGGCGGCAGCGGTACTGACAAACAGGAGCCGAATTCAGGAACTAATTCCGTTTAAAACGCGTTCGCTTTGCCATGACGTCATTCTGACGTAGGCATGAGGAGAAAAGATGGGGGCGCAAACGGTGGGAGGACGAGGCAGACAACAGCCAACCGGCTTTGATGGGCGGTTTTCATCTCGTTTTCTTGTATTTTCAAGGGGCCATATATGCTACCGTCAGCATGTTTTTTAAGCTATAAATGAATGTATTTGGCTGCAATACTACAAATTAGAGCGTATAAAATAAACATACTATATATTTTGGAAAGGTTTCAACATTTCTCGCAGCGCGCCGAATATGGTTCCGATCCCTTGTGTGCATGCTTGTCCACGTTGGGTCATGCTGCGCTTTTAGTTATTCGACAGCCTGAAATGCCCCCAGAAAGCATTGTCAGGCATCTCGAAAGGATTATCGTGTACGCGCGACCGTCAAGCCGCCGGTCCCCTTCACAGAGCGATCGACGGGAGGGGCCGGCACGTGCCTCGCGCTGAAGCGAACGCCACTTCAGCGGTTCCGCACACAGCAACCGAACGACTTCGCTTTCAGTTGTGTGACCTGTCTTGTGACTCCTACAAAATCCGTGGCCACGCCTCCGTGATTTGACGTCACCGTCAGGGATGGCGACAAGCAGCCAACGGAGCGAGGCGGCGAGAGAGAAAGCGAAGGCGTTCAAAAGCGAACGCTTTCTTGCTTTGGGCCCAGGTATCCGAACTGCCGAATCAATAAGCCTCACTTTCAAATAGCCTATTGCTTATGCGCCTTGCCCCAAATTCTGCCGCTCTCTGTGCACGTTTATATAGTGATTCAATGAGATGGCCCTGCTGCCGTTTTCGTGAACAAATCGGTGAAGATAGCCTGAGCAGCCTTAGCTCCCAGTTCGAGTCCAATATCGCTTCGGCGCGAGTAATTCTACAGGGTATTAAAAGTTAGGGTTTCGGATTTCTTAAGGACAGCTATGCACTAGCCCATCTATTGCAATAGCACTGGAGTCTGGCATGCACCCATTCGGATGCCTTGCGAAGCGCTGCCACCTATAGACAAGCAAGTTCCCAAGAAGAGCAACCGCTTCTCTCGGATGGCACCAACCCATTTCTGTCCCATACAAGCCTCGCGAATTAAAAAAGCGGGTTGCTTCTCAAAACACTAAATCTCGCCCTCGCAAGAGTTGGCGAACTGTAGAGAATCCGCTACGCGGAAACAGTGGCCGTATGTCGAAGTTGCGCGAGAAACCAGCTTTCCATCAAGATATGTCCTGGATACAGTCGTGACACGAGTGGCTGTACACGTGCACTAACGTCAGCTGAAATTTGGCACTAGAGGTGCATCGATCAACCTTAACGTTTGCCTGAGCACTTATAATCAGCGTTCAGAGCAGTTCAGGAAGATGCAGCCTGCAGGTATCGGAAGCTATCACATCCATAAATACGGGGAAAGACATTGGCGGCTCTAAGCTTGAAAACGGTAATGTTATTATTATTTTAAAAAATGTAATTCTTGGATCACCAATGCGGAGTGAAATGCGTTAGCAAACAGGGCTCCGATTTTGTGGATATATACGTTGACTCGTGGCGCCTTCCGTGTGGAGCTGCTCCAACTTGTGCCACAGCGCGAGAGGCTGGCAGTTTGACACGCGGAGAAGGCTATACTTGTCATGCTTTTCAATTTCTTGAAATCATTTGGGTTATTGTCAATTTTTTTTTAAGTAGATGTCATTTCACTAAAGGAGACTCAAACCGGACACGCGTTCGAGATTGGGCTGACACGCTGACACGTTCAAATGACCGCGTGTTTGCGGTCGGACTGCATCGCGCACTCACATACAATTTCCAGAACACAGCACGAGATGCTGCAGATTGGACGACGCATTTGAATCCCGCTCGGAACTACAAGTATATGGTAAGCTTCCATTTCTTCTCCACGCTCTGTGCGACATACATCGGACGCCGTACGATTTCTTTCACATAACCGCTCAAACAGTAAAAGCACATTCGAATTAAATTAGTCAAGCAACTTATTACTATACTCGCGGACAACATGTTGTGGCTTTACACCAAAGGCTAGGTGGGGAAGAGAAAGTGAGGATTTTCAGAGAGGGGAGAGTGGGCTAGCTACCACAGATCTGCCGACTCTACGCTGTTTTTTCAACTCCCCATTGGCCTAGGGGATCCCTACTGAAGACAATACACGCCACGCGGCACGGTGACAAAGGCGTGCCTCTTTCCCTTTTCTGCAGCTTCCTCTGCACAGCCGCAAAAAGTCCGCGAGTATAACATATCTCAAAAAGCTGCTTAGAGAAATGTTGGTTCACCTTAGCTGAAGCAACCGGTAAGCCATAGTAAGACCACCCACGATGCCCTAATGTAACTTTTATGTGGCGTATAGTTATTGCCGCATGCTCCGTCGAACAATAAATTTCCCTGTACTTTATGTTCACGCTTCTCGTTTTTCACGCAATTTCAACTATAAAAACACTAGCATAATAACTGTATTCTACCTGACCTATACTTTTCTCGCGGCCACTGCTATGATCAATAAACGACCACTGTGCCGACCAAATGCAAACGCACAGACATTTCAGTGGTCAAAGTTTTAAGGCGCCATCTTAGCCAAAAGTAACCAGGCTGCAGGGTTTGCATCTAGGCCATTTGCTAATTCGGTTCCACCTCATAGGCCGCGTCACTATGGGGTAAACGGCGCCCGGTGCGATAGCCCCGCGCGTCAACGCCCCACTGCACTTCATTCCCTTCTGCGCTATGAAGCAGTTAAACGCTGCATGAAAAACGTGTACTTGGTATGGAGAGATAATGACGGTTGAAGATGTACGTACAAAAGCAGTAATCAATCAATTTTAAAATAGAGCGTGATCTAAGCTCTGTTATGATCGGGCTTCTAGTCGCGGTTCCCGCGGCTCCTGCAGCGGTCGACGACTAGAGCCGAGCGGGTTCCGGCGAGCGCCTGATGCCCCTTACAAGCCAAGGCGCTGCGCCGCATGACTTCGGCGCACTGAGGAAAAGCCTCAGCGCCAGGCACATCGGTGCATAACGGCTAGACTCCTGGGCGCCTCAACCCGCTCGTCGACGTCGTAGAGACGCGCTCTCCTCTCCCCCTGGTCGGCGGAAAATGTCATGGAGGGGCTTTAACAGAAACGAGTCAAGAGGGCTGCGAAAACGGCGCAGCGGTAAGGAACGACGTTGAAGAATAAAAGAGGGAGAAGGAACGTGCTAAAGCATTTGAGAAGAGGAAACCGGCAGACTGTTTTCTCTGTAACGAACCTGTGCACATCGCGAGAGGCTGTCAAAGGGAAATGGTGGCTTCTTTCGCTCGCCACCTTTGACGCGGAGAACATGAGCCTAACACACGCGTGAACTGACCGTGAATGAGAAGCGGTGTCAGGTTCTGCGCTACTCCGCCGCCACGGTGAATGTGGTGCACGCAGCACTTGTTTCACCTCGAGATTTCACCGGCGAGTGCGTGTGAATCAGGCGGGTGGCGCGGAGGAACAGCGTTTCTCTGCCGGTCGCGTGCATCACAATGGAGGGTCCGTTTGGTGTACTGCATACAGAGGCAGCGGTGTCGGTCGCCTTATCAGAGCAGTTGCCTTACCTCTTTTCTAACCGTTCAGACGCTGAGCTGGAGAAAAGGGGATTAAGCTACGGGGACAGCTTTCTACACGCACTTACGCTTTCGGAAGCCCATGAAATCGCGGACCAGTCGAAACGTGCAGTTCAATCGGAGGAGCATGCTCCCTGCGAAAGAAGTGCCCACGTAAACGCTGCGACAGCTGCTTTCGTTAATGAGATGCCTTATTCCCCGCCGAATGAAGAAAACGCGAACCAGACGGAACATTTATTTGAACCTGAACAGTATGCCCCCCGCGAACGAAATGCTCACGTAGACGCAGCGACAGCTGCTTTCGAGAACGAGACGCGTTCTGCCCCGCCGAGTGAAGAAATCGCGGACCATTCGGAATATTCAGTTGGAGCTGAAGCGCATGGGCTCCCTGCGAAAAAAACTGCTCACGTTAACAATGCTACAGCTGCTTTGAAGAGTGAGACGCCTTCTGCCCTGCCAAGTGAGGGCTTTGAAACCTCTCTATCGCCTTCCCAATCAGACGGCTTTCCCGAACTGACAAGGGTAAACAGGATTGCGTAACGGCTGAACAGGGAAGCGATGCCACTCTCCGAGTTCTGAGGCGTCCTGCCAGTGACGGAATGGTGATTGCACCCAAGCGTCGATGTCTGAATGGGCGGTACGCGCAGCGCGAAAGGCATCCCAGTTAAATGAGTTTGTGTGTTGTGCATGTGTGATGGGGATATTTGTACAAGGCAGTGATTTGTATAACGTAGTCATCACTGCCTGGTGTATGTAGTGTATGTTGTGTTCTGTTCCAAATAACACCGCGTAGATAGCGGCTCAGCATCAGGTCTGGACTAGTGTCCATGCTGACACTTGCCAATTCGCGTGGGAGTATGGAACGTGTTTTGCACAGTGGGTTAGAGGTTTTGCAGGAGCAGCGAGAGCCTGCGACCTCGAAGTGTTGTTATGTAACCCCAGTCAGTGGTGCCGCAAGGGGGGTGCGGTCCGCACCGGGCGCAGCTGGGCAGTGAGAGAAAGGTAAGGGCGGGGGGGGGGGGGGGGAGGGGGGGGAGAATGAATTGTGTAAAGACGCGAAACGATGCCCATCGGTGCCACTGTGTGATCTTCTTGTAGAACGAATTATTCTGTTGTGAGGAGTGCTTGAAAACACATGCCTTACTTTATGCCAGAGACTCCACGCCTTTTAACGCTACACCAGGCCTGTGTATACGTGCGTGTACTCTGGAAACACCAGCATTAACCCGATACTAATCTGGAACCACTGCGCTAGAGCTAGACGACACCCGTCGGAGGCTGACCCACCGGAACCCCTTACACCGGAGCTAGATGACACTGGAAAGTGCCGCGCCGCCGTATAACTTCTTTTGGTGTATGTGCAGTTCACTCCCCTTTCCCTAGCGCGGACCGCTGGCAGTATCTCGCCGGCAGTCTTTCGTCTTGTTCGTTTATCTACTGTGCCTTTCTCACTCCACGGGCCAGCCAAACATTCCCCTCACACTTTAAAAACGCCGAAAGACCCGCAATGCCTGTTGCTCTGTGTAATGGAAAATGTAATCACTACGCGCGGACTAGAAAATAAAATAATAATTAGATAATTAGAAGGAGGGCACCTTTAGCAAGGCTATGTGCTTTAAAAGGGGAATTGAGAGTAAATGTACCCAAGAGTGCTCATTCGGTTCTTATCTTTTTTATTCCTGAAAACAGCAAAGGCATTGCTAAAATGAGAAAGGGAAATGAAATCGTTAAAATTGAACTTCTAGATTCCCACTGTCTCCCAGCTCCAAAAGAACGCTTCGCGCTTAATATTTTCTGTTGGTACGACATCAATGCACGTTAGTAACTTAGTAGTCTGGATGAAGAAGTCAACTTGCATCTTTCGGAGGAAAGGAGAGGAGAAAAGTTAGATGTAGAGAATGCTTAGTAAAAGGCTTTCAACTATGCATGTGGCAGGTGAAAGGCTCTGCTTGTGATCTAACTACGACGGGTGGCATTGAAAATTTTGAGGAAAGGATTCGGTTATAGAGTGAGGTAGAAGTGTTTCTTTGCGTGTGAACTCACACTATGCGACCTCGCTGACAACCACCGCCCTCTTGGTACTAACCAATGCAGCCGAACACCCCAAGACAGTTAGCTACAGCATGACGAAGACTTCCAGTTGCAACATTTCAGAGACGCCTTCATTTTTGGAACGTGCGTGGAAAAGCCGCAGCGCTGGTCAAAGGATTGTTGCAGTGACACCTCGAAGTAAGGTCCGTGCTTGCAAGAGTTGATCTTACGATCGCTTAGGGGCCCCGAACGACGTCCTGAGCAGGAGCAGATGGCTTATTTCTCAAGCTGTGACTTAGCATGACTGAGGTTTCGACAAGTGCACTTGTCTTCGTCTGGGCAGAGAGATCAACACTACGCTTTTGCTTCCGAAAAAAAAAAAAAAAAAAAACTCGGGAGAAGGAGGGTGGGTGAGAAGAAAGTAGGTCAAGGAGTAAAAAAATATATATAAATAAAAAATGAACTTTCTTCTCACTCACCCTCCACCTCCCCAGCTTTTCTTTTTCGGAAGCAAGAGCGTATTTAAACTCCTGACGAAGTAAAGTACACTTGTCGAAACGTTGGCTTAACTCAGAAGACACACGCTCGCTGTAAAGGCATACGGCGCCAGGCAGGAGAACCACTCCAACTTTATGTCGTCATCCGAAGGCAAAATCACCTTCCCTGTGCTAAGCTTGAGGCAGATCAGCCGCGTAGTAAGGTTTGCGCGCAACACTATATATGAACAAAGCTCATCACAGGCGACAGTACGTCATAGAATCGATCTGGGTAATTTCAGCCATCATACGGAGTGCGACGATAGGGCCAATGCACGAGGAGCGGAATTTTCAGTCCGACGCGATGAGGTGGATATCACAGGAGAAGCGAGCCTGGGGACAATGGTTCAATGATGCCGGTGGTCGTAAACTCCTAATAAGCATGTACCGTGAACTTGGAAAGGCGGGCGCTGCAAAATTGCCGAGCGCGACGGAATCTCGTGTGCAGCAGCCAGAAGTGTTGCGAGAATTGCCGACGAACGTAATACACAGGAGTGCAACGACTAAGACACACTTGTGTCAATTTTGGGTTGAGGTGTTAAGTATAAAAGCAGATGTACATACCTATGGCGTAGTATAAAAGTATACATAACGAAACTTTTGACAGAAATCAACATCGGTAAGTGAAAAGCTGTCATAGAGCACAATGAAGATTGTGGACTTGACAAAAAAAAATTTGCAGCGGGACACCAAAGAAGGACTCGCCAGGTCGGGACCAGTAGGACAAAGATGTTTGCGGAATATAATCCGATTGAAGGGAACCGATGGACAACGTATAGGGGCTATGTATCCTGTGCTTAAACGCTTGTCCTATTAGCGGATGGTCTGTTTAGGATAGAAATAGGTAAGAAAAAGTCCGGAAAAGCTCTGTACATCCTCATTTACTGGGAAATAGGGAAGTCTCCTACCACTTGCATTCCTCGAGGTTCGATACAGGTACTCCAAATTCGACGACCAGGTGAGCTGACGTCATGTACTGGCACTTCCACGAACTGAGCCTGGCTTCAAAAGTTTGTGCCGTCGCAATACGTCTGGCAACCACGAGTGCCACATCTGGTTGTTTCTCGAAGAGCGTTTCGTCAGCTTTTCTTTTAGGATGCCGCTGTCAACAGGGCCGTATTAAGAAAAATGGGGGCCCTGGGCTAATGCGCATGCCGGTACGCTACTGGAAATATGTCATGTTTCATTTTAATTCCACCAAATCAAAAAGAACGAAGTGCGACCAATGGGATCCATGCAACAGCAACGCATTATCGTTACTTAGTTATACAGCACGCAAAACACAAGGCGACTCTCGGAATGCGCGATGCGTGTCCGTCCGTGGCAGAGCGCAGAACGCCAGGAAAGATCCACGTGGGCCGACCGACAACTTGCGGGGCTGCGCGCTGCTCTCGCCGCCTCCTCTTTCATTCACAAGCCGACAGACGGGTTTTCGTTCGCAGCACTGTTTTAATGCTGACGCATTAAAGAAAACTAGGCTAACTTTCTACAGTTGAGCTGGGTACTCCGGCAGCGACGAGGAAATATAAACACCCCATAATCAGTGCCCCGAGAGGGTAAGACTGAGTTATTAAAATTAATTTGATTACATGATGAATTTTCACTACTGTCTTCGTGGGGCCCATTAGAGTAGTAGAATTCAAGTCCTGGCTCAGTGGTTAGCGCGCTCGGCTTCTCAACTGGGCATCCGGGTTCAAACCCAGCCGCACGGCGGCTTCGTTTTGATGCAGGCAAAATGCAAAAGACGTCCGTGTGCTGTGTGACGTCTGTGCTTGTTAATTATCCCCAAGTGGTAGAAAGTATTCCCGAGCCCTCCACTACGGTACCTCTTTCATCTTTCACTCCCCCTTCCCTCAATACGCAGTTGAGGTGTCCACCTGGATGTGAGGCAGTTATATACTGGTCCTTTTATTTCCAAAAAAAAATAAAAATTTTGAAGCGAAAGCTTCACTGCGGTACCTAGAGCAGCCTTCGGCGACCGTGCAGATTTCACCTTTGCAGCTCGTGCTCGCGCCGAGCGCAAGTCTTTATTGTCTTCTTCACTTCGTTGTCTAGACATATATTATGGTGAGGCTACCAAAAAAAAACGCAAAATAATATTCCTCTGCCCGTGCCACTAGGTATAACGGGCTACGTTGTCTAGACAATAAGAAAGGTACTGCGTCTTTCCTTTCCTCGAAAATAACAATGGTCGCTAAGTCTCGCCACGGATGAGGGACGCGACAGGCCCAGCACGTCAACTCTTCGCTGCATTTACGGTGTCTTTCCTTTCCATAAAAACCACACTGGTCGCACAATTTCGCCGACGTTCCTTCCTTCCTCCGTTCATGGCGTGATTGTGGTGTTCACGTAAAAAAAATGACAGGTACTGCGTCTTTCTTTGCCTCAAAAATCACAATGTCTCGCCATGGATGAAGCGCGCACAGGGCCGAACACGTCAACTCATCACTGTGCACGCCAGGCTAAATGTGGTCGTCCTGTCGATGTAGCTCGTTACACCGAAGCTTTGATGAAGCGTTCTAGGTTGTCGACAGAGACCAATGAACAGTGAAAAGCTCGACTGCCGAGAAACGCGCTTTCGCTCATATTTTAAGCCGTGTCGAATCCCAAAATATTTTCACCTGGTTCTACAAAACCAATCTAAAGAAAAAGGAACGAAAAAAATAAATAGTCCCGGCCGCGGTGGTCGCATTTCGCTGGAGGCGAAATGCTAGAGGCCCATGTATTATGCGATATCAGTGCACTTTAAAGAACCCAAGGTGGTCGAAACTATCCGGAGCCTTCCACTCTAGCGTCCCGCATAGCCGGAGTTCATTTGGGACGTTAAAGCCCTTAAACCTAACCATAAACCCATAAACGAATGTTTCGCTTTCCAAGTGGCCGCCGGAGCACGAAGCGGAAGCTCCAAGAAGCTAGCCCAGCCTGATTTGTTTTTCATTTGGTAGGGCTAAAGTAAAACTCTGGTGCTATTATTGAAAGGAAAACAGCAAAACTTGCTTTAAACGCGTGCTGTTGTAAACACCAGACATAAGTTCACTTTGTGATTAATCTGCATTCTGTTTTCAGAAAAATCTAGGCTTTAAGTAAAAGTGTAGTGCCCTCAAGAAAAGCAAGAACGTAGACAAGAGAACACAGTTCAGATGTCGATCCTTCTGAAGCTACGCTTTGTTTGCATCACTAAGTTTAACCCCGTGAGGAGGCGCATGATTGTATCCAAAACATTCTTCATTAAAATTCAAGCATCAGACTGTAGTAATCGTTATACACATTACTCTATAAATATGCAATATATATATATATATATATATATATATATATATATATATATATATATATATTGCCTTAAAGGGAAGGTGCACCGGTTTTAGATTTCGATGAGTTTCGAGTGGTTGAATGATTATAACGTGTACTTAAAGCATGCGAAATATTTTGGCGCTAGCATTTGAAACAATGGCACAATCAGCGATTAAAATCGCCACGGCTATCAGGCTTCACTGCACTGCCCAGCGACGCATGATGACGTCATTGACGGTGCTGGTACGTTTTCTGCATAGACACACTTAGTTTGAAGAAATGAAAAGAAGGCTGCCGAAAACAAAGCCCTAGAAATGTTGATTAGCATCGTCAGAAAATGTGCAGCAGTAAGTGGGCGAAGTCAACGAACATCAGAAATAGTACCGTCCGTGACGTCATCACTGAACTTCTCCTCAGAACTTTAGTGCTGTGAGGAAAAGCTTGAGGTGTAATCGTCGATTACGCCAACAGTTTGAATGCTAGTGCAAAAACACTTTGCATGCATTACCTACAGCCTATGTAGATTTGAACCCTTGAATATCGCGAAATTCTCGAAAAGTGATGCAGCTGCTCTTTAAGTATTGTATATATATATATATATATACAATACTTAAGGCAATACAAACACCATAAAAATGCACTAGAATACAGATGAAAATTACCAACTCTAATTGCAAAACATTTGAAAATATTTTCGTTAAAGGTAAGACAAGCAAGGACACCAAATAAACGTAGCACAATGAAAAACAACAAAATAGAGTTTTTTTTAAGCACGCTAAATATCACAAGAAGAACAAACGAGACGAACAACGAAGATTTGTATATCTTGAATTACACTGCTCAGCGTTTCATTGGCAACATGGAGGCTGGGAGGCGACATAACGAACTTATTGGAACTATTCATGTATAGCGCAAACAGTTCTGTTTTAAACTGGCATATTTCGCGCCTTCGCTTTGGCAAAATCAGGTATAGTCTGTTCGAAGTATATAGATCGCGGAGGAGGTCACTTTCAATGGACATGATAGCAAGCGAGTTCACCTTGTCGTCAAGGTAGCTCGAACGAAGGCGATTTTTTATCAGCGACAACTTGGAAAACGATCGTTCGTTTTCACAGTTTGCTACGGGCATGCTAGTACATTCGCAAAGCAACAGAAATGTTCGGAACACACATCAGTAAGCAGAAACTTCATTATTCCCAGGGGACTCGTGTCCTGGCACACAGGGTTGTGCAGAAAGTTCGCAAACTGAACGATTTCGATGAAAAATGCTGGCTCCAAATCATTTTTCTAGGTTTTCACCAACTTCTCAGCCTGCTGTGCCAGAGAGACCTCGCTCCCAACTCCTGTCAGCAATTTTAAGAATCAGAACCTTTCGCAGAGTTCAGTGTAGGCAGCCTTTCGCACTCGCAAAGCAGAGCCTAGACTGTCAAGTACAACATTGTAGGTCTCTACGATAAACTTTTTTCTACCTTGTAGCGCACTATCACTTTTTACGTCTGGATGCTTACTCAAAACGAAGCGTTTGCCCTCATCCTGATAACATTGATTGGTACTTACGTGCGTGCTCTCTCTTATTCGAATGTATCAAAGAGAGGTCGCAAAGAATTAACAAAGCCTTTTAGAGAACTCAGCAGGTATACAGCAGTTGATATGTCTAGGTCTGGTTTCTGAAGTTATACGCTCGTTTTGTCAAATCGCTCCAAGAGTTCACTCCAGAAAATCGCCATGAATGCAGTCTCTAGTTTTGTCATTTTCTTGAAGAGAGAGTGCGCTTCGTTCCTAGTGTCACCGTTTTCTTCCCCGTGCTTTGATATAGCTTCAAGGCAACACAAGTCTGCATTGAAATTTTTCAGATTGGCTTTACATGATTCAGCGTGTCTTAACTACCTGGTCGCAGAGAGACTTTTCAAAACAAGCTGCTGGCCAGTTCCGCCCTTGCTGTCCAAAAGATACCTCCATCGCTTAGGTAGGGCAGCGATGAACCTATACAGTCTCTGAATTACACTGAAAAATTTGACTGCCTCAAGGCAACTGTCAATGCTACACACGCCAACTAAGTTCAGTGAATGACCAGCACACGGGACGTATACTATCGATTCGTTCAGGTGTTTGATTAGAGCTTGCAGTCCTTTGTATTTTCCTGGAATATTACTCGCATATTCATAAGCTTGGCCCCTACAATCATCAATTGAGATGCCATTGGTCGTCAAGAGGGACATCACGGTAACGAAAACATACAAGCCGGTATGCGATTCAATTGGAACAAATCCAAGAAAGCGTTCGTACACTTCGTAAAACAACTGACAACTGATCAACGTGAGTAAGGTCTGGAGTCGAATCAACAATTAAAGAGGAGCGCTTTGCGCGTTTCACTTCGTCAACGAGACGTTCCTTGACAGCCTCTGCCATATGCTCGATAAATCCATTACAATTGGTTTTTCACGGATACGATGAGTGACCTTTTCCTTTTTTCCCGTATGGTTTGGTGTCCTCCTCTAGAAAGGGTCAAACTTGGCTATGGCCTCAAGCACTCCCATGTAATCATTTCTCGGTGAACCAAAAATCTCCTCACTGCCCCTAAACGCTAGGTTGCTCTCAGCTAGAAGCCTAACTACAACGGCTACGCGCTTCAACACCTCTGTCCAGTAAGCGGTCTCAGTGACAAGATGATTAACCAACTCCTTGTCAAATGTGCTGCTCGAGTTAGAACGGGCGAGCCATGATGTCACGCAGTTCCGGTGCTCGACGCCATTTTCATGTGCGCAAACCATTTCTTCTGCTCTCTTCCAATCAGAAAAGCCGTGCGTGGTGCACTGGGGTTGCTTGAAATCGAAAATAGTTTGAAGATGAAATAGTAGACGGAACGTTTGGACTCCGAGTACATTAACCGTGTCGCTCGTACGCCTACTCATTTACAGTCTTTCGCGCGAAAAGATGACGTGACATATAGGCAACCATGGAGGAAGTAGGCAAGCTGCAGTGGCCAGGCCGCGTTAGTGGACGGGACGGGACGGGACGGGACGGGACGGGACGGGACGGGACGGGACGGGACGGGACGGGATGGATGGATGGATGGATGGATGGATGGATGGATGGATGGATGGATGGATGGATGGATGGATGGATGGATGGATGGATGGATGGATGGATGGATGGATGGATGGATGGATGGATGGATGGATGGATGGATGGATGGATGGATGGATGGATGGATGGATGGATGGATGGATGGATGGATGGATGGATGGATGGATGGATGGATGGATGGATGGATGGATGGATGGATGGATGGATGGATGGATGGATGGATGGATGGATGGATGGATGGATGGATGGATGGATGGATGGATGGATGGATGGATGGATGGATGGATGGATGGATGGATGGATGGATGGATGGATGGATGGATGGATGGATGGATGGATGGATGGATGGATGGATGGATGGATGGATGGATGGATGGATGGATGGATGGATGGATGGATGGATGGATGGATGGATGGATGGATGGATGGATGGATGGATGGATGGATGGATGGATGGATGGATGGATGGATGGATGGATGGATGGATGGATGGATGGATGGATGGATGGATGGATGGATGGATGGATGGATGGATGGATGGATGGATGGATGGATGGATGGATGGATGGATGGATGGATGGATGGATGGATGGATGGATGGATGGATGGATGGATGGATGGATGGATGGATGGATGGATGGATGGATGGATGGATGGATGGATGGATGGATGGATGGATGGATGGATGGATGGATGGATGGATGGATGGATGGATGGATGGATGGAATATAGGAGCGTCCCCTTTGAAACGGGGTGGTAGCAGTAGCTATCACGCTAATTTTTCTCCTTATATCTTAATTATTGATTTAGATTGGTTAACTAAACCATCATTCTATTTATTAAATTTTTGTTTCTACAATACTAACATTATGTCACTTCTCTGCTTTTAAGCCACCAATCTTCCAGTCGTCTTTTGCTAGTTTCCACCGCCGATTTATTTACCCGGCCACTGGTATCTCTAAACCCCAGAGCTTCAGGAACAGTGACTGCGCCTGCATAAACTTCTGGATGAATACCATTACGTTCGAATATAATATGGTCAATTGTTTCACTGGAGTTACCACATACAGCACATGCGTCATCTTCATTGTTAAATTTCTTTTTGTAGCTGCGTGTTCTAAGGCAACCTGTAGACTAGTTCCGACGTTATCCTGCTGGGTGCCATTTGCATCGCACTAGCAGAAGAAAAAAAAAACGTAAAATATGAAGTGAAAGCTTCGTGTGCACAATATGAGTCTCCTTGCATTTTATAAAGTTACTTAACAGGCCCTGCAAAAATCGTTCACTACGAACATCATAATCCTTACATTGCATTTGAGAATGAAATGTTGCGGCTTGAGTAGCCTATGCAGTTCTGTTCAGTTCAGTCGTTCAGTCGTGTCCGACTCTTCGTGACCCTATGGACCATGTCACGCCACGCTTTCCGGTCTCTCACTATATTCCTAACATCACATAACTTCATCTGCAGTGCCTCGAGGATGCCATCTAACCATCGCGTTCGCTGCCTACCCCTTCTCCGGCGACCCTCAACCTTTCCCAACATCAAATCTTTCTCCAGCGACTCCTCTCTTCTCATCAGATGACCAAAGTAGCTGAGCTTTAACTTTAGAATTTGGCCCTCCAATGAGCAGTCAGGCTTTATGGTCGACAATATCGACTGATTTGATCTTCTGGCAGTCCAAGGAACTCTCAAGAGTCTTCGCCAGCACCACAATTCAAACGCGTCAATTTTTCGGCGGTCAGCCTTTTTCACAGTCCAACTCTCGCATCCATACATCACAACTGGAAAGACCATAGCACGAGTTATACGGATCTTGGTTGGCAGACTAATGTCTCTGCTCTTTACTAGGCGGTCAAGGCTAACCATTGCTCTCTTTCCCAGAAGCAGGCGTCTCCTAATTTCATGGCTGCAGTCTCCTTCCGATGTAATCTTGGAGTCCAAGAACAGAAAATCTGTCACAGCTTCCACTTCTTGTCCATTGATGCTCCAGGACTTGATAGGGCAAGACGCCATGATCTTTGTCTTTTTAATGTTCAGTTTAAGCCCAAACTTCTCACTCTCTTCTTGTACGCGCATCAGAAGCCTCTTGAGTTCCACTTCACTTTCTGCCATTAAAGTGGTATCATCCGCATATCTAAGGTTGTTGAAACGTTTTCCAGCAATCTTCACTCCAGCTGAAGACTCGTCCAGACCGGCCTTCCTCATGATGCACTCTGAATATAGGTTAAATAGGCAGGGCGACAGTATGCATCCTTGCCTCACTCCTTTCTCAATCGGAAACCAATCGGTAAGACCATGCCCAGTTCTGACTGTGGCCTCTAGCCCTTCATACAGGTTCCTGAGGAGACAGATGAGGTGAATTGGAACTCCCATCTCTTGGAGAGCTTGCCACAATCTGCTGTGATCTACGCAGTCAAACGCTTTCGCATAATCAATAAAGCAGAAGTAGATGGGTTTCTGGAACTCTCTTGCTTTTTCCATGATCCAGCGAAGGTTGGCAATTTGGTCTCTACTTCCTCTGCCCTTGCGAAACCCAGCTTGCACGTCCGGAAGCTCCCGATCTACATACTGTTGCAGCCTACCTTGGAGGATTTTCAACATCACCTTGCTAGCATGCGAAATAAGCGCGATCGTGCGGTAGTTGGAACAATCTTTGGCACTGCCTTTCTTTGGAATGGGGATGTAAACTGACCTCCTCCAATCCTGTGGCCACTGCGGGGTTGTCCAAATCTTCTGGCATAATGTATGCAGAATGTTAACAGCGTCATGGTTGAGGTTTTGAAGCAACTCAGCTGGAATGCCATCAATTCCGCTAGCTTTGTTCTTAGCAAGGCTGGCTAAGGACCATTCAACTTCACTCTTCAGGATGCCCGGCTCTAGATCAGTAATCACAACCGTCTTATGTTGGGTTTGCACATTCGGGTCCTTCTTGTACAGTTCTTCTGTGTATTCCTGCCACCTCTTCTTTATCTCTGAGGCTTCAGTGAGGTCCTTGCCTCGTTTGTCCTTTATCACGCCCAGCTTAGCACAGAAGCTTCCTTTGATATCTTTGATTGTCTTATACAGAGCTCTTGTGTTCCTTAATTGGCTGTTGTCCTCAACTGATTGGCACTGTATGTTCAGGAAGGCATTCTTATCTCTCCTTGCTATTTTCTGAAAATCCGCATTGAGAACCTTGTATCTTTCTCTTTTCCCCATAACTTTTGCCATCCTCCTTTCCTCAGCTATTTGCAAAGCCTCTTCAGATAACCAGTTTGCTTTCTTGCATTTCTTTTGCTTTGGAACTACCTTAGTAGCAACTTCTTGTATTATATCACGAACATCAGTCCACATCTCTTCGGGCTCTCTGTCTTCTAGATCTAATTCTTGAAATCGATTCCTCACTTCCACAGCATATTCTAATGGAATTTGATCCAGATCATACCTGAAAGGTCTTCTAGTTTTCTTCGTTTTCCTCAATCGAAGCTTAATTTTGGCAACAAGAAGCTGATGATCGGTGCCACAATCGGCCCCAGGTCTTGTTTTTACTGCTTGTATAGCGCTTCTCCATCTCTGACGGCAAAGAATATAATCGATCTGATTCCTGTACACACCGTCCGGTGAAGTCCATGTGTACAGGCGCCTCTTGTGCTGTTGAAAATGAGTATTCGCTATGGTCAGGTTGTTTTCTTGACAAAACTCTACTAGCCTCTGCCCAGCTTCATTTGGCAGTAGTTTTTTTTTTAGTTTTTTTTTTTGTTTTTTTTTTTTTTTTTGTTTTTTGTGCGGAACTTAGGGTCACGCGGGCCTCCACACACCGCAGTTCGACTAAGAACTATATTTACCGATATTCATACTTGTCCAATGCTCTAATTTCAAAGTTTTGACCGTATCCTGGCTTTATCGTTCCGAATAGACTCTGTAGGAGAAGTCCGGATCGCAGAGCACACCGGAATTTCTGTATTTCGCCTCCCATGAACTGCGGCCGGAATTCGATACAACGGTTGAGCGGTTTTGTCGCTTGTCTTGTCGTTCCATCATTTCAAATGGCAAACAATGCCCTTCCTGCACAGTGCATATCATTAGACGCAAAATTTTACAGCACGGAGCGCGTACTGTCTGCAGCGATCAAGTGCTCCAACCGGCATATAAGTGGCGGCCCGAATGAGTTCATACCATTTTCTCCGCACAAACAACTATCGTTTTATCTGCCCCTTGGCGTTTGTACGCCATCAAAGCCGCAAGCAAATGATTCACTTACTTTACTTGACGCACGTGGTGCTATCCACTTCTCTCGTCTGTTTTTTTTTTTTTTCTTTTCTTTTTTTTTTTTCAAGGGTCTCTCCGGGAAGCGGAACAACTTGACACTGGGGTCCCTTCATGATCATGGCAATCTTTCGCTTATTCCTCTTCTTGCTCGTATCCGTTGAAGTCGAAGCTTCGCACGAGCCCAGTGAAGCTATTAAATGTGATAAACTACGCCCAGCACGAATAAAAATGCGCACGCAAAAGGCACACAGTAACACAGCCACTACGAGATACACGCCGGGCGCCTCTGGCTGCGTCTGGGCTGGATGTGTCTGGTCTCGAAGGGGAGCGCGCTTAGCGCGCGCTCTCCCTCGAGACCGGCCGTGATCTGGGCCGCCTCATTGTTAGCTGTATATATCAAGCAAACTGATTTTTGTATTGCCTTTCGGAAGACGGAAACTTTTCTGCCCGATTTTGAAAATGCGATGGCCCTTTCTCAAGGCATACACTCCGAAAGCTGTCAGTAATAACGTCCGGCCGCTTAGTAGGGTCACTTCGGATAATCTCGCAACGTACCTCTTGCTGCGGGGGTCTGTACATCTCTGTTGCCGCAACGAGGATCCATCCCATTCGTCCTCTCGAGGCACACATTGTGGGTGGGAACATGAATATTTGAAGCCAAACTAACAGGAAACAAGTGAGTCGGTTCTTTGATTGTTGTTTCCTGCCGCTGGTCAGTAGAAGGATACTCATCGGGGAGGTTTGGCACCTGTTGCTCAGCAGTAGTAGAAATCGGGCATTGCGACAGGACACCTGGAGCTCTGTGGCAGGGGTCCGGCCGAGTAGCATAGACGTTGCTGACTCAGGAACAGGACAGGGTAGCGTCGGTTGCTCAGAAATATGGACGACCGAGGTTGGCCCCGTTTTCACAGAGACAACAAAGATGAGTAAAACCTTTACTTCTTGCCACTAAACGTGGTGATGGAGTTGGCAAGTCCTCCACAGAAGCACAGTCGGTACTATGGGGAGTTTAACACGGACTCTGGGTAGAGCGATCATACTGCTCCGCGGAAGCTGCATTCAGTGGGTACTTTGTCATCTTTTATCTTCTTTTCACGCTCATCTCTTTCTAACTTTGCCTTTCGTTTAGACGCACCATTTTGATGCTTCCGACCGAGCATTTTAGCATGAATGGATGCTAATTGTTCACCGGGCACTTCGTCAGTCCGACGCGACCGCAGGTGTTCAACGGCGGCTGTCCCGATGACTGACGCACGCTGCCTGGGTGGTTCGTGGCTGGCCGAGAATGGTGCGTTCCCGGGAGCTCCTCAGTGGGTGGGCTTATAATGCATACTTAACCCATGGCTCGGGGCTGAATCGCAGCCCGCGATCAACTTCCTTTTATAAACGCGCACCGCGTCTGTCTGTTACTAGCGCCAAAGCAGGCGTTCACATACGCATACCGTTCCTTGTACAAATTCACTCCTCCGTACAAACTCCCTCCTTCTCCCGTTCCGGTCTCGCAATCTGTTCTGCGAGGTTCTCGATTTTTCTTTCGCCCCGTCGACGCCGGGCGCCAGAACGATTGGGAGAGGGCGACGCCTAGCACGGGCGAAGTTACGCGCCCTACGTCGCCTCTGAGTCTTGTTTTTCTACTTCCTTCTGGAAAGTTCGACAGCAAGTCTGACCTACTTTTTCCATCGAGCGCGCGCGAGGTTGCGCAACCACTAGGCAGGAATGGGCCCTGGAGACAGGCCTTTGTGTCCAGCTCTCTAACTTCCCCCTTCACTCTTCCACAACCCTAGCCCAAACAGTGAACATGTCATGCCCCACGGCACGCAGACAAATGCACGTGTGACGTCTTCCTTCCTTTCCTGCCGACTCTGCCATCAGACTCATCATCATCTGCTATCGGACTCATCCTCCCCAGCCCAAATTGCCATCACGCTAAAGAAACATCGAATGGGAGGCACTGTTGGGTACTGCAGCACATCCTTTCTATGAGAAGGACAGCGGCGCAACTATTTGAGAGAGAGAGAGAGAGAACTTTTATTCGTCCAACAGAATGACTATCCCGCTCTTCGGGGGTTAGACCCGGAAAGTGGGACGGTCGCCTTAGTTGCAGGCCGGTAGTTCTTGGACTCCGGCGGCATCTTCGGCCAGTCGAACAATTTGAGAGGTGGAGGGTGGCGTGGTGGTGACGAGGGGCAAGGGAGATTTAGGTCCCCATCCCACATTGCATGTTTTAGGTGTTTCCCCCTTGCCCCTCCTCTGCAGACAGCACTGGATAAACGGATGACAGGAAACCATGAAACTCTTCCAAGCAAACGCACCTCGCTTCGTAAGAAAGAGGGCCCGCCGGGGTGGTGGAGGATTCCTGTTTTTGCAGTTCGACAAGCTCTCCCCAAATGATCAGGTTAAACGCATGCAGTTACATTAGGCGGGGGGGGGGGGGGGGGGGGGGGCGTCTGCTCGTTCTGGTTTTCTCGCTTCATACATGCATGTCGCTTGAAGTTCCGTTATCCATGGTTCCATATACTAAGCAGGTTAGAATAAATAGGCCCACTTCTCCTACTATCCGAGGTGAGGCCCTGGGCTGCAACCCCCTTAGCCCCCCCCCTCCCCCCTTTAATCCAGCGCTGACTATCAGATGGCCGGACTGCAAGCCTCCCAGCTCCGCGAACTCATCATTACTGCTTAAAGTCGGGGCCTCAGACCCACCAGTACTCACAGATCCGAGACCCCCGTGCCGCAGGTAGTGCCTACATGAGTGGGAAGCAGACGACCGACGTTGGATGTTCATTGCGCACACACAAACTATCACCGGTTACAACAGTTTGCGCCGTGTTAAGGCTCTAATTGAAGGAATCAACGCTCGATCAATATTAAAGAAATTCGGAGGCGCTACTTGTTGGCTGTCAAGCAGGCCAACCTTGTAACATTTTCTTTGTTTTCATTTCATTAACATCATATACTTCCCATATGTTCGGCAAATATGTTATACATTACCTTTACGAAAGTTCATCACACTAGCTAGCCAATTATATTCAGAAACGCTACGACCGTGCCAATGTCAAAAGTACCATGAAAAGTATATAGTGTTTTTACGCATGATATTGTATGCTTTCCTTTAGAAACGCTGAAGCTACATTTCAGTTTAAGTCTTTTTATGTCATGGTAGAACACACTGGCACAGTTGCGAATCTCGTTTCAGGTCTATGCCATACACTGAAAAAAAAATAAAAACCATCCTTAAAAATGATTCCCCTATTTCATTTGTAGCATAAATCAGGTCATACGCCACTTTCCCTCCGTATTCATTTCCCACTTGTATTCGAACCGCTATGAGCTAAGCCCCTTTGATGAAGCCAGCTGCACTTTAGGCCCCCCATGCTCATCCTCATACAATACCACCGGGAAGTCCCCCTCCCCCCCCCCCCCCCCCTTGTCCAATGGGGACAAAAGAGAGCCTTCGAGGCGAGGTCCCGCTGTCATGCGACGTATAACGCTCGAAGCGGTTGCACCTGTCACAAGAGAGCATTGATACCCACTGTGGCGGCCACCAGAGAGGGTTCCCGGACCTTCATCACACCTCGAATGTCTCGTACAACGCCCGTCATAGGCCAGGCGACAACTATCGATGTTTTTGGTGGGCAGCCCCATTTGAGGCAGCCCAAGAATTTTCTACGTGGTGGTGCTGATAGTGGTTTAATGTTAAGTAATTAAAAAGGATGAAAAAAGTTGCCGGCCGCGGCAACAGCTATCTAAAATCTGAAGTACCCGAGCTGCGGCCAGCGGGAAAGAAAAGGCGATAGGGAGAGGATCGCGAGGGGAAGTACAGAGAGCGATAGCAAGAAAGAACAGGGGGAGCTTTGTACATTTACAAAATACAAAAAGGACGAGCTCACGTCGCTCGCGCTGTTTGACCTTCCGTCGAGTACCCCTCAAGGGTCCCACGTAGGTAACGTGCGGACATGCCCGTTTTAGCCCTGCCACGGCCCATGCGGGAACTATTGGGTATTTGAGTGGGCAGCCCCATTTATATGTTAGCCCAGGCTTTTTCTATATAAAGCCCGAATTCGCTTTGCAGTAGCCCTAAAATTCCCCAAGAGGGCCAGATGAGGGAAGCTTTGGACTACTAAATACATCATCATCATCATCATGCGATGAGGCGAAAGCCATTCGTTCTATAATTCGTTTACAGGAAAGGCGCAGTATTTGTCACTCGCGGAATCCCACCATCATCCTCACGGTAGACAAGGGGAATTATGATACGTGTTTCACGATCCGTGACGTGGCGCAGTTTGTTAAAGCTCTTGGCTGGGGATCCAAAGGATGGAGGTTCGATTGTCGGTGGAGTCAAGGTTTATTTTTATGGTGCGCTCTCGAAGGTGTGACACCCTCTGCCGACAGCTCCTGCTGACAACGATGAGGCATTAATGCCATGTGGGAAAAACAGGATCAAGCCCAATTTGGGTTTGACCGCTCGATCCTTAAAGGTGGCCCACATATGTATTATAGTGGTTGCCCCAGCCAAACTCGCCCATACAGGCCCCAGGAGGGCCACATAATGTGTGCTACTTGGGACTATACTCCTTGTATTAGCTGTCATGGTAAGTTTGCCACCAGAAACTGAACAAACCACAGGCGGCCGACACTGAGTGTTCGAGAACCTCTGCTCACAGTGGAGGCACCGTAACCGCTGCAGGGAAACTGACCTCCATCCGTACTTTCGCAGATATTTCCGGTCGCGCAGAGTGCCAGCCATGCAACTGCACTCCACAAATAAGAGGAAGAACTGCATGGTTAACTGCACGCCCTGGTGGATTCAAGTATAAAACTGCCTGGTATACGGTGCACGATCGACGCAAGAGGGAACAGGTCAGCTGCACGATCGACGCAAGAGGGCTTATGCGAAGGTATGCAGAGACCTCTCGGCCAGCGCACATAGGATATCTTGGTCGTCAGCTGAATCGTGTGAATCCTTTGGCTAGACCATACATGAGATCCAGCCTCCTTGGTTCCAAGAGGTCAGCAACTGGGACAAAAATCAAAGAACTCATCCTGATGAAGACGACTGAGGTGCAAGGCTAAAAGTGAAAAGTTTAACAAGTGTTTCCATTGAAGCCCACACCACATTGATATGCGCATGTGCTCCATGAAGATGCTCGAGGCTGTTAGCTGGCCAAGTGTAGAATGGAGATGGAGAACCGGACCCGGGCATATATTGCGAGTGCGCGATTTGGGCAGATACTTCCCGAGGGCCGAGAAATACAAACGTAGGAAAAATGAGGGGCTCGTTATAAAATACAAATGCATTGGCTCCTTGAGATAGAACAGATTACGGATGCGGGACATGCGAGTTTAGTGGATCAGATGAGCAGATAAGGGATGTCTGGCAAGCACTAAGGCACCGCCTTTGTGTTTGAAAGAAAGATCGGCGGAATTATTTAGGTAGTCTATATTTATTTAAGAGGTGGGAACGACGGTGGTGGCAGGGGAAAGAAAAATATTCCTCCTCGTCCCCACTGTTCTTTGGGTGTTCCCCTCCCCACTTCCCCTCAGCCCTCTTCTTCAGTGCCATTGGAAATGATGGAAAACCACGAACTCTTCCCTAAACCAAAGCAAGCACAGATAATTCATTGGCATGACAGGAATTTCACTCCTGCTGCTCGACAAGGACTCGTCCACTCATCAGGTTAAATGAAGCTATCTGCATATCTGATTTTCTCGCTTCTTCATACCGCTCAAAATTCCATCATCTGTTCCACATAATTAGGGGCGTGCGAATAGCACCATTTCCAAACTGAAACGAATACGAATGGTACAGCCTTGCTATTGAATCAAATACGAATAATGTAGCTAAAACCCCAATACAAATCAATAGTAAAAGCACCAAATCAAATACTCTGCAAGTCATGTTCATATCATTTGTATTCTGATTACGAAACATGAAAAAGTGTATGAAATGAAATTTTACCCAAATGCTAATATATGTTCACAATGCCCAGCTGCGTCAACCTTGGCTACAAGGGGCCCTATTTTCGACACACATGGCCGCCGTTCGGCGCCATGTTGTTTCTCTGATTGGTTGTCAGAAAAGTCACGTGTTTCAAATTTGTGGCGCGAAATCACGGTTTGTCGAAATGGCTTTTTACGGTGACGTAAAAATGACGTGAACGTGAAAACTGATTTTTAGCAGCGCTATTCGTGATGTCTGCATGGTACTTATAAGTAATTGTAGAGGGAAAACTGAGGTATATATGATAGAAAGGGAAGCACGCTTATATTACGAATGGGCTGAAATGAACTGCCCACTGTCAAGAGCCGCCTCCTGAAATCTGATTGGCTGACGTTGTGTGGCGAGAAATCTCATGCATAAACGTTTAATGATGACGTCAAAATTAAGTTTCATTACGTAAAGGATGTTCCGCCATTGTTGTAAATAAGCAAAGTTGGGCGCCGCATTTCGAACCACTTGAGGCAGCAGCTAGAGTCCCTGGAGGTAGGGACCCTACGGCCGCGTAACAGACATGACGAATTCGACATGGTGTATGCGGCTGTTACCTCACCCCAGTTTAGTAGACAGTTTGGTGGGTGGTGAAGTAAGCTGAGACATCTTGTTGTATTTGCAGAAAGCACTGAAATAGGATTAATAATGAAGACGTAAATTTACAGCCGCACGAGGGTCGTACCTACCCTCCCATTGCAAATGCTTTGCTCTCATAGAGAAACCATCGATCCGCGCCGTCGTCCCGTCGTTGCCAAGCGCAGCAATGCGGCCTGCTAACTCAAGCGGTTGATCTGCGCGAGACGTACGAGGCATTTCAGACAGCAACAGAAGGGAAAGTTGGTTGAGTTGTAGGTTGCTTACGATGGTTTCGTGGGCGCTCTTTAACACAGAGACAAAGACCAGAAAAGAAGAGAAAGAAAGGCGCCAGCACCGTGTTTTCTTCTCTTTGTCTGTGTTAAACAGCACCCACAAAAGCCATCATGAATTTCAGAGAGCATCACGATACTTTCTAATTATCTGTCGGTTCGTGGGTACAACCTGAGGGTTCATATAGTGCGATGGTTATACAGGAACTTCGCGCGACAGGCAGCGAGGGATCATTAAAGGGCCACTGTCCAGGGAAGGCCCTTTTACGAAAAGGAGCCCAGTGTTTCGATCAGGTACCGGAGATAGTCTGTGCAAAATTCTACAGCCAAACGCGCGCCGCAAAGCATCGAAAATACAATTCAAAGCTCCCTCGTGCTCTCCTTTGAGAAGCCAGCTTCACCGCTTCCTGCGCTGGCCCGACGGGCCCCGATAATGACGTACGTACCGCGAACGACGTCCATTGGTCCGTCTCGCTGACTGACGGGAGAAGGATGGGTGTCTACCGCTCGCAGCGCGCTTTTCCCTCGCCACGGCCAGACTGAATCCAGCGGCGCACGCTCCCTCGACCGTTTTTTTTTTTTTTTTTTCGCGCTCGCGGAGAGCCACGCCCCACCTCCCGCCAAACGCGGAGGAGGAAGGGGAATTTGTATTGCGGAGGCTAGACGACCTCGGGCAGGAGAGTGAAAAACCTTTGCGAGGGAACGGAAGGAGAGAGGCAGGATAGAATCGGGTGATTGCGGTGGCTGTAACTGCGTTATTAGTTACTATTTTCAAACATTTTGCGGCCTTGCGTCCCAGGGGCGAAGTCTCACAGTCACCGGGGAAGAAAATATTTTCGACCGGAGGGTGGACAGTGGGCCTTTAAAGACTGTCTTAAACGTCGGCCCTAAACACTGTCTTTTTTGCCTAGCACTATGCGCTCACTGCAATGTTAATGAATTGAACAGCCTTTTCACGATGGGAAAAGCAAGCAAAAATACTCACAGCTTCTATTTTAATAAAGGAATGTATGTGCCATGTACATGGCACATGTTTGCCTGCCACATGTAATGTGTTTCATATATAAAGTTTTGTTTTAATATGCATGCGGGCTCACCATCTGCTTATTTTTTAGAAAACAAGATTAAATACTCCAGAGCCCGTCATGACGGTACGCTCTAATCATGATATGTTGTTGAGTGACGTTTTGTGTTGGCTGGTTTTTTTTTTTTAATACAGCCGGAAAATAATCTCCCTTTATTGATTTGCATTTTACCGTTTTGACAGTATAAGGAATATGCGCGCGCGGCGCCGCCCTAGCTTTATACCACGATTTCTTGTCATCTTTCGTTTTCTTTCCTTATTCTCCGTTTATCCCCCTCTGCACGTGTACGGTAGCCTGGGCATCGCCTAATTAACTTTCCTGCTATTCCGTTCTTCCTCTTTCTCGGACATCTTTTGCGTTTCCCAAGAGCTTTCCGCACGCCAACTAGGTTTAAGGCCCAGCGTATGCCTTCCACTTCGCGTGTGTGTGTGTGTGTGTGACATACTCTCTACCTCCATCTCTCTCTCTGCGCTGCTTTCCGCGTTTCTTGTCATGACACACCGATACCGAAACGCCACAACATACTTCACTCGCCCTCACTGCAACTCCCCCGAGGCTTCCGAATCGCGTAATGCATTGTAGCGGCTCGGTTCCTGCAGGAGCATCGTCATTTTTCATACTTGGCGCCAATATACAGTAGCAGACGACAGCGGGCTTTTTTTTCTGCCACTTTCCCTTTTTCTTCAGAATGCATAACCCGATTACGTAACCTGGCACCGTTCTATTGCACACGTCACGTGTACGCCACAATTTGAACAAAATGGCGAATTGTCGAAAAAAGGGCCCCAGGTGAGATCATCTAAATAGTACAAAACAGATTGTGCAGTGCCATGATCAGCACCTAGGATTAGTGTTCAGTAGTCCGCACGGGTCAATAAAATGACTAGATACAGCTAGGCTACATATACAACCTGGCACTACTAGAACGCACAACCAGTATACACGGCATCAGTCGAATATCAACTAAGATAAGACTCAGACTAGCGATCAAAAATTAAAATGCTAGACTAGATCAAGGCACTAGCACTGTTAGGAAATGCGCAGAAAATGCAGATACAAGACTAGATTATTATGGAGTCATTACTGAAGCAATTAATGACTAAAATGAAACTTATAAAATTATGAGGAATGATCCTTCGCAGATAAAATTTAATATCACAAAAGGTTGAAGCGTAGTGCAGAACCAGTGAAGCAAAGCACATAAGCATGTAGCGCCAATTCTCAGCAGATGAGAGAGATGTGTGACACGACTACGAGAAGTGGCCAATGCGCTTGCAGATACTATATCTGATCTGTAAGGCCTGAAATGTGTTTCCTTACGAATGGACCACATCGCAGCCACTGATGCCTGCAGACTCCCTAACACCTCTGCTACTTGCGTAGGTTGATTGCGGCAGCAAGGTATACGTGCTCGGAGCTGACGCTGCCTTTACGAGAGTGGCCGGATATAATCTAGGTTTCTTTCGTCCCAGTTATTTTTGCCAAAATATTTCACACACACACCACGTTCAAAATAAGGGTACACGACGAATTGGGGAAGGGTCCAAATGAAGCCAAAACTGCAGAGATTCCTGTAATTAGGGCATTTCAGAAATAGGAAGTAATTCGATGAAATAAATTCGTCACCATTTGGGTACAAACTCAGATCCTCTGTACCAAACGGGCACGCGACAGGCCACGAAGGGTCGTTGGAACCGAGCGTTACAGGGGCACTTAATGAACGTGCTGTGGTGCGTACTGATGTAATAATTTTGTCGAATATTCTGTCGAATATTCTCAAAAAAACATTCACCCCCAGTGTCAAATTTTTTTACACGCTATGCCCTCCGCGCAGTACCCTTATGGAAAAAACGCCGCGGGACGGAATGCGGCCGTAGTTGCCGTACGGTGATAACAGTCGAAAGGTTAAGCAAAAACATTTTCTTTCTTTATTCGGTTCCTTTCTACAGTGAAAGTGGAGCAGGAGCTAAAGGCACAAGGTCTTTAGCTCCCGCGCAATGAAAAGGCGGTATTGAAGGAGCTTTAGGACTGCTCTTAAAGGGCCCATGAAAAGATATTTACTAGAATTATAAAATGCAAACTAGCAATAGGTACCATACCAGTTCTCGCTGTAAAGCAAAATTTTTAAGCTAGCTTCATTACCACCGAACATGAGGGTAATAAAAAATGCTCCTCCTCTCCCCTACAACTCAACCCCATGCCAAAGCGCAAGAAAAAAAAAGAAGTCATGATGGCACACCACCACCCCACTCTGCTCGCCTAATTGGGAGCATTCAATGAGCAGGCACATCCAGCACCCCACTGTCAGTGGGGAGGCTTGCACACGGTGAAGTCCTCAAATCGGCTGCGAGCGGTCATCAGGACCAAGTTTTAAAAATTTGAAAATTATTGGCTCCACATAAAGCTTTCAAATATGACTTGAATACTTACAAAAAACCCCCTATGAATTGCCTGCATTAGAAATTTTTTACCCCAAGTGGCATTTCAGGGCCTTTCAACAGGAAGCTTAAGCGCCCTCCTAAATTTAACAATCACTGCAACTAGATAGGCACCACGACTTTTCACATACAAGAGGTACGCAGGTTTTTTTATATATTTATGCTATTTCCCAATTTTCAGCAAATTTGTAGGTTTTCATGTCAGTATACATACTGCTTAAACAAAATACCCTGTATGTAGTTGAAATAGTCTAAATAGCTACATTTCAGTATACATCATAGCAGGATAGTGTAAATATGTAGTTATTAGCTTTTTTTAAGACCCCTCCGTCGCACCCATATCCTCCATGATCCCGAAATATCATGCCTCTGCATTTAGTCTACGATTGACTGGAGCAGCTTCAAGCAACATACTCATTTGTCCAATCTAGGCAGTCAAGCCTAGACTATTCCACATTTCACTTCTTGCTTAAACATAACAGCCCAAGTGTGGCAAGCTCCACTTTGGAACTTGAAGAGGAGGGACACCCCGAGTTGGGGTCCCCTGTTATAGGTCTTATAGGTCAGTGCACCTACAACATGCAAGCAACAAAAACTTAGGGCGCAGCTGCATCATTTGAGCACAGTCTATTCTGCAAACTAATAAAGTGCAGTGATGTAGGAAACCAGGAAATGTGTGAGAGAACTTTTAAACTGAAAACAGCTTATAACTAAAAAGAGACCAAAAAATCACTAGTTGCGTGATGACCACGAGACCCCCATAGGGTGGCACATGATTGCTAAGTAGCTGCACAGTGCAGTGTGTGAACCTTGGAGGGGCACTGGATCAAGTTCAACTGGAATATAAGCATGCGCAAGCTAAAAAAAAAAAGTCCTTTCACACAGCAGAAAGAAATACTATAGAGTGAAGTTCATAGCTCCAGTTTTTATTCAACATAAATCGGTCATTTTTACAACAGATACAATTTTCTTGTGTGTGTTTGTGTACAACTATTGCACAACAGATGGGTTATTAAATGCCCGCATAAGCGCACCTCTGTCTTCTGCACTGCTGAAAACAATGAGGACATCGCTCCTGAGGGAATTCGATAAGACAGTTCGCCAGAGAGCAAGAGAGCTTTCGGAATATCAAGAAAAGATTTTTTTTTTCTTTAAACATGAATGTGCGTATTTCTTCAAACGCGTAGAGCAGAACATTTTTTTCCATCAGCAAGAGTACCCATGCCACGCCCCTCCACTCAACGCAGCCTAGCTTGCAGACAGCCTTGCACAGATTATCCGTTGCCATGCACAGCAACCAATGTTTTGGCATAAACTTCCAGGCTCTATAGTTAAGGTGCCCACAATAGGTTTTTAGTCCAGGACAGCGCTAGTCTTGATTACTTCCTGCCACTGAAATCATTACATTTTGAGTCCCAGAGTTCACGACTGACTTTTGCACCAGAATGTTCTGTCCAGAAGAAGCCACAAGTTTTGTTTTTTGTCAACAGGATGCATGTCTTCTTTTTTATTGCATAAGGCTTTCAGCAACTTTTTCACATTCCACAACTTTGAACAGTTTTTTTTTGTTTTTTTTTTCCACTCTTCAACAGCTTTTATCGACAAGACCCTGAAAACAGGTAACAATTAAAAGACCTCAGTACTCAAAGGAGCATATACGCCTTGTCCTCAAGCTCAGCCTCACAGCTATAAGAGCAAATAATGCCCGAAAAATTCTGCCCAAGCCATTGTGAAGTCACATAGCGCCAGCTTCAAAAGTGCCTTTTCCTTGGCACCTCATCCTTCTCCAGTATCAAGGGGAATGGTTAAATGGCACAAAAGTTCTTTCAAAACAATAGAACAATGAACTGCTAAAAGGCATCTTGAGCTCAAAGCCAGGCAAACAGACAAAGGAACATGAGATATGAGACTAGCATCACATATTCCTCTGCTCGGTTCCATGCTTCAAATGGGAGCTCCAAGGTCATGAACCACCATGACCAGCTATGAGCTGTTCCTGCCATATGTTTATTTCCAGCAACATTGCAGACGTTCGTGAATAGAAAACAAACTTCAGTAAATGAGGCAAAGAGCTGTCTCAAGTCTCCCTTTAGGTTTTCAATCAGGAAAACCAACACCCAGACAGCACATGGCTCATACGGTCTGCGTGTTGCTTACTGTGCTTGCATGCACTGCACTCTGGATTCCCAGGACTTGAAGCACATCCTGAGAACCTGGGGCAAAGGTGAGTGCAGGCCACATCGGTGCCTTTAAGGCAACCTCCCGCAGCAATGGCAGCAGTGGAGGGGTGAGGCAGGGAGGAGGCTGAAGTGGAGACGCATTGAACGAGGCAAGAGTTCCGCGCCTTAAAGTCGGCCCTCTGATGTTGCAAAGAACAGGCAGAAGAGAGGCAGGTTAGCGACAGAAGGAAAAGCCGCATCACAAAACCGAAATAGACTTTATCAGGGAGTGGAAGGTCAAGGAGAGGGCAGGGAAGAAAAAAAATATATAAAAGCAAAGAGAAGCATTTGCACGTGCAGTATGTATAATATGTATATGAATATTATATGTATTATATATATATATTAGCTCTTTCACAAATTGCCACCAGCCATCGGGAATGGACGCGCATGAGAAATCAAACAGTACTCCATGTGGTGGAGACCTGTATATATATACATATACACATATTCATATATATACACAAGAATATATATATTTATATATGTATATATACATATATATAGACACATATACAGGGATGTGTGAAAGAAAAGAAAAAGGAAACGGGGGGGCATGCCCAAGACGTGAAAAAGACAAGGAGAAAAACAAGAAAGCAAGGGAGAGAAAGAGAGAGAGATAGACGTTGCACGGCAATTTCCCGATGTGAAAATTGCATCGTAGCCCAGCGACCCCTGTGTCAGGCCTGTTTTTTTTTTTTCCTTTTTTTTTTTACTCTTATGTACACTCGTGTATGTATAGAGTTGCCCTCGTGTTTCGCCAGGTGTGCACACCCTTCTCCCTCCAACCACATCATTGACTGCAGGGTGAGCGGACCGGCCCACACACACACTCCCAGCCTTACTTAAACCCACTGACCATGCTTTACCGAGCATTGAGGTGCACAGCAGTAGTGGCCATCGCTACTACCAAGGGATGCAGCACAGGACTGCTGCATGAGAGCTCAGCCCTCTTGATGACACGACGAACTGGGATTCCCCACCCAGTAACCCCCCTCCCCTCAATTGGCGGCTGCATTCCGTTTCTTTTTTTCCACTGAACACACACACACACACACGCGCACAATTTGCAAGGTGTTGAACACGAGAGCGGTCACAGCATAGAGGGGGAAGAGGAAAGCAGCAGCAAAACAGAAGCCCCCTGCTATAAACACAAAAGGTATGACGTGTAAAAGAAAGGATACACAATCACGCAGTGCAGAGCAGCAGCATTTCCGCATCCCATTATGTGTGCATGCGCTGCCCATGTGACGCTGCCAACCGGGCACAGAAGAACGAGTCAGAAAGCAGCTGACCAGAACAACAGCGACAACAAAGGGCAGAAAAGAACAGCAGTGTCTGCCCCCACACACATCAGTGCTTTGCGGAGCATCGTGAGGGCACTCGGAACTTGCGCTCCAGAGAAACAGGAAGAAGGGAGAGAGTGGGCAGATAGACGTTCGCAGCTGCCTGTGATCACTCACTGGCTGATAATAAGTTAGCAGAAGAAAATAAAAATGCACAAGAGCAACAGTGGGGAAGAAGTGAACCAGACTAACGAAAAATAAAACTGGCGGTGACGCCATACACTGAGAAATGTCATGGCAGAAAAGGAGATGTGCGTCCGTCAAAAAAATAATAAAAGAGCAGAAGGAAGACGGAGAGGTGGGAGCCACCCGCCTGCCCGCCCACCCTCCTAGGAAAGAAGAGCCACACGGCAGCAAGCAGTCTCCTCGTCGCACATGCAGCACACACTCCGCGCTGTGGCATCATCAGCGCACAACAAGGGATGATGAGATGGGAAGTGGGAGGAGCGAGGCACTTAACGAGGAAGGAGGAAACCGAGGACGACGAGAAAGGAACTGGGCCGACGGCAGGAGGAGGGGGAGAGCGGCGGGAAGGGGAGACCCCCTTCAGGAGCCGGCAGAGTTACTGCCGCCATGCTCCTCCTGCGGCGATGAGGGTCCGCCATGTGGCAGAGGTGCATCCTTGCGCGGTGGCATGCGCTCATTGATCTTGTCTAGGCCCTTGGCCTCCTCGAAGCTGGTGATCTTGTGGTGTGGCGAGAAGCCTGCCAGTGCTGCACCAAGAAGCGATCATCACAAATTAAAAACATGAACTGGCTGAACACCACCCCAAAGCAGCACTGCTCCACTGAGTTGCATGCTTGTATCATGGCTAAGGAATCACAATGAGCTGGTATGACAGACTCAACAATGCTGCAGTAAATTCTCAAAAAGAACACTGGCACAGCGCAATAGACAGCTGATAAAACAGTACAGTTCACAAAATGAAAACCCACCATGGAAGACTTAATACGAAAGTGCTGGCAACAGGAAGACCTCACAATGTGCCCACTTCCGTGTTCCTCTATCATTCTTTTCGTCTCCAGTACACTCAGTTGCTTATAGTATTTTGACAGCATAGAGTGTACACTATAAAATTCAGTTACAGTGCTACAGAAGCAATGGTCCTTGCCAAGTACAATAAAAAAAAAAAAAAAAAACCCACGGGAGACAGTAGAAATAGTCTCTAGCTTTGCCTAACAATCTCCAACGGTCCTTGCCCATAATTAAAGGAGTATAGACACGTACATTTTCTGTTCCGGTATTTTTGCTTTAATCGATCCACAGTGGTCCAAAACAGAGGGACTGCGACCCAAAAAGCCCCAGCACAGATCAATTAATTTGTTATCAGTGCATTTATCAGGGCCAGTTTCGGTTTCGATCTCTCCGGACACAAGCGCGCGATGACGTCAAAGATACGAGAACGCCACACGAGCGCTCCCTACTGGCAAGGTTGGTGATCGCGTAAACACAAAATCTGATGACGCATTCGGGTCGCGTTTTTCATCTGCTTGTTGTCACACGTGCACAAAAATATCGTCATCGAGCAGCGCTTCAGCGTAGCATAATTAGTACTGCGACGTTGTTTTGCCCAGTAGCGTGGATGTTACTAACATTGCCGGGCACTTTAATCCCGACCCGCTCGCCTGCGACTCATGCGACGAAGCAGGAATCAGCAGCAGCCACGAAAGCTTGGTGGGCTGACGCGCAGGAAATGTCAACTGGTAGGAATGTTGAACAAAGGAACCGTGAAGATGCTGCTTTATCAGTCCGGTTGGCCAACGCTGTGAGCCAAGCTGTTCTAAAAAAATGTTTTAGTAATGATGCGATCAGCCACCGTAACCCGTAAGCTCTCCCAATGGCTCCCGTGCTCACGCCTGTTCACGCGCCGATTGGTCCCGACGCGGCAGGCCTGCGTGCCGTCGTCCAAGCATGTGGCACCATCTGGTGCAGTTAAGGCAATCTGGGTGCGTAAAGCCGTGGCCGCCGCGATCGGCTCCCAAGTCATAGCTGCCTCAGCATCGGCTATCGGTAATCTAGCTATCGCAGATCGCTGTTCAAAGGACTATCAGTCACGATTAAATTGCGAGGATTATTCGGCCAATACGGAGGTCCTGGTAGAAATATTTACAGTGATACAAGCGAACTTTTTTTTTTCCGACAGCTGCTGCCCGGTGCGACGCACCTGATGTCAGCTAGCTCCGCTGCTGAAGGCGTCGCGCAAAGCAAGAAATTATTTTACGAGATGGGCTTGCCAGTAAAGCGGCGCTAAACTCCGACGTTTTTTACAGTGTTAGCTCGTTCCGAAGCGCCTTTCGCTGGCGCTTCGATGTGAAACCAGCTAGGGTTATAGACGTCTAGGGTAGGCGGGGAGCGGCGCAGTATGTCCCCGGCGCGCTATCGACAGGCACCGCTGCCGTAAGCCCTGCACTTGTGCAGGCATGCTGTTGGGGCCTGAGTTTAGCAGGCAGTCTCCATACGTACACCAGTCAGGTAATTGTAACATGCACCAACGAAGAAGCCATCAAGTAAAGCGAGCAGAAGCGGAGTTCTTTCTCAGGGCACGGTCGGAAGCGGCGGCGGCGCTGTTCGAGTCCGGCCATGTGTCGTCACTGCTCTTTGCTTTGCCGACTCCACGTCACAGTTGTTTAATGACGTCATGTTGTTTACCTATGTATACGTTTTCGTCAGAGATGTCGATGCCAATGGGTTTTGAAAAACGGAGTACTTGCCTGGCTTGTTTTTAAAATCAAATTAAAATATATTCGCGGAAGCGTGCGAGGTTGGGATTGCTTGGGGAGCATCTCTGTATAACCGGGAAAGCAATCGTATTCCTTCCGACGATTCAAAAAATGGTGTCTATACTCCTTTAACAAAGTGCTACTACCGTATAAACCGGAATATAAGTCGAGATTTTTTCTTAAAAGCAAGCTAAGGTTGCCCCTCGTCTTATATAGCAGTCTTTAGCAGAATGTGAGTCACAGTCTGGCAACGACTAGCGTGCCTGCACGCGAACGGACAGCCGAAGCCGTATCGACATCCAAACGTGGTTGCTTGCATTTTTGTTTTCAGTCACTGGCGTGTTAGTCTTCACGTGTGCTGTTTCGTTCTACCACGTGCGTTAGCAATAGCGGCACGTGGAGGCAGTTTACTGCGGCTTTCAAGAAGAAAATTATAGAGTTCGCCGAAGCGAATGGCAACATGGCTGCTCAGTGCCAGTTTGGCGTCTCAGAAAAGAGCGTGCGGTATTGGCGCGGACAAAAAGGTGAGCTGTTCACGTGCAGACCGAGCAAAATGTCCTTTCGTGGATGTCGTGCAGTGCACCCACAACTTGAGGACGCACTTGCGGACTTTGTGCGGCAGCTTCGTGTGCGCTCACTACCCGTAACTGTGGATTCGATTCGCTGCAAAGCTCTGGAGCTCGCGCGTGAAGCCGGACTGCATCGAGAAGAGTTCAGCGCACCGAAGTCATGGGTGCGCCGTTTCATGAGGCGCAAGGGATTTTCCCTCCGCCGGCGCACATCAATATGTCAGAAGCTGCCCGAGGAGTTCGCTGATAAGCTCGTCAGCTTCCAGCGGTTTGTAATTCGGCTTCGAGAAGAGCACGGCTACATGCTGGGGCAAATTGCAAACGCCGACAAGACCCCAGTGTGGTTCGACATGCCTTCGTCTACAACGGTCAACGAACGCGGCGCCAAAGAGGTGAAACTTCTGTCGACAGGAAGTAAGCACTCGCGCTTCACTGTCATGCTTGCATGCTCAGCTGATGGCAGAAAGCTGCCGCCTTTTGTGATTTTCAAAAGGAAGACCATGCCAAAGGAAGCTTTCCCGTCAGGTGTTGTGGTGCGCGTTAATGAAAAAGGCTACATGGACGAGGCCATGATGGTTGATTGGATCCGTGTGGTGTGGAATCGCCGGCCCGGTGCACTGCTGAGTCGTCGGAGCATGCTGGTTCTGGACGCATTTCGCGGTCACCTGACCGAATCAGTAAAGCGTGCGCTCAGAGAAGCTAGGACGGACCTCGTTGCCATTCCTGGTGAAATGACGTCCACCCTTCAGCCACTCGACGTCATACTCAACAAGCCATTTAAGGACAGAGTGCGGCAGGAATACAATGGGTGGATGTCTGGCGTCAATCCGAAAACGCCGACAGGCCGCCTGCGAAGGCCTCCGCTTGCGACCGTCTGCAGCTGGGTGTTGTCGGCCTGGTCTTCTTTGCCAGATGCTATGGTCCAGAAAGCGTTCAAGAAGTGCTGCTTAAGCAACAAGCTTGACGGAACTAAGGACGACGCACTGTGGGAGACGGCGAGCGACAAAGAGTCATCTTCTGACGACGCTGCTGAAATTTCGGAGTGAGACCGTAGCTCCGCTGTGCAGGGACGCAGCCGATGTTTTAAATAAATGCGTTTCGGCAATTTTTGGTTGTTTTCTTTTTTTTTTTTTTCTTTTTTTCACTTCAAGGTAAGGGGGTCGACCTATATTCCCACTCGACCTATACACGGTTTATACGGTAAATAGAGGGTGTCTAGCAAACAAATATTTTCAAAATCCCCGACTTTTCCAGGTTTCCCCGATTATTTCAGGTGAAATTGCAGGGTGCAGGCTCTCATTGTTTTCTTTGGGTTTTCCCCCTTGCACATCGCTCAAGAAGCTTCTTGAGGTGCTCATAAATTGGTCGCAACGCATTGCATACATGACTAGGAAGGCTGTAGCGGTGCCTTGGGGCTGGCTCTCCTTTGGCATTCGCAGCATTTTGCCAGCACCAGGAACTTGAACCTGTTGAGCAAAGGCTGTGATCCGACTCCTGATCACTTATGTCACATGATAATAGGTAGCCATCACTGCTTTTGCCACTTCCTCTATGTTGCCACTGTGGGACTTGAGTGCCCAGCCATAGTATGAACTTAGCTTGTTGACAAGATCACCAGTTAGTCTTCCTTTACCACCAAGTGGTTGTGAGCCTGACCCTTTTTGTTTTGACAGCAGATTGCGGAGAGCTGTCCCCATCCGCTTTTGCACAAGATTAATGCAATCTTTGGTGACCTCAATGTAGCCATACACTTAGTCATCTTTCAGAGTGAGGAAGGACCGGCTGTCGCCGTCTGACAGCACCGTTGTGTATCTGAGGTTGTGCTTCTGGAGTGATCTTCTGAATAGGATAAGGGCTGCTTCTACTTCCATAGCCCAGCCCCACCCCATAGTATGAACTTAGCTTGTTGACCAGATCACCAGTTAGTCTTCCTTTACCACCAAGTGATTGTGAGCCTGACACTTTTTGTTTTGACAGCAGATTGCGGAGAGTTGTCCCCATCCGCTTTTGCACAAGATTAATGCAATCTTCTTTGGTGACCTCAATGTAACCATACACTTCGTCATCTTTCAATGAGGAAGGACCAGCTGTCGCTGTCTGACAGCACCGTTGTGTATCTGAGGTTGTGCTTCTGAAGTGATCTTCTGAATAGGATTAGGGCTGCTTCTACTTCCATAGCCCAACCCCCCGCCCATAGTATGAACTTAGCTTGTTGACCAGATCACCAGTTAGTCTTCCTTTACCACCAAGTGATTGTGAGCCTGACCCTTTTTGTTTTGACAGCAGATTGCGGAGAGTTGTCCCCATCCGCTTTTGCACAAGATTAATGCAATCTTCTTTGGTGACCTCAATGTAACCATACACTTCATCTTTCAGTGAGGAAGGACCGGCTGTCGCCGTCTGACAGCACCGTTGTGTATCTGAGGTTGTGCTTCTGGAGTGACCTTCTGAATAGGGTTAGGGCTGCTTCTACTTCCATCTCACCAGCTTTTTTATCAGTATTTTTCTGGCAGACGTGGCTTGCTCTCCATTCTTGGTATGTGGGGTCGTACATTTTTTTTATCAGTATTTTTCTGGCAGACGTGGCTTGCTCTCCATTCTTGGTATGTGGGGTCGTCCATTTCCGGTCCCGCTCACAACCTGCACAAAAATTACTCACCACAACGTAGTCAAGGACAAGCCCCGTAAAAAGCTCAATGACAGTGCAGACTCCGATGTGGGAAGAATGCCCAAGTCATCCAAGTCCGTAGGACATGGCTACTTTGCCAGGATTGTCAACGTTGAGTTCATCATACAGCTTCCGGACTAACTCTGCACGTTCAACGGTCACTTTCTCTGCTGCATGCACCGCGGCAGGCGTCGGCTTTTCTTTTGCATAGCTCTGCCACATTTTCGTGTGCAGACCATGATGGGAAATATTCACCGCGGCAAAGATGTTGAATGCAGCCCGCCGGTTGCCGGTACTTTGCATAGTGTGCGCAGCCAGAATGTTCACAGTAAAAGGAGTTACACTTCGTTTTCCGTCCACACGCAGCGAACTCCATGACGATGCCTTGTCGCCGCAGTTGACACACATCAAGAAAAGCTTGACAGAGAGGCTGTATTCTCGATCACCTAGACCTGATTTTCAAACTCCCGCTGCACGTTTTACACTTTGCGCCATCAAGAAGGCTGTCAATAGACTCTATGCAAACCACGGCGAAGCTAGTCTCAAGCGAACAGACCACGGCATCGCTGGCGGCGAAGTCTGTTTTACATTTCTTTGCTGGCGTTGAATCCAACTCCCGCAGTTTGGCGTCGGCTTTTCTTTTTTCATTTGCCAGATCGGAAGGCGTCAGAAGCGTTGTATTGTGACGAACGCAGCCGACAAAGTCCGAACTGTGCTCGCTTGACGGGCCCGCTAGGCCTAGCTGATCCGCAGGTTCGCCGACACGGTCACTGGACGCAGGAATTTTCTCGTTTTTGGCGTCTCGCAACACCAAGGCACCTTTCTTAGCATTGCAGATCGATGACCTTTTCCTTTTTCTGCTGTATTTATGACGCGCCGCAAACTTTTTCTATTGGCGTAGACATGTTCGAGGCTGACAGCACTAGACAAGATGGCGTCTAAGGGCACGGCTCCGACTGCCCCGACGCGAACAGCGAATCACGGGGTCCCTTTTTGTCATGTGCACCAAAGCAACGAATAGGAACATGTGCTGTGGCTTTTTTTCTTTTGCTTGTTTTTATCGAACCAATGAGCGAAACAATACGCAGGAGTGCGAAATTTGACTCTTTCTAAAGAGACCAAGATCGGTGTGAGCGTGGCCGTGGAACGGAAGCTATACTTTTTTGAAAATGCGCTATTTTAGTGAAAACATCAGCTTGAAATGAGCCAGCCGACTTGTCATAAACTGATAATACGCCTCAAATATTGACAAGAGAGATGAGAAGCTTGGTGGAATCAAAGAATGATAGTTGTAGATTCTAATAATTCAGTTTTCTAAAAATTGATTTTTGGGTGAGTTTTCCGCCTTCAAGACCTGTGTCCCCCCTTAAGGATTTCACGCTTCGACAAGTTTGCATTCAGGCTGGAACTGAGAAGCTTCTCGGCTTCGACAAGCGACCTTCTGCGTAGCCTGCAGTTCCTAGAGTTCCACAAGGTGATGCACCTTGAAGTCTTCAGCACAAGGCAAAAAGAAGTGGAGCTATACAGGAACTGCAAGCTGTGCTACGCGGAAGAAAAAACTGAGCAGAAAGCCAATGTCTTCTGCGAAACATGTGTGGCCAATCAGTGCTTCACAGCTTCGAGAAACTGCTTTGCCCGTTGGCATGATACACACTGTACCTAATGTATTCTTGTACACCTCGGTAAGTACTGTACGTACAAGGCTGAAATATAGTGACACATTGTACCGATTCTTTGTGAAGACGATGCATATCCAGAAATTTTTTGTTTTGTATGTATGATGAAAAATTGACATTTTTCTACAATTTTTTTTGTGTTGCAAATTTTGTGGGTAATTTTTTTTTTCTCGAACTTCCTGCAATAAGCATGCTCATTGAAACAGATACCAATAAAAAGAAAAATTCCTCCTCAAAACAATGATACAATACACTTGAGTATCGAGCATTCGCTTTTAAAGAAAAAAATACCTTTACTGTACTACCCAAACGCTACTACTTTTACCGCAAGCAGAAAAGAGTTACGCAACCTTACCAGTGTTTTGCAACTGCCTTCTCAACCACTGCACCACTAATAGTGATCAATAAGCACCTTCCTACATGTGTGGCACAAACAGTAGCTGCAAACAAGCGCACAGGTCTTACCATTGCGCAGAGAGGTTTTGCCTCCTGAGAGGGCTCCCAATGGCAGAGTCCCAGTCGGTGTGAGTCCTTTAAGCTGAAGAACGCTTTCGCTTTCTTCCCTGCAAGCACAAAAAATAAAAACAGCCATCAGCACATGTACCACGCTTCTCCGCGGCTAATGAAATCAGTCTAGCGCCCAGCCACGATATGACAAAGTGACCCTTGCCCTATTATCCTAGGGTACGCTCCTGCTTCAAGCACCATTTAAGGGAATGTTTCCCTAAATCCGAAGACAGCTTTACATTCCTTCAAAACGCTCTCTCCCATGAAGGAACATGATGCAAAAAAGAATCACATTCGCAGAACTTATCCGCACGCTTCCCAGTCAGCCTTAATCAGTTATGCTGAAGTTTGCAGCCATGCAGAGTTGCGTTTGTGAAATACTATTACGGTTGATACTGGATACAGTTAAACCATTATATAACGTACCATGTAGAAAACTGATGTGGATGTATTTGAAAACTCCAAGTAACGAACATGTTGCAGCAGCGGACCTTTACGTACCAAAACCACAGTGCTGGCTGTGTCTTAGCTAGTGCTGAATTACTGGAAGTTCGGCAGAATCCCGCAAGTTTCACGACGATAAAACACGACGCGAGAGGAACGTCTACAATCATAACAAGCAACTTCATGCAGTTGATATGACGCGGCATGTCTAGGTGGCAAATGCAGCAGTCTCTGCTGCTTCCACCTTTCAAACATGCTCAGATCATCCGAGCTCATATCAGTAAAAAATAACGAGACAAGAAAAAAAAAAAAAGACACGGGGCAAGCTGCGTATGCCCATCGCCGCCACGCGGTTTCTTGCAATATTCTGGCGCTGACAGCTATCGCGCAGTGGTAGGGAGAACAGCGGAGAGCTCCTGCAATGCGAGAAAAGTCTTTACTGGGGGGAGAAGCGACGGGGGAGCGGGCACATGCGTGATACGTGAAGACGCAGGCGCCTCCTCACCTAGCGGCAGCACGACCGTACACATTCTCCCCCTAGCCTGGCAATGGGAGCCTCCCCCCCCCCTTTCCCTACCACTGTGGAAGACTCGGTGGAGGCAGCTGCTGCAGTCACGCTGAACCCTCAGCGTGATCGCAAAATGTTCCACAGCTTCTACAAATTCGAGTAATGGGGATATACTGTGAACACCATCAAGGTGGTTCCCTTACATTCAATTCTTAATCAGATTTCCATTCTGCAATGCCATTTTGAGTCTTCGTGCAAAAACTGCATACAAAAAAAAAATAAAAGATCACGGGCATGTTACAATTTCATTATAACCAGGTTTAACTGTATATCTATTATTGCTTATATTGACTTCTCATAATATCCCCTTCAAAATACTCTGCAAAAGTATTGTTGTGCTGTTCTGCTGTTCACGTTTAGCAAATTCCCATTTAGCAGAACTTTCGGCATACTAAAGTGCACGTAACGCCCCTACACTGCCAATGCACTGTGACGCAAGCTTCACGGCATCTACAGAAATTATTTTTAGTTAATCCTTCCTTTCACTGCCACTCCAGAGATACCTTGAGAGGTCTCACATGCACATCCCCTACTACTCTCGAGTATACCCACGTTGCCTCTTGTGGGGATTCACAATCCCCTGTCTCCATTACAACAACCGCGCGTAGTTAACACACATAATTGCACGCAGTGCTACGGAGGTTGGCAGTGGAGAGGGCACACTGGCCACCCCCACTGCCTCCCAGTCATCCACAATGACGCTGCCGCTGGCTTCCCTCTTTCCTCTCGAAGTAACCTGGAGACCTCCTCTCCCGTTGCGAGTCGAGGAGCGCGTCTGTCGCAACTGGGGCCAGATCCAGCGACGGTTCCGTTCGGGAACTGGTTCCTTTCGCCGCTCCTAATCGTTTACTGCGTCACGTCCGGTGTGATCCCCAAAACTTCCAGAGGCGGCTACGCGTTTTTCACCTATGTCACGGGGCGGGGCCACCGCTCCGAAAGGAACAGTTTTGTCGGCCGGCGCAGGAACCGCGACGAGTTGGTTCGCTTCGAGAGGGAACTGCTCTGCGCTCGCTGTGGTGCCTCATGGCCGTAGTCGAGCGATGGTGCGCGCCGGAGCTGCTCGAGTACGGCCGTGGTATCTTTTTTTTGTTTGTGTTTGGGCAGCACTTTGCGGTTTTAGTAAACTAACGCACTAAAAAAAAAAAGAAAAAAGAAAAAAAAAAAACGAGACTACGCTTTCTACATGTCTGAGGAGGTTTTGCGGCAACACTGGCTAAGACTGTGCGCCGATCGCGAAGGGAAGAGGAGACGAAGGGGTAGGCCAGGCTGCCATGAGAACAGAGGGTGCTCTACGCGCTTCGATCGCTACTTTGCAATCGGGAGTTCTGGGTCAACAGCAGTGCGACCATTTGAATCTGGCAGTCATAGAGACAAATAATTCGCGTCCGTAACTAAGCGAGCTGGGTTTTTGCCCCCTTCTACATCAGTGGAAAGGGAGCAGACGGTGGCTGACTGGATCGAGTGTGGTCGGATTTCCTTTGTCATCGACTGCGTCCTACATTGACAGCTATTCACGGAAAGTTCGCACACACTCGCGACACTTGAGCGGCCGATAAGGCTACGGACGCTGCCCTGCTACATAGGCAGGCGCGCACGCACCTGCGCAGTGCCGGTATCAAGCAGCTCGTTCGTACTCGCAACGGCGGCAGCAACTCCTCGGTCATAGAGCTAGCGTGATTCGGACTGCGTACTACGGGCGTTGTAGACCTCGGTCTTAGGATATTTGCCATTCTGTGTGAAAGACAGAACTTGCAAAAAATTCACAGCTAGCGAGGGACGCCGCTGCGCGTGCGACACCATCTAGCGGCGAAAAAGGTACTCATGAGCCAAGAAAATTGCTCGGCAGTTGATAACAGGAAGTTTCCAAGAATATTTCAGTCTATTATTCACTAGTTTGCACTACTATGTAATTAGATTCATTTCGTGCTTAACACCACTTCGGCACAAGTATTTGGTACCAGAAAAAGCCACATGCTCATAGTGGACACTCCTACGATCTGGCGCCATCACTGATTAGCAGCAGTCTTTCCAGTCCTCCCCGCGAAGTGGCGCCCACTGTCTTGCTGATGTCAAATTGGCGTCATCTTGAAAGAGAACAGTTCCCAAAAGGAACCTCCGCTGGATGCAGCCCCTGACTCTGGGCTCTTCGGCGGTTGAGCGCACACGTGCGCAGTTCACGATTTCCACCGAGGAGACAACCGCCGTCAATCACCCACTCACCGCAATGAGATGTGAGCGCGAAGCCGCGCCAGGTGAGCAGACTCCTCCTCTCACCTCCTTGCGCGTGCTTCCCCATTAGGTGGTTTTTATTTCACCCCCGTACGTGGCGTTCGCCCGCTACACGATGGTTGCTCTTAAGTGCTATTCTCTTGCCATGTACTCGAGCATAATAAAGACTGTTCGAGTACGTAACTGTGTTTGTCTCCTCTGGCCCGAACCCGCCGCAGTGGCAACTTCTCGCACCGTGGGTTGGGGGTCTCAGCTCCGTCTGCTAGGGCTGGCACGTCGGGGCTAGAAGGAGACTGTAGCGTCTAGCCCCCCCGTAGCGCATTCTTGCGAGAATAACCCCCATACTCTACACTTCCGATATTACTCATGCAAAAAGAGGTATTGCAGGAAAATATTGTGGGCATTTTGTGACACCTATGGAGAAACTACGTAAACTCGCAGAATTGTAGGGTGGGTAAATTTTGAACAACAGATAGAGCAGGTGTTTCCAGATCCACTTTATCATCATCAATGTGTCACATCACTGCATCAGTGGCACAGCCATGACAAGTAAGTGTGCCAGTTGAGTCCATGCTTTGATAGACGAATATATTCAGAAACTGCTGATGAATTCAGACTCAGATAAAAGTGATAATGATGAAACAGCCCAAATGGCTTGTCAAGCAAAGACAGCGACAAAGAGCACCTGCCACCCGAGAATCCAAGAAAGAAAACTCGCTGAGTGGAACGAAAATGCTACATGTCCTGCGGAGCATCGTAGTGTATTACTAGCATAAAATCTCCATTAACTAACAAGCACAAAAAAAAGTACCTACTTTCCTCTCCCTCACACTCCTCCCTCCCCAGCTTTTCTCCTTCGGAAGCAAAAGCGTATTTAAATCTCTGCCAGTGATGATCGCGCTGCCCAGACGAAGACAAGTTCACTTGTCAAAACGTTTGCTCGACTTTCAAACTGAGGCTCCCAGCCCTCTACCCTTGTTCAGTGTTCTTTCATATTGCGTAGCCATCTTCTTTCTCTCGTTCTACCCAGCATGCAGTGGCTGACGCACAAAAACTGCAATAATTCAATAAGCAATGTCCATCTGTACCCCAACAAAACCCAACCATAGGTGCAAAAAAGTGGCTGTATCTTGCACTGGAATGGCAGATATGTGCCCCCCCCCCCCCATACTGCATAAAACTCACCTCAGCACAGAGAAGACGCGGGCCATCTTGCCAATAGCTCGGATTTTATTTCTAATAACTTCTTTTCGAGCGCTCGCTGCACCACCTAGACAGAGAGGTGGAAGGGGAAAAAGGAAAGAGCAGCCATCAGATGATGGCCACCACAGCAACCATCTTTCTAAACAGGGGACACATGCCTCCTACGACAGACAGCACTACACCTCTGGAGGAACAAGCTGTGTGGCACAACCACAGCAAACAGCTGGTGGCAAATAACGGGGCCTGTACACTCCATAAGTAGCAAAAAGGGGCTGGCACAGTTTCTACACAAGAATACTATGGTTGCAAAGCAAAAGCACTCTGGCTTTCCGGCCTAGCTGAACAACAGACTTGTATTACGAGAAAATTTGGAATGCTGGACACTAAACTGCGAGACTGCACATCAGGTGAATCATGCACCTTATGATGCCGCTATTTGGAAGCCAACCTAGAGGCATGACCATAGGCACTAATCCTACACTGTCAAGAGGGGAAGCACAGAAAAATAGCAACCAGATATAGCGAAACTCCATTGCTGCGCTATCTCGTGGTGGCGCACCAGTTCGAGATTGGCCCATGCGTGTCCAAGGTATCATGCAAGTGTGTACTAGCTGGCATCTTCGCGCAAGTTGCTCTTCATCCAGGAATCTTCCGTGGCACGCGCTGTTGAATTGGAGTAACAAGACACTTGTCATGGCCTTTGCCGAGCGGGCACGATACACTTTTGAGCAAGCATAAATTGAATGGCAAATGGTATTTAAACAGAGGCTCTCTTTTTGGAGTCTGTTCCCAGACGAACTGTTCTTGTGGAACGGGAAAGTGGTGCCTCTCACTTTGGGAAGCATCACATGCATTTGACAGTGGATTATTTAAGACCAGGGAATGGGCTCAGCAAAAGCCAACAGCAGTGAATGCCATATTTCACGAGAAAAACAGACAATTGTTTTCAAAGATGGAAGACAAAATTAACGCCCACTCAGCGGGCATCTAGCTTAAGATTCCTAGAGGAACAGCTATTTGCGCAAAGGTGCTGCTAGCACATATCAGGTCCACGCGCTCCTTGAATCTCAAACCAGGCATGCCATCACGAGATGGCGCAGTAGTGCCGTTCTGCCTGTTCCAGCCCGTGGAGCCGCATACCGGGCCCCAGTAGTACATGAAAACTCTCGTATGAGGTGGTCCCACCACTTTCCCTCTTGGAAGCACAATGAAGAACTGGAGTATAGCAATTCTATTCAAGCCTTCGAGCCTTATCTACAACCCACTGTGAGCTTTCAGCAGAACGGCCATTCAAATGAAAACACAAATAGCCCAAAACACAAATAGCCCTTGCTGTCAAACGAAACAGTTTTATTAGCCTGACAGAGGTAGGAACTTGCACAAGAACTGCTCCAAAATGATCAGTACCAGCCAGAACTGCTAACAAAGGGCTACTATATTTCAATATTGGTAGTTGCAATGCACACAACAAACTGAGACCCACAGTGAATGCCGTTCACTAAGGTCTTGACCCTTGAAACTATTGAACTGTGCAGCAGCCCAGGTTTATCTACTGTTTTGTTGAACCAACACTGTTAAGTAGGATTGCCCCATAAAGGTTTCCACATAGCTTGCTGCTCCTAGAGGCACACCTAGGCAATGGAGGGGGACTGGCGTGGCAGTGCGCTCATTTTTAGAATGCAGGAATGAAGCCCAGGTGCACGAAGAGAGCTTTCTCCAGAAGTTGGGCAGCCTGAAGCTCACACACAATACTGAACAGATCTTTCAGCAGAATGACAGCATCAGTCAAGAGCCAGCATGCACATCAGACTGTGTGTTGTCTTAACATCTGCTGTACCACAACACAACCGAATCCTTTGTTTCCATTCCACAAAAATCAAAATTATGCACTGAATGTGCTCATAAATTATGCCTTATCCTGGACTGTTCCTTTAGGGGTCGATGCCAACACTTTGGCCAATGGTCTGCGCTTCAGGCACATCAAGGGACCCGTGCACCCAAGGCACAAATGGGAGTGTTTTAAGGGCCTTGCTCCCTCCCTGCATACCAAAACAAGCGGAGTGCCACCCTGGACTGGGCTTTATACGAAAGACATCTCATGCCCACTGGCTAACAAAGGCACCACAGCCAAGCGGGGAGGTCTCAACAACAGCAGCAGCTTCACACTCGTGCACGCTCTGCGCGAGCACTGCAGCCCAACCACGACGAGGACACACTACTACTGCCAGACCACCACCAGACAAGGACGAGACGAGACAGACACACAAAGCTAGACAAAACAAAAAAATGTGCACTTACGTGTCATGGTTATTTGGGGTTATTGCGCAATGGAGGGAGGGGGCAGGGCAAAACATAAGATGAAAAGAAAAACAAACAAAAACCAGAGTCAGAAATGAAAAAATGCACGCTCCATTCACATGTTAAAAGAAGTTACCACCTACGCACACAAACAAAATTAGGTTGAGAAAAAACATAGGGCAAAACTTGCTTGGCCATGGCAAAAAAGCTCCACAGGTGCACAACCTTTCCCACCTAACGCAAAGAGCTCTGTCAACGTGCTGCAGAAGCCACATGAAAGAACTCACAACTGCGATGATGAGAAATGCACGTTTTAACCAGCCTTGGGTTTGCACAAAACTGGAGAAATAGCTACAACTTCTCTGTGAAAAAATCTGAATGCACCTGACATTTGGGAGAACTACACTTCTGACACAGGGCTCCAGTGTATGCAAGAGCAACATCAACACCTTGAAACTGCACATATGGCTTATGCATCCACAACCCCCAAGAAACTCTGCACTCTCAAACAGGAGTTGCATTTGCATACACTGAGAACTGTGACACTTTTTTTTTTCTTTGGAAAGCAGCAGGGGGGGGGGGGGGGGGTCTATCATACGAATTTTTACGTGACACACCCTCTATAGTAGAGCAAGAAAAAAAAAACTCCTGGTGATGCCATGGCTCCAAGGATGCTGTCTGGCAGATAAGTGGCCACTTACCCAGATACGACTATTGTTTTGCAATTACGAAACACACTTCTGTTGCTCTGAGACATCCTAGATTGTGTATCCATAGCGATTTTATCACTGCGTTAGCATGTCACCATGGCCAGCCGCTCAATAAATTCGTTTATATATTAAAGACACCCTTGCTATAAACAAAAAAAAAAAAAGAAAAAGGAAAATGAAGTAGTCAGTGGAAATGGTACTGCAGTTTGACTTCACAATGTCTTAGTTAACTGAAGCAGGGTTTTACTGCAACAGCCTATACCAACAGGTATGGTGGGATACACTGCACGCCAATTCCAAAGGCCATACTGCACCAAAGCTGCGTTCATCCCAAGCGTCAAGCACATTCACAGTACAGTTTCACAAAGGCAAGCCTGGCTGCCTTTTAGATTTGTTCAACAACAGTTACTTCCCTTTAGTTACCAATCCTCAAGTGAATGCTCCCAGCCAAAGGTTAAGTGCACGTGACATCCTGCCCCCATGAGGTTCCCCTGCACAATGCTTTAGGCCTTTGAAAGGGCTCTCGCACACACTGTTAAACATCTCTGCATGTACTACCTGGTAGCGCAGCTGTAGTAGAGTTTGTACAGCTGAAAGCTGAAACTTTCTGCTGAGATGCCAGGCTATACTGGTGCAATGCAAGCTAAAACCAGAGTTAGAAAGTGCAACGCCCCAGCAAAGTAAAATGCAAATAAGAATAAAAACATGCATTAATTTGTAATGGCATAAGCCTAAGAGCTCTTCACAATGCCTGCACACCTATCAATGATTATCAAAGACATCATAGCACTCGACGAAGCTCGGGTATTGTCAAACAAATGTACCTGCTTGCAGGGTCCGTGGCTTGTCATCTCGACAACACTAACGCGCTCGCAAGGGCACAGCTTTTTGAATCACCTTGTACTCTCCCCCACACCCCTTATGCACCTACTCTGTAGAGTATGCAAATGGTCATCTGAGAATCCAAATCAAACGAGAGAGTGACTACATAACTTGTGAAATTAAGGGCTGCAGCTGCTGTAACAAAATGATGCCCTAAATAGTTTGGCTGCAGCTACTCTACTGCAATTAAGTAACACCATGTGACACCTCTGCCTGCTCTCAAATAGCATGAATTCTTTCATTAGGTCAACATCTTATTAGCACTTGTGGCTCACACAACCATTCAAATAAGTCAGCGTCAGGAGACACCAGACAAGAAGTTTGAACTGCGCCAAAGTTTTCCAAAGCAAAATAAAGTTTCACACTAAAATAATGCAGAGATAAGTACCACAGCTGTATCGTAACAGGCACAACACACACCACGGTTAGAGCTGCACACTGCACTAACCTTTTGCTTGGCAACAGATGAAAAGCGATGTATGGAAAAGCACTGTGTCAAATGCACTTAGCTAAAAGCCACATGACAACAATTAATTTAACCACAAACACTTTTCAGAAGTGTCATTAATTAGCATCTGCTAGTTCACAAGAAACCCCCACCAATGCAAATGCTGCTGCTAGCATCTCCAATTAAACAATTGCCATCTCTCATTGGCCGCTTCGAATCATATGTCCGGCGCCGTACAAACAGCACAACTAGGCAAAAGGCTTAGACAGAATGCACGAGTGCTCGTCCAGTGCTGCAGCTCCTGTCCTCTCCAAGGAGACTTATGACTTCACAACACTGCTAACCCCCTCCACACTTGTGCTAAATATCACTACATCTACATTCAGCATACAGAAACACTTCAAAATTTCATGAGCAAAGCCAAATTGCATGCAGAGAAGCAAAAAATAAAAAATAAAGATCAATTCACAAATAATGAAGTACACAGTATCTGCATTTCCTGCCTTAAGGTGCACGACACATGGTTCAGTCATTCCCTCATTTTCCATACAAAACTCTGAGCCTTAGGAACCATCGTGCCGGAAGCAAGCAGAGAAATTGGCGATTCACAGCAGGAGCTTAGTTAGGTAAACGTGCTATCAACGCAAACCAAGCTGTCTGCACGGGTAGTGCAACCCTGCAACAGACTGAGAATCGGCTTGACACCCAGAAATCGCCACGAGCTTTGACAAAAGCGGTGTAGAAAACCAGCCCACTGCTCATTCCGTTGGCAAAATAAGCTCGCACTTGGGTGACTACGGCCCACCGCCACAGGCACTCACTCCATTCAGAGCAGCAAGCAATAAGCAGCAGAGCAGCACTTAGGTCGCCAGTCATGAGAAGCATTTCTCCCGTGGAAAAGAACAGAGCAGACATGAGAGAAGAAGCCAAGACACAACCAGTGCCCGCAAAAAGTTCAGCGAAAATGGGGGGAATAGGGAGGAGGGGCAGGGGGACACCCCGGGCCTCCCAGCGAAGCATGCCTCAGCCCCAGGACAGAGTCCAGAGACCGCAACACAATGCAGAAAAGAAAATACCACATCAATGCGATTGTATTCCAGGCACCACACACTGCCACCTCAAGTTCCCCCTTTTTTCCCCTTCTCCATCCAGCACCCTGGAAGGTGTGCACAGGACGCTTCCTTGATGTCGCTGCTGTCATTTCTCACCGATCCAGTTCGCTGCTCAAAACAAAGACGCTGCTCCTCATTCTGCCACTTTCATTTCAATGAGAATTTATTGCAAACAAAAAAAAACAAAAAAACAGCCACGTTATAAGCTTTTCAAGCGCTCCAGAGAACATCTAAAAGCTGAGCCTCTCGTTATATATAACATTTCATGACCCCAATCGCAGGACCCTTTAGCAGCTGCCTAACAACATGCTTCCCACTCATTGTAAAGGAGTATAGACGCTAATTTTCATTTTGAGTGTTTCTTCCAAATGTCATGGCATTTGCCACGTCCTACATACACATTATATATGAATTTGTTCCTGAAGTTTTCGTTTCAGTTTCATCCATCAAACAATAACCATTTAGAACGTCCTTAAATAGCAGCCAATTCTGCATGAGGGAGAAGTACAATGTTTTGTAATTCAAAGTACATCTTCAATCTACTGGCAGGAAAGCCTACTGGTATCAAATTCCTCTCAAAAGACATTCAGGTGATCCTATGGCTTGCAAGCACTTGCACACCTTCCTTACTGACCTCACCTAAGCCATCTACTATCCATGCTTCACTACATCTGCATTTCGTGCTAACAAATCATGCTCAAAGCTGTCCTACCATTTAACCTTAGCAGCACCCCATTCCAATCTCATTTAACCCATCATAAATTACCCATTAATAAAGAAGAAAAACGAAATGGTGCACAACTACCACCACTCAACACACAACTGTGCAAGAAAAAGAAAAAAGAAAGCTACAAAGACCAACTGAAAAATCAATTTACAGATTGAGAGAAGGCAGCCCAGCTGGTCGCACGAAAATTTAAATGCACATTTCAGATAAGGCTTTTAAAAAAACTTAAGCACAAGGTGTGCTTAGACTGACCCTTTCTTTTCGTGAATAGCCTTTACAACAACTTTACTAGGCTTCCTTCAAGTAAAAAATAAAAGAGCAGAGGCCTTCCTAAGGCAGTGGAAGTTTTGCAAAGGTGTCTACAATCGCATCAACATGGCAGCAAGAGAAAAAAGGGGGCAGGGGACAAAGGCACGTTCCTGCTTCTACGGCACACACAAGGGCGTGCACAAAGGGTTTACTCACTATCCTCCTGAGATTCGGTTCCCGAGGACAGACCTAGGGACAGTAAATAGGCGGCTAGAGGTAGAATGCACACCGGGGTCTTAGCACAGACCAACGCCACCACACCACAAGAACAAGTGAACGGTACAGCGAGAGAGAGAAAGGCACCCCGGCGGCCTTTCCCCTATGTTGCGGAATTCTGAAAAAGTTTTTATACTCCCACACATCACCCCATTCATGCACTTTGAGATGCACACAAGAAAAAAGCCATTCGACACGAAATTGGGAACTCTCAAATTCACAAAAAAAAAAGTAAAAAAAGAGAACTAGGACAATGAAAAAGTAAGAAAAATACAAAAAGAGGGCTAAAAGAGACAATGAAGCACAACTTGCACAGCAAACTTGGGTACAGTTGCTGACTGATTTTTCGAACTCAGCGGGACACCCATAGCAGGTTCGAGTAACCAAGCATAAAC